>NC_092129.1:168397065-169017378 GCF_043159975.1 Macaca nemestrina | reverse complement strand
AGAAATGAGAAATATTTTCATAGTGAAAGACAGGTGTATTTAGGTTAGACTCTACTGACTCTACTTCTTCATATTAGAAATGTTTCTGGGCTCAGTGGTTCATGTCTATAATCCCAGCACTTTGGAAAGCCGAGGCAGGTAGATCACCTGAGGTCAGTAGTTCGAGACCAGCCTGGGCAACATGATGAAACCCCGTGTCGACTAAAAATACAAAAATTAGCTGAGTGCAGAGTGCACACCTGTAAGTCCCAGCTACTCAAAAGGCTGAGGTAGGAGGATTGCTTCAGCCCATGAGGTTGAGGCTACAGTGAGATATGATCACACCACTGTACTCCAGCTGGTGACAGAGCTAGGCCCGTGTCTCAAAAAGGAAAGAAAGACAGAAAGAGAGAGGAAGGAAGGAAGGAAGGAAGGAAGGAAGGAAGGAAGGAAGGAAGGAAGGAAGGAAGGAAGGAAGGAAGGACAAATGTTATTGAGCCAGGGTCAGGCATAGTGGCTCATATCTATAATCTCAGCACTTTGGGAGGCTGAGGCAGGCAGATCTCCTGAGGCCAGGAGTTCGAGACCAGCCTGGGCACATTGCTAGATCTTCATCTCTCCAAAAAAAAAAAAAAAAGAAGAAAGAAAGAAAAAGAGAGAGAGTGCCACACACATTTATCTATAAAGATTTGTTAAAGTCCCTAAAACCAAAGAGGATTTGTCAGGCTGGGCCATGATTTCAGCCCTCATTCACACAACAATTAGAAATAATACTGGGCTCCCCATGTAGTTCTGACCACGTTTAATTGTGACCAAAGTGGGCTATGAAACATTTCCAGAAATCAAAGAACCTTAGCCCAAAGTAATACTGCCTCCCAGGTTCAAGTGATACGCATGTCTCAGCCTCCCCAGTAGCTGGGATTACAGACATGCACCACCATGCCCAACTAATTTTTTTATATTGTTAGTAGAGGCGGGGGTCTCACCGTGTTGGCCAGGCTGGTCTTGAACTCCTGACCTCAGGTGATCCGCCCTACCTCAGCCTCCCAAAGTACTGGGATTACAGGCGTGAGCCACTGCACACGGACTAAAATAGCAAACTTTATATTATATATATTTTACCATAATTTAAAAAATTGTTTTAGTGGCCACATTAGGAATAATTACAAACAGGCTGGGCGTGGTGGCTTACGCTTATAATCCCAGCACTTTGGCAGGCTGAGGCAGGCAGATCATTTGAGGTCAGGAGTTCGAGACCAGCCTGACCAACATGGTGAAACCCCGTCTCTACTAAAAATACAAAGAAAAAAAAAAATTAGCTGGGCATGATGGCGCACACCTGTAATCGCAGCTACTCAGAGGCTGAGGCAGGAGAATCACTTGAACTCTGGAGGCGGAGGTTGCAGTGAGCCAAGACTGCACCATTGCATTCCAGCCTAAGCGACAGAGCAAGACTCTGTTTCAAAAGAAAAAAAAATTATTACAAATGGGGGTAATTCATGTTAATAATATATCTCCCTTGGCCCAATATATTCAAAATATCATTTCAACATGCAATCAATATAATTATTGATGTTGTTATTATTGATAATCACATGCCTGTAGTCCCAGTTACCTGGGAGGCTGACGCAGGAGGACCACTTGAGCCTATGAGTTCTGATCTGTCACACACGATGCCAATGGGGTGTCTGCACTAAGTTCAGCATCACTATGGTAGCCTCCAGGTTGCCTAAGGAGGGGTGAACCAGCCCAGGTCAGAAGTGGAGCAGGCCAAAACTCCTATGCTGATTAGTAGTGGGAGTGAGTAGCAACCGCACTCTAGACTGGGCAATATAGCCAGACCCTGTCTCTATTAAAATAAAAAAGTTTTAAATACATATATTTTGGTCAGGTGCAGTGAATCACACCTATAATCCCAGCACTTTGGGAGTTCAAGGCAGGTGGATCACTTCAGCCCAGGAGTTCAAGACCAGCCTAGACAACACTGCAAAACCCCGTATCTACAAAAAATACAAAAATTAGCCAAGCACGGTCATGCATGCCTGTGGTCCCAGCTACTTGTGAGGCTGAGGTGGGAGAATCGCTTGAGCCCAGGAGGTTGAGGCTGCAGTGAGCTATGATTGTGCCACTGCACTCCAGCCGGGGCAACACAGCAAGACCCTGTCTCAAATATATACATATCTATATCTCCACATATACACACACATACACATTCTTTTTCTCATACTATGTCTTCGAATTCCAGTGTGCATTTTACACTAACAGCACATCTCAAATATGATTAGCTACATTGCAAGGGCTCAGTAGCCACCAGTCACATGTGGCTACTGAACTGGACAGTGTTACTCCAGAGGAAAAAGAGATCTGTGGAGAAAAAATGAAAACTGCAGCATCATTGGAGCCCTGGTCTGTCTGCCGGGGGAGCCCTTTCAAAAAATACAACCAAAGGAAAGGGAAGGTCATGTCTCTATTGGTGAGACCAAAAGAATCACTGGAAACCTAGAACTGCAGGAAAAAGTGTTCGATAACGTGAAGAGCAGGATAATAACAATAGTTAATTGTGTTTTAAAAATTTGCCATGGTTGGGCACAGTGCCTCACCTATAATCCCAGCACCTTGGGAGGCCGAGGCAAGCAGATCTGTTGAGCTCAGGAGTTGAAGACCAGCCTGGGCAACATGGTAAAATCCCCATCTCTTCAAAAAATACAATAATTAGCTGGGCATGGTGGCGCACACCTGTAGTCCCAGCTACTAGGAAGGCTGAGGTGGGAGGATCACTTGAGCCCAGGAAGTGGAGGTTGCAGTAAGCCAAGATTATACCACTGCACTCCAGCCTGGGCGGTAGAGCCAGCCAGACCTTATCTCAGAAGAAAAAAAAAAAAAAAAAAAAAAAAAAAAATTGACCATGTGCCAAGTACTATTCTTTCTCACAGCCCTGTGGAGGAGACTTGCTGGTGCTAGCCTCATTTTACAGATGAAGAGACAAGCACAGAGAGAGGGAGTAAACCACACAAAGACACACAGAGGGTAGATGGCAGAGCTGGGGTCTCACAGTGGCTCACGCCTGTAATCCCAGCATTTTGGGAGGCGAGGTGGGCGGATCACTTGAGGTCAGGGGTTCTAGACCAGCCTGGCCAACGTGATGAAATCCCGTCTCTACTAAAAATACAAAAAATTAGCCGGGCGTGGTGGTGGCACCTGTAATCCCAGCTACCCAGGAGGCTGAGGCAGGAGAATTGCTTGGTCCCAGGGGGCAGAGGTTCCAGGAGGCAGAGGTTGCAGTGAGCTGAGGTCACACCCCTGCACTCCAGCCTGGGTGACAAAGCGAAACTCCATCTCAAAATAAAATAAAATAAAATATGACAGAGCTGAGATTAAAACCCAGGCAGGCAGTAGCTCCAGAGCCCTGGCCACGAACCACCCTGCTATTGTCTTGCCCTGAGTGTGCCACATTCTCCAGACATACTCCCGAGGCTGAGGAGGAAGGGGGATGGTGATGGCCCAAGGGAACATCAGGGTGCTGAAACTGTCCTCATAGAGTTGGGAAGAATTGCATGCCAGGTCTGGACAGACCTATAATAGAGTTATAGGCCAGGCACGGTGGCTCACGCCTGTAATCCCAGAACTTTGGGAGACCGATACAGGCAGATCACTTGAGGTCAGGAGTTTGAGACCAGAATGGCCAATATGATGAAACCCCGTCTCTAATAAAAATACAAAAATTAGCTGGGCATGGTGGCTCACGCCTGTAGTCCCAGCTACTTGGGAGGCTGAGACAGGAGAATCGCTTGAACCCAGGAGGCAGAGGTTGCAGTGAGCCGAGGTCGCACCACTGCATTCCAGCCTGGGTGTCGCAGCGAGATTCTGTCTCAAAAAAAAAAAAAAAAAAAAAAGGAAGAAGTAGAGTTATTATAAAGCATTAATCAGGCTGCACTGTGGCCCACTTCCTTGCTGCTAAAACTCACATAGCACTAGATAGTGACCATTTGCATCCCCCTTGTTCCTAGAGACAGGATCTCTGATATTAGGGTCATACGGCTTTTGTTTAAGGATGACTTAAGATGTTTTTCAGACCCAGAATTCCAGCAACCAGTTCCAGCAATCCCCACAGAGGAATGGGATCAGCACGAGAATACAGCTTCTTCCTCCCCTATTCCTTGATTTTACACTGCACACTCCCATCAATCAACCATCTCCACACTTTGGCCCACTCCAAAACCCTTGCCCCAGACTCCTTGGCTAGATGGTTTCCTCTATTTCCACTTGGCGGCCCTACCATTAACCCTCTTTCTCTGCTGCAACTGGGTGTTTCAGCATGTTGACCCGCTGTGTGCTTTGGGTAACAAACGTATTACAATTACAGTACCGCTTCCTGGCACATGGCAGGTACAGTGTCAACATTTAGAAGGAGCAGAGGTGCATGAGGAGAGAGAGAATCCGTCAACACAACAGCACCAGGAGCAGCACACACAGCGCGTCAAGGGGTCTGGGCAATGGTGTGCCATAACGACACCTGAGGGCAGCCCACCAAGGAAATGCTGGTGGCCGTAGAAGACCAGCCCAACGTGGCAGGAACACATCGCAGGCCCTAGCATGGTCCAAGCAATGGCAGCAAGCAAGATAATAAGCAAACAAGGCAGCATCACTAGAGATGCTGATGGCAAGGAACAGGTGCCAGCAGGGGTTACACGCAAGGCACTCACCAAGGAACAGAAGGACAGAGAATATCCAAGAGGAATGGCTGTGAGGCAAGGCAGAGTGACTGCACTGGCAGAATTTACTCTGTCACCACCAGCCAGCAAGACCCGCAGATGCTCAGTTTAGTCAGGTGAACGGACACCAATTGCAGCTTAGGCTAGATCGTAGTGTTGAAAACTTGGTGCTAGTCTCTTTTTTTTTTTAGATGGAGCTTCACTGTTGTTGCCCAGGCTGGAGTACAGTGGCGTGATCTCTGCTCACTGCAACCTCCACCTCCTGGGTTCAAGCGATTCTCCTGCCTCAGCCTCTCGAGTAGCTGGGATTACAAGTGCACACCACCATATCTGGCTAATTTTTGTATTTTTAGTAAAGACGGGGTTTCACCACATTGGCCAGGCTGGTCTCAAACTCCTGACCTCAGGTGATCTGCCTGCCTCAGCCTCCCAAAGTGCTGGTATTACAGGCGTGAGCTACTGCGCCTGGCCTGTGCTTGCCTCTCTTGATACTAAAAGTTTTTCTCCTAGAAAACTGAACAGCTGGACAATGAAATCCAAGACTTGTCTGGAAAAGACCAGGATAAATGGAATTTGGCCTAAAAAGTAAGTTCACTGGCATTTCTATCTCCCTCTGTGCTCTGTTCTGAAGTGCCACGAATTAAAAAAAAAAATAAGAAGAAGGAGCTCCCTGTGTCATGATATTTCCCTATAGAATAAAGACTAGTGTGAAATAATGTTTATTTCAGGACATAGTGACGCCTCAGCTGGAGAACTTAAGACACCAAGTTTCCAGATGCCGGGTAATGGAAATCAGGTCAGGCAGTTAATAAACAGCACAGGAGTAAACAGCTTAATTTATCCTTCAAAGAGAGAAGACCCAGCCAGGCCCGGGTACAGTATCTATATTGCTGGGGCGAAATTGCACTTCTGATTATCATGTCACTGCTACACAAATGCCCAGCCTCCCATCGAGCCGGCGTTTCAGAGGTGAGCCGTTCCCTACTCCGTCCCAATTGTCAACTGCTCCTGTCATCGCCGAGCTCACACTGAGCCACTACTGAGCTTGACAGACAATACCAATAGCAACAACAAAAAGCCCTGCCTGGAAAATTATTGTTTTTATACACAATACAGATCATTCAGTAGACAGTTTCCAAAACATCCACCCACCCACGAACATGGTCTCTAGTCCTACCCCCCAAGATCCAAGCATACCCCGAGGGTGCACAGTCCTTTACCAGGCCACTGTGGTCTTAGACCGACATCGTGATTAGTAGTATGCTTGCTTCTATTAGTGTCAGTAGAGAATAAGAAGAACGGCAGGGGAGAACGAATCCACAGAGTCCCAAGTACAGAAATTAAAGCTGGTATGCTTTTAAATTCATTGTATTACTCAAATAAATACACATGATGATGGAAAATTTAGAAAGCCCAGATGGGAGGCAGACACAGTGGCGCATGCCTATAATCCCAGGACTTCGGAAGGCTGAGGCAGGAGGATCGCTTGGGGCCAGGAGTTCAAGAACAGCGTGTGCAACATAGCGAGACCTTGTACTAGAAAAAAATTTTAAAGTTAGCCAGGGCCGAGCATGGTAGCTCATGCCTGTCATCCCAGCACTTTGGGAGGTCAAAGCAGGCAGATCATTTGAGCTCAGGAGTTTGAGACCAGCCTGAGCAACATAGTAAGACCCCGTCCCTAGAAAAAATATAAAAGTTAGCCAGGTATGTGGTGTGTACCTGTAGCCCCAGCTACTAGGGGGGCTGAGGTGGGAGGTTGGGTTGAGCTTGGGAGGCAGAAGTTGCATTGAACTGAGATCACACCATTGCACTCCAGCCTGGGTGACAGAGCCAAACCCTGTCTCAAATACATACATACATACATACATACATACATACATACATACATACATAAATAAATAAATAATTTTTTTAAGAAAATAGCCAGGCATTGTGGCATGCACCTGCTGTAGTCCCAGCTGCTCGGGAGGCTGAGACAACAGGATACTTGAGCTCAGGAATTCAAGGTAACAGTGAGCTATGATGGTGCCATCACACCCCAGCCTGGGCAACAGAGAGACCCTTTCTCAAAATAATAATAATAATAAACACAGATGGAGGCGAATATGTTTCCAGGTAAGGAAACCAATATATATTTCTGCATAATTTTATTTCAAAAGATAAGTTAACAAGATCCAGCTTTTTGATGATTACTAAAAAGTTCATTCATACAAAGAAGAACAAAAATTAATCAGCCCAAACTATCTCCCTATGAACTTACTAAGAGCAACTGTGTCTAGTGCGATAGATTCCACTGGAGTTTTCCTGGAGGTTTTATATCCACATGTACAAAATGGAAGGTTCCCCCAGAGACCTCACTCACATAATCCTGATTTTAGATGCTCAAAGCAAATAGGATAGGAAAACCAAGGACAGGCAGTTGAAAGTAAAGGAATTGGGGATGTTAGTATCCAGGCTGGGTACCAAAAATCCAGGGCCCCTTGCTCCTTGCCATTGGTTCCTACCCTGTAGGACACAGATCCCTATGGGTTAATTACAATGAGGTTGCAAATCCATACTCAGTAGTTTCTAGCAATAAGATAATTAAAAGTATAACGACTATCACATGAGGCTCATTAAACTCTTTGATATTAACAAGGGGTCCTCACCCTCGTAAAGTTTGAGGCCATTACTCTAGCCTGTCTTTGACTCTTAAGGCTTGAGTGCTTAAGTTATCTCCCATCTAGGTCCTATACATCCTCACTCAGAGTATGTGGTCAGGAGCCTTCACTCTCCAGGGCGCCTCAGACACCTCGCTTCTCTTTTGTTTTTAATTTAATTTTTTTTTTTTTTTTTTTTACAAAAAATAGAGCAGAGGTCTCACTATGTTGCCCAGGTTAGTCTCAAACTTCTGGGCTCAAGCCATCCTCCCATCTCAGCCTCCCAAAGTGCTGGGATTACAGGCATTGGACCCAGTCCACCTCACTTCTCAATGCAAGGCCTCAGTTTCCCCTTAACACCATCATCAGTCCCAATGATGGCAGTAAAGGGTACACACGGAATAGCCAGCCCACAAAGGTCATTTTAGGAGTAGTGGGATAATATGTGCCCATTCCCTAGAGACATTCATTTCAAAAAAGAATGTTACCTTAATGATGTTGAGTTTTCTCAAGAGCTCCAATTACGGCCCACCACTCCAATTAGCACATCACTTGCTAAATATGTATCCAAACTGATTTTCTAATCACAGAAAAGCTATTGCAAGTCAACTAAATGGATAATTTCTCAGATGGAATTAGGTTCTCAAGATTTATGGGGTCTTTCTGGTTTTTTTGTTTGTTTGTTTGTTTTTTGAGGCCAAGTTTTGCTCTTGTTGCCCAGGCTGGAGTGCAATGGTGCGATCTCGGCTCACCACAACCTCCACCTCCCAGGTTCAAGCTATTCTCCTGCCTCAGCCTCCTGAGTAGCTGGGATTACAGGCCCCTGCCACCACACCCAGCTAATTTTTGTATGTTTAGTAGACATAGGGTTTTGCCATGTTGACCAGGCTGGTCTAGAACTGCTGACCTCACATGATCCGCCTGCCTCGACCTCCCAAAGTGCTGGGATTACAGGTGTGAGTCACTGTGCCTGGCCAAGATTTATGTCTTATATTTCCATGTCTGTCATCAGAGTCTTATCTTCTTGTCCAGTCTCAGATTCTCAAGATGCAAAAATGGATTAAAAATTCACTCCATTGAGAATGTTTGCAATTTTTTAGGGATGCTATAAACACAAAGTATGTTTATATTATCAGGTTTATGTCATATCACAATGTCAAATTTTGTAGATGATGTAAAATAAACACTTGAAAAAGAACTAAAATATTTATTTAAAATATACCATATAAAATATATATTTTATTATTTTTCAACCTATAAAAGCTAATCATGTCAACTTAAGCTAGAAAATTGCTGGCCAAATAGTACATAGTATTTTGTCCCTGAGACATCAACCAGCAGAAAATTATAGAAAAGAATAAGATCTGATGTCAGAGACGTGGGTTCAAACCTCAGCTGTGTCACTCACAGACTTCCATATTGGGTTAACTTGTTTTCCTCATTTCTAAATAATAATAATCACAGGCCTGCAAAGAGGATTGAATGTAATAATGCAAGCAGAAGCAAAGATGCTGTGGAAATATTCTCTATTAGAGAGAATATTAGAAGGCTGAGGCAGGAGGATTGCTTGAGGCCAGTTCAAGGGCAGCCTGGGCAACATAGTGAGACCTTGTACTATGAAAACTTTAAAAGAAAGTCTGGGCTGGCCCATGTGTGAGCATGGTGGCTCACACCTGTAATCCCAGCACGTTGGGAGTACAGTCTAGCCAGCTAGTCAAGAACCAGAACTAACCTTAACTAGGGTGAGGTGTGGGCAGCAGCGGATATACCCCCAATCCTACTGGAAATGTCTGTCAGCCTCTGCGCCCCTCTTACCATCAGGATGCCCCATTGAGAGAGACAAAACGTCGCTCCCCACGAAAGAGCTTGTACAAAAGATAGGTCTTCACCATAAATCCCTTAATGCTGGCTTAGCAGTTAACATGTGCTCTAATATTTTTTCATAAAAACCCACCATCAGAATCATATGATAGACTCAAAAACCTCACTGCTTAGTTCTTACCAGGATTGCCATCTCATATCTTGCAAACAAAAGAAAGAAAATAGCACATTCGTTCTAACAAAAGCATCCTTGTATCCCTCATCATTACCATTTGTCTTATTACCTACACCCTGCTTGCACTTGCTATGCCCACCAAGGTCACGGACATGACCCTTTGCCTGCCTCATTGTAACAGAGTTCACACCTGGGTGTTTTCAGAGTTGTACAGAAGCAAAAAGCAAACAAACACAAACAAAAAACTGTATCTAAGTAATATATTTTTAAAATATTAACACAAAACTCTGAATTTTAGAACATATAGAGGTCCTGAGGTCAAACATCTTCCCTCAACATATGTTATTACCATTCAAGTTAAAATCAAGTTGGGTTACTGGAGGTTACTATAGATCCAGCTTCCAACCAAAAGGAGCTTCTCATATGATGCTTTTCTATGCAGTGTTTTGTGGTTTTTTGGTTTGTTTGATTTTTGGTTTTGTATTCATTATTTAAGAGACAGAGTCTCATTCTGTTGCCCACATTGGAGTGCAGTGGTGCGATCACAGTTCACTGTAACCTCTAACTCTTGGGCTCAAGTGATCCTCCCACCTCAGCCTCAGAAAGAAAGATGTAATCATTATAAACATTCAAAAACAAGACAATTTTGTTCATAACCTCACCAACCAAAGATAGCCATTAGTATTTTGCCACAGATACTTACAGTCTTTTTCTTCCTATGCAAGAATATACATTCTTTTTTTTTTTTTTTTTTTTTTTCAGACGGAGTCTCGCTTTGTCGCCCAGGCCAGAGTGCAGTGGCCCGATCTCGGCTCACTGCAAGCTCCGCCTCCCGGGTTCATGCCATTCTCCTGCCTCAGCCTCCCGAGTAGCTGAGACTATAGGCGCCCACCACCACGCCCGGCTAATTTTTTGTATTTTTAGTAGAGACGGGGTTTCACTGTGTTAGCCAGGATGGTCTCGATCTCCTGACCTCATGATCCGCCTGCTTCGGCCTCCCAAAGTGCTGGGATTACTGGCGTGAGCCACCGCGCCCGGCCAAGAATAGGCATTCTTTAACAACAATACAATCATATGCATATGTGTATTTAACCATTTTTGATTTTTTTTTTTTGAGACAAGGTCTGGCTCTGTTGCCCAGGCTGGAGTACAATGGCCCTATCTCAGCTCATTGCAACCTCTGCCTCCTAATCTCAAGTGAGCTGCCCACTTTGGCCTCCCAAAGTGCTGAGATTACAGGCATGAGAGACCATGCCTGGCTTAACCTTTTTATTTTATTTTATGTTAATTAATTAATTAATTTCTTTATTTTATTTATTTATTTTTAAGACGGAGTCTCGCTCTGCCACCCAGGCTGGAGTACAGTGGCATGATCTCAGCTCACTGCAAGCTCCGCCTCCCGGGTTCATGCCATTCTCCTGCCTCAGCCTCCCAAGTAGCTGGAATTACAGACACCTGCCACCATGCCTGGCCAAGCCCCATTCTTGTAGTGGAGGAGTGTCTGCATGGGCTCTTAGCATGTCCTATACCAAAAGAAATATGAGTCAGTTTTCTCTGACCAAGTTTTCCTCAGAACTATCTACATATACAAAAAAACAAAATAAACCTCTAAATATAGTCCCAATAAATGTCCCATCCAATGTCTTAGAACTAGTTTTTAACATCATCCATAGGGACTTATTCTCTACGCAGGGGTGTCCAATCTTTTTACTTCCTTGGGCCACACTGGAAGAATAATTATCTCGGGCCACACATAAAATACACTAACGGCTGGGTGCAGTGGCTCACATCTATAATCCTAGCACTTTCAGAGGCTGAGGTGGGAGGATCACTTGAGGTCAGGAGTTCGAGACCAGCCTGGCCAACATGATGCAACCCCATCTCTACTAAAAATATAAAATTAGCCAGCGTGGTGGTGGGCACCTGTAATCGCAGCTACTTGGGATGCTGAGGCAGGAGAATTGCTTGAACCCAGGAGGTGGAGGTTGCAGTGAACCAAGATCACGCCACTGCACTCCAGCCTAGGCAACAGAGCAATACTCCATCTCAAAAAAAAAAAAAAAAAATTAATTAATGACTTAATTTAATTTACTTTAATACATTAACACTAACAATAGCTTGTGAGCTTTTAAAAAAATCTCAAAAAAACCCCATAATTTTTAAATAATGTTTACAAATTTGTGTTGAGGCCTGTTCAAAGCATTCCTGGGCCACATGCTGACCAGGCTGGTCTCAAACTCCTGACCTCAGGTGATCTGCCCGCCTCGACCTCCCAAAGTGCTGGGATTTATAGGCGTGAGCCACTGCGCCCAGTCCAAAAAGTGATTTTTTTTTTTTTTTTTTTTGAGACGAAGTCTCGCTCTGTCGCCCAGGCTGGAGTGCCGTGGCCGGATCTCAGCTCACTGCAAGCTCCGCCTCCCGGGTTTATTCCATTCTCCTGCCTCAGCCTCTCGAGTAGCCGGGACTACAGGCGCCCGCCACCTCGCCCGGCTAGTTTTTTGTATTTTTTTAGTAGAGACAGGGTTTCACCGTGTTAGCCAGGATGGTCTTGATCTCCTGACCTCGTGATCCGCCCGTCTCGGCCTCCCAAAGTGCTGGGATTACAGGCTTGAGCCACCGCGCCCAGCCTCAAAAAGTGATTTTTAAAAGTATCAGGGATGGATGGCCAGGCGCAGTGGCTCAAGCCTGTAATCCCAGCACTTTGGGAGGCCGAGACGGGCGGATCACGAGGTCAGGAGATGGAGACCATCCTGGCTAACACAGTGAAACCCCGTCTCTACTAAAAAATACAAAAAAACTAGCCGGGCGAGGTGGCAGGCACCTGTAGTCCCGGCTACTCGGGAGGCTGAGGCAGGAGAATGGCGTAAACCCGGGAGAGGGAGCTTGCAGTGAGCTGAGATCCGGCCACTGCACTCCAGCCTGGGCGACAGAGCGAGACTCCGTCTCAAAAAAAAAAAAAAAAAAAGTATCAGGGCTGGGCACAGTGACTCACACCTCTAATCCCAGTACTTTGGGAGGCAGAGGCAGGCTGAGCACTTGAGCTCAGGAGTTTGAGACCAGCCTGGGCAACATAGTGAGACCCTGTCTCTACTAAAAATACAAAAATTAGCCAGACATGGTGGCGGGCACCTTTAATCCAAGCTACTCAGGAGGCTGAGGCATGAGAATTGCCTGAACACCAAAGACGGAGGTTGCAGTGAACCAAGATCACGCCACTGCACTCCAGCCTGGACAACACAGACACCCTGTCTCAAAAAAAAAAAAAAAAAAAAAAGTACCACCCTGGCAATAACTTGATCATTTGGAAGATATTATCCTTCCCATAAGAGCATAAATTTAATACAGAAAACATTGTCAGGCCGTGCACGGTGGCTCATGTCTATAATCCCAGCACTTTGGTAGGCGGAGGTGCCTTGGGAGGATCCCTTGAGCCCAGGAGTTCGAGACCAGCCTAGGCTACATGGCAAAACCCCATCTCTACTAAGAATACAAAAGGCCAGGTGTGGTGGCTCATGCCTATAATCCCAGCACTTTGGGAGGCCGAGGCAGGCAGATGACCTGAGGTTGGGAGTTTGAGACCAGCCTGACCAACGTGAAAAAACCCTGTCTCTACTAAAAATACAAAATTAGCTGGGCGTGGTGGCACATGCCTGTAATCCCAGCTACTCCGGAGGCTGAGGCAGGAGAATCGCTTGAACCTGGAAGGCGGAGGTTGCGGTGAACCGAGATTGCGCCATTGCACTCCAGCCTGGACAACAAGGGCAAAAATTCCATCTCAAAAAATAAAAAAAGGATACAAAAAAAAATTAGCCGGGCATGGTGGCATGTGCCTGTAGTCCCAACTGCTTGGGAGGCTGAGGTGGTAAGATCACTTGAGCCAGGGGAGGTTGAGTCTGCACTGAGCCAAGATCATGTCACTACACTCCAGCCTGAGCAACAGAGTAAGACCCTGTCTCAAAAAATAAATATAAGCAAAAAAATTAAAAAATTAAAAAATTTTAAAAAATTTAAAAATTAAAAAAAAATTAAAAAAAGAAGAAAGAAAGAAAAACTTTGTCATAGGGTGTCAGAATAAGTTAATACTGAGTGGCCACTGAACAGGGCCATGAGGGGGCTCACATTTGTGTATATTTGAAATCACAGGCTAGCTGCCATGGCAAAACTCTGTGCTTGGAAAGAGAACTAGGGTCATAGCTTTGTGCAAACTGAGGTTGTCTTAGGATCATGGGGACCACACAGCCCCTGAGTAGATACCATGTTCCCAATCCAGCTGGGTGCTGAGGAATCCTGAGTTAAACTATGAGCCCCTTAAGGGCAATGTTGGGACTCAGAAAGCAATACCCCAGATGGAGGCCTCAAAAGAGTTTCTCTTAGCTTCTCCTGCCTTCCTATCTCTAGCCCCTCATTCTCCCCCTGAGCTAGCCGTAGAAACTAGAATCTCTCTTCCTCAAAGTGGGTCATAGACACCAGAACCCCTTTTTCCCCAAACCAGCCATAAAACCTACAAATATTACTCTAATTTTCCCCTGCCTTTCTGTGTAAAAACTGGTCATAAAGAAATTATCTGGGCTGGGCGCAGTGGCTCATGTGTGTGATCCTAGCACCTCGGGAGGCCAAGGCAGGGAGATCACATGAGGTCAGGAGTTCGAGATCAGCCTGGCCAACATGGTGAAAACTTGTCTCTACTAAAAACACAAAAAATTAGCCAGGCGTGATGGTGCGTGCCTGTAATCCCAGCTACTCGGGAGGCTGAGGCAGGAGAATCCCTTGAACCTGGGAAGCAGAGGTTGCAGGGAGCTGAGATTGTGCCATTGCACTCCAGCCTGGACAACAAGAGCAAAACTCTGTCTCAAAAAAAAAAAAAAGAAAGAAAGAAAGACAGAAAACAAAAGAAATTATCTGACCTATCTTGTTTGACTGTAGGTCAAAAGACCCCCATTCCAGAGACAGCCAGGCCCCATTCCCACAAGGAAGGAATGCAGCACAGAGAGCCCAAGAAGAATCTAAACAGGCCCTGCTGGGCTTCCCCACTCAGTCTATTAGCATCAGATGAATTATAGTGATTTCTGGCCAATCATTATTTCGACATGGCTGTGCATACTTTGTTGAGGCCAAGCATAAAAATAGACAGTTTCGGCCAGGCGCAGTGACTCACGTCTGTAATCCTAGCACTTTGGGAGGTCGAGGCGGGTGGATCACCTGAGATCAGGAGTTCAAGATCAGCCTGGCCAACATGGTGAATTAGCCGGGCATGATTGTGGGTGCCTGTAATCCCAGGTACTCAGGAGGCTGAGGTAGGAGAATCGCTTGAACTTGGGAAGCAAAGGTTGCAGTGAGCCGAGATCATGTCACTGCACTCCAGTCTAGGCAATTGAGTGAGACTCCGTCTAAAAAAAAAAATAAAAAAAAAAGGCACTTTCCCCTGTATCTTTGGTTCTTCATTCTGAAGGCTCCTGTGTCATGAAGAACTATGATTAGATAAATTAGTGTGCCTTTTCTCCTATAAATTGGCCTTTTGTGAGTTGAGTTTTCAGCAAACCTTCAGAGGACAAAGAAGTGTTCCCTGCTTGTCCCTACAGCAAGATCTTACCCATCCTTGCAACCACTGTCCCTAGCACAGGGCCTAACACTGGATGAATGAATTAAAGCACCATTGCCGGGCGCGGTGGCTCAAGCCTGTAATCCCAGCACTTTGGGAGGCCGAGACGGGCGGATCACAAGGGCAGGAGATGGAGACCATCCTGGTTACGGTGAAACCCCGTCTCTACTAAAAAAAAATACAAAAAACTAGCCGGGCGAGGTGGCGGACGCCTGTAGTCCCAACTACTCGGGAGGCTGAGGCAGGAGAATGGCGTGAACCCGGGAGGCGGAGCTTGCAGTGAGCTGAGATCCCGCCACTGCACTCCAGCTTGGGTGACAGAGCGAGACTCCGTCTCAAAAAAAAAAAAAAGCACCATCAAAAGTTTCACCTGCTGGAAGATGAGCTTCGCCACTGCTAAAAGATCTATCAGGACAACAATAGCCATCACAGCTGTTTCCCAAGACCTGAACTTGCCTCTGTCGATCAGGAAGGATTAGCCCTGGGAAAAACACTGGAACATTAGAATCCTTTCTTTGCATTCAACACTGCCTCCTCGTTTTTGCTGCTTTTCCTCTTAAGAATGCAGAGCCCTAATTTTGCCTGGGCCCCTTGTTGGGCCCAGAGTCCACTGAGGCCCGCCTGCACTGTGACGTTTGCTCACCAAAACAAAACCCTGTTTTCTCAGAACTTCATTAGCAGGGAAGGAACAGATACAGTCACACTTGTGTTTCAATTTCAGTTAACCCCTCTGAACCATAATTTCCTCATCTGTAAAATGAGGGTAATATTTCTTTCCAACATCAAGTTATGTAAACTACTTGACATAGGGCCTAACAGTACTTAATAAGCAGCAGCTAGTACTATTATAATTAAAGACCACAAAGGAATCCCAGCAATACAGATGGGTGAAGGAAAACAGAAGTTGAAGAAGCCTCTTTTAGAAATAGCTAAATCAGGTCAAGCATGGTGGCTCATGCCTGTAATCCCAGCACTTTGGGAGGCTTGAGGCAGGCAGATCACTTGAGGTCAGGAGTTCGAGACCACCCTGGCCAACGTGATAAAACCCTATCTCTACTAAAAATACAAAAAGTAGCCAGGTGTGGTGATGAATGCTTGTAATTCAAGCTACTCAAGAGGCTGTGGCAGGAGAATCTCTTTTTTTTTTTTTTTTTTTTTTTTTGAGACGGAGTCTTGCTCTGTTGCCCAGGCTGGAGTGCAGTCGCCGGATCTCGGCTCACTGCAAGCTCCGCCTCCTGGGTTCACGCCATTCTCCTGCCTCAGCCTCCCGAGTAGCTGGGACTACAGGCGCCCGCCACCTCCCCCGGCTATTTTTTTGTATTTTTTAGTAGAGACGGGGTTTCACCGTGTTAGCCAGGATGGTCTCGATCTCCTGACCTCGTGATCCACCCATCTCGGCCTCCCAAAGTGCTGGGATTACAGGCTTGAGCCACCGTGCCCGGCCTGGCAGGAGAATCTCTTGAACCCAGGAGGCAGAGGTTGCGGTGAGCTGAAATGGTACCACTACACTCCAGCCTGGACAACAGAGTGAGACTCCTCAAAAAAAAAAAAAAAATAGCTAAGTCAGTAGATAGAAGAAATAAGACCTAGTGTTTGATAAATTAGTAGAGTGACTACAATAAATCTATTGTATATTTTTAAATAGCTAGCAGAGAATATTTCAAATGTGCCCAGTATAAAGAAAAGATAAATGTATGAGGTGATAGGTATTCCAATTACTCTAATTTGATTATTACACATTATATAAATGTATCAAAACATCACATGTATCTCACAAATATGTACATCTGTTAAGCATCAGTAAAAAACAATGGCTGGAGGCCAGGCGCAGTGGCTAATGCCTGTAATCCCAGCACTTTGGGAGGCCGAGGCAGGCAGATCGCCTGAGGTCAGGAGTTCAAGACCAGTCTGGTCAACATGGCGAAATTCCATCTCTACTAAAAATACAAAAATGAGGCGAGCGTACTGCTGTGTGCCTGTAGTCCCAGCTACTCGGGAGGCTGAGGCAGGAGGATTGCTTGAACCCAGGAGGTGAAGGTTACAGTGAGCTGAGATCACGCCACTGCACTCCAGCCTGGGCAACAGAGCAAGACTCCATCTCAAAAAAAAAAAAAAAAAAAAATGGCTGGGTGTGATGGCTCATAGCTCATGTCTCTAATCCCAGCACTTTAGGAGGCCAAGGTAGGAGGATCACTTGAGCCCAGGAGTTTGAGACCAGCCTGGGCAACATAGTGAGACCATCATCTCTTAGGAAAAAAGGAAAAAGAATAGCTGAGTCAGATCTTTATTTTTTTATCTAAGCCAATTAAAGTGATCATGATAGGATGGTGATAGATATAGCGAGTAGTCTGTGAGAAGGAAATCATATTTTTGAAGGGATGGCTAATACTTTAAGTTCAAATTCAGTGTTTAGTGGAAAATTTTTCAAAAAAAGAGAAACCTAAGTCATCTTAACACAGTCTCTCTCTCTGTCTCTTATCTCTCTTTCTCTCTCTGTCTCTGTCACACACACACACACACACACACACACACACACACACACACACACAGAGCTTTCCGGCATCTTTGAAGTCAATAAAATTGTGACCCTAATACATTAAGAAAAATGCCCTAAACCAGCCAAGAGTGAAAATAAACATGACTGAGCAATAAATTAGGATCTCCTTCACTCTCCTTCTACCTCCCACATACTTGGGTTTTGCATGGGGAAAAATACAGTCCATATGGAGGCTTTGGCGAGATCAGGACCCACCTCCCGCCCTCTGCACACATGCACGCCCTCCCCCAGGTGACTCCAGGCCCGTGCATCCAGGGGCACTGCATAAATATTAGCTAATGCAGATGGAATGAGCAGATGTCTGCAGTCCCCCCACCCCAGGCTGTGAGGGACAGCCAGTGAGGGTGAAGAGGAGACATAGAAGGAAACAGATGCCCTGGTTTTCAGCCCATTTTCCTGGTCCTTGAGTGGCAGTGGTAATGGTGGGAAGAAGTGCTATTCTGACATTTGATGACCCCCCTCCCCCTTGTGCTTTTTTCTATACCATAGCCCTCAGATCTAGGCAAAATATTGGAACCAAAGCAGATTGGAGTTCTAATCCTATCCATCCACACGACAAACAGGAAAGCCAGGGCCCAGAGGCTTCAAAAGACTTGACCAACCTCATATGCTAGCTTATTGCAGAACCAAAAACAGATTCTAAGTCTTCTCCCTTCCAGACCAGTTCTGCTTTTTCACATTCTCCTGCTCCCATTGTATGACTCAAGATTAATTATCCAACTTCTCATTAAACAGTATGTGCCAGGCATTGTGGTGGGCATTGGAAACAGTAAGATTCTCCGATAGTGATAATAAAATATCTCTCTGAAGATGCAAAAAAAAAAAAAAAAAAAAAATTTCTCTGAGAGATTGTTACCGGTTAACATCAAACACCTACTATGTGCCAAGTTCAGTACTATGTGCCGGAAAAGAATAAAATGGATAAGACACTCTCCCTCCTCTCCTTGGGATTCTCCTGGTTTAGACTAGATTCTACTGAGATGGATAAACAGAGAGGAGACTCAGACCATGAATGAACATGGAATAAACACAGATAACAAATAGACACGATTAAATATTTAGATTATGTATTGGCCTGGGGTTAAGTGGATTAATGGAGTGATGAGTTGGGCAGAGTTATGGGATTTCCATGTTTAGACAGAGTGGATTAGGTCGTCTAGTGTATGGAAATGCAAATCGAAACTGCTATCATCAGCATTAACACCCTGTGTTCAGCTCTAGAGGTGCTTTTCTGTCAAAGGGCGGAAGGAGCAGGACAGACAATGTCTCACCATCTTTATGACATCCTGGTGAGTCAGAGAACCAACACTGTAATTCCCAGGCTCCTGGGGAGGAATCAGATCCAGGGCAGGGAGTGGGAAAATCAAGAGCCTCTCAAATCCAGCCCTGGCTCCTGTTCACCTCCAGTCCAAATGCCTCCCTGGAGCACTTAGGCAATCCAAACAGGCACCAACATGATGATTCATTGTACTACAGCCCTTTTGATCTTTTCCTCAAAGGAAGAGACATTGTGAGTTACCTTGTAATTATTTCTCAAGTCCTTGAAACATGTCTGGGATTCCGTGTAGAGCATAAGTTTCTTAAGGGCAGGGACCCATTTTGAATGACCCCAGTCGCTTTGCAGCATAGCCAGGAAGCACTGAAGATGTAGCAGTTGTTCTCTACTTTCTTGCTGAGTGAGCAAACACTCTAAAGAGAAGCAACAGAAGAAAAAGATGGTTGTGCCACTGATCAGATGCAGTTCTCCTTGCCCATTCATTTGCTACCCGCCCTGCACACATCCTGCCCCTAGGAAGCCTGATCCTGAAACAAGTCTCTACCCGGTCAGTGATTCATTGAGATGTCCCTGAAATCACTTGCTTGACTCCATGTCAACAGAAAGAAAAAGGGGCTATTCATGAATAAGAGTGAGAAGCGCCTGAAGATCTTGCCACTTTGTTTTTATGGAGAGGATGCCATAATCATATTCTCATGGGCATCCCACAGTGTTTCTTGTCAAAAAATAAGAGCTTAGGCCTAAGCTCTTGATTTCGGCTCCAAACGTGAGCTTACTCCCTCCATAATGTTCCTTCCAAACCTGACCCCCATTCACTAACCAGATAAATACGAAAGCAAAGTGCTGTGTATGTTTGTTTGTTTGTTTCATTAATTATTAACCTCTTGTTTCATCATAGCATCATGTTGCTTGTGTGCTTTTTGGTTTGGTGGGGGGTTTTGAGACAGGATCTCACTCCATTGCCCAGGCTGGAGTGCAGTGGTGCAATCTCCACTCACTGCACCCTTGACCTCCAGGGCTCAAGCAATGCCCCCGCCTCAGCCTCCCACACACGTTCCACCACGCCCAGCTAATTTTTTTTGTTTTGTTTTTGTTTTGTTTTGTTTAAGTTTTTTTTAAAAGATGGAGTCTCCTTGTATTGCCCAAGCTGGTCTGAAATTCCTGGGCTCAAGTGACCCTCCTGCCTCCGCCTCCCAAAATGCTGAGATTACAGTGAGCCACCATGTTCAGCCCATGTTACTTCTTCACAGCATCATCAGACATCTTGTCTGTCTTCCAGGCCTCTATTATGGATGAATGCTAATTTGCAAAGCAGTTCTAGGAGTGATAAAATCTGGGCATGGTGGAGTGCGGGGTAGATAGTGGAGAGCGGTGTGACTCCAGATCCTGACGCTGCATTAGACACATGACAATCTACATATATTAAATAGCCTAAAGGATCCATTCCACTAGGTAAACACATCTCAAAGCATCATGTGACACTCTCCTAATGCAATGGATCCTCACCTGGGCTTCCTGATTCCCGGGGGGTGACAAAGGTAGTGGTCTGCAAACTATATTTATTTTTTAATTTCTCAAATTAGAAAACCAGGATTTTGTTTCTAATGCCTTCAACTACCCCACATAACAAATTCTGGTTATTTCATGTAATGAATCCCTAAGAGGCCCTTTAATTTGACCCTCCTCCCATGGACCCTATGTTTTAAACGATCCTATCAATAAAACAAACAAAAACAAAACAACAGCAAAAGAAGCATCATGTTAAATGCTATAAATATATACAAGTTTTACTTGTCAGCTAAGATAAAGAAATAAATAAGTGGCATTCTATAATGATAATTTAAGAAGAAGTATTACAACCTGCTAAGGCAACCCTTCTAATTTACAAGCGAGAGAACCTGAGACCCTGAGATATTAAATAACCTACCTTTCAAACTAGGCTTTAGTGCCTCACTTCCCAAAGAGGCAACTGTTCTAGTCAATTGCAAAAGTCTACTTCAGCTCCATTCTTTTCACTGCGGCTCCCTTGCCTGTTACCTTCATTCCCACCATAAACTCTGCCTTATGAAATAAGGGGAGGAACCTACCTCCACTTGCTGGGGACTCACTGTTCCAATCTTACCATGAGTTAGGTTCAGACCAACGCTGCACATGGTTGCCAGATATGGGCAAATACGCCCATGGTTTCTCTCCCTACTCCTGCCTCGTGCAGTCCTCCACCACGTCTCTTGTGGGGTGTCCTTCGTCACCACCCTCCCAGAATCTCACTTGGTTCCTGACCCTGGACCATCTGGCCCTCCCACCACTCCATCAGTTCCTGCCTATTCACCTGCCATTTCTCCCAGAGAGATGCTGCGTCCTCCGCCTTCATCTCTCCTCCAACCCCCTATCCCCCTACATCTGATTGTTTCCAAAGCACTAACTTGCCTCTGGTTCATCCTCTTCTGTGAGGTTCATCCTTTGCTTTCCTATTTATCTGGTTAGTGAATGGGGGTCAGGTTTGGGAGGAACATTACGGAGGCAGTAAGCTCATGTTTGGAGCTGAAACCAAGAGCTTAGGCCTAAGCTAACACTTAGGCCTAAACAGACACTAAATGTATCTGTTACCTCCCTTGTGTGTTGTTTGCTCAGTAAATGAGAACTAACACAGAGCCCTGCAGTTCTAAGGGAGTCTCAATCCTTGAAAAACTGACTTATATATTGCTGCCTTGGTGGGTCTACACAAGAAACTGTTAGTCCAAAATGACTTTGGCCTTCATTCACAGTAGGAGGGGGATATTTAAAAGGTAGGTGCTGGAAATCCCTCGAGAGTTAAAATATTCCTTGAAAATACAAACTGGCACGCTGAATTCATTATTGTAGGGGTTTATTTTTTCTTTTAAAAGCAGAAAAACATTTTTCAATACTCATGTTATGTGCTTTAAACATTGTCCTGACATCTGTTATTTAAAAGCACAACAGGCCTGGAGCAGTGGCTCACCCCTGTAATTCCCGCACTTTGGGAGGCTGAGGTGGGCGGATCACTTGAGGTCAGGAGTTCAAAACCAGCCTGGCCAACATGCTGAAACCCCGTCTCTACTAAAAACACAAAAATCAGCCGGGTGTGGTGGCATGGGCCTGTAGTCCCAGCTACCAGGGAGGCTGAGGCAGGAGAATCGCTTGAACCCAGGAAGCAGAGGTTGCAGTGGGCCAAGATCACACCACTGCGTTCCAGCCTGGGCAACAGAGTGAGACTCTGTCAAAAAAAAAAAAAAAAAAGAAAAAAAAAAGCACAATAGAAGGCATGCTTTCAGCTACAAACACAGATAAAATATGGAAACAGCTCTGTGTTTCCGGGTTATGGCCATGCTAAGCAATAGAGATTTGCGTGACTAAGCTTCTGCTATGCTGACATATGCAAAATCCACAAGCAATCAAATCATTCTTCTTAGTTTGGCAATGTTTAAATGAGAAGCAGAGCCTTCACCTTGGGTCTGAAGACTTGTGGGCTCACCTGAGAACTCAATTTCACTCAATTTAATAGCAATTTTAAAACAGATTTATCTAAATATTAGGTCTCCTTAACTTACAGTGATGTGGGTAGTGATTCTGATTATAGGAACAAACGGTCAGTAGAGATTAGACCAGGGCAATCCGGGCATAATTCACCTGAGATTTGGCACAAGTTGATATTTAAAACTCACCATTTACTTGCAAAAAACAAAACCTAGAACCTAATGAATATTTATCATGAAACTTACTTCACGGTAAGTTTTTTGTAGTGATATTTTTTATTTTCTGTTAAAATGTTAAATGAATCCTCAAATGTCTAGTCAGTTAAACACTACAGTGACAGCATCTGTTTTGTTATTTTCTATTATAATTATAGTGGATCAGGGTTCTAATCAAATCATTTTTCCCAAAATATCAATTACCTGCCATAAAATGGGCTCAGATTTTGAATTTCCTGAATCGGCCCTAATTGCAATCATTTAAATTTTTTTTTTTTTTCTTTTTCTGAGACAGAAAAAAAAACCCTAGGCTGGAGTGCAGTGGCGTGATCACAGCTCACTGCAGCCTCAACCTCCCTGGCCTCAGGTGATCCTCCCACCTCAGCCTCCTGAGGAGCTGGGACTACAGGCATGTGCCACAACAACCGGCTATTTTTTTTTTTTTTTCTGTATCAATGAAGTTTTGCCCATGTTGCCCAGGCTGGTCTTGAATTCCTGGGCTCAAGGGATCCACCCACATCTGCCTCCCAAAGTGCTGGGATTGTACGCACTAGCTACCATGCCTGGCCTAATTTTAAATTTTCTGTTGCCATTTTATAATAAATAATTGAAATATTCTGGAAATTGTTAGTTGTGTTTCTTCCAGGGCAGGGGGTTGGGAGGTGAAATCTAAGCATCCCTGAAACCTCGTGTTAGATTTGCACGTCTTGATGTTAGTGTAGGAAATACAGTCGCTGCTCAGGCCTGGAGAAAGAGTCGTAGTGGCCCACTCATGCCTGGATTATTTCACAGGATGAAAACACAGCCAAGCCCCTAGTCTGTCTGGTCCAGCCTGAACTTGAATCTGGACTTCCTTCATCTAGTATTTCCTCGTGTTGTAAAGAAGCTGCCGGCCATTGCTTCTGCTTCATTTCTGGAACTTAGTGTCTTTCCACTTGAGAGGAGTCACTGGCTAGCCAGACCTGATCCCCATTTCAGAGAGCTGGGCAGAAAACAAAGTGTGTCCTGCATCTAGATTGCTGGAGAATGAGCCTGTGCAGCTCCTGTCCTAGCCCTCCCTCCCTACCTCCTTAAGAACAGTCATAGTGGGCCAGGCACGGTGGCTCACGCCTGTAATCCCAGCACTTTGGGAGGCCGAGGCTGGTGGATCACGAGGTCAAGAGGTCAAGACCATCCTGGCCAACATAGTGAAACCCCGTCTCTACTAAAAATACAAAAATTAGCTGGGCGTGGTGGTGCACGCCTGTAGTCCCAGCTACTCCAGGAGGCTGAGGCAGGAGAATCACTTGAACCCGGGAGGCGGAGGTTGCAGTGAGCCAAGATCACACCACTGCCCTCTAGCCTGGCGACAGAGCAAGACTCCGTCTCAAACAAAAAAAAAAAGAAGAGGAAAAAGAACAGTAATAGTGATGGGGAGGAAAGTGTTGGTTCCAAGGTTCCAGGATGTGACTGAGTCTCAGGGAGCAAAAAATGGATACTGGTCCTTTAGGAATGGCAGAGACCTGCCCACCCAGGTTCCCAGTGGTGGCAAGACCTCTGACAGACAGTGCAAGCCCACAGCAAGTGAAAGTGCCTGCCTTCTCACCAACTTCAAAAGACTTGACAGTAAGTCTTTCAGCAGTCTGTGAAGGTCTGAGGTAGGTCAGTTTTTAGGAGTGCGTAGGCTTCCAGGCCTCTCACGTCAGTGCTTCCCAGCTATAATGTGTGCATGAATCACCTGGGTCTCTTGTTAAAATGCACATACTAATTTAGTAGGTCTGAGTTGGATCCAAGCTTCCTTTTATCTTTTCTCTTTTCTTTTTTTTTTTTTTTTGAGACGGAGTCTCGCTCTGTAGCCCAGACTGGAATGCAGTGGTGCGATCTCGGCTCACTGCAAGCTCCGCCTCCCGGGTTCACGCCATTCTCCTGCCTCAGCCTCTGGAGTAGCTGGGACTACAGGCGCCCGCCACCGTGCCCAGCTATTTTTTTGTATTTTCAATAGAGATGGGATTTCACTGGGTTAGCCAGGATGGTCTTGATCTCATGACCTTGTGATCCACCTGCCTCGGCCTCCCAAAGTGCTGGGATTACAGGCATGAGCCACCGCGCCTGGCCAACTTTTTGAATCTTTAGTAGAGACAGGGATTCATCATGTTGGCCAGGCTGTTCTCGAACTCCTGACCTCGTGATCTGCCCGCCTCAGCCTCCCAAAGTGCTGAGATTACAGGTGTGAGCCACGGTGCTAGGCCAGATAAATAATCTTTGACTGTACTACCATGTTCTGAGCATTCACTATGTATTAGCCATCATACTTGGCTTCTCACATGTACATCACCTAACTTATTCCCCATGAAAGGCAGGTATTATTAGTCTTATTTTATAGCTGGGGAAATTAATTCTCAATGAGTTTAAATAAATTCTTCAAGTTCTCTTGGTACAAAGTGGTTGAACTAAAAATTCAACTCAGGCTCATTCGCTCCATAGGGGCTGGTTTTATTATACCATTTGTTTGTCTCTACCGAGGTCAGACAATTTCTGAGTCTTCTCTCAGGTCCACAGATAACCTACTTCATCCACCTACTTCAGGTTCCACTTCCCAGTGAACCATCATACCTTCCTCAAAATCAATCCTCTGCAGCAGGGGCTTAATTTATCCTTCCCTTAATATCCATCTGGAGCATTCCCAAAACAGGGAAGACCATAGTCTAATGTATTCCAAGTTCAAGAATATGCCTCATCCTGACACAACTTAATTTTACAAATTTTTTTTTTTTTTTTTTTTTTTTTTTTTTTTTTTTTTTTTTTTTTTTTTAGACAAAGGGTCTCCCCATCTTGCCAAGGCTGGTCTCAAACTCCCAGGCTCAAGTGATCCTCCTGCCTCAGCCTCCCAGAGTGCTGGGATTACAGGTGCAAGCCACTGTGCTCGGCCCAACTTTGCAGATTTCTAACAGTCGGTTTATGAGCCATCTCCAATTCTTCTGGAGAAGCTTCTCCAAGGTTGGGCACAGTAGCTCACACCTGTAATCCCAGCACTTTGGGAGGGCAAGGTGGGTGGATCACTTGAGGTCAGGAGTTCGAGACCAGCCTGGCCAACATGGTGAAACCCCATCTCTACTAAAAATACAAAAATTAGTCAGGCATGGCGGCACATGCCTGTAGTCCCAGCTACTTGGGAGGGTGAGGCAGGACAATCGCTTGAACCCAGGAGGCGGAGGTTGCAGTGAGCCAAGATCACACCATAGGACTCCAGCCTGGGCAACAGAGTGAGACTACATCTCAAAAAAAAGAAAAAAAGGAAAGAAAAGCTTCTCCAACAAAGAATTCCTGGAGGGCTGAATATAGCTTCGTTGGGGTTTGCCTCACTTTGTTTGCTGTTGCTAAAGCAGAAAACCACATACCTTGTAATTTACATGAATTTAGCCTCCAGAACCATAAGTTAAATAAACTTCATAAGAAATTTATGGTTTAACTTACGGTTCTGGAGGCTAGGAAGTCCATCATGAAGGGCTGGCATCTGGTGAAGTCCTCCTTGCTGCATCACACCACGGCAGAAGGGCAGAAGGGGATGAAAGAGAAAGGCGCCAGGGACTGGACTTGCTTTACAAGTCACTCTTGCCATAACTAACCAGCTCCTATGATGACATTACTCCGTTCACGAGGGCAGAGTGCTCACAGGGCAGTCGCTGCTTGCTTATTTGGTCCCACTTCCAGACTTTGTTGCACTGAACATTAAATTCCCACCATGTAAACTTTTGGAGGGACAGGAACAGGGCTTAAGATGTTGTGGACACTGCAAAGCCTCACTCTTTCCTAGAGGGATAAAGACCTCTTTTTGGCTGGGCATGGTGGCTCACACCTGTAATTCTAGTACTTTGGGATGTCAAGGCAGGAGGATCACTTGAACCCAGGAGTTTGAGACCAGCCTGAGCAACAAAGTGAAACCACAACTTTATAAAAAAAAGTCTTAAAATTATTCGGAAGTCATGGCACGTGCCTGTAGTCCCAGCTATTCTGGAGGCTGAGACAGAAAGATCGCTTGAGCCCAGGAGGTCAAGGCTACATTGAGCTATGGTCACGCCACTGCACTCCAACCTGGGCAACAGACAAAGCAAGATCCCATCCAAAAAAAAAAAACTTTCTGGGAAATTCACCAAGGCTTTACTTCATTCCTGAGACAGTTGGCTTCATTAGGTCCACTAGCAGAGGATACCTTGACTTGCTCCTAAATTAGGTTTGGGTCATATGTCTTTCATGACAAATTGAAGTGTTTGTGGCACAGACAGCCATTGTACCATAAGGCAGGTAGTACAAGTAGCCAGAAAAATCTTGTTCATATTGGGCTGCAACTTACAAGCTGTAATACCTTAAGCAAGCTACTTTACTGTATTTTTTTTAACTGTTTCTTTCTTTTGTTTATTTATTTTTTTGAGACAGAGTCTCACTCTATTGTCCAGGTTAGAGTGCAGTGGCAGAATCTTGGCTCACTGCAACCTCCACCTCCCAGGTTGAAGTGATCCTCCTGCCTCAGCCTCCGGAGTA
This sequence comes from Macaca nemestrina, assembly GCF_043159975.1. Taxonomy (NCBI): domain Eukaryota; kingdom Metazoa; phylum Chordata; class Mammalia; order Primates; family Cercopithecidae; genus Macaca; species Macaca nemestrina. The sequence continues at coordinate 168,990,392 of NC_092129.1, read as the reverse complement.
GCTTGGACTACAGGCACAGGCCACCATGACCGGCTAATTTTTGTATTTTTAGTAGAGACAGGGTTTCACCATGTTGGCCAGACTGGTCTTGAACTCCTGACTTCAAGTGATCCACCCTCCTTGGCCTCCCAAAGTGTTGGAATTACAAGTGTGAGCCACCACACCTGGCCTAATTTTTGTATTTTTAGTAGAGACGGAGTTTCACTATGTTGGCAAGGCTGGTCTGGAATTCCTGGCCTCAAGTGATCCACCTACCTTGACCTCCCAAAGTTCTGGGATTACAGGGTTGAGCCACCATGCCCGGCCACAAGCTACTTTACTTTTCTAAGTCTCAATTTAACTGTAAGATATTAGTAATGGTAGATGACTGTAAGACTGCTAGAGGATTAAGTGGAATATCCTATGAAATGTACCTGGCCTAAAGTTGCTATTCAATAAATATATGCATAGGATATCTCTTGCGAGGTAAATGATTTCAGTGATTTTTGTTTTGTTTCGTTTTGAGACAGGGTCTCGCTCTGTCACCCAGGCTGGAGCACAGTGGTGTCATCTCGACTGACAACAATCTGTACCTCCTGGGCTCAAGTGATCTTCCCACCTCAGCCTCACAAGTAGCTGGGACAAGTGCCAACCACATGCCTGGCTAATTTTTAAAATTTTTTTGTAGAGACAAGGTCTCACTATATTGCCCAGGCTGATCTCGAATTCCTGGGCTCAACCGATTCTCCTGCCTCAGCCTCCCAAAGTGCTGGGATTGCAGGCATGAGCCACCACGCCCAGCCTAGCTTGTCTTTATTGCCTTTCACACTCAGTTTTACTTTGTCTGAGTAGAGTGATGAGTAGAGGGAATCCCAAACCCTTTTATACTTCTCTTCCCATCAGTTAGCAATCCATTTTCTGGCGAACTTTCAGGTCCTTTCCATTTTAGTGAGGCTGAAAGCTAAATAATAATAATAATTTTTTAAAAACCTTACTCACCTAGATACCATTAATTCTTCTAAGATGGTAAATTGGGCCAAGTTCGAGTCACAATAACATTCTGTCATTCTTCTACAATGGAGTGCCGGGCCATCTCTTGATCATATTGGATCTTAACTAGATAACCTCTTGTAGTGCTTGGAAAAATACTCAGAAAGTACGCATTTAGACTGTGGTTTATCCCACAAGCATGTACGTCATCTCTCCACAATTTAGTGACACCTCATCAGTCCTCTATATTGGGCGCCTATCCCACAGCTATTCAGATCCCACAGAGAACGCAGATCCCACTTTTGCTTTCGTTCTGCCTCAGAATTATCTAGCTAAGGAAAACTGCTTTCCAAGTTTGGGTTCAAATCCAGGTCAAAATAGTCCCTTTTCCCTCCTCACCATCCCACATCAACCCCTTCCCCAGGCCCCCAGTTCTCAGCATACAGAACTAGGCATAGGGTTGAAGGATTGAGTGAATAAATGCATGAACAATTGTCCCAGCAGGTTTTGAGGCACTATGTCAAGTGTGCTAAGACACAGGCCATCTGCTTTGTATCTTCACACCACGGAGTGTTTGTTTTGGTCATTTCTCCTTCCTCCCCTGAACCTCCCAAGCCCCAGCATATTTACAGCCATTCAATAATAACTTATTAGCCAGGGAATTCAAGATGAGTGGCGATGATTAACAGTCCTATCAAAGTATGTCTATGGATAAGGGGAGAGAATTGCATAGGTAAAACCAGACGGGGTGGACTTACCCTACAGACATTGCCTATCGGATTGGCTGCATGCTCCTAGAATGGCAGGAATGACTGTGGTCCGTGAACTGTCAGTGTCAACATTTATCCAGGAACTTGTGAGGAATGCAGGATCTTGGGCCCCTCCCCAGACCTACTAAATCAGGATCTGCCTCTTAACAAAATCTCAAGGTGATGAGACTGCTGCTTGTCTGGAGACTACGCTTTGAGAAGCAAGACTGTAAATTACCCATCATCACCTAAAGAGGTCACACATGGTCACACCTCCGAAGCTTGGCTCATGCTATTCCTTCTCCTTACAATATCCTTCCCCATCTTCTCTCCATGAATTCTACATTATTTCAGTTCCTACATGGAAATCATCAGAGCACTCATTTTAGCACTGAATGAAAAGAATAGTTTGCTTACCTGGGCTCTACCTAAGCATTCCTAATTACCTCGAATTGTAATTACTGTAGTTGTTAATATGGACTGGAGCCTGGGCTACACAGTGAGCCCCCATCTCTACATAAAATTTTAAAAATTAGCCAGTATGAGCCAGGCGCCATGGCTCACACCTGTAATCCCAGCACTTTGGAAGGCTGAGGCATACAGATCATGAGGTCAGGAGATCGAGACCATCCTGGCCAACATGGTGAAACCCAGTCTCTTCTAAAAATACAAAAAATTAGCTGGGCGTGGTGGCGGGCACCTGTAGTCCCAGCTACTCGGGAAGCTGAAGCAGAGAATCACTTGAACCCGGAGATGAGGTTGCAGTGAGCCAAGATCACGCCAGTGCACTGCAGCCTGGCAATAGTGTGAGACTCTGTTGAAAGAAAAGAAGAGGGGAGGGGAAGGGAAGGGAAGGGAAGGGAGGGGAGGGGAGGGGAGGGGAGGGGAGGGGAGGGGAGGGGAGGGGAGGGGAGGGGAGGCGAGGCGAGGCGAGGAGAGGCGAGGCGAGGAGAGGCGAGGCGAGGAGAGGAGAGGAGAGAAAGATTGAGCCCTGAAGTTGGAGGCTGCAATGAGCTGTGGTCACACCACTACCTCTAGCCTAGACAGCAGTGCAAGACCCTGTCTCAAAATACATATTTTTGAGCAACAAGGTCTCCCTCTGTTGCCCAAGCTGGAGGGCAGTGGCACAATCACGGCTCACTGAAGCCTCCCAGGCTCAAATGATCCTTCCACCTCAGGCTCACACCTATACTCCCAGCACTTTGGGAGGCTGAGGAGGGAGGATTGCTTGAGCACAGGAGTTGAAGACCAGTCTGGGCAACATTATAAGACCCTGTCTCTACAAAAAAATAATAATTATGAAAATTAGCCAGGCATAGTGGTGCATGCTGACAGTCCCAGCTAGTCAGGAGCCTGAGGCGGAAGGACCACTTGAGCCCGGGGGTTACAGTGAGCCGTGATTGTGCCACTGCACTCCAGCCTGGGCAACGGAGTGATGCCTTGTGTCAAAAAACAAAACAAGCAAACTATATATATGTATTTCTTCTGTAGGTCTGAGTTGTTCAACAGTGGAAAGAGATTATGTTTTTTCATTGTCCAGAACATAATATGTGCTCAATAAATGCTCATTCAGTGAATACTGGCACTGTATGCTCTTTGTCATTTCTATGACACCTACGGGCTTGCTGAATGAAAAGCCATCCTGCGGCTGGGCCGGTGGCTCACGCCTGTAATCCCAACGCTTTGGGAGGCCGAGGCAGGCGGATCACTAGGTCAGGAGATCGAGACCATCCTGGCTAACATGGTGAAACCCCCGTCTCTACTAAAAATACAAATAAAATAAAATAATTAGCCAGGCGTGGTGGCGGTGGCCGGCAGCAGGCGCCTGGAGGCTGAGGCAGGAGAATGGGGGCGGGAGGCGGAGCTTGCAGTGAGCCGAGATGGCCCCATTGCACTCCAGCCTGGGCCACAGAGTGAGACTCCGTCTAAAAAAAAAAAAAAAAAGGATGGGTGCGGTGGCTCACACCTGTAATCCCAGCACTTTGGGCAGCCGAGGCAGGCAGATCACCTGAGGTTGGGAGTTCAAGACCAGTGTAACCAACATGGAGAAACACCGTCTATATTAAAAATAAAAAATTAGCCAGGCGTGGTGGCGCATGCCTGTAATCCTAGCTACTCATGAGGCTGGGGCAGGAGAATCACTTGAACGCAGGAGGCAGAGGTTGCGGTGAGCCAAGATCGCGCCATTGCACTCCAGCCTGGGCTACAAGAGCGAAACTCCGTCTAAAAAAAAAAAAAAAAACCATCTTGCCACGGAAACCTAAGACATTATATATATATATATATATATATATATATATATATTTTTTTTTTTTTTTTTTTTTTTTTTTTTTTTTTTGAGACGGAGTCTCGCTCTGTCACCCAGGCTGGAGTGCGGTGGCCGGATCTCTGCTCACTGCAAGCTCCGCCTCCCGGGTTTACGCCATTCTCCTGGCTCAGCCTCCCGAGTAGCTGGGACTACAGGCGCTCGCCACCTTGCCCGGCTAGTTTTTTGTACTTTTTAGTAGAGACGGGGTTTCATCGTGTTAGCCAAGATGGTCTCGATCTCCTGACCTCGTGATCCGCCCGTCTCGGCCTCCCAAAGTGCTGGGATTACAGGCTTGAGCCACCGCGCCCGGCCGACATTATATTATTAAGGATATCCTCAGAGATGTGCTGAAACGAAAAAATGCGAAAAGATGGCCTGCTCCTGACGATCTTTGGCAGCTGCTTGTAAATAGCAGGAGCTCAATGTGAAGGCTGATTTGTAACCCATCCTTAGGAGCCAAGATGGTTCAAAACAAACCGTCATAATGGTTTTCTTTCCCAGTCCTGGAGCAGGTAGCTCGATCCCCAGGAAAAAAAAAAAAATGTAAAAACACTTTGAGAATTTAGAGGATGAAATAAATCATAAATTCATCTTTTTTTTCAGCTTCTCACCCCAGCATCATTCACAACTATACTCTAGCAGCGTGGTTTGAAATGAGTAGCACCACGAAAATTTTCTCCTTTTTTAAGGCCCAAGCTAAATCCCACTGGGAATGAAAGAACTATGCAGAGAGGTAGTTGAAATTTCCCATAAGTTGAATTTTTTATTAAAGTAACTCTTGCTTTAAGAGTCAAGCATAACTCAGATGGCTTACAAATGATTGCCCCTTGCAGGAAAAACAAATTATCTTTCTCCAAGTAGAATGCGCCTTGCCCAAATCCTCTGGGCTGGTTTACACGTTTAGAGTTGAGATTCTGTAACAGCTGAGGTGCCTGGGAAAGGAACTACAGCCGATCCTGTGACAACTCAAATCTGTGTATTCGTCTCCACTCTGAGCTGTGATTGTCTCGAGTTGCCGAGGAATACTTTACTGGGCTCAGACACTGACCACAAATGCCTTGACAAGAGTTTTAGAATCTTAGGTTGAAATGAACTTTGAGGTCATTTCATCTAATGCTTGAATCTCCTTTTAACATCCTACCAAGTGGTCATGCAGTCAAGACAAGAACCCTTCTAGTAACTAATTACCTCCCAAAGCACTTAAGTACCTGATGTCTCATCTCATCTCCATCTTTTTTTGTACCAGAACATTGCTCTTCAAACAAACACGGGTTCCTGGTGTACCTTGAATAAAACTCGTGCTTCCTCGTTCACTATATCTGTTGAGGTTTTCGGTGGTCAGGCAACGTGGCTCACCTGTAAACCCAGCATTCTGGGAAGCCAAGGCTGGAGGATCACTTGAATCCAGGAGTTCAAGACAAGCCTGGCCATATAGCAAGACCCTGTTTCTTAAAAACAAAATTTAAATTTAAAAACAAAGTGGGGGGATTGGCTTCAACCAACAGATTTCAAATGTGGTTACCTAAAACAATTAAGAAATTTACTGAGGGAAAAACAAAGAGAGAGAGAGTGAGGAGAAATTTACTGGGAAGAACTGAAAGAAAAGGTGAAGAGTCAGGTCCTAGGAAAAATAAGTACCTGGATGCAGGCTGCAGGAGAAAAAGAACGGTGTATTTAGACCCCTGCCATCAGGATAAATCGGATCTAGTGATTCTCTCTTAGAAACTTAGACTTTGGCGGGGTGTGGTGGCTCACACCTCTAACTCCAGCACTTTGGGAGCCCAAGGCAAGTGGATCGCTTGCAGTCAGGAGTTTGGGACCCACCTGGCCAACATGCTGAAACCCCCTTCTCTACTAAAAAATATAAAAATTAGCTGGGAATGGTGGCAGGTGTCTGTAATCCCAGCTACTCAGGAGGCTGAGGCAGAAGAATCACTTGAACCTGGAAGGCAGAGGTTGCAGTGAGCTGAGATCATGCCACTGCACTCCAACCTGGTGACAGAGCAAGACAACGCCTCAAAAAAAAGAAGAAAGAAAGAAAGAGAGAGAGCGAGAGAGAGAAAGAGAGAGAGCGAGAGAGAGAAAGAGAGAGAGATGAAGGAAGGAAGGAAAGAAGGAAGGAAGGAAGGAAGGAAGGAAGGAAGGAAGGAAGGAAGGAAGGAAGGAAGGAAGGAAGGAAGGAAGGAAAGAAAGTCAGAGTTCAGGCTGGGCACCATAGCTCATGCCTGTAATCTCAGCATTTTGGGAGACCGAGGTGGGTTGATGGCTTTAGCTGAGGAGTTCGAGACCAGCCTGAGCAACATGGCGAAACCCCGTCTGCACAAAACATATAAAAATTAGGCAGGCGTGGTGGTGCACAACTGTAGTCCCAGCTACTTGAGGGGTGAGGTGGGAAGATCCCTTGAATCTGGGAGGTCGAGGTTGCAGCAAGCTGAAATCACCACACCAATACACTCCAGCCCGGGTGACAAAGTAAAACCCATCTCAAAAACAAAAAGAAAAGAAAAGAAACTCAGAGTTCAGGCCAGGTGCAGTGGCTCACACTATTAATCCCAGCACTTTGGGAGGCTGACGCAGGAGGATCGCTTGAGCTCGAGTTTGATACCAGACTTGGTACCTACAAATTTTTTTTTTTTCAATTAGCTGGGCATGGTGGCATGCACCTGTAGTCCCAGCTACTAGGGAGGCTGAGACAGCAAGATTGCTTGAGACCCAAGTTCAAAGCCTCAGTGAAGTATGATTGCACCATTCCACTCCAACCTGGAGGAAAGAATGAAACCCTTTCTCCAAAAAAAAAAAAAAAAAAAAAGAAAGAGAGAGAGGGAGGGAAGGAGAGAGAAAGAGAGAGGAAGGAAGGAAGGAAGGAAGGAAGGAAGGAAGGAAGGAAGGAAGGAAGGAAGGAAGGAAGGAAGGAAGGTCAGAGTTCAAATTCCAAATTCCAGGGAAACTAAGTCGGCTTTGTCTAAGTAGATGCCCAGTCCTTGGCGTAAAAGAGGCCAATACCACTTAGATAACATGTGGCAAAGGTGGGAAGTTCTCCACAGAGGAAATGAGGTGCTGTTACCACTAAAAGGAAAAACAATCTTATGGCAAAAAGTGAACAACTGTTTACAAACTCACAATCCTGCTTTTACACAAACCTAGAACATCCTTTTCTAGCCCGTTCTACCAACAGGCAACCTGGATACTAAGTCCCACCTCCCCTTCCCAGCACTGGCCTTCTCATGCCTTCTTTTGTAGATATCCATGGGTTGTGCACATCCTATTTCTATCCTAATCTCTTAGAGGGCAGGAACCAAATCCTTTATTCTTTGATCTGTCTCAGCACTTAGCATATTCAAAGTATGTGTTTACATACTGTTGCTGTTGTCCAAAACAGCAAAAAATGTCTTACTTCAAGCAGGGGGATACCCAGAAAGTAAGATGAGAGTAGGAAGCAGTGAATTACCATAAGCATTAAAATGCACACAATCAAAACTCCTTCATTTTAGAATTTTTTCAAAGTCACTCCTGGAACTTTGTAAACTGCAGACTCCCAGCCCTGTGCTAGACTTCTGGAATCATGCTTTTAGTCTAGCATTTGGGGCTTGGGAGTTTTGGACAAGCACCCTAGATGGTTTTCATGCACATTGTGCATTCAGAGTTGTACAGACTATTATAGTAGGGGATATTCCAAAGACAAAAAAATAAAAAGAAAGAAACTATTAAAATCGCAACAAAATAAAATCCCAACAAAACAAAACATAAGCTGACACCAGTTCATCCCCTCATGCAGTATCACACTCATTTTCCATGACTTACCTGTTACGAGCACACATTATTCCATTATTAAACACTACACGAAACAGAGGGCTTACTAGGCAAGAAGAGTTTTCAGACTGTCAAGTGGCTGGAAGGTTGCCTGATCCCTGCGCCCGTTAAAAGACTGCACAAGAAGTCAGCACGTCCTGACTGCATTGCAGGGTTTCTATTAACTCTGTGCCCTGTAGGATTTGTCATCCAGTCATAAATGGACCCCATTTTTCTGACAGTGGGAGAGAGGCAGCGGTTGTAATATGGATGGCTGTTATTCCTATTGCCTTCTATTAGGAGGTACTTTCTTTCTTACTGGGTCTCAAACCCAGTAGATTTCCCCCCATCCTCTATTCTGAGTGTAGAAGGAAGAAGAAGCTGTGAGAATGTGTGTTGATGTCACAAAAGGGTAAAGAGGAAGCACAATCTAATTTCTCCCCCACTCTTTTCCTTTTTAAGAATGTAGTTTGATATTTATTTAGTATAATAAATCTCTGGTCAGGCACACGGGCTCATGCCTGTAATCCCAGCACTTTGGGAGGCAGAGGTGGGCAGATCACCTGAGGTCAGGAGTTCGAGACCAGCCTGATCAACATGGTGAAACCCCATCTCTACTAAAAATACAAAATTAGCCAGGTGTGGTGGCACATGCCTGTAATCCCAGCTACTTGGGAGGCTGAGGCAGGAGAATCGCTTGGACCCGGGAGGCAGACGTTGCAGTGAGCCGAGATGGCGTCATTACACTCCAGCCTGGGTAACAAGAGCAAAACTCGATCTCAAAAAAAAAAAAAAAAAAAATAGCCGGGTGTGGTGGTGGGCACTTGTATTCCCAGCTACTCATGAGGTTGAGGCAGGAGTATCGCTTGAACCCAGGAGGTAGAGATTGCAGTGAGCTGAGATCACACCACTGCACTCCAGCCTAGGCAACAAGAGCTAAACTCCATCTCAAAAAAAAAAAAAGTTTCTGTAGAGTGTAACAAATACAGTTTTTACAAATCTGCTTTGAAAACGTGGTGGCTGTTGATTTGGGGTTTCATACTCTTAATAACTTCATCCACCAGTTTTTTTTAGCTTCCTAGCGTCTTGTAACTGCTCAGCTCACACAGTTCTGAGGTTTAGCTCCAGTCAGCTCACTTCCAGTGACGACTGGATGTAGTTCTTTTTTTTTTTTTTTTTTTTTGGTGAGACGGAGTTTCACTGTTGTCGCCCAGGCTATAGTGCAATGGCTCGATCTCGGCTCACTGCAACCTCTGCCTCCTGGGTTCAAGTGATTCTTCTGCCTCAGCCTCTCAAGTAACTGGGATTACAGGCGAGTGACATCATGCCCAGCCAATTCTTGTATTTTTAGTAGAGAGAGGGTTTCACCATGTTGCCCAGGCTGGTCTGAAACTCCTGGCCTCAAGTGTTCCTCCTACCTAGGCCTCCCAAAGTGCTAGGATTACAGGTGTGAGCCATTGCACCCGGCCTGATTTTGGTGCTCTGCGCGTTCAGAAAAACTTGTCTAGTAAGCAACTGTAGAAATGATCCCTGAAACCCTGAAAATACAGTCTTTTCTCCTCTTTTTTTTGTTTTTTTGTTTTGTTTTGTTTTTGAGACAGGGTCTTGCTCTGTTGCCCAGACTGGAGTGCAGTGGCACCATCACAGCTCACTGCAGCCTTGAACTCCTGGGCTCAAGCTATCCTCCAACTCCTGGGCTCAAGCTATCCTCCCATCTCAGCCTCCCAAGTAGCTGGGACTACAGGCACGCACCACTATGCCTGGCTATTTATTATTATTATTATTTTTTTTTTTTTCGTAGAGACTGGGTCTCACTATGTTGCCCAGGCTGGTCTCAAACTTCTGGGCTTGAGCGATCCTTCCTCCTCAGCCTCCCTAAGTGCTGAGATTACATGTGTGAGCCATCATGCCTGGCCTTTAATTTCTCCCCTTTTCTAAAAACCCCAATTAACTACTTAAAAATGTAAGAAAAAATGAAAAGTTTGTCTTTCTAACAGCAGGTTCCAAATTTACAGTAGGTGATAAGACAAGACTGGCCGTGGAGGTAGGAGTTCTAAATTTAGCTCCATGCTACCTCCTTGCAGAGGCAGGGGCAAGTCAGTCCTCCTCTGTGCCCAGGTCTCTTTGCTTGTCCCGTGCAGGCAGCATCTGTCCTATCTCCAGGGCCTTGGTCGGACAAAACAGATCACAGATACAAAACTGTTTTATATACTCTAAGTCAGGGCTTCTTATTCAGGGCTCCATGACCCCGCCTTGGCCTTGGCCTTGGCCTCAGGATTTTAACAAACATCCAGACACTAGTTTATTGAATCCTGGTGTGTATATGTACATGTGCTTTTTTCTGGGGAGAGAGTCCATAGATTTCATCAGATTTTCAAAGGAGTCTATGATCCAAATTACTATCCTGTTCCTCTTTTCTCTGTTATTAATTACCGAGTGTTTACTGAGCCTTCACCAGGGGATCTGTCATTAGTGATGTGGCTAACTTCCACTTCTCTTCTAACCTTGGAGCTGTCAAAGAAGGTTTACAGGGTTTATATTGGTTTGGATTTCACTTTGGAGGTGGGGGGTGAGGATCACGTCTCCAGAGCTGCCTGAGGAGCATTACCTCATCTCTGGGGAGAGCTAGGCCCAGGAGCTCTCCCACAGGGCCCCGTCAGGGCAGAGCGTGAGGCTGCTGGGCCTGTTCTAAGTCGTGTCCTGGGGTTTTCTACTCAGGCAACACCTAACATATGGCATGTGCACTGATGCTTATGAAAACAGTGATTCATTCTTAATCCTTAAAAAAAAAAAAAAAAGTCAACCCTATGTGGCCTTGGCTCTCCTCCCTGAATGCCCTTCTGTTCTCCAGAATGTCTGTGTTGTCACCTGCCTCAGCCTTGTGTTGTGTGCTCCGTGGCTCTGCCTCTCTGCAGGCCCCCTCCTGCCTTCCATGTCTGTCTCCTTCCCTCCCCGCTGCTCTTTCCTCGGCTTCCTCATGGTCACCCTGGAGCTGTGCGTCCTCAGCCCTGTGTACATGGGAAGACCTTTCCTCTCCTTCATTTCCATCCATGCGCCTTGCCCAAGTACCTCTCACCCTCATGCCTCTTCCACACTGGGTCTATTCTATGCCTTTATCCTCCTTCCCCAGGCTTCGTCCTTTTAGGGAACATCTCCAGCTATGGGAAAACCTCCCTAGCTGGGGAGAGGCAGGAAGTAAGAAGGTGAAGGGAGAGGTAGGAAAGATTGGGGTATGAGATGAATGAGGACAGAAGTGGGGGAAGTGGGCTGCAGGGAAAATCACTGAGAATCACCGACTTTGCCTCCCATCTTGCAACCTCTGCCTCCTGGGTTCAAGCAATTCTTGTGCCTCAGCCTCTCAAGTAGCTGGGATTACAGGCGTGCGCCACCATGCTCAGCTAATTTTTTTTATTTTTAGTAGAGCCAGGCTTTTCCCATGTTGGCCAGGCTGGTCTTGAACTCTTGACCTCAGGTGATCCAGCCACCTCAGCCTCCCAAAGTGCTGGGATTACAGGCTTGAGCCACCAAGCCCACTCTCGTCTTGATTTCTTCCATAAAATCATTTGTTTGATGCCCAGGTGGGCAGAAGATGAAGATGTTATATCGTGAGAGAAGACAAAACCACACCAGTCTTGTAAAAAATGAAAGAAAGAGAAGGACAGACAGACGGGAGGAAAGAGGGGGAAAGATTCAAGAGATCATGAGGGGTAGGGGATAAGAATGCATCATATCGGCCGGGCGCGGTGGCTCAAGCCTGTAATCCCAGCACTTTGGGAGGCCGAGACGGGCGGATCACGAGGTCAGGAGATCGAGACCATCCTGGCTGACACAGTGAAACCCCGTCTCTACTAAAAAATACAAAAAAACTAGCCGGGCGAGGTGGCGGGCGCCTGTAGTCCCAGCTACTCGGGAGGCTGAGGCAGGAGAATGGCGTGAACCCGGGAGGCGGAGCTTGCAGTGAGCCAAGATCACGCCACTGCACTCCAGCCTGGGCGGGAGAGCGAGACTCTGTCTCAAAAAAAAAAAAAAAAAAAAAAGAATGCATCATATCATAGCTAACTCTTGTTGTTGTTGTTGTTGCTGTTGTTTGAGACAGAGTCTCACTCTGCAGGTAGGAGTACAGTGGCATGATCTCAGCTCACTGCAACCTCCGCCTCCTTGGTTCAAGCAATTCTGCCTCAGCCTCTCGAGTAGCTGGGATTATAGGCATGTGCCACCACACCTGGCTAATTTTTTGTATTTTTAGTAGAGACAGGGTTTCACCACATTGGCCAGGCTGGTCTCAAACTCCTGACCTTATGATCCGCCTACCTTGGCCTCCCAAAGTGCTGGGATTACAGATGTGAGCCACTGCGCCTGGCTATTTTTTATTTTATTTTGTTTTATTTTATTTTATTTAGAGACAGGGTCTTACTGTGCTTTCCAGGCTGGAGTGCAGTAGTGCAGTCAAACCTCACTGCAGCCTCAGACTCATGAATTCAAGGGCTCCTCCTGCCTCAGCCTCCCGAGTAGCTTGAACTACAGGTACTCCTCATGCCCAGCTATGTTTTTCTTTCTTTATAGAGGCCAGATTTAGCAGTGCTGCCCAGGCTGGTCTTGAACTCCTGGGCTCAAACGATCCTTCTGCCTTGGCTTCCCAAAGCCCTGCGATTATAGGCAGAAGCCACCATGCCTGGCCTTAACTCTATTTAGACCAAAGCAGATCTTAACCAATGGATAGGCAAATAGGACTCAGGAGACACAGGAGAGGCATTTCTAGAGTCAAAAGCAGCCAATCATTGTCAATGAGGTTTAAGATTAGGGTAGTCCCAAATTATGCAATGAGGTGGGTTCCAAACATTGGTTGTTGCCTGGAGCTCAAAACATGTTTCCAAAAGAGGCAGTATCCTTTGAAGAAGTCCAACAAAACTGTGTGAATCTTGGTTCTGTGTAACCTTGGGCAAGTAACAATCTCTCTGAGCCTTAAATAAAGATGACAATACCTTGTAAGAAGTGTATCTTGGCCAGGTGTGGTGGCTCATGCCTGTAATCCCAGCACTTTGGGAGGCCAAGGTGGGTGGATCACAAGGTCAGGAGATCAAGACCATCCTGGGTAACACGGTGAAACCCCGTGTCTACTAAAAAATACAAAAAATTAGCCAGGCGTGGTGGCAGATGTCTGTAGTCCCACCTACTCGGTAGGCTGAGGCAGGAGAATAGCATGAACCCGGGAGGAGGAGCTTGCAGTGAGCCAAGATCACGCCACTGCACTCCAGCCTTGGCGACAGAGCCAGACTCCGTCTCAAAAAAAAAAAAAAAAAGAAGAAGAAGTGTATCTTGGCCCGGCATGGTGGCTCATGCCTGTAATCCCAGCACTTTGGGAGCCTGAGGCAGGAGGATCCTTTGAACCCGGGAGTTCAAGACCAGCCCGGGCAACAGAGTGAGACCCTCTCTCTTTTAAAAAATAATTTAAAAATAATTAAAGAAAAAACAAGAAGTGTATCTCTCCTTTTTTTTAATTTTTTTATTTTTTCTTTTTGAGATGGGGTCTCGCTCTGACGCCAGGCTGGAGTGCAGTGGCGTGATCTCGGCTCACTGCAACCTCCACCTCCCAGGTTCAAGTGATTCTCCTACCTCAGCCTCCCAAGTAGCTAGGACTACAGGCGCGCACAACCACACCCAGCTAATTTTTGTATTTTTAGCAGAGACGGGGTTTCACCACGTTGGCCAGGCTGGCCTCTATCTCTTGACCTTGTGATCCGCCTGCCTCGGCCTCCAAAGGCAGGAGGATCGCTTGAGCCCAGGAGTTTAAGACCAGCCTGGGCAACATAGTGACATCCCATCTCTATTTTTTTTTTTAATAAAAAATTAAAGCAAAAAAAAAAAAGGCTCCAAAATATGGCAGTTAGAATTACAGAGAAAAGCCACAGTAGCTAATAACCTGCAATGCACTGAAAATAGACAACTGTGCTAAAAAGACCATAGAAACCTAACCATTGTGTACTGCACGATGCTTACAGAGGAAAGGGGTCTGGAATTTCAACCCCTAGCAGAAGTGGATGTTGCAGCAAGTACAGCCTCCGCTGTCATCTGTGCCCTAGGGTAGGGTTCAGTAGGTTGGGGGTTAAGAGACAGTGTCCCTCATAAGAAGTGGTCAAGTTTCTTTCTGAGTTTCAGTTCTTCGTTTATAGAAAGAGGATAGTAATGCACACTGTACACAGACTGTAGAAGACTAAAAATAGACCAGTATAAAAACTATTAAAAATTTTGAAAAATTCAAAATTAGACCCTATTCCCAAACTATTTTCTGGAACAACAGCTGTATGGGATATTAATAGGGGTTACCAAAAAAGAAGTTTCCACACTCAAATAAAAATGGGAAATGCTGGCCGGTCACAGTAGCTCACTCTTGTAATCCCAGCACTTTGGGAGACCAAGGTGGGTGGATCACCTGAGGTTAGGAGTTTGAGGTCAGCCTGGCCAATATGGAGAAACCCCGTCTCTACTAAAAATACAAAAACATTAGCCAGGCATGGTGGCAGGTGACTGTAATGCCAGCTATTTAGGAGGATGAGGCAGGAGAATCGATTGAACCCGGGAGGTGCAGGTTGCAGTGAGCCAGATCACGCCAGTGCACTCCAGCCTGGGCAAAAGAGTGAGACTCTGTTTCAAAAAATAAAAAGGGGGGCCGGGTGCGGTGGCTCATGCCTATAATCGCAGCACTTTGGGAGGCCAAGGCGGGTGAATCACTTGAGGTCAGGAGTTCGAGACCAGCCTGACCAACATGGAGAAACCCGTCTCTACTAAAAATACGAAACTAGCTGGACATGGTGGCACATGCCTGTAATCCCAGCTACTTGGGAGGCTGAGGCAGAAGAATTGCTTGAACTCAGGAGGCAGAGGCTGCAGTAAGCCGAGATCGCGCCACTGCACTCCAGCCTGGGGGTGACAAGAGCAAAACTCTGTCTCAAAAAAAAAAAAAAAACAGGAAATGCTAGGTCACAAGGAGGTCTCATATACCATTGGTTGACACAGAAATATATGCAAATTTGCAATAACTTCCAACATTTTAAATGCACATCTCCTTTGACATGGCAATCCTGCTAATGAGATGAAGGAGAGACACTAAATGAATTTCTTTCTTTCTTTCTTTCTTTTTTTTTTTTTGAGGTGGAGTCTCGCTCTGTCGCCCAGGTTAGAGTACAGTGGTGCGATCTCAGCTCACTGCAACCTCCGCCTTCCAGGTTCAAGTGATTCTCCTGCCTCACCCTCCCAAGTAGCTGGGATTACAGGCATGGGCCACCACAGCTGGCTAATTTTTGTATTTTTAGTAGAGACGGGGTTTTGCCATGTTGGTCAGGCTGGTCTCAAACTCCTCACCTCGTGATCTGCTCACCTCGGGCTCCCAAAGTGCTGGGATTATAGGCGTGAGCCACCGCATCCAGCCTCTAAATGGATTTCTTATTGTAGGACTTTTTCAAGACAAGAATGTGATATGTAGCATCTCCCAAACATATTTAAACCCAGGTTCCTCTTCTTACGAGACATCTCATAGGACTAGAGTTCCAAGGAAGACATTTGGAAACACTCAATTAGACCCTGCGTGAGAGAGCTCCTGGCACAGATGGTTTACCAGAAGACTTTCTATTTTCTTCTGCTGTGGCCTCAGACCTCTTATCCCATCATCACCATCTGTTCCTTACGACCAAAGTCTCTCTCGTCCTTGCCCTGCTACACAATCAGATACATTTCAGCAACTCCCCTCTGCCCCGCTTTCTCTGAAGTATAGATTTCCTTAGGAGTTTCCTAAAGATCTTTATGGCTCATAGTCATGAGGAATGAAGAACAAAAATGTTTTCTTCTCCAATGTCCTTCTCTTTATTCGTTTTGTCTCTATAAGAAATGGCAAGGTCAAACAGATATAAGAGGTGAGCCTGGGTATGTGAAAGACCCCAGCTAAAATGCACTAAATTTCAAAGAAAAATTAGATATTATGCCAGACACGGTGGCTCACACCTGTAATCCCAGCACTTTGGGAGGCTGAGTCAGGCAGATCACCTGAGGTCAGGAGTTGGAGACAACCTGACCAACATGGAGAAACACCGTCTCTACTAAAAATACAAAATTAGCTGGGCGTGGTGGCACAAGCTTGTAATCCCAGCTAGTCAGGAGGCTGAGGCAGGAGAATCCCTTGAATAGGAAGGTGGGAATCTCTACAAAGAGGACCTTGTATGCTGTAAACAGTGGAGGACTGGTAACCGGATGCTACCTACACAAGTGAGGTCTGAAATTAATCCCTACATGAATAAACAAACTAACTGGATGTACATTGAGTATAAGTCAGTAAGTCATAGTGACTGCCTTGAGAATTAAAAATAGAGATCAGCCAGGCGCGGTGGCTCAAGCCGGCCACTGCACTCCAGCCTGGGCGACAGAGCGAGACTCTGTCTCAAAAAAAAAAAAAAAGTAGAGAGAGATCTTGGCAAGAAGCAGGCCCAGTTGAGTAAGGCTATCTTGTTTGATGAAGTGAGCTGTTCGCATGTCACAGCGACAGTATGAGAGTCTAAGAAATTCCTAGTGAAAGGCCAGGCGCTGTGGCTCAAGCCTGTAATCCCAGCACTTTGGGAGGCCGAGACGGGCGGATCACGAGGTCAGGAGATCGAGACCATCCTGGCTAACATGGTGAAACCCCATCTCTACTAAAAAATTACAAAAAAACTAGCCGGGCGTGGTGGCGGGCGCCTGTAGTCCCAGCTACTCGGGAAGCTGAGGCAGGAGAATGGCGTGAACCCGGAAGGCGGAGCTTGCAGTGAGCTGAGATCCGGCCACTGCACTCCAGCCTGGGCGACAGAGCGAGACTCTGTCTCAAAAAAAAAAAAAGAAAAAAAAGAAATTCCTAGTGAAGACTGGGCACGGTAGCTCACGCCTGTAATCCTAGCACTTTGGGAGGCCGAGGCAGGCAGATTGCCTGAGCTCAGGAGTTCTAGACCAGCCTAGGCAACATGGTGAAACCCCGTGTCTACTAAAAAAAAAAAAAAAAAAAAAGAGCCGGGCATAGTGGTGGGCGCCTGTAGTCCCAGCTACTTGAGAGGCTGAGGGAGGAGAACTGCTTGAACCTGGGAGGCAGAAGTTGCAGTGAGCCTAGATCGAGCCACTGCACTCCAGCCTGGCTACAGAGTGAGACTCCGTCTCAAAAAAAAAAAAAAAAAAAAAAAATCGAAATTCCTAGTGAAATAGATAGCTTTTGCTCTGCTGGGCAGTTTCTATGCCTTCTCATAGGTACTGAATCCTAGCAGGCAGCTGGGGGAAGATGATTCTTCTAATAGCATTTGTCAATAGATCTGTATCCTATTCTAATCTACACAAACAGGCGTGTGCGTGTGTGTGTGTATATATTTTTTATTTTATTTTTTAGAGAGGGGGTATTGCTTTGCTACCCTGGCAGGTCTCAAACTCCAGGCTTCAAGCAATTATCCCTCCTCTACCTCCCAAAGTGCTGGGGTTACAGGTGTGAGCTGACTCTAGAGTCTCTGAAATTCCTTGAATACAAAGCACAATTGAGGCACAAATTGTTGTTATTATTAAGATAGACCGGCTGGGCGCAGTGGCTCACGTCTGTAATCCCAGCACTTTGGGAGGCCGAGGCGGGCAGATCGCAAGATCAAGAGATCGACATCATCCTGGCCAACATGGTGAAATCCTCTTTACTAAAAATACAAAAATTAGCTGGGCATGGTGGCGCGCACCTGTAGTCCCAGCTTCTAAGGAGGCTGAGGCATGAGAATCACTTGAACCCAGGAGGTGGAGGTTGCAGTGAGCCGAGATCACACCACTGCACTCCAGCCTGGCGACAGAGCAAGACTCCATCTCAAAAAAAAAAAAAAAAAAAAAAAGAGATACAAAGGAGGAAAAGAAAGGGTAACTGTATGCACAGTTGGAAGATCAATTTTATAGAGGACTCCAAATCACCATAATTAATGATTGTGGGGTGTCTTATATACCACCACGGAATGCCAAAAGACATTATTACAGTTTGAATGTGTTCCCCATTCATGTGTTGGAAACTTAATCCCCTCTACAACAGTGTTAAAACGTAAGACCTTTCAGAAGTAATTGGGCCGTGAAAACAAGGTCTTGGGCCGGGCGCGGTGGCTCAAGCCTGTAATCCCAGCACTTTGGGAGGCCGAGACGGGCGGATCACGAGGTCAGGAGTTCGAGACCATCCTGGCTGACACAGTGAAACCCCGTCTCTACTAAAAAATACAAAAAAACTAGCCGGGCGAGGTGGCGGGCGCCTGTAGTCCCAGCTACTCGGGAGGCTGAGGCAGGAGAATGGCGTGAACCCGGGAGGCGGAGCTTGCAGTGAGCCAAGATCACGCCACTGCACTCCAGCCTGGGCGGCAGAGCGAGACTCTGTCTCAAAAAAAAAAAAAAAAGAAAAGAAAACAAGGTCTTGGTGAGGTGCCGCCATTTCATCCGTCCTCGGTCTCTGCGCCTTTCGCAGAGCTTCCAGCCTCACTATGTTGGGCCAGAGCATCCGGAGGTTCGCAACCTCTGTGGTCCGCAGGAGCCACTATGAGGAGGGCCCTGGGAAGAATTTGCCATTTTCAGTGGAAAACAAGTGGGCGTTACTAGTTAAGATGTGTTTGTATTTTGGATCTACATTTGCTGCACCCTTCCTTATAGTAAGACACCGACTGCTTAAATCATAAGGATATTTCAGTTCATCCATTTAACAGATATGAAGAGCATTTTAAGAGATACAGCCTCTGGAAATGGATCAAACTCTAACTCATGACATACTAGATATGTTTGTCAATAAACTTATGACATGAAAAAAAAAAGAAGTAATTGGGCCATGAAGGCTCCATCCTCTTGAATGGATTAACACTGTTATCTTGGGAATGGGATGAGTTTCCTTTTTGAGACAGGGTCTCGCTCTGTTGCCCAGGCTGGAGTACAGTGGTGTGATATCTGCTCACTGCAACCTCCACCTCCTGGGCTCAAGTGATCCTCCTGCCTCAGCCTCCCAAATAGCTGGAATTACAGGCATGTGCTACCATGCCTGGCTAATTTTTGCATTTTCAGTAAAAGAGAGGTTTCTCCATGATGCCCAGGCATCTCAGACTCCTGACCTCAAGTGATCCGCATCCTCAGCCTCCCAAAGTGCTGGTGTTACAGGTGTGAGCCACCACGCCAGCCGAAGGTGTGGGTTTCTTATAAAATGATGAATTCAGCCTCCTTTTGCTGTCTCCTCCTCATTTGCCCCTCTGCCCTCCACCGTGGAATAACACAGCAAGAAAGGTCTCATGAGGTGCCAGCCTCACGATCTTGGACTTCCCAGTCTCCAGAACTGTGAGCCCATAAATTTAGTTTTTTGGGGTGTTTTTGTTTTTTTTGGTTTTTTTTTTTTTTGAGATAGAGTCTTGCTCTGTCACCCAGGCTGGAGGGCAGTAGCAAAATCTCACTGCAGCCTCTGCCTCCTGGGTTCAAGCAATTCTCATGCCGCAGCCTCCTGAGCAGCTGGGACTACAGGCACATGACACCATGCTTGGCCAATTTTTGTATTTTTAGTAGAGACAGGGTTTCACCATGTTGGCCAGGCTAGTCTTGAACTCCTGGCTTCAAGTGATCCACCTGCCCTCCCAAAGTGCTGGCATTACAGGCATGAGCCACTGCACCTGGCCCAAATTTCTGTTTCTTATAGATCACCCAGTCTATGGTATTGTGTTATAGTAGCACTAAATGGACTAAGACAGTGATGAAGAATGTGTACAATCTTAAAAGCACATGTAAACTTTGACACACACAGTAGAAAGGAAAAGTTACATTGAGTACAATGTCTCACACCTATAATCCCAGCAGTTTGGAGGCTGAGGTGGGAGGCTCCCTTGAGCCCAGGAGTTTGAGGCTACAATGAGCTATGATTGCATCACTGCACTCCACCCTGGGTGACAAAGTGAGACCTCATCTCTAGTTTTTTTTTTTTTTTTTTTGAGAGAGAGGGTTTCGCTCTTATTGCCCAGATTGAAGTACAATGGAGGGATCTCGGCTCACTGCAACCTCCGCCTCCCTGGTTCAAGCGATTCTCCTGCCTCAGCCTCCAGCGTAGCTGGGATTACAGGCACATGCCACCACGCCTACCTAATTTTGTATTTTTAGTAGTAGAGATGGGGTTTCACCATGTTGGTCAGGCTGGTCTCAAACTCCTGACCTCAGGTGATCTGCCCACTTCAGCCTCCCAAAGTGCTGGGATTACAGGCATGAGCCACTGTGCCCAGCCTCGAGACCTCATCTCTAAAAACAAAACAAAACAAAAAAGGAAATATAGTTTGGCCAAGACAGGTAAATTTAAAAGTCAATATATTTGTTTCAGTAAAATATAATCAGGAAGATAAATCTTTAACAAGCAATTTATAACCTGTGTCCAAAGCCAAAGATAATTTTAAATTATTCATTGATTTAAATTATGAAAAGAAAGGTATCCTACTTGTTACTCTAAATAATTGAGAGTTAACTAGAAATTTAAAGATTTTTTACGAATAGAGGAATGAGTTCCTAAATTCTTGAAAATTTGATTTATGATAACTTTCCTTTCATTAAGTGTAATTAAAGTAATGAGATTTAAAAAACTGACAAATGGAAACAAAAACTAATAACATGAAGAACTAAGATTTGAATGTGTTTGTGCATAAGTGAAAGTCATGTTTTTTTAATTAAGGATGAATCTAAGAAATACAATTGCAATTGAAAACTCAATGCATACTTCTCCAGAACCTGCTCGGTCTTATTAAAAACAGCCAACTTTTTTTTCTACTAACCTTTTAATCTGAGTTCCTCTTCTTCTTTACTGAAAGATAACATCTACTCTTTGAAATCACCTCTACTGGCTAAAATTAATGAATTGAGGGGAAGGGGACCCTTGACAATTCTGCCTCCAGCCATGGCAGATTAATTTGTAACATACCAACACAGTCTCTCCAGGAATATATGAACAAAACGGAGACGGGGGAAATCGTTTGTTGGGTGTCATCAGAGTGGTACCAAGGCATCGAGGACCTGAAGGGGCAAGATTCCACAGAGAAGGGAATCTTAGATGTGAGCCTGATATTAGTCATCGGTAGCAGTTTTGTTTTTTTTTTTTTTTGGGAGGGGCGGGGGCAGGGGGGTGGGTTGTGGGGAGGTGGGGGAGACAGGGTCTCTCTTGTGTTGCCCAGACTGGAGTGCAGTGGTGCAATCATGGCTCACTGCAGCCTTGACTTCTATAGCTCAGGCAATCCTCCCACCTGTGCCCCTGGAGTAGTAGAACTACAGGTACACGCCACCACATCCAGCTAATTTTTAAATTTTTTTGTAGAGACAGGGTCTCACTATGTTGCCAAGGCTGGTCACAGACTCCTGGCCTCAAGGGAACCTCCCACCTCGGCCTCCCAAAGTGCTGGTATTATTACAACCATGAGCCACCATGCCTGGCTGCAGTTTTTCTTTTCAGGCCATTTGATGATTCATATCAAATTATCAGAAAACAGCAGATGTAATCCAAGCACTTTGGGAGGTAAAGGCAAGAAGATCACTTAAGGCCAGGAGTTCAAGGCCATCCTGGACAACATAGTGAGACCCCCCAGCTCTACAAAATAAATAAATAAATAAATAATCTCACTGAAAAAAAAAGAAAGAAAGCAGAATGGTGGCTGAGAAAATAGAAAATCAGCAGTCTGTATATGGCCAGTTGATGCAGTAATTTCATAAAAATAAGTCTAATTTCAGCCAAATATATATTGCTAGCAGAAATGAGAAAGGCATTACCAACCTTTCCAAATAAGCACTCCAATGATATTCAGCCTGATCTTCATTCAGAATAGTCACTTTTCTCCTGAATCATAATCAGAATGGAATAGAGAGAGAGACAGAGAGAGAGAGAGTCTTGTCTCTGTCACCTTGCTTTGTCACCCAGGCTAAAGTACAGTGGCACGATCGTGGCTCACTGCAACCTCCACCTCCAAGGTTCAAGCAATTCTCCTGCCTCAGCCTCCTGAGTAGCTGGGATTACAGGCATGCAGCACCACGCCTGGCTAATTTTTGTATTTTTTAGTAGAGACAGGGTTTCACCATATTGGCCAGACTGATCTCTAACTCCTGACCTCAGATGTTCCACTCACCTCAGCCTCCCAAAGTACTGGGATTACAGGCATAAGCCACGGTGCCTGGCCCAAAATGGAATATTTTAAAGCCTTAACAAAATAAACATTGTAAGTTAACTTGGTGAATAGTTAAGTAATCAATGATAAAGAACCCTACAAATTGCCTGGTATGGTGGCTCATGTCTGTAATCCCAGCACTTCGGGAGGTCGAGATGGGTGGATGACTTGAGCTCAGGAGTTGAAAACCAGCCTGGGCAACATGACAAAATTCCATCTCTACAAAAAATACAAAAAAAAAAAAAAAAAAGAAATTAACCAGGCGTGGTGGCATGTGCCTGTAGTCTCAGCTACCCAGAGGCTGAGGTGGAAGGATTGCATGAGCCCCAGGAGGTTGAGGCTGTAATGAGCCATGATGACACCACTGCACTCCAGCCTGGGCAACAGAGCAAGACCCTGCCCCAAAAAACAAAACAAACAAACAACAGCAACAAAAAGAAAACCTAAAAATCAACCAAAGGCAAGAGAATGCTCTGTTGCAGGTGGGTTCTCCAGAAGCAAATGCTAAGATAAAGTCTGGGGTATAAGATGTTTATTAAGGATCAACACATGTCAGGCCAGGCACAGGGGCTCACGCCTATAATCCCATCACTTTCGGAGACCAAGGCAGGGGGATCATTTGAGGTCAAGACCTCGAGACCAGCTTAGCCAATATAGCGAAACTCCATCTCTACTAAAAATACAAAAATGAGCCGGGCATGGTGGCAGGCACCTGTAATCCCAGCTACTCAGAAGGGTAAGGCAGGATAATCACTTGAACCCAGGAGGCAGAAGTCGCAGTGAGCTGACATCCCACTGACTATTTCACTAAGAGTGAAACTCCATGGCAAAAAAAAAGCAAAAACAAAAACAGAATTAGTCAGGTGTGGGGGCCTAGGGGGGACAAGGTTGTAGTGAGCAAAGATGGCACCACTGCACTCCAGCCTGGGTGCTAGAGCCAGACCTTGCCTCAAAAAAAAAAAAAAAAAGGAGATGAAGTCTTGCTCTTCACTCAGGCTGAAGTGCAGTGGCACAATCATAGCTCACTGTAGCATCTATCACCTGGGCTCAGCCGATTCTCCTGCCTCAGCCTCCAGAGTAGCTGGGACCACCACACCTGGCCCAACTTCTAGAACAGTGCCTGATACATACAGAAATGCAGTACTATTAGTGGAGTAGGTTAATTCCTGAGTAGCAGCATGTTGACTTAATTTCTTCACCTTTGTTCCATCCTCCACCTACCCAGGCAACCCTTCTTAGCTAAGGCTATGGATTGGAACACCTACAAGTGGTTTTTCCACGTGGCCTGGGCTTCCTCAAACATGGTGACTATATTCCAAAGGTGAGCATCCCTGAGCGGGGAGAGGGGGAGTGAGCCAAAAACTATATGGACTAAGAGTAAAGTGATGTGGCCTGACACCAAGACCCAAACACTCATATTTCACTTGCAGTCATGTTATCAGGCCTCCCCATTCTAACCATGCATACTTTTTTGTTGTTGCTTTGTTTTGTTTTGTTTTGTTTTGAAATGGAGTCTCGCTCTGTCTCCCAGGCTGGAGTGCAGTGACGCGATCTCGACTCACTGCAACCTCCACCTCCCAGGTTCCAGTGATTCTCCTGCCTCAGCCTCTCAAGTCGCTGGGACTACAGGCACACGCCACCACACCCAGCTAATTTTTTTTTTTTTTTTTTTTTTTTTTTGTTATTTTAGTAGACACGGGGGTTTCACCATATTAGGCTGGTCTTGAACTCCTGACCTCAAGTGATCTGCCCGCCTCGGCCTCCCGAAATCCTAGGATTACAGGCATGAGCCACCACGCCTGGCCAACCATTCATTCTTTGTGCATCATTCAGAAGATTTGCAATGAAAATACAAACAAAACAGCACTCTTCATTATTGTTCCCGAAACTCAGAATTAAGGGAGCAAGGCTGCAGTGAGTGGAAAAGTGGGACATTGGGAATGCTTTTCATTTCTTTTTGTTTTTAGAGACAGGAGCTTGCTCTGTCACCCAGGCTGGAATGCAGTGGCAGGATCTCAGCTCACTACAACCTCAACCTCCCAGGGTTAAGCAGTCCTCCCACCTCAGCCTCCCAAGTAGTTGGGACTATAGGTGCATGCCACCATGCTTAGCTAATTTTGTTTAGTTGTTGTTGTTGTTGTTGCTGTTTTTGTTGTTGTTTTGAGATAGAGTCTCGCTCTGTCACCCAGGCTGGAGTGCAGTGACACAATCTTGATTCACTGCAACCTCTGCCTTCCAGGTTCAAGTAATTCTCCTGCCTCAGCCTCCCAAGTAGCTGGGACTACAGGCACGTGCCACCGTACCTGGTTAATATTTTGATTTTTTTTTTTTTTTTTTTTTGAGATGGAGTCTCACTCTATTGCCCAGACTGGAGTGCAGTGGCATGATCTCAGCTCACTGCAACCTCCACTCCCTGGGTTCAAGCAATTCTCCTGCCTCAGCCTCCTGAGTAGCTGGGATTACAGATGAGCATGACTGTACCCAGCTAATTTTTGTATTTTTTTAGTACAGACGGGGTTTCATCATGTTGGCCAGGCTGGTCTTGAACTCCTGACCTTGTGATCTGCCCACCTTGGCATCCCAAAATGCTGGGATTACAGGCTTGAACCACTGTGCCTGGCCAATTTTTTGTATTTTTAGTAGAGATGGGGTTTCACCATGTTGGCCAGGCTGCTCTTGAACTCCTGACCTCAGATGGTCTGCCCACCTCAGCCTCCCAAAGCGCTGGGATTACAGGCATGAGTCACTGTACCTGGCCATTTTTGTTTATTTTTCATAGAGACACTGTCTCACTATGTTGCCCAGGCTGATCTTGAACCCTTGGACTCAAGCAATCCTCCCTGCTTGGCCTCCCAAAGTGCTGGGATTATAGGCCTTTGCCACCAGGCCTGGTGGGAATGCTTACTTCAGCAAGTAGAGGACTCACTTGGGCTCTGGGTGACTTGGAAGCACAGCCACATACAAGTGTCATCACTGTCACCTGTATCAGCATACTATTTGCATTCGTTTTTTTCTCCTCTCTTCCATTGTTGATTTGTCATACTTACTTGGTTCACGTTATAGAGAATACATTTTCTTGGGAAAGAAGAAGGCATTATAATACAGTGTTAAAACTCCAGGTTTATTCCTTTATGAAGAATGATTGTGTCATCATTAGGAATTTTAGTGTGAATTCTTCCATGCTGGGTGGCCCATTTGATAGAAAGTGAATTTCAGACTAGGTCAGTACTAAGACAATGATTCACTCCTAGGCCCTCAAAGTCAGCATCCAACTCAGTTCTTTTTAATATCAATGGGATGTATTCATTAGCCAGAGTTAAAATAATCTAAAAACTTCTTCCAACAAAATAATTGGATTGAAATAACATCCAGAGTGGTTAGACTGAAGGGAAAAAAAAAAAAAAGGCATTATTCAATTTCCAAATACAGTACCTTGAATAATAAAATGAACTCATTCTTGTTTTATTGTGGGTATTGCTTCATAATTGTCCTTAATGTTCATTCTTTGTTTCTTCTTGGGAAGATCAGAAAGGGATGACTAAAGTAGAAGCGAAGTCAGCAACTTATCTTCAGGCGTAACTACTTTTTCTGTATCCAGAACCCTCAAGAGGGATTTCTGAAGAAAGAAAGAGAAAAATTAAACCTTATCCAATGGAATGTAGAAAGCTGGAAATAAAAAGGCCTTAAAATTTGTAACAGATATCTTTCTGGTTTATGACCACATTTTCTAACATCTGTTGAGGGACATTTTCTGACCAAAAGGCCTGTCAGTATCAATAAGGAGACGCTTTCCTCATTGTTCTAGAATCTACAGTGTCCAGCGTTATTGAAATGGATATATACCGCTAGTTCATACCAAAGGATGGAGAGTGAGAGTGAAGAGGGAAGGGAAAGAGGAGCAGGGATTAAAGTGTGGAGTCGCCCCTGGCCCTGCTTTGAACTCTCACTGGCTTTTTGGAACTTAACCAAGATCAAACAGGCAGTTGCCGCCAGCTCAAGGCCTCTGGTTCTCTATAATTTTTGGAGTAGATTTTGAGGTTATGATTATGAAGTTTTGTGGTAACTTTAAACTGGAAAGTATTGCATTCACCTTTTATATTCCCCAAAGAAAGAAGAAATGCCCGGCCATGTAATGAAACTCCTTTCGATCTGACCATTGTGTGAGGAACAGATTTCACACTGAGCAAATCTTTGCAACCAGACTCAAATGTTTCCCATTACAGCCCTGCACGGGTATCAGTGTGCAAGGGGCTGCTGCAGAGTGTGCAACTCTCCCAGCAAAATGCACACATTCGGTGGCTTGGTTAGAGTATCAAAATCATATCCATGGTTGAACACATAAGTGCAAACACACTTACGATCACCATACCTTAGAGCCTAAACGATAAGAATGAAGACCGGGCGCGGTGGCTCACGCCTGTAATCCCAACACTTTGGGAGGCCAAGGCAGGGGGTGGATCACGAAGTCAGGAGTTCAAGACCAGCCTGGCCAACATAGTGAAACCCCATCTCTACTAAAAATACAAAAATTAGCTAGGCATGGTGGTACGCACATGTAGTCCCAGCTACTTGAGAGGCTGAGGCAGGAGAATTGCTTGAACCCGGAAGGCGGAGGTTGTGGTAAGTCGAGATCATGCCACTGTACTCCAGCCTGGGAGACAGAGCAAGACTCCACATCAAAAAAAAAAAAAAAAAAAAAAGAACACAAATTCCATAAATTGTCTTGAAAAAAATCTGATTTCACAAAACAAACATGGCTCAAATCATTGCAGCCTTAATTCCTTGAATAAGAATTGCTCATTTGCCATGTCTACAACATATCTTACTAGAATCCTTCAGTTTAGCAACTTGTGCTACCCTGTAAAACCAGTGCTAGAAAGTGACGGTTTTGTTTTTTTTTTTTTTTTTTTGAGATGGAGTCTTGCTCTGTTGCCCAGGCTGGAATGCAGTGGTGTGATCTCGGCTTACTGCAACCTCTGCTTCCTGGGTTCAAGCGATTCTCATGCCTCAGCCTCCCAGGTAGCTGAGATTACAGGCATGCGCCACCATGACTGGCTAGTTTTTGTATTTTCATTAGAGAAGTGGTTTCACCGTGTTGTCCAGGCTGGACTCAAAATCTTGACCTCAAGTGATCCACCCACCTCAGCCTCCCAAAGTGCTGGGATTACAGGTGTGAGCCACCATGCCCGGCCTCAACAGAAAGTTTCAATCTACCATAATACAATTGCTACTGTGGTTTTAGGGGAAATTTCCTTCCTCTTCACCTTGTCTCAGAGTACACATTAAAAACAATCAGTTCTTATAAAATAGCTACAGACTACAGCCTTTGAAGCCAAATTAAAGTCATCATGTGTAACTACAATAATGCTAATGAGAACAGAAACAATAGCAGTTATAAGATGCTCTTATCAAAAACTTCAGTAAAGTTCATAGATGGTATCTTATGAATCCTTTTTGAACAGTGGGCATTGTTATCTCCACTTTATCGGATGGGGAACCAAGATATTCAACGATAACTTGCCAAGGTCATCAGATTCCTCAGAGCCACACCAAAACAGAAAGCCATAATGGTGTGTGCTGCCTTGGTCCTCTGGGCTGTGTCTTTTAGAACTTCATGCTAGAGTCCATCTTACATTCTCAACTCAGAAACCAACTTGGTTTGCATACATACCAGGAGTAACTTTGCTTTTTGTTTGTTTTTTTAAGTAGAGATGGGGTCTCACTATGTTGCCCAGGCTAGTTTCAAGCTCTTGTCTCCAAGCCATCTTTCTGCCTTGGTCTCCCAAAGTATTAGGATCACATTCATGAGCCACCGTGCCCAGCCTAGGAGTAACTTTGGTAGAAAATGTGCTGACCTAGGTAAGAGAGAAAGAGAGAATAGAGTGAGAAAAATAAAGGCGATCTGTGACTCCTCAAAGAAGTTATTTCTATAACTGTCCAAAAGGAGATCATTTTTGGAGTCTTTTACAGCTTCGGCATAATTTAGTACAACTTGTATGACTCAAAAAACACTTCTATCCTGAAAATATCCTTTGCTATAATAATTTCATATTTTTGTTTTGTTTTGTTTTTAAGAAAGAAACAGCGTTTCTTTCACTCCTGCCACCCAGGCTGGAGTGCAGTGGCGCCATCTCGGCTCACTGCAACCTCTGCCTCCCTGGCTCAAGTGATTCTCCTGCCGTAGCCTCCCAAGTAGCTAGGACCACAGGCGTGCGAGCCACGATGCCCAGCTAATTTATGTATTTTTTGTAAAGACGGGGTTTCACCATGTTTCCCAGGCTGGTCTTGCCCTCCTGAACTCAAGTGATCTGCCCACCTTGGCCTCCCAAAATGATGGGATTGCATACATGAGCCACCAAGCCCAGCCTCAGCATTTTAAATTACATTGAATGCTTCTCCTGAGATCCCAAACTTAGTACAATAGACGTTAATATTTAAAAGTGACATTTGTAATTGATTTCAATATGTATTATATCATACTACAAAATCTGCTGTTATCTTATTATATATTGATATCAGAAAAGATTACCTGATCTCTTGCTTGAAAAAAAGAAAACATGTAGAATAAACATACATTTCTTTTTTGAGACAGTTTCACTCTTCCATCCAAGCTGGAGTACGATGGCATGATCTTGGCTCACTGCAACCTCTGCCTCCCTAGCTCAGGAGATCTTCCGGCCTCAGCCCCCGAAGTAACTAGGACCACAGACGCTTGCCCATGCCTGGCTAATTTTTGTATTTTTGGTAGAGACGGAGTTTCACCATGTTGGCCAGGCTGGTCTCAAACTCCTAAGCTCAAGTGATCCACCCACCTGGGCCTCCCAAAGTGCTGGAATTACAGGCGTGAGCCACTGTGCCTGGTCAGGAGTCTTTCAGAGTTTGTATGAGATTCATTCAAAAAGCCACTCTTTCTTTTTTATTTTTATTTTTTGCTTTAATTAATTAATTGTTTTTTCTTTTTTTGAGACAGAGTCTCACTCTGTTGCCCAGGCTGGAGTGCAGTGGTGTGATCTCTGCTCACTGCAACCTCTGCTTCCTGGGTTCAAGTGATTCTCCTGCCTCAGCCTCCCGAGTAGCTGGAATTACAGGCATGTGCCACCATGCGTAGCTAATTTTTGTATTCTTAGTAGAGACGGGGTTTCACCATGTTGGCCAGGCTGGTCTCGAACTTCTGACCTCAAGCGGTCCACCCACCTCGGTCTCCCAAAGTGCCGGGATTACAGGTATGAGCCAATTTTAATTTAAATATTTTATTTCTTTATGTGTTCAGAGTAAATAATTCCTCTTTCACCTGTTCTTTCCCACTTTTTATGGTCCCAATTCCAATCATCCTAGACTACCACCAAAATGTCCACTGGCTCCAGTTTAAGGTGATATTGACCTAGAAGTATATGCATTATTAATTGTTAGACTTTCAAGGCCTAACAATTTTCCAGGGTCCAAAGGCCATCATTTGTAATGGTAGAATTTCAGCTATGTTGACGGATGGAGCCATTTTTGAAAACCAAGTCAATTCCCTTTAACTCAGGTTACAGAAGGAACTTGTGTGTAAGGCAAGTGCTGAATACAGATTTTGATTACTTTTCAGCTTATGTTAAAATTTCAAAACCTAACAAAGCTGAAAAGTCATCTACCAAAGAATGATGAGCATTGACTCTCCAAGCCCTTGAATTCTAAACCACAGACTGATAATCCCCTTAGACCTCAGTGGCCCCACCCCGCATCGCACCCCCATTGCTTCTGTTAATTAGTAGGGGTAAAGAGGGAGCCAGAAGGAAAGCAAGGAGAACTGGAGGACTTACAATAGGATCTGTCAGGAGGCTAAGCTCCTCCTTGGAAGAAACCCTCTCGCCACAAGGATTACTGATGCCTGTAATTCTACAATTAAAGAATCCTTCTTCTCTGAATAAAATGAAAATACCCTGGTGAAAGTTCAGGTCTTACTCCAAAACCTAATAGTATATCTCAACACCTACAACAGCAATACTTAGGGTGTTTGGCAAAACTCATGATTCCTGGATGTCAACACAGAAATCACTGAATTTCTTTTTTTAATTTTATTTTTATTTTTTATTTATTTTATTTTATTTTTATTTTTTATTTATTTTATGCTATTTTTTTGAGACGGAGTCTCACTCTGTCACCCAGTCTGGAGTGCAGTGGCGCGATCTCAGCTCACTGCAACTTCCGCCTCTTGGATTCAGGCGATTCTCCAGCCTCAGCCTCCTGAATAGCTGGGATTACAGGAGTGCACCACCATGCCAGGCTAATTTTTGTATTTTAGCAGAGATGGGGTTTCACCATGTTGGCCAGGCTGGTCTCAAACTCCTGACCTTAAGTGATCTATCCGCCTAGGCCTCCCAAAATGCTGGGATTATAGGAATGAGCCACCGCGCCCGGCCCGGAAATCACTGAATTTCTAACTCAAATTCTCATTTGATCCTTTTGCACAGTGAAGTGGAAAGACTTCCGGCTTAGAGCTAGAGAGAAATAAAGAGGAAGCAAGAGTAGAAGATGAAGCCTGTGCAACATAGCAAAACCCCATCTCTACAAAAAATGAAAATGAATAAAAATTAGCTAGACATGGTGGTGTGCACCTGTGGTCCCAGCTGCTTGGGAAGCTGAGCTGAGAGGATCACAGAAGCCTGGAAAGTCAAGGCTGCAGTGAGCCCTGATCATGCCACTGCACTCCAGCCCGGGCAACAGAGCAAGACTCTGTCTCTAAAACAAAGAACTGAAGATGGGGGACTGGGGTGGGGGGCTGTAGAATCAAAGGTAAACACTCATAAAGTATGGTGTATTTGACAATTTAAGCCACTCTTGAAAGGCACAGAGAAGGCCAAAAAGGGAAATCAATGAGAAAAAAGGAAAGGAAGAGTGCATAAATTTTGTGAACCTGGCATGGACTTCCAAAATGTTGTTCTGCATTAAATAGGTCTCTACCACCTCATGAAGGAAAAAGTTTTGTTGTTGCTCTTCTTTCCTTTATTTCCCTTTTTTTTTTTTTTTTTGACGGAGTCTCTCTCTCTGTCACCCAGGCTGGCGTGCAATGGTGCAATCTCAGCTCACTGCAACCTCTGCCTCCCGGGTTCAAGCAATTCTCCCGCCTTAGCCTCCCAAGTAGCTGGGATTACAGGCACACACCACCATGCCCAGCTAATTTTTGTATTTTTGTAGAGATGGGGTTTCACCATGTTGGCCAGGCTGGTCTTGAACTCCTGACTACATGTGATCTGCCCGCCTCGGCCTCCCAAAGTGCCAGGATTACCGGTATGAGCCACCATGCCTGGCCACCCTTATTTCCTTTTTATTTAAAAAGGTTCCTTTCCATATTTAACATATAGAATTTTGCTTAGGAAATATGGGTTTTGTGGAAAGTTAGGAAGGCATTTTTTACAAACAAATGCTGGGTATTAATGAATTCTACATCTTTTCCCACATTTATTTCTTCAAAGATGTCTACAAAGATAGTATTTTTGCAGGTTCTTTTTTTCTACATAACACCTCACTTTAAAAAGGCAAAATATTATTCACACAAACATCTTTTACTCACTCTACCCAATATTAGAAGCATTATAGGCTCCAAAGACTATCATGATTAACCTTCCTCGAATAAAACTTTAGGGATCCGCTTTGAACCCACAAAAGAAATTAAATGCACAGTTAAGACTGATTTTCATCATCAAGTTGCAACAGGGAATTGTCTTTAAAGCCGTCTCCTGCTGCCTTCATTAGAGTCTTGATCTCTTGCCGCAAATTTATATTCCTTTGTGGGTTTAAGGCAGATATTTGATATCCTTTTAATCTATATTTATTAGGTGAGCTATTGATGAGTCTCATTCTTCCACAAATTCATGAACAATATTCCCGTGGCCACTATAGTGGGAGTCTTAACTGAATACAAGATCTTTGAGATAAGTGACCATTTTTCACAGGGTAAATGGTATATTAAATACCAAAATGTGTCCAGGCACTGTGGCTCATGCCTGTAATCCCAGCACTTTGGGAGGCTGAGGCAGGCAGATCACGAGGTCAGGAGTTTAAGACCAGCCTGACCAACATGGTGAAACCCCATCTTTACTAAAAAAAAAAAAAAAAAAAAATACAAAAATTAACTGGGCATGGTGGTGTGCACCTGTAATCCCGGCTATTCAGGAGGCTGAGGCAGGAGAATCACTTGAACCTGGGAGGCAGAGGTTGCAGTGAGCAGAAATCATGCCACTGACCTCCAGCCTGGGCAATAGAGTAAGACTCCGTCTCAAAAAAAAAAAAAAAAAAAAGTGCAAGTTAAAAACAGATATCAGCCTCTGCTTTAAGATCCACTTTGAGGCTGGGCATGGTGGCTCACGCCTGTAATCCCAGCACTTTGGGAGGCCAAGGCAGGCAAATCCCTTGAGCTCAGGAGTTTGAGACTAGCCTGGGCAAACATGGTGAGACCCCATCTCTACAAAAAATACAAAAATTAGCTGGGCGTGGTAGCATGCGTCTGTAGTCCCAGCTACTCGGGAGGCTGAGGAGGGAGGATCTCTCCAGATTGGGTGGCAGAGGTTACAGTGAGCTGAGATCACGCCACTACATTCCAGTCTTGAGTGAGAGAGTGAAAGAGTGAGACCCTGTCTAAAAAAAACAAAAAAAAAAATCCACTTTGGCTTGCTCCACAAACCCCAGTCAACCAGCAAAAAGTTAAGGATGCCCATAACAGAGAGTACCAAAAGAGAGGATTTCTGCCCTCTTCCTCACCCCCATTATCTGCTTTTCCAGATGGCCCCTCCCAATTCAGGACCGTCTGTATCTGACAAAGCTCCTGATTGGAAGAAACTTGGACCTAGAGAGCAGGAACCATTTGCCTGACTGCTCTCAAATTCATTCATTGCACCCCTGCATCACAGGGGAATTCCTTGCACCCCTGGGCCACAGTTACCAACTGGGATCCAGCTATGGTCAGTCAATGGGAGGCCCTGGAAGGAGATGAGGGAGGAAGGGTACAGGAAGAAGGAGGAAGTCAGAGTAGTTCTTCCCTTCCTCTCTGCTTTAGGCAGCATCTTTGACTGTGGCTGCATTGCCTCCATGGTTACACCTCCCACTGGGCAGGCTCCCATTGGCGGAACCTAGCTGGGAGCCAGTTGATGAGGGAGCCTAGGAAATGCCGTTTCCAGATCAACCCCTTGGACATGATACAGACCAAATCAGGGGCAGTGTGAGGACTGGATCTGAGAAGAAACAGCCAAATGATCAGCACAAAGGACAAAACTAAGAAGAGTCACTGGAGGCCAGGCACGATGGCTCATGCCTGTAACCCCAACACTTTGGGAGGCCGAGGGCCGGTGGATCACCTGAGGTCAGGAGTTTGAGACCAGACTGGCCAACATGGTGAAACCTTGTCTCTACTAAAAATACAAAATTTAGCCGGGCGTAGTGGCAGGTGCCTGTAATTCCAGCTATTTAGGAGACTGAGGCAGGAGAAATGCTTGAACCTGGGAGGTGGAAGTTGCAGTGAGCTGAGATTGCACCACTGCACTCCAGCCTGGGCAACAAGAATGAAACTCCAACTCAAAGAGGAAAAACAAACAAACAAACAAAAAAAAACAAGAGGCATTGGGTCTTCTCTAGCTTGGCAGGATGAAGAATGACAACTAACTCTAAAGCATCCATTCCATTCCATATATATGGAGCATTCACCAGGTGTTTGGAATTGCACTAGGTGCTAAGAATGCAAAGATCAAGGGCAGGGCGAAGTGATTCATGCCTATAATCCTAGCACTTCAGGAGGCTGAAGTGGGAGGAATGCTTGAGCCCAAGAATTCGAGAACAGCCTGGGCAAAGTAGTGAGACCACCCCCCATCTCTGAAAAAATAAAAAAATAAAAATAAGAATGCAAAGATCAATAGCATATTGTCCCAGCTCTCACACACTTGGGTTTGCATCCTACCTCTATCCCTTACTTCTAGTTGGCTTTAGGTAACTTTGACCACTTCAAGCCTTCTTTTCCTCCATGATGAAATGGGGAAAGCAATAGTATCTACTTACGGTTGATATCCCATGAGCATTTGTTGGAAAAAATTGTGTTTAAGTGAGAATCTTAATAAGTAAAATGAAGTTACATGTATTGATCACCTCCTCTATGCCAGGCATGGAGCTTAGTGTTTCGCATACATTATTTTCATTTCTACAACAACTCTCAAGGTGGGGGAAACAAGCAGTTATAATACAACGTGGTAAGAGCTATACTAGTGGCACCTGCAAACCGTGATGAGAACACAGTAGGGAGTCATTAGCTTTTTCTAGGGAACCCCATAGAGACTTCACAGAGAAGAGAGGGAAGATTTCATAACAATAATAATAATAACAGCAGTAGCTAACACCCATGGAGAATTCATTCAGCACCAGGCCCTGAGCCACAAAACACGCCTTCAGTCAACAAGCAATCTCTGGGACTTCCTCCTCGAGGTCTTAGCTCCCAGGGAGGGATGTGGTCCTATCATCCCATTTTGTAGAGAAAGAAACTAACCTTTAGAGTTGCTAAATAACGTGCCCAAGGTCACCCGGCTAGTAACGGTCAGGGTCAGGATCCAAACCTGAGTGTGCCTGATTCCAAAGCCCACACACCGAGGAATGGTGCCTTCCTGCCTTTATGAATGTATGGCTTTATTAAGAGCTAACCAGCACACAGCAGCTGCACAAATGACGAATTTGTGCGCTAACATCCAACAGACTGTAGGCTCCTTGGGGGAACTGTGCAGAACAGAGCCTGATACTGAAGGTGCTTAATTCTTTGGGAAGTCCAGCGTGTTTGATTCCAGCTGCACAGCCCCGGCTCAGAGGAGCTGGGGACAAAGGGCTCCATCCTGGGACTGGGGGAGGTGGCCGAGGTGAATAAAGTGCTGTCTGGAAAGCAACTGCATGGCCTTGAGAGATGAGTTAACCCTTTCAAGACACCAGGCTAATATTTGGTTTAATTATCTCTTCCAAGGTACTAAACGACACTCCAATGGTCTCAGAGTAAATTTATCTCTCAAATGGGAGCCATTTACTAACCTACTTCAGAGCGCAACCCTTCTGTCTTAGACAGCTTCTCTTTAAAAGGACAGTTGTAAGCAAGTTCTCTACTTGTCTGCTTTAAAGAGCGTGGAGAGAAGTCCTTAAAACTTCCCAAGATTACTTTTAATTAAAAAGATACGAATCCTTATTTTTTCCCATTTCTCCAACCTTCTGTGCTGCGGGGGGAGATGAGATATTTAGCAAATAAAAAGAGACCTTTTCTTCGAATTTCAGAGCTGTTCAATTATAAACACGGCTGCCTGCAAAGTTGGAAATCAATTCAACTGCAATCTTCTTTAAAGCTTTTTAAACGCAACTGCTAACCTGTCTAGATGTTTAACTTTCAGGTTTCAAAACCTGTCAGTTAAAACTTACTTACTGTTACTCCTTTTCTCTGAAGCTACAAGCCAGAAGAGAAATTATGTAGCAAATTGGAAACAAGGAACTAAGACTTGATAGCAACACAAAAGGCTAGCTGACGGGCTGGAGTGCAAGACACTGCAATTCTTGCTCTGAAAATGAATAAGGATTACAGGGCTCATCTACTGGCGGCGTCTAATGAGGTTGCGCCTTCTCAGTTCTGAAACAAGCAGTCAATTGATCCCTTCACAAGAACACCTGGTCTATTCCGAGAATTAAAAAAATTAGTCAAACCTGTTGTTGGCCGAGTTTACCAGTCAATTCTGTTAAATTGTGGCATTGGTAGCAATAGGGAGGCATAGTTCATTAAAAATACCATTCGGGGAAATCCTGAGGCAATGGGATAGTGATTACTGAACTAATTCTATTGGCCTGAAAGAGTTAATTCAACTCCTAAAGGGAAGCAATTTACTTTCTATTCCTCCTGAGGATGGACCAGGCTCTTAAGGAGTTTACTACAATGAGGCTGTTTTTTACCAGCCTTCCCCTCCACTCCCCTCACGTAAAGATCCCCTGACGGTTGTCAAGCCCAAGATAAAGATGGGGTGTACCAGGAGGGTCACCTGGCATTACTCACATGAGCCCCTCTCGGGCAGCCTGGGTAATGCTGAATAAATCCATGCATGCAAGGAAAGGGCACAAGGACAAATCCTCAGACTTTGTGTGTTTGGATTCTAAACACCTACCCAAATTCTAAGCGCAGCCAGATAAATCCATCAGCGAGAGTGGCTAAGGGATTCCTGATTTATATGCAACCTTGGCAGTGTCTCATTGGGCCCAAAGTGCCAGTGTAAACAGTTCTGGACAGGCTCCCGTCCTGCTTCAGCAGAGAACAGACACCATCCTCCTGGACCACGAACATCCTCATTGCAAATGAAAAGGAGGGAGGGGGTCACGTTTCAGGAGAGCAGTGTTAAATGAATAACACATGCCCTTCCAGATACATGTGTGTGTGCTTTTTAATAATTAATTATGAAAAGTGTCATAGATCAAAATAGCTATCATATAATGACTCCCCAATGCACCTGTGACACAGCTGCAACAATTAATAACTTATGGCCCATCTTATTTCAACTGGAACCCCACCCACTCACCCCATGACAATGTTATCTTGAAGCAATCCCCAGACTTTTGTAATTTCATCCATAACTATTTTAGTGTGTATTTCTAAAAAATCAGATCTCTCTCTTTTTTAAAAAACAAACCCAAAATAATTACTACCCCTAAAAAAAAAAAAGAAAAAAAGAAAAAGAAAAGAAAGAAATAAAGAACCAGGCCAGGCTCAGTGGCTCATGCCTGTAATCCCAGCATTTTGGGAGGCCTAGGTAGGAGGAACACTTCAGGCCAGGAGTTTCAGACCAGCCTGGGCAACATGGTGAGACCCCATCTCTACAAAAAAATAGAAAATTAGCTGGATGTAGCGTCACGTGCCTGTAGTCTCAGCTACTCAGGACACTGGGGTGGGAGGATCACTGAAGCCCAGGAGGTCAAGGCAGCAATGAGCCATGATCCCACCACTGCACTCCAGCCTGGGCAACAGAATTAGATCTTGTCTCCAGGATCAAAAAAAAAGGCCAGGCACAATGGCTCACGCCTGAAATACCAGCACTTTGGGAGGCTCAGGCGGGTAGATCACAAGGTCAGGAGTTCGAGACCAGCCTGGCCAATATGGTGAAACCCCACTCTACTAAAAATACAAAAAAATTATCTGGGCACCGTGGCACACACCTGTAATCCCAGCTACTCAGGAGGCTGAGGCAGGAGAATTGCTTGAACCCGGGAGGCAGAGGTTGCAGTGAGCTGAGATCGCGCCACTGCACTCCAACCTGGGTGACAAGAGCAAAACTCCGTCTCAAAAACAACAAAATAAATAGGCAGGCATGGTAGTGCTCGCCTGTAATCCCAGCTACTCACAAGGCTGAGGTAGGAGACTTGGCTGAGTCTGGGAGGCAGAGGTTGCAGGGAGCTGAAATCAAACCACTGCACTCCAGCCTGGGCGACAGAGCAAGACTGTCTCCAAAAAAAACAAAACAAAAAAGGGATAAAATGGTAAAATTTATGTTGTGTGTTTATATTTGGCCACAAATTTTTTAATGGTAGGTTTTTTTTTTTTTTTTTACGAAAAAACCTTCATATCATAAACTATTCACTAAGTGTTGAAATTTTCTCACAAATATCAAAAATTGTGTTCAGTTTGCTTGCATCACAAGCCATATAAGGTTCATGTACTGTGGCTGGTGAGCAGGTATTTTAAAAACCTGCATATTCCCCCTCCAGCCACCTGTTTTTCCCCTATTACAATTTATCCATGGAAAAACTTTTCCTGTAAAGTTTTCCACAGTAAATATTTTGTTCCTCACATCCTTATGGGGTCTTCTCTCTTTCTCTCTCTTTCTTTTTTTTTTTTTTTTTTTTTTTGAGTCCTGCTCTGTCATCCAGGCTGGAGCTCTGTCATCCAGGAACTCCCGGGTTCAAGCGATTCTCCTGCCTTGGCCTCCCGAGTAGCTGGGATTACAGGTGTGCACCAACACACCCGGCTAATTTTTTTTTTTCCTGTATTTTTAGTACAGACGTGGGTTTCACCACGTTGGCCAGGCTGTCCTCAAACTCCTGGACTCAACCAATCTGCCAACCTTGGCCTCCCAGAGCGCTGGGATTATAAGCATAAGCCACAGTGCCCCACCTTTGTCTTCTTGAATACTGAAAGTTAAATCAGGAGACCAGATCAGATTCAAGCTTGATGGTTTTGGCAAGACCACTCCCTAAGTCCAACTATGCCACTGTAAGAGTATATGAATGGCCCAAAATGTGAATGTGCAAATATTCATCAACAAACTATGATGAACAACTCATTACATGCTCCCACCATCAGTGGTGTTAGAACAGGGGTAGGAGGAATGAGAGAAAATATCCACACACACAAAAAAATTTGTTTTTGGGTTTTGTTTTGTTTTGTTTTTTGAGACGAGGTTTCACTTTGTCGCCCAGGCTGGAATACAGAGGCGCAATCATGTTTCACTGCAGCCTCAACCTCCCTGGGCTCAGGTGATCCTCCTGTTTCAGTCTCCCAAGTAGCTAGAACTACAGGTAAGTGCCACCACACCAGGTAAAAGCATTGCATTTTTTTGTGTTATATTTTTTGTATAGAGACTTTTATTTTTAACAATATTGCCCAGAATAAAAAAAAAAAAAGTTTTAAGACAAAATCTTTGTCATCAAGGAACCTGAAATCTTGTTAAGATGGCAAAACTCTCCCTTTCCGCCATCTTTCCGCGCCGCCACAATGGTGCGCATGAATGTCCTGGCTGATGCTCTCAAGAGCATCAACAATGCCGAAAAGAGAGGCAAACGCCAGGTGCTTATTAGGCCGTGCTCCAAAGTCATCGTCCGGTTTCTCACTGTGATGATGAAGCATGGTTACATTGGCGAATTTGAAATCATTGATGATCACAGAGCTGGGAAAATTGTTGTGAACCTTACAGGCAGGCTAAACAAGTGTGGAGTGATCAGCCCCAGATTTGATGTGCAACTCAAAGATCTAGAAAAATGGCAGAATAACCTGCTTCCATCCCGCCAGTTTGGTTTCATTGTACTGACAACCTCAGCTGGCATCATGGACCATGAAGAAGCAAGACGAAAACACACAGGAGGGAAAATCCTGGGATTCTTTTTCTAGGGATGTAATACATACATTTACAAATAAAATGCCTCATGGAAAAAAAAAAAAAAAAGATGGCAAAACTGATACATGCAGAACAATTAATAATTAAGTGCAGGCCAGGAATTGGAGACCAGCCTGGCCAACATGGTGAAACGCTGTCTCTACTAAAAGTACACACACACAAAAAATTAGCCAGTTGTGGTGGTACATGCCTGTAATCCCAGCTACTCGGAAGATGGAGGCAGGAGAATTGCTTGAACCCAGGAGGCAGAGGTGGCAGTGAGCCGAGATCGCACCACTACACTCAAGCCTGGGCAACAAAGCCAGACTCTGGTTC
This sequence comes from Macaca nemestrina, assembly GCF_043159975.1. Lineage (NCBI taxonomy): Eukaryota > Metazoa > Chordata > Mammalia > Primates > Cercopithecidae > Macaca > Macaca nemestrina. Next base: position 168,950,944 of record NC_092129.1, on the reverse strand, counting down.
AAAAATAATAATAATAATAATAAAGTGCAAAACTGCCATGACTATCAAACCCTATGTCATTCTAAGGGTGAGATCATCTAAGAAGGTTTTAGGTTGTATAAAGTTCCTGAAATGGATCTTGAAGGATTGCTAGATTTTTGGAAGAAAGAAGGCATTCTAGGAAGTGAAAACTATACAAAGAAAAGCACAAAGGTTGGCATTTGGAGGCAGATAGGGAGGATCATTTAAACAGGCTGAGAATGATAATATAGGGGAATGAAAAGTCAACAGAGAAATAAGCGTTGGAAGAAGCCCACTGATCTCTAGAGATTAAGAATCAGTTGTTACTTATGTTTTGGCATGCACACTTAGGCAAGATTCTAAAGGTCTATAAATATTGTGGGTGTTTTGAGGATCTGATGTCTAATATCTTTTAATAGAAGAATTGAGGTGTTATCTGATTGAAGTCTTTTCCAGCTGAGTTCATCCTTTCTAGAGACTAAACACATAAAAGTTTTTCATGAAAAATACAGTTAGAACTTGTAGAATGTTTAGGATTTGCCTTAAAATGCATAGGAGAGGATGAAGGGTGGAGAAAATGTAGATGAAAAAAGATGGACAAAGAGTTGGTAATTGTTGAAGCTGAGTGATGGGTATATAGGGCTCATTATGCTGTTCTCCCTACTTTTGAGTATGTTTAAAACTTCCATAATAAAAAGTTATTTGTAAACCTATTGCTATTGGGGTCAAGGGTCATTCCCACATTCCATGTTTCCCATGTTATAGGAAAAAAAGGACTCACTAGACCGGAAGATGTGGTGCTTGTCTCTTCTGTTGTCAGGCTGTTTAACTCTGAGCCAATTACTTCGCCTTTGTGGGTCTCAATTCCCTTCTCTGTAAAATGAAGGGAAGAGGGAAAAGAGCTACTGCTTATTGAATGCCTACTATGTGCAGGAATTTTGCGATGCACTTTATACACACGCTGTCAAGTACCAAGAGGATGGGCACAATGTTCTCCTTAGTCTTTCAAGTTTCTTTCCCTCTCTAGGCATCCAGGAATTATCCACTTAAGTTCATTTCGTGATTTGATAAACCCATGTGACTAATGCCTGGCACGTCTTAGGAGACATAGAAATAAAAGAGACAGCTCCTGTTTTCAACGATTTTGTTATCTAGAAGGACAGCTAGGACAAATGAGTGTAATACAACTGATCAATGTTATAATAACTGTTATAACAACTAAATAGGAAAGATACTAAATGTTTTACCTTATATGTAGTGTGCATCCCTACAATATGAGAAAATGATGCAATGGTGTACTGATAGAACCACACGGTGCTGGGTGGGGGTCCTGTAAGAGGAACACTCATCCCTGACTGAGGGGGTCAGAAGGTTTCATAGAGGAGACAATGTCTATGTTAAGTTTTTTTTTTTTTTTTTTTGAGACGGAGTCTCGCTCTGTCGCCCAGGCTGGAGTGCAGTGGCCTGATCTCAGCTCACTGCAAGCTCCACCTCCCGGGTTCACGCCATTCTCCTGCCTCAGCCTCCCGAGTAGCTGGGACTACAGGCGCCCGCCACCTCGTCCAGCTAGTTTTTTGTAGTTTTAGTAGAGACGGGGTTTCACTGTGTTCACCAGGATGGTCTCGATCTCCTGACCTCGTGATCCACCCGTCTCGGCCTCCCAAAGTGCTGGGATTACAGGCTTGAGCCACCGCGCCCGGCCAAGTTTTTTTTTTTTTTTAAATAAACTTGTTGCCTGGGTGCGGTGGCTCACACCTGTTATCCCAGCACTTTGGAAGGCCAAGGTGGGCGGATCACCTGAGGTCAGGAGTTCAAGACCAACCTGGCCAACATGGTGAAACTCTGTCTCTACTGAAAATACAAAAATTAGCCAGGCATGGTGGCACTCACCTGTAATCCTAGTTACTCGGGAGGCTGAGGCACAAGAATTGCTTGAATCTAGGAGGTGGAGGTTGCAGTGAGCTGAGATAGCACCAATGTACTCCAGCCTGGACAACAGAGCGAGACTCCATCTCAAATAAATAAATAAACAAAATGGGCCAGGCGCAGTGGCTCATACCTGTAATCCTAGCACTTTGGGAGATCGAGGCAGGTGGATTAGCTGAGGTCAAGAGTTTGTGAGCAGCCTGGCTAACATGGGGAAACCCTGTCTCTACTAAAAATACAAAAAAATCAGCTGGGTATGGTAGTGGGCATCTGTAATCCCAGCTACTTGGGAGGCTAAGGCAGGAGAATCGCTTGAAACTGGGAGGCAGAGGTTGCAGTGAGCCGAGATCGCGCCACTGCAGCCTGGGCGACAGAGAGACTCTGTCTCAAAAGAAATAAATGAATAAATAACAATTAAAATAAATAAATAAGTAAAATGCAATTATACAGTATTTGTCCTTTTATGTCTGGCTTCTTTCACTTAGCATAATCCCCTCAAGGTTCATCTATGTTGTAACATGTGCCAGAATGTCCTTCCTCTTTAAGGCTAAATAATATTCCATTGCATGAATATTCATTTTATTTGTCCATTCATTAATTGATGGACACTTGGGTGGCTTCAACCTTTTGGCTATTGTGAATAAAGCTGTTATGAAGACGAGTGTATAAAAATCTGTTTGTGGTCGGGCACGGTGGCTCACACCTGTAATCCCAGCACTTTAGGAGGCCAAGGGGGGCATATCATGAGGTCAGGAGATCGATACCATCCTGGCCGACATGGTGAAACCCCTTCTCTACTAAAACACACCAAAAAAATGAGCTGGGCGTGGTAATGCGCGCCTGCAGTACCAGCTACTCAGGAGACTGAGGCAGGGAATCGCTTGAACCGGGGAGGCAGAGGTTACAGAGAGCTGAGATTGCACCACTGCACTCCAGTCTGGCAACACAGTGAGACTCCATTTCAGAAAAACAAAAACAAAAACAAAAAAACCGGGGGTCCAAGCTCAGTGGCTCATGCCTGTAATCCCAGCACTTTGGGAGGCCAAGGTGGGTGGATCACCTGAGGTCAGGAGTTTGAGACCAGCCTGGCCAACATGCTGAAACCCCATCTCTACTAAAAATATAAAAATTAGCCGTGTCTGTAATCCCAGTTACTCAGGAGGCTGAGACAGGAAAATTGCTTGAACCCAGGTGGTGGAGGCTGAAGTGAGCCGAGATTGTGCCACTGCACTCTAGACTGGGCCACAGAGCAAGACTCGCTCTCAAAAAAAAAAAAAAAAATCAGTTCTTTTGGGTATATACTATGATAAGTCTTGAAGAATGAGAAGGAATTAAGTCAAAAGGCAAAAACAAGCAGTCCAAGAAGAGTGAGTAACCTGTGTAAAGGCACAGGAAGTTCTAGTTCAGTTGGCTGTAGAAAAGAGAGAGAGGATACGTGCTGAGACAGGAAACGTCAGAGAAAGGCAGGTGCTAGACCTTGAAGGACCTTGCATGAGAATGGACAGTGAGGGCTAAAAGCAGCCTCAGGTCAAATCCCTGTTTATACTGCCAATGTTGTTTTCTTTTTAACTTTAAAAAATATTTTAGGCTGGGCACGCCTATAATCCCAGCACTTAGAAAGGCCGAGGCGGGTGGATCACCTAAGGTCAGGAGTTTGAGACCAGCCTGACCAATATGGTGAAACCACGTTTCTACTAAAAATACAAAAAGTAGCTGGGGATGGTGGCATGCGCCTGTAGTCCCAACTACTTGGGAGGCTGAGACAGGAGAATTGCTTGAACTCAGGAGGTGGAGGCTGCAGTGAGCTGAGATTGTGCTACTGCACTCCAGCCTGGGCAATAGAGCAAAATTTCATCTCAAAAAAAAAAATATATATACACACACACACACACACACACACACACATATTTAATATTTTGTAAAATGTAGAGATTGAATCTCACTATGTTGCCCAGGCTGGTCTCAAACTCATGGCCTTAAGGGATCCTCTTGCCTCAGCCTCCCAAAGTGCTGGGATTACAGGTGTGAACCAGCACATCTGGCCTTCACTGGGTTTTTTTTTTTGTTTTTGTTTTGTTTTTTTTTTTAAGACAGAGTCTCGCCGGGCGCGGTGGCTCACGCCTGTAATCCCAGCACTTTGGGAGGCCGAGGCGGGCGGATCACAAGGTCAGGAGATCGAGACCACGGTGAAACCCCGTTTCTACTAAAAATACAAAAAATTAGCCGGGCGCGGTGGCGGGCGCCTGTAGTCCCAGCTACTCAGGAGGCTGAGGCAGGAGAATGGCGTAAACCCGGGAGGCGGAGCTTGCAGTGAGCCGAGATTGCGCCACTGCACTCCAGCCTGGGCGACAGAGCCAGACTCTGTCTCAAAAAAAAAAAAAAAAAAAAAAAAAAAAAAGACAGAGTCTCACTTTGTCAGGCAGGTTGGAGTGCCTGGTACCATCTGGGCTCACTGCAGCCTCGACAACCTAGGCTCAAGTGATCCTACTACCTCACCTGGCTGTTTTTTGTATTTTTTATAGTGACAGGTTCTCATCTTGTTGTCCAGGCTGGTCTCAAACTCATGAGCTCAAGCCATTCACCCACCTCAGCTTCCCAAAGTGTTACGATTACAGGCATGAGCCGACGTGCCTGGCCTCACTGCTATTCTTAAAGTGACCACTTTAACGTATCTTTAAACAACTACTCAAAAACAATGTTTTTCTGGCAAAGAGTTTGGGGCCTAATGCAAATGATAACTAGAAGATGTACACACATGGCTGTGACCCCAGTCTTAAGTTTCCCTCACAGTAGTCCCCCTCACTCTACAGATGTTCAATTAATGGTAGTGGAATGCTAAATTGACTAATTATTTATGGTCAATGGATCTGTGCTATTTCACAAAATCTTTTGCTCAAAATAGTATTCTCAAATGCATTGCTTTTATTTGACTGAATTCTTTTCAGAATCAACTAAGCCAGAGCACAAATCCGATTATGAGATTCTACATTCAACTCTCCAGCTGACTTTCTCTGTAAGGCAGGATGAATCCCTTCAGTCATGTTGAAAATGGTGCCAAGTGGCCAGGCACGGTGGCTCATGCCTATAATCCGGCACTTTGGGAGGCCAAGGCAGGCAAATCATGAGGTCAGGAGATCGAGACCATCCTGGCTAACACGGTGAAACCCCATTTCTACTAAAAATACAAAAAAATTAGCCAGGCGTGGTGGTGGGCACCTGTGGTCCCAGCTACTCAGGAGGCTGAGGCAGGAGAATGGTGTGAACCTGGGAGGCAGAGGTTACAGTGAGCTGAGATCGCGCCACTGCACTCCAGACTGGGCGACAGACTGAGACTCCATCTCAAAAAAAAAAAGAAAGAAAGAAAATGGTGCCAAGTAAACTCTTGGACCCACCCAGATATGAATTGATTTTATGACAGTGCAACCAAGGCTCCCATAATCTATTTATCTATTTATCTCTATAATTAGACTTAATCCCATGTGAACCCAGTTGCATTGTGGAGAAATAGATGGCAAGTTCTGAGAGTGTGTGTGTGTGTGTGTGTGTGTGTGTGCGCAGCATAGTTTAACACTGGTAGTATTTGGGTATTTCTCACAATGTTAAGGAACACTGTAGTATCACAAATGGACAAGCACTTCTCAAAAGAGGATCCATGAATAATGTTATATTAGGGAATCCAGAGATTTAATTTTATTTAATATTTTTAATTTTAATTTTTTGGTTTTTTTGTTTGTTTGTTTGTTTTGTTTTGTTTTGAGATGGAGTCTTGCTCTGTCTCCCAGGCTGGAGTGCAGCCTTGGCCCCACAAAGTGCTGGCATTACAGGCATGAGCCACCAAGTTCAGCCTTTATTTTTATTTTTTTAATTTTATTTTGAGACAAGGTCTGGCTCTGTCACCCAGGCTAAAGTGCAGTGGAGTGATCTCGGCTCACTGCAACTTCTGCCCCCTGGGTTCAAGCAATCCTTTCACCTCAGCCTCCTGAGTAGCTGGGACTGCAGGTGCACACCACTATGCCCAAATAATTTTTGTATTTTTTGTAGATACAAAGTTTTGCCATTTTGCCCAGGCTGGTCTCGAACTCCTGGCCTCAAGTAATCTTTCCACCTCAGCCTCCCAAAGTACTGGGATTAGAGGCGTGAGCCACCGCGCCCAGACTCCTTGTGTCTTTTTTTTTTTTTTTTTTTTTTTTTGAGACGGAGTCTCCCTCTGTCTCCCGAGCTGAAGTGCAGTGGCAGCATCTCGGCTCACCGCAACCTCTGCCTCCTGGGTTCAAGTGATTCTCCTGCCTCAGCCTCCCAGGCACCTACCAGCATACCCGGCTAATTTTTGTATTTTTAGTAGAAACAGGGTTTCCCCCTGTTGGCCAGCTGGTTTGGAACTCCTGACCTCAAGCGATTCGCTGACCTCCGCCTCCCAAAGTGCTGGGATTACAAGCGTGAGCCATGGCGCCAGGCCACTCCTTGTGTCTTAAAAGCACCTCTGGGGTATATGGGTGATAAGAAGAAATCATTTTTATTATACTCTCTTTTATTTAATTTAAATGTTTTGCTAAGTATTACATACTGTATTTGGTTAGGATTTAAGTTCAATTGTATATAACAGAACTTCATCTCCCCACTGCCCTGCCAAAAATAAAAAATAAAAAAGGTTACATGAGACAGTAGTTTATTTCAGTCTCAGATAATAAGCATGACTGTCGGCAGTTAGGGTGGTGGGGTTGCCCCCAGTTGCCATTCTGTCACCCACAGGTGTTGGCCTGCCACATGAGTGAAGATGGCTCAACACCAAGTCCCTGTTCCAAGGTACAGGGGAGAGGGAGGTTGGTGAAAGAGGAATACCGCCTCTCTTTAAGGGTGCATCCCGGAAGTGGCACTTCCAATGGCCACAATTAATCACGGGGCCAGAAGTAGCTGCAAAGATTGCTGGAACTGTAGCCATTATGAGTGACAATGCGGTTCTCTGACAAGGAGAAAGGGCAGAGAAGTCATTAGCAGACTAGTAATCTCTGCAAATATGTTTTATCTTTTTCTAAAAAAGGAAAAAAAAGGAAAAAGAAAATGTAGTTCTAAAAGAGAAACCTCCCCCCCACACACATTTTACCTGGTGGATTCCCCCTCCTCCCCATTTCAACCTAAAAGTCATTTCCTCAGAGCCCTGCCTTGGGTTTTCCCCTTTCTTCCTTTCACCATCTCTGGCCCCCTTTGAGATGAGATCTCTGTTATTCTCTGTCAATAGCATCTCTCTTCAGAGCACTTGCCAGCATTGATATGAATGACTCACTATTATGACTGCATGTGTGATGTCTGCCTCCTGAACCGCGCTCAGAGCTTTGTGAGGACAGGTATCGAATCTGCCCAATTCACAGGTGCCCCTTGGCAAAGTCTCCAGCCAAATCTCTCTGCCGGGCGTGGTGGCTCACACCTGTGATCCCAGCACTTTGGGAGGCCCAGGCAGGCAGATCACCTGAGGCCAGGAGTCCAAGACCAGCCTGGCCATATGGTGAAACCACGTCTCTACTAAAAATACAAAAATTAGCCAGGTGTGGTAGCATGCGCCTGTGATCGCAGATATTTTGGAGGCTGAGGCCGGAAAATCGCTTGAACCTGGGAGGGAGAGTTTGCAGTGAGCTGAGACCATGCCATTGCACCCCAGCCTGGGCAACAAGAACAAAACTCCATCAAGGAAGGCAGGGAGGGAGGGAGGGAGGAGCCGGGCACGGGGGCTCACGGCTGTAATCCCAGCACTTTGGGAGGCCAAGGCGGGTGGATCACGAGGTCAGGAGATTGAGACCATCCTGGCTAACACAGTGAAACCCCGTCTCTACTAAAGATACAAAAAATTAGCCGGGCATGGTGGCAGTCGCCTGTAGTCCCAACTACTCTGAGGCAGGAGAGTGGCAAGAACCCGGGAGGCGGAGGTTGCAGTGAGTAGGGATCGTGCCACTGCACTATACAGCCTGGGAGACAGAGTGAGACTTTGTCTGAAAAAAAAAGAAAGGGAGGAGGGAGGAAGGAAAGAAGGAAAGAAAAAAAAGAAAGAGAGAGAGAGAGAGAAAGAAAGAAAGAAAGAAAGAAAGAAAGAAAGAAAGAAAGAAAGAAAGAAAGAAAGAAAGAAGAGAGAAAAGAAAGAAAAGAGGGAAAGAGGGAAAGAGGGAAAAAGGGAAAGAAGGAAAGAAGGAAAGAAAAAAAAAGAAAGGAAGAGAGAAAGAAAGAAGGAAAGAAAGAGTTATGGTGTTCACAAAAAGATTCTCAATTATGGACATAACCAATTTGCTTGAATTCATTTTGATTTTAAAAATAAATAAGCCGGGCATGGTGGCTCATGCCTGTAATCCCAGAACTGTGGGAGGCCAAGGCAGGTGGATCACGAGGTCAGGAGTTCGAGACCAGCCTCGCTAACATGGTGAAACCCCGTCTCTACTAAAAATACAAAAATTAGCTGGGCGTGGTGGTTACCACCTGTAATCCCAGCTACTCAGGAGGCTGAGGCAGGAGACTTGCTTGAACCAGGTGGGTGGAAATTGCAATAAGCAGAGATCATGCCATTGCACTCCAGCCTGAGCAACACAGCAAGATTCCATCTTGAAAACAAAACAAACAAACAAAAAAAACCAAGATCATCATCTGCAATGCATGTGCCTTGACTGGATTCTAATCAGGGGAAAATAGTATGAAGGATATTTTGGAGACAAATGGGGAAATTTAAATAAAGACTGTGCTGGCTGGGTGTGGTGGCTCACACATGTAATCCCAGCACTTTGGGAGGCCAAGGCAGGAGGATCACAAGGTCAGGAGTTCGAGCCCAGCCTGACCAACATGGTGAAACCCCATCTCTACTAAAAGCACAAAAATTAGCCAGGCATGATGGCATGCGCCTGTAATCCCAGCTACTCGGGAGGCTAAGAATAGCTTGAACCCAGGAGTCAGAGGTTGCAGTGGGCCAAGATCATGCCACTGCACTCCAGCCTGGGCAACAGAGGGAGACTCTGTCTCAAAAAATATATATATACACATATATATAAACACACATATGTGTGTATATACATATACACATATATACATATATACACATATATACATATATACACATATATACACATATATACACACATATATACACACACACGCATAGACTGTGCTATTGTCTGAATTTTGTTTTGTTTTGTTTTTTTGAGACACAGTCTCGCCCTGTTACCCAGGTTAGAGTGCAGTGGCACAATCTAGGCTCACTGCAACCCCCACCTCCCGGGTTCAAGGCATTCTCCTGCCTCAGCCTCCAGAGTAGCTGGCATTACAGGTGCCCGCCACCACGCCTGGCTAATTTTTTTTTTCTTTTTCTTTTTCTTTTTTTTTTTTTTGAGACAGAGTCTCGCTCCGTCACCAGTCTGGAGTGCAGTGGCACAATCTCGGCTCACTACAACCTCCGCCTCCTAGGTTCAAGTGATTCTCCTGCCTCAGCCTCCTGAGTAGCTTGGACTGCAGGCTCGTGCCACCATGCCCAGCTAATTTTTGTATTTTTAGTAGAGACAGGGTTTTGCCATGTTGGCCAGGATGGTCTTGATCTCTTGACCTCGTGATCTGCCTGCCTCAGCCTCCCAAAGTGCTGGGATTACAGGTGTGAGCCACCACACCCAGCGGTCTGAATGTTTTTGCTGCCCCAAAATTCATATGTTGAAACCTAACCCTCAAGGACATGATATTAAAAGGTAATGCTCGTTGGGAGGTGAGTAGGTCATGAGACTAGAACCCTCATGAATGTGGGGCCCCAGGCAAGGCACAGTGGCTCACGCCTGTAATTCCAGCACTTTGGGAGGCTAAGGCAGGTGGATCACCTGAGGTTGGGAGTTCAAGATCAGCCTGGCCAACATAATGAAACCCGTCTCTACTAAAAATACAAAAATTAGTGGGCATGGTGATGTACATTTGTAATCCCAGCTACTAGGGAGGCTGAGGCAGGGGAATCGTTTGAACCCAGGAGGCGGAGGTTGCAGTGAGCCGAGATTGCCCCACTGTAATCCAGCCTGGGGGACAGAGTGAGACTCCGTGTCAAAAAAAGAAAAGAGGCTCAGAGTGCTGCCTTTCGCCCTTCCACCATGTGAGGACACAGTTGAAGGCTCCATTAATGAAGCAGAAGGTGAACCACAGACACAGAATTTGCCAGCACCTTCATCTTGAATTTCCCAGCCTGCAGAACTGTAAGAAAGAAACTTCTGTTGTTTATAAGCTACCCTGTTTATGGTATTTTGTTACAACAGCCCAAACAAACTAAGACAGACTGCATATTATATAATTGCTATTTCCTTGGATGTGATAATAGAATTGTGGTTAAGTCGACTATCTCCTTTCCTAAGAGATGCAGGCTGCAGTATTGGATGGAAAGCGGGTTGTTAAGTAATGTCCGTAGCACATAAAACAGGCTCTTTCCTTTGTGATTAACTTGGAAGATAGTGTTGGTCTACACATAGGAAGTTAAGAGCCTGCTCCTCCTAGGGAAGTAGTGGTACCTTGATCATCCCGTAAATTACTATTGATGAATGTTATTATTTTGATCAGCAGGGACTAAGGCGTTTTCCCCCACAATGCTGAATGAATGAAAGACTTTACACAATCCATTTGCTGATAAACTGTAATAATAAAGCTGCTCCTTAGGCCGGGCGCGGTGGCTCATGCTTATAATCCCAGCACTTTGGGAGTCCGAGATGGGTGGATCACGAGGTCAGGAGTTCGAGACCAGCCTGATCAACATGGTGAAACTCCGTCTCTACTAAAAATACAAAAATTAGCTGGGCGTGGTGGCATGTGCCTGTAATCCCAGCGACTCAGGAGGCTGAGGCGGGAGAATCTCTCGAATCCAGGAGGCAGAAGTTGCAGTGAGCTGAGATCACGCCACTGCACTCCAGCCTGGGTGACAGAGCAAGGCTGTCTCAACAACAACAACAAAAAATTCCCTTTGCACATCCTGGGCAGGGCCCAGTGGTTCATGCCTGTAATCACCTCCTAGCACTTTGAGAGGCCAAGGCAGATGGATCACAAGGTCAGGAGTTTGAGACCAGCCTGGCCAATATGGTGAAACCCCATCTCTGCTAAAAATACAAAAATTAGCGGAGTGTGGTGGCAGGCACCGGTAGTCCCAGCTACTCAGGAGGCTGAGGCAGGAGAATCGCTTGAACTGGGAAGGGGAGGTTGCCGTGAGCAGAGATTATGCCATTGCACTACAGCCTGCCTGACAAGAGCGAGACTCCGTATCACCAAAAAAAAAAAAAAAAAAGGGTCAAACCCCGTCTCGACTAAAAATACAAAAATTAGCCAGGCGTGGTGCCACACATCTGTAGTCCCAGCTATTTGGGAGGCTGCAGCACGAGAATTGCTTGAACCCAGGGAGCACCAGTTGTAGTGAACTGAGATAGCGCCACTGCACTCCAGCCTGGGCAACAGAGCAAGACTTTCTCTCAAATAAAAAAATCTGGGGAATAAGCATGAAGGAAAATAGTCCCCTTTGTCTGTTTCTCTAACATGTTTTCACCAAAGTCTTTGTTTTTGTTTTCTGGGTTTTTTTGTTTTTGTTTTTGTTTTTTGAGACAGAGTCTTACTTGGTCATTGAGGCTGGAGTGCAATGGCACTGTGTCAGGCTCACTGGCAACCTACAGGCGTGAGCCACCGCATCTGGCCTGTTTCCACCAAAGTCTTAAAGACAGACCCAATATATTACTTTTTAAAAATAAGGTTCTATATCCAAGAGGATATAAGATAAGGCAAGAGGAACTTCAGATGCTCTCAGGGAAAGCAAGAGAATGCTGATAGAATTGACCTGGATAAGTCGGGGGCACGGCGGTTCACACCTATAAACCCAGCACCTTGGGAGGCCGAGATGGGAGGATCTTTTGAGCTCAAGAGTCAGAGCCCAGCCTGGACAACACAGGGAGACCACACCTCTACCAAAAAAAAAAAAAAATCGCAAAATAAAATAAAACAATTTCTCTAGATAGATACATTCTGTCAAAACTACTTTGAGAAAAGCTTCTGGAATATGACCAATATCCCCAGGACCCATCAATTTATGGTCACTCATGAGATACAAAAGCACATGACTAGCAATATTTAAGGAGTCTTCCTACTCACTGTGAAGAAGCATCCAAAAGAAAAAAAAAAGTCATACATCATTTTAGAATATTAAAAAGCCTGATAAGAGAATTTGATTAGTTTTTGTCCTCATTTCAAGGAGGGCCACTTCCAGAATGAGGGCAGAAATGAAGCACGTCTTAAAACAAAGGCTAGGAGCAAAAGAGGGAATGGAAAATACCAACTAATTTGGAAGCATTCTGTGTACACACAGCCACGTGCATGCCACTGGGTTCACAGCATGACTATCTTCCATTTTCACCAAAGACACCTTTCCTGGGACTGCCACAACAAACTACCACAAACTGGGTGGCTTCAAACAATAGAAACTTGCTCTCCACTGTTGTGGAATCCAAAAGTTCCAAACTGAGGTGCCAGCAGGGCCACACTCTCCTAGCTTCTGGTAGTTGCTGGCAATCCTTGACTTTCCCTGTATTACAGCCACCTACTCCAACCTCTGCTTCCGCCATCACACAGCCTCGTTGCTCTCTGTGTCTGTGGCTTCACATGGCCCTCTTATTTCTGTGTCTGTCTCCGTGAGTCTTCTCCTCTTCCTACAAGGACACCATACATATTAGATTTAGGAGGTCCACCCGAAATCATCTCAACACAGCTTTATTTTATTTTGTTTTGGAGACAGAGTCTCGATGTGTTGCCCAGGCTAGAATGCAGTGGCGCCATCTTGGCTCACTGCAGCCTCTGCCTCCCAGGTTCAAGAGATTCTTGTGCCTCAGCCTCACAAGTAGCTGAGAGTACAGGCACGCACTACCACACCTTTTCTTGTTTTTTTGTTTGTGTTTTTGTTTTTTGAGACCAAGTCTCACTCTGTTGCCCAGGCTGGAGTGCAGTGATACAATCTCGGCTCATTGCAGCCTCTGCCTCTCAGGTTCAAGCCATCCTCATGCCTTAGCCACCCCCCCACCCCACCCCACCCCCTGAGTATCTGGGACTACAGGTGTGTGCCACCACGTCTTTGTCTATTTGTTTGTTTGTTTGTTTTTTGGCAGGGAGTCTCTCTCTGTTGCCCAGGCAGGAGTGCAGTGCCACAATCTCAGTTCGCTGCAGCCTCTGCCTCCTGGATTCAAGTGATTCTCCTGCCTCAACCTCCCGAGTAACTGGGATTACAGGTGCGCACACCATGCCCAGATAATTTTTGTATTTTTAGTACAGATAGAGTTTCACCATGTTGCCCAGTCTGGTCTCCAACTCCTGAACTCAGGCAATCCGCCTCCCAAAGTGCTAGAATTACAGGCATGAGCGACGGCGCCTGGCCTGAACATACCTTAACTACATTTGCAAATACTTTATTTTAAGACAAGGTCCAATTGGCAGGCACCAGGAGTTAAGACATCAACATGGTTTGGGGATGAACATAATTTAACCCTCAATAACACTAAACAGTCAGCCAGCTGATTGGTACCATATTTAATTGATCATCTACATAAGAGCTTCAGGACCTGTGAACCTGTGGGTTAAACAGAAAAATCTAGGCCAAAAGATATGGTCTCTTCACTCAAGAACTTGTAGGAGAATAGTTATTATAAAACAATTTTGAAGGCCATTATTGCTTTTTTTTTTTTTTTTTTTTTTTTTTTTTTTTTTTTTTTTTTGAGACGGAGTCTCACGCTGTTGCCCAGGCTGGAGTGCAGAGGCGCGATCTCGGCTCACTGCAAGCTCCGCCTCCCGGGTTCCCGCCATTCTCCTGCCTCAGCCTCCTGAGTAGCTGGGACTACAGGCGCCCGCCACCGCGCCCGGCTAATTTTTTTTGTATTTTTAGTAGAGACGGGGTTTCACTGTGGTCTCGATCTCCTGACCTTGTGATCCGCCCGCCTCGGCCTCCCAAAGTGCTGGGATTACAGGCTTGAGCCACCGCGCCCGGCCATAAAGGCCATTATTGCTAAAAAATATTCATATTAGTGCTGTTTATCAGGTTAAAAAATAGAAACAACCTAATTATCCAATTATAAGGTTTTATAAAAGTAGAGTGACCAATTCATCCTAGTTTGTGCAGGACTTTCCAACAAAAGTTCTCTATCCCAAGAACCTTCTCTGACTGAGGCAAACGGGAATGGCTGGTCACCCTATAGCAATACGGTGGACTAACAAGCCATTTCATTTAAAAATATGCTAACAAAGTTTTTTTTTTGGAGGATATGGGAAAATGTTTATGATATAATGTTAAGCAATAACAAAAAAAGCAAAATTCAAAAGGCTATAAGCAGTATAATCTTAATCATGCAAATTACCAAAAAAAAAAGTTTTTATAAAAAAATAACTGGTACAAAGTATGACAAAAGGTTAACTACAGTTGCCTGTATATAGTGGGATTTTAGAAAATTTTATTTGCTGCTTCTTTACACTTAACGTACTTTCCAAATTTTCTCTCAATGAATATGCATTGCTTAATCAGGAAAAATTTAAAGGAAAAACAAATATACATTTCTGGATGGAAATTAGCCTCTTAGCTTGGGCACAGTGGCTCATGCCTGTAATCCCAGAACGTTGGGAGGCCAAGGCAGGCGGATCACCTGAGGTCAGGAGTTCCAGACCAGCCTGGGCCAACGTGGCGAAACCCCATTTGTACTAAAAATACAAAAATTACCCAGGCATGGTGGCGCGCCTGTAATCCCAGCTACTCAGGAGGCTGAGGCAGGAGAATCATTTGAACCTGGGAGGCGGATGTTGCAGTGAGCCGAGATTGCGCCACTGCACTCCAACCTGGGGAACATAACAAGACACTGTCTCAAAAAAAGAAAAGGAAATTAGCTTCTTAAATTTCTACTGCAATTACTCTCATTGACAGAGTCTCGCTCTGTCGCCCAGGCTGGAGTGCAGTGGCCGGATCTCAGCTCACTGCAAGCTCCGCCTCCAGGGTCTATGCCATTCTCCTGCCTCAGCCTCCCGAGTAGCTGGGACTACAGGCGCCCGCCACCTCACCCGGCTAGTTTTTTGTATTTTTTAGTAGAGACGGGGTTTCACCGTATTTAGCCAGGCTGGTCTCGATCTCCTCACCTTGTGATCCGCCCGTCTCGGCCTCCCAAAGTGCTGGGATTACAGGCTTGAGCCACCGTGCCCGGCCTTAAAATAACAGTCTTAATAAGTATTTACTATGTGCTGAATACTAGAACTTATTTCTTTTTTTTTTTTTTTTTTTTTTTGAGACGGAGTCTCGCTCTATCGCCCAGGCTGGAGTGCAGTGGCGCAATCTCGGCTCACTGCAAGCTCCGCCTCCCGGGTTCACGCCATTCTCCTGCCTCAGCCTCCCGAGTAGCTGGGACTACAGGCGCCCACAACCACGCCCGGCTAATTTTTTGTATTTTTAGTAGAGACGGGGTTTCACCGTGGTCTCGATCTCCTGACCTTGTGATCCGCCCGCCTCGGCCTCCCAAAGTGCTGGGATTACAGGCGTGAGCCACCGCGCCCGGCCTACTAGAACTTATTTCATCATTATTCCTTACTATAAAACCACTTTACTATAAAACCACTCTGCAATGAAGGTACTGCTGTGATCACCATCTTTCAGCTGAAGAAACTAAGGCTCTCAGAGGTGAGTAACATGCCAGCTGGATAGTGGACGAGCTAGGACTCCAGCCCCTCTCTGAACCACAATAGTACGCAGGAACCTTGTCCATTTGATCAATGTCTGCAGCAGCACGTTCTAGTATACCCCACTATTTCCCCAAGTGTTTGCTATGAGACTCCCTCAAGCTGCTGACGTACACAATTAAAAGGAAGTCTGTGTTGAAGTGGTTCATAGAAAAGTTCAGAAAAGAGGTCAAGCACAGTGGCTCACACCTGTAATCCTAGCACTTTGGGAGACCGAGGTCAGTGAATCATCTGAGCTCAGGAGTTCAAGGCAAGCCTGGTCAACATGGAGAAACCCCGTCTCTACTAAAAACACAAAAGTTAGCCAGGCGTGGTGGTACGCACCTGTAATCCCAGCTACTTGGGAGGCTGAGGCAGGAGAATGGCATGAACCTGGGAAGCGGAGGTTGCAGTGAGCTGAGATCACGCCACTGCACTCCAGCCTGGGTGACAAAGTGAGACTCTGTCTCAAAAAAAAAAAAAAAAAAAAAAAAAAAGAGGCCGGGTGTGGTGGCTCACGCCTATAATCCCAGCACTTTGGGAGGCCGAGGCTGGTGGATCATGAGGTCAGGAGATCGAGACCATCTTGGCTAACACAGTGAAACCCCGTCTCTACTAAAAATACAAAAAAAAAATTAGCTGGGAGTTGTGGTGGGCGCCTGTAGTCCTAGCTACTCCAGAGGCTGAGGCAGGAGAATGGCGTGAACCTGGGAGGCAGAGCTTGCAGTGAGCCGAGATCGCACCACTGCACTCCAGCCTGGGCAGCAGAGTGAGACTCCATCTCAAAAAAAAAAAAAGAAAGTTATTTTTCTCACTCATTTGTATAAAAATAATTACTAGTTTTTAATTCTTATTCTTTGTGCATTCCATTGACATTTCTTCTTTTTTTTTTTTAATTTTTGAGACAGAGTTTCACTCTGTCACCCAGGCTGGAGTGCAATTGCATGATGTCAGCTCACTACAACTTCCAACTTCCACCTTTACAGTACAAGCATTTCTCCAGCCTCAGCCTCCCAAGTGAGTGGTTAGGATTACAGGTACCCGCCACCATGCTTGGCTAATTTTTCTTTTTCCTTTTTCTTTTTCAGTTGGAGTCTCGCTCTATCACCCAGGCTGGAGTGCAGTGGTGCGATCTTGGCCCACTGCAATCTCTTCCTCCCAGGTTCAAGCAATTCTCCTGCCTCAACTTCCCAAGTAGACGGGAGTAGATGGCATCCACCATCAAGCCCGGCTCACCTAATTAAAATTAGGCTGAGTGCGGTGGCTCATGCCTGTAATCCCAGCACTTCGGGAGGCAGGTGGATCGCCTGAGGTCAGGAGTTCAAGACCAGCCTGACAAACATAGTGAAATCCCAACTCTACTAAAAATACAAAAATTAGTCAGGCATGGTGGCAGGTGTCTGTAATCCCAGCTATTTGGGAGGCTGAGGCAGGAGAATCGCTTGAACCTGGGAGGCTGAGGGTGCAGTGAGCCAAGATTGTGCCATCGCACTCCAGCCTGGGCAACAAGAGCAAAACTCTGCCTCAAAAAATTAATTAATTCGTTAATTAAAAAGAGGATTTTAATAATTTTTGGCACACAGACTATGTACTTATTTTACATGTTCTTACTGCTGTAGCTTTTGAAGTCACAGAATGGTAAACATATTCTAGAAATTGATAGATTTTAGGGAAGAAGGGATTTTAGGTGCTTTTTTGTCAGTAGTTAGGGTAAATTAATCTTTTATGTTTTAGCTCCTGTTATTGATAGAGTAGAGACGAAAAAGTGGGGAATTTTGTAATAAGATATCCCCACTGTAAAGAATGACTTTCCAAGAAATATTAGAAGAAATTGTTTCTTTGTAATAATGATCACAAGTCGTGGAACCCCCTTACTAATTTGTGATGTTCGCCATCTGGGCGCACGTTCTCTAAGACTGAGTTCTGTTGTAAATCAATTAGAAATGCCCAGAAACATAAGCATGGTTCTCTTCGCAGACACATACATGCATGAAAGAGAACCCTAATGGGGCAGTCTCTAGGCTTAAGGAAGACATTGCATTTTTTTTCTTTTATTTTTTTATTTATTTTTATTTTTTGAGATGGACTCTTGCTCTGTAACCCAGGCTGGAGTGCCATGGAGCAATCTCAGTTCACCGCCACCCCTACCTCCCGAGTTCCAGCCATTCTCCTGCCTCAGCCTCCCAAGTAGCTGGAATTACAAGCTCCCACCACCACACCTGGCTAATTTTTTGTATTTTTAGTAGACACAGGGTTTCACTGTGTTGGCCGGGCTGGTCTTAAACTCCTGACCTCAGGTGATCCGCCCACTTCGGCCTCCTAAAGTGCTGGGATTACAGACGTGAGCCACCATGCCTGACCTGCATTTTATTAAATAAGAGACAAAGTCAGTAATTGAAAAATGGGAAAAATGTCCACTCACAAATTTTGGTAATCTTAATTGAATTTGGGGAAAAAAAACAAAGTACTTTTAAAGCTGCAATATGATGAAGCATATAAAGCACAATAGTTCTTTTAATTATTCCATTAATTTGTGAATAAAAGCAATTTGGTTGAGGATCGCTTGGGCCAGAGAGGTCAAGGTTGCAGTGAGCCGTGATCGCGCGGCTGCACTCCAGCCTGAGTGACAGAGTGCGACCCTGTCTCAAAAAAAAAAAAAAAAAAAAGTATTTTAAAAAGACGGGAGTGTGTTCTTTTTTTTTTTTTTTTTTTTTTCCTGAGATGGAGTCTTACTCTGTCACCAAGCCTGGAGTGCAATGACATAATCTCAGCTCACTGTAACCTCCGCCTCCCAGGTTCAAGCAATTCTTCTACCTCAGCCTCCTGAGTAGCTGGGACTACAGGCATGTGCCACCACGCCTGGCTAAGTTTTTGTATTTTTAGTAGAGACGGGGTTTCACCACGTTGACCAGGCTGGTCTCAAACTCCTGACCTTGTGATTGGCCCTCCTCAGCCTCACAGGCGTGAGCCACCACACCCGGCAGCGGTGTGTTCTTGTCACATAAAAAGAAGTCTGGAGCTGTGCAGCCCAAGGCTGGTGGTACGGCTGATCAAGTATACTTTGGGAGACCAGGGTCTTTTATTTTTTATTTTATTTTATTTTATTTTATTTTATTTTATTTTATTTTATTTATTTATTTATTTATTTTTATTTTTTTTTTTTGAGACGGAGTCTCGCTCTGTCACACAGGCTGGAGTGCAGTGGCCGGATCTCAGCTCACTGCAAGGTCCGCCTCCCGGGTTCACGCCATTCTCCTGCCTCAGCCTCCCGAGTAGCTGGGACTACAGGCGCCCGCCACCTCGCCCGGCTAGTTTTTTTTTTATATTTTTTAGTAGAGACGGGGTTTCACCGTGTTAGCCAGGATGGTCTCGATCTCCTGACCTCGTGATCCGCCCGTCTCGGCCTCCCAAAGTGCTGGGATTACAGGCGTGAGCCACCGCGCCCGGCCTGACCCAGGGTCTTTCAACTTTCTCTTCTGTCATCTTTCCCTGAAGGCCTTAATCCTCATACTTGTGGCTTCATGGTCACAACATGGTACAGTAGTTGTGTTACAAGAACGGAGTCTCGATCCAGACCCCAAGAGAGGGTTCTCAGATCTCACACAAGAAAGAATTCAGGAAAGTTCATAGTGTAAAGTGAAAGCAAGTTTATTAAGAAAGTAGAGGAGGCCGGGCACCGTGGCTCATGCCTGTAATCCCAGCACTTTGGGAGGCTGAGGCAGGCTGATCACCTGAGGTTGCAAGTTTGAGACCAGCCTAACCAACATGGGGAAACCCCGTCTCTACTAAAAATACAAAAATTAGCCAGGCATGCCTGTAATCGCAGCTACTCAGGACGCTGAGGCAGGAGAATCACTTGAACCTGGGAAGCAGAGGTTGCGGTAAGCCGAGATCACACCACTGCACTCCAGCCTGGGCAACAAGAGTGAAACTCTGTCTCAAAAAAAAAAAAAAGAGAGAAAGTAGAGGAATAAAAGAATGGCTACTCCATAGGCAGAGCAGTCCCAAGGGCTGCTGGCTACCCATTTTTATTGTTATTTATTGATGATATGGTAAACAAAGGGTGGATTATTCATGCCTCCCCTTTTTAGACCACGTAGGGTAACTTCTTGACTTTGCCCTAGCATCTGTAAACTGTCATGGCGCTGGCGGGAGTGTGGCAATGAGGAGGACCAGAGGTCACTCTCATGGCCATCTTGGTTTTTGGAGGGTTAGAGCTGGCTTCTTTACTGCAACTGTTTTATCAGCAAGGTCTTTATGACCTGTGTCTTGTGCCGACCTCCTATCTCATCCTGTGACTTAGAATGCCTTAACTGTCTGGGAATGCAGCCCAGTAGGTCTCAGCCTCATTTTACCTATCCCCTATTCAAGATGGAGTTGCTCTGGTTCAAATGCCTCTGACAGTTGTACCCTGAACACAATTCAGAAGAAGAAGGGGCATGGGGCCAATCATCCCTGCCCCCTACCTCTTTGTTTTTTGTGTTTTGTTTTTGTTTTTGAGATAGGTCCTGACTCTGTTGCTCAGGCTCTTGTGCAGTCAGGCACAATCTCAACTGACTGCAGCCTCAACCTTCCTGTGTCGAGCAATCCTCCCACCTCAGCCTCCTGGGTGACTGAGACTGAGTCACCACCATGCCAGGCTAATGTTTTTTGTATTTTTTTGTGGAGACAGGGTTTTGCCATATTGCCCAGGCTGGTCTCAAACTTCTGAACTAAAGCAATCTGCGTGGCTGTCAGCCCCATTTTATCCAGAAAAGAAAAGCTTTACTAGAAGTCTGCATTCAACCGACTTCTTGATTGGCCAGAACTATGACACATATGCACCTGACTCCAAGTGAGTGCAGAGAAGAAAGTATTGCAGCACTTTGCTGCCCTGAATCACAAGGGGGTTTTATTTCTAAGGAACACAGAGGGAAAGGCTATTGCATAGCTGATAATATGTGCCACCACCATGAGGGACACTGAGGAGTGGCCAGAGAAGGAAAAGGGAAAAAAGAGAGTACATGATGCCCCCAAACCAGAGGAGATTCTTTTTAAAAGAAGGGAGAGGGCCGAGGGTAGCGATTCCTGCCTATAAATCCCAGCGCTTTGGGAGACCGACGCAGGAGGATCACTTGGGCCCAGGAGTTCAAGACCAGCCTGGGAATATAGCCAGACCCCCATTTCTGAGAAAAATAAATAAATAAAAATTTTCAAAAAGAAAAGGAGGGATTCCTAGCACTTTTGGGCGGCTGAGGCAGGCATATCACTTGAGGTCAGGAGTTCCAGACCAGCCTGGCCAACATGGTGAAACCCCGTCTCTACTAAAAATACAATAATATACTAGGCATGGTGGTGCACACCTGTAATCCCAGCTACTTAGGAGGCTGAGGTAGGAGAAATACTTGAACCTGGGAGGTGGAGGTTGCAGTAAACCAAGATCACGCCATTGCACTCCAGCCGGGGGGACAAAAGGGAAACTCCATCTCAAAAAAAAAGAAAAAAAGAAAGAGAAAAAACAGCAGAGGAGGGATAGATGGACCGCATCAAATATTCCTAAAAGCCTGAGATGAAGGTGGTGGAGGAGTATAACAGATTTCACAACATGGAGGTCATTGGTGACAATGAGAAGAGCATTGTCGTTGCTCTGTGATCCGTGACATGGTGGGAATCGGAGCCCAAGTGAAATATGCCAAGGAGAGAATAGGATGTGCAGAAGTGGGGACCAATTTTTTTTTAGGTAGTTGGAGTACAAAGGGCAGTAAAAAGGGAAGAATGTTTTGGGATGGAGGATGTCTATCTCCTCGATTGTTAGGATGCAACAGTTAACAAATAGCTTTAATATCCATTTGAAAACATTAACCCCATTTCTTCCCAACGCTGTATGGAAAGACACATTGAACAGGCTTTGGAGTCAGAAAGAGTTAAGTTTGAATCCTAATTCTGCCACTAACTAGTTGTGTGAACTTAAGCCAGTTGCTTAACCACTGTTCCCATCTGCTCCTAAGTGAAATGGGACAATCCTGCCTCCCTCGAAAGCTGTTGAAAGCATAGATGACTGCAAAGTACCTATCATGGTGCCTGGCACATAGTAAATCATTAATAAATGGTACTACCATTCTTGCAGGCCAGAACTAGCATTTATATATCAAGAGTCTAAATGAAAGTCCCATGAGACAAATATAGCAAATGCTTAATAACATTTGTAATTTCCTTTGAGCCAAACCACGGGAAGACAATCAAGCCCATATAGCCATGCTGCATAACACGCACAACTCAAGCTACTCCTTAATGTTTCCCTATTTGTAATGCGGCAGAAAATCATGTACCTGCTTGTCTCTCTGAGGCTCAAAGTATAGCCAGAGGGCTGAGCAGCAGCTGAGCATCTGCCTCCTCCTTGAAATTCAGGGTCAGCAGGAGGACAGACCCGCAAGAACACTCACAAGGGGAGACAGTTCTTTGCAAGGCAGATGTAAGAACAAATATTAAGCAGGAAAATGTGTGCATGCATGCAGATGAAAAGGTAGGTATCATGAGCACACTCGTATGATGTGTGAGCTAAGTTTATATTATTACTACTTTATAATAATAATTCTGATTCTTACTTTTATTCAAGTTAGCTCTTTGTCTAAAACCAGAGAAAGGGGTCAATCAGAGTAGGAGATTAGAGAGGTGTTTGTAGGATGAAAGAAGGAATTCTAGGCCAGGTGCAGTGGCACTCACCTGTAATCCCAGCACTTTGGGAGGCTGAGGCAGGCAGATCACCTGAGGTAAGGAGATCGAGACCAGCCTGGCCAACATGGTGAAACCCTGTCTCTACTAAATATACAAAATTAGTCGGGTGTGGTGGCACACCCGTGTAATCCCAGCTACTCAGGAGGCTGAGCAGGAGAACCACGCTTGAATTCCAGAGGCAGAAGTTGCAGTGAGCCAAGATCCAGCCATTGTACTCCAGCCTGGGCTAAAAGAGCAAAACCCTGTCTCAAAAAAAAAAAAAGCAAGATGGAATTGTAATTTCTCTATCCTGCACACCACACTGATTGATCTTCTGACTCTGAAAGAATTAGAGTATTGATGGGCCAGGCTCAGTGGTTCATACCTGTAATCCCAGCACTTTGGGAGTCCAAGGCAGGTGGATCTCAAGGTCACGAGTTTAAGACCAGCCTGGTCAAGATGGTGAAACCCCATCTCTACTAAACATACAAAAGTCAGCTAAGCACTGTGTCAGACGCCTGTAATCCCAGCTACTTGGGAGGCTGAGGCAGGAGAATCACTTGAACCCAGGGTGTGGATGTTGCAATGAGCCAAGATTATGCCACTGCATTCCAGCCTAGGTGACAGAGTGAGACTTCTTCTAAAAAAAAAAAAAAAAAAAATTAGAGTATTGATGAAGATGCCACTGGCTTGTGGGGCTTCAGAGGAGGGAGCAGGGCCATTGTGCCTTACCCTGTACTGCAAATTGAACACAGCAGCCGAGAGGGCACAAACACTGGAGTCAGGCTGTCTTGGTTCAAATCCTGGCTCCACATCTCAGTATCTGGGTGAACTCAGGCAAATTTCATAACTTTTCTGAGCCTTACTGTCTTCAACAGTAAGTAGGCATAATAAAATCTCTATCACAGTTTCATTATAAAGGAAGGAACAGGGGGAGCTTTCAAACCAAGATGAAGACAAGACGGCGTCTATACCAACCCAAGGGAGCCCTGGAGCAAGGGATGCCTACTAGAGGAATTTTTATTGGGCATAAACATTCTGCCCAACCCTTGTAGACCCACCTTCTTGCTCAGCCATTCATAGGCGGTGACCTGTAAAGCATAACCTCAAGCTGAGGGGGACCCTAGAGGGGACAGCTAGAGGCCATCAGCCCCACAGGGAGTTTTTTGTTTTTGTTTTTGTTTTTGAGACAGGATCTTGCTCTGCTGCCCAGGCTGGAGTTCTGTAGCGAGATCTCATCTCACTGCAGCCTTGACCTCCCAGGCTATCCCCATTACAAGAAAAACAACTCAACATTAGGCCCTTTTGGCCACTGGTCAAGGTTAAATTGACAAGGCAACTCTATTAGTTTACTAGGGCTGCCATAACAAGCTACCACAGACTTGGTGGCTTTTTTTTTTCTTTTTTGATACAGGGACTGGATCTGTTGCCCAGGCTGGAGTGCAGTGACATAAACACAGCTCATTGCAGCCTTGACCTCCTGTGCTCAAGTGATCCTCCCACCTCAGTCTCTTGAGTAGCTGGAACTATAGACATGCGGCACCACCACCACTGCTGACTAATAAAAAAAAAAAAATTTTGTAGGAATGGGATCTTTTTTTTTTTTTTTTTTTTGAGACGGAGTCTCGCTCTGTTGCCCAGGCTGGAGTGCAGTGGCCAGATCTCAGCTCACTGCAAGCTCCGCCTCCCGGGTTTACGCCATTCTCCTGCCTCAGCCTCCCGAGTAGCTGGGATTACAGGCGCCGCCACCTCGCCCGGCTAGTTTTTTGTATTTTTTAGTAGAGATAGGGTTTCACTGTGTTAGCCAGGATGGTCTCGATCTCCTGACCTCGTGATCCGCCCATCTCGGCCTCCCAAAGTGCTGGGATTACAGGCTTGAGCCACTGCGCCCGGCCTGGAATGGGATCTTAATACGTTGCCCAGGATGGTCTCGAACTCATGGCCCCAATCAGTCCTCTTGCCTGCACTTTCCAAAGTGCTGGGATTACAGGAATGAGTCACCACGCTTGGCCAATAAAATTTATTTATGTATTTATTTATGTTTTAATATTCATTTATTTATGTATTTATTTATTTATTTTGAGACGGAGTTTCACTCTTGTTGCCCAGGCTGGAGTGCAATGGCACAATCTCGGCTCAGTGCAACCTCCGCCTCCCGGGTTCAAGCGATTCTCCTGCCTCAGCTTCCCAAGTAGCTGGGATTACAGGCATGGGCCACCATGCCCGACTAATTTTGTATTTTTTTTTTAGTAGAGACAGGGTTTCTCCATGTTGGTCAGGCTGGTCTTGAACTCTTGACCGCAGGTGATCCGCACACCTTGGCCTCCCAAAGTGCTGGAATTGCAGGTCTGAGCCACGGCGCCCGGCCGCAAAATTTATTTTTAACAAACCTTAGGAAAAAGAAGACATTGGAGCGTTTTCGAGAATCCCCAGTACTGGATTAGTGGTAGCAATTGAAGATAGGAAGAAGATGGGAGAACAAAAGAAAGGAGAAAGAAAAAGCAGAAGAGGGAAAGAAGAAGGAGGAAGAAAGAGAAGGAAGAGAAAGGACCAGAAGAAAAGAGAAATGAGAAGGGGTCGGGGAGAGGAGGGCAGTAATGTAACTGGGTAAGGGGTTCACCTTGCCTGCTGCCTAGACAGAGCTGATTCATCAAGACAGGGGAACTGCAATAGAAAAAGAGTGATTCACAACGAGCCGGCTGTGCAGGAGACTGGAGTTTTGTTTTATTTTATTTTATTTTTTTGAGACTGAGTCTCGCTCTATCGCCCATGCTGGAGTGCAGTGGCCCCATCTTGGCTCACTGCAACCTCCGCCTTCTGGGTTCAAGCAATTCTCCTGCCTCAGCCTCTGGAATAGCTGGGATTATAGGCGCCCGCCACGACGTCCGGTTAGTGTTTTTGTATTATTAGTAGAGAAGGGGTTTCACCCTGTTAGCTAGGATGGTCTCGATTTCCCGACCTCGTGATTCGCCCGCCTCAGCCTTCCAAAGTGCTGGGATTACAGGCTTGAGCCACCCATGTCCGGCTGGAGTTTTATTATTACTCAAATCAGGCTCCCTGAATTGGGGAGTAGAGTTTTTAAGGATAACTTGGTGGGTAGCGGGAAGCCAGTGAGCCAAGAGTGCTGATTGGTCAGAGATGAAATCACAGGGTCGGGGCTCAGTCAGTTCCTGGGTGGGGGCCACAAGATCAGATGAGCCAGTTTATCGATCTGGGTGGGGCCAGCTGATCCGTCAAGTGCAGGGTCTACAAAATATCTCAAGCACTGATTTTTTTTTTTCCTTTTTTTCTTGAGACATAGCTCACTCTGTCGCCCAGGCTGGAGTGCAGTGACGCGATCTCGTCTCACTGCAAGCTCCGCCTCGCAGGTTCACGCCATTCTCCTGCCTCAGCCACTCGAGTAGCTGGGACTACCGGCGCCCGCCACCACGCCCGGCTAGTTTTTTTTGTATTTTTTTGTATATATATATATTTTTTTTTTTTTTGAGACGGAGTCTCGCTCTGTCGCCCAGGCTGGAGTGCAGTGGCGCGATCTCAGCTCATTGCAAGCTCCGCCTCCCGGGTTTACGCCATTCTCCTGGCTCAGCCTCCCGAGTAGCTGGGACTACAGGCGCCCGCCACCTCGCCCGGCTAGTTTTTTCTGTTTTTTAGTACAGACGGGGTTTCACCGTGCTAGCCAGGATGGTTTCGATTTCCTGACCTCGTGATCCGCCCGCTTCGGCCTCCCAAAGTGCTGGGATTACAGGCTTGAGCCACCGCGCCTGGCCTCAGGTAACATCTTAACCATGTGGCAGGTTGCACACCTCTTTTCTGAGCTCCAGGGTGATGCTTGAACTCTCCAGAGCCCACACCCAGCTCATGGTCTCTTGCAGTAAAAAGAACACAAGGTCTGAGCTCTAGCCTCAATTTTAAGGTCGTAGGCAAGTAGCAGTGTCCTTGAGCAGTTCCCTGTAAACCTTATCAGCCTTGTTTTTGTCCCTTCTCTTTTTTTTTTTTGAGATGGAGGAGTCTCACTCTATCGCCCAGGCTGGAGTGCAGTGGCGCAATCTCCACTCAGTGCAACCTCCGCCTCCTGGGCTCAAGCATTTCTCCTGCCTCACCCTTTCCAGTAGCTGGGATTACAGGCACACACCGCCATGTCTGGATAATTTATTTGTATTTTTAGTAGAAATGGGGTTTCACCATGTTGGTCAGGCTGGTCGTGAACTCCTGACCTCAAGTGATCCACCCCCTTGGCTTCCCAATGTTCTGGGATTACAGGCGTGAGCCACCACACCCGGCCTGCCCCTTCTCTTTTAACTGAGGAGATGGGAGACATGTCCTCTAAGACTCCTCCCAGCTATGCAGTCCTGAGAGTTATCCATTAGCAAGGGTGAATCATCACCAAATAATTGCAGGATAGGTAAGGGTAGGTATGTCTTCATTTTCACTGTAGACTATTAAATCAATCCAGATTGTCAATAGAGAGTCAGAAAAGAGTGGATTGATTGATTGATTGATTGATTGATTTTAGAGCCAGAGTCTTTCTCTGTCTCCCAGGCTGGAGTGCAATGGCACAATTTCGGCTCACGGCAACCTCTATCTCCCAGGTTCAAGTGATTATCTTGCCTCAACCTGCAGAGTAGTTGGAATTACAGGTGCCCACGACCACACCTGTCTAATTTTTGTATTTTTAGTAGAGATGGCGTTTCGCCACATTAGTCAGGCTGGTCTTGAACTCCTGATCTCAGGTGATCCGCCTGCCTTGGCCTCCCAAAGTGCTGGGATTACAGATATGAGTCACCGTGCCTGGTGAGTGGATTTTTTTTTTTTTTTTTTGATGATTATGAATAAGACCTTCTCCATGTAGGAGGCCAACCTGGGCATTTCTCCTTCACTGAAGCCAGATCTCTTTCCCCTGAGAGAACATACTTATTTCCCCTTGTATAAGGGAAAGTCCTCACACGCTCAAATCTGAAATCCTTCCGTTTTAGATGTGCTTTGGATCTACAGAGGCTTTTGTTCCCTCTTTCATGAAATGAATCATAATTAATAATAGCCACAGGATGAGGAATTACAGTCATGCCTTATTGCTGAAGATGTGTCTTCAGCCTAGCCGATGATGACAGCAATGACGAAGCATTTCATCAGCTAGAACAGATCCTTCACCCCAGAATTTCCACCTGGCACCGCCACAGCAGGGCCCTCACTATGTGGTTAGAAGAGCAGAGGAAATGCGGCCCAGTTAGTCAACTGCGTCGTGCAACTCCTACTAAACCAGTGATTCAGCTCTTGGCCCACAAAAACCAACTCTTTTATTCCTAAGAGAAAGAATTCAAAGTTAGTACTGATTTAGGAAAATGAATCAAATTCCCTCTGAGCAAATGAAAGTCAGCAGAATTGCTAAAAGAACACTAATTTGCCACTAAGTTATTTCACTTTCTGCGAGTTTATCCACTCAGATGATCAACAAAAGCCACATCTATAAAGAGGTGGGTAAAGAAAGTAGGCCAGGTTCTGGAACTGTCTGGATTACTCCTAAACATGAGGGGAAATATTTCACTCTCACAAAACTGCAGGAAAATAAAACACATTAAAAACAATAAAAAGGATTAAGTCAGGTGCGACGGCTCATGCTTGTGTCCCCCGCACTTTAGGAGGCCAAGGAAGTAGGATTGCTTGAGACCAGGAGTTCAAGACCAGCCTGGGCAAAATAGTAGGACCCCTTCTCTACGAAATACACAAAAATTAGTGGGGCATGGTGGTGCATGCCTTTAGTTCTGTCAGAAGCATTTGAACCAGAGCAACTCCATCTTGAGTAGGGGCTGGGTAAAATAAGGCTGAGACCTGCTGGGCTGCATTCCTAGGAGGTCAAAGCATTCTTTATCACAACATGAGATAGGAGGTTGACACATGATACAGGTCATAAAGACTTTGCTGATAAAATAGTTTGCAGTAATGAAGCTCCTAGAACCCACCAAAACCAAGATGGCCACGAGAGTGACCTCTGGTCGTCCCCACAGCTACGCTCCCACCATCTCCATGACAGTTCACAAATGCCATGGACAATGTCAAGAAGTTACCCTATATGATCTAAATTGGGGAGACAAAAATAATCCACCCATTGTTTAGCATATAATCAAGAAATAACCATAAAAATGGTCAACCGTCAGGGCTGCTCTGTCTACAGAGGAGCCACTATTTTATTCCTCTACTTTCTTATTTTTTTTTTTTTTTTTTTTTTTTTTTGAGACAGAGTCTCTTGCTCTGTGGCCCAGGCTGGAGTGCAGTGACGCAATCTTGGCTCACTGCAAACTCCGCCTCCCGGGTTCACGCCATTCTTCTGCCTCAGCCTCCCGAGTAGCTGGGACTACAGGCGCCCGCCACCACGCCCGGCTAATTTTTTATTTTTTTGTATTTTTAGTAGAGACGGGGCCTCTTGCTTTCACTTTCCTCTATGGACTCGCCGAGTTCTTTCTTGCGTGCGATCCAAGAACCCACTCTTGGGGTCCAGTAACAGTTCCACCTACCCAGGAGGCTGAGGTGGGAGGATCACTAGAGCCAGAGAGATTGAGGCTGCAGTGAGCTATGACCTTGCCACTGCACTCCAGCCTGGGCTACAAAACAATATTCAGTCTCAAAAAAAGAAGAAGAAGAAGAAGAAAAAAAAGGAAAAAAAGAGGACTGAGTCAGCATTTTCACTTATTATCCCTCTGGCCCTCGTTCCTCCTTTTGGTTTGAGAACTAAGGTTTTTGTCATCACAAGTGCAAATGAGGCTTATTCATTCAAGGGAGTCAGGCTTAGCCTGACCCCTTTACTAGCTGTGAGCAGTGGATTGTTAAACCTAATAAGCATATGCACATTTGTTCTGAGAACAAATAGCTTTGGGGTAAGATGCAAGATGACCTGCCTTGGAAATAAAATATTAAGTACTTAACATTTTACCATAAACAGTTGCCTAATGTCTAATCAAGTGGGATTTGATGTCTTATTATTTGATCCAGCTTCAGCTATTTTCTGTGACTGAATTCAGGATCCTCTCCACCACCATCATCAGTACCCTCCATTACCCACCCAGCTCTCAACGGATCTTCTTTTAGCCTTTAAATGACTCTGAGCCCACACACAGAAAAAAAAAGAAGTTGTTTTAGGTTCAAGAAACTGCCCTTTCCTCTTTTTAATTACAGTATATCCAAATGGTAAATGCTTTTATTTGCATTTGAAGAAAAATTCAAAGAGTTGGGGTTGGAATGAGGAAGTTCTTAAAAATCTTTCCTAAATATCTTGACAATGTAAACCCAAAGAAAGGGAAAGGCCGGGCGCGGTGGCTCAAGCCTGTAATCCCAGCACTTTGGGAGGCCGAGACGGGCGGATCACAAGGTCAGGAGATCGAGACCATCCTGGCTAACCCGGTGAAACCCCGTCTCTACTAAAAAATACAAAAAACTAGCCGGGAGAGGTGGCGGGTGCCTGTAGTCCCAGCTACTCCGGAGGCTGAGGCAGGAGAATGGCGTGAGCCCAGGAGGCGGAGCTTGCAGTGAGCTGAAATCCGGCCACTGCACTCCAGCCTGGGTGACAGAGCGAGACTCCGTCTCAAAAAAAAAAAAAAAAAAAAAAAAAAAAAAAAAAAAGAAAGGGAAAGACTCCAAGACTAGCAAAGGTAATGATAAACAAAACAAAATAAACTATCCAAAAGAGAGAAAATCCCTGATCTCTCTTTTCTCTTTCTTCCCCTTTGGCTTCTTTAGTGGGTTATCTCCTTTTTACCCACAGGCAGAGCATCCAGATTTCTTTCAGAATAACAATGGCTGTTATCTAATTCCTAAACTATTCCTTTCATCTTAAACCTTCCCGAGACAAATCGTCCACCTCCTTCCCAGCCTTACCCTCAAGCATTTTATTTTAGCCCTGCTCTCTCTCTCTCTCTCTCTCTCTCTATATATATATACACACACATATATATATATATATATATATATATATATATATATATTTTTTTTTTTTTTTTTGAGATGGAATTTCGCTCTTGTTGCCCAGGCTGGAATGCAGTAGCGCCATCCCGGCTCACTGCAACCTCCACCTCCTGAGTTCAAGCGATTCTCCTGCCTCAGCCTCCTGAGTAGCTGCGATTACAGGCATGCGTCACCACACCCGGCTAATTTTTGGTATTTTTCATAGAGACAGGGTTTCTCCATGTTGGTCAGGCTGGTCTCGAACTCCCAACTTCAGGTGATCCGCCCACCTCGGCCTCCCAAAGTGCTGGGATTACAGGCGTGAGCCACTGCACCCGGCAGCCATGCTATATTTTTAATTATCAGTAGAATTATTTCTACTGATGCAATGGAGTGTGCTTCTCTGAAACGTTTCTACTGTTGGTGGACATCACACCAGTACTTCTTACCTTTCGTTTACCCTTACGGTGAAAGGGAAGGGCGTGAAACATTAGAAACTTTGGGTAGTCATAGAAATAGAGACTGCCTCACCTCCCTATCCATTTCTCCTCCAAAAGAGGAAAGAGGATTTTCTTTTTCTTTCTTTCTTTTCTTTTTTTTTTTTTTTTCTGAGATGGAGTCTCATTCTGTCACCCAGGCTGGAGTGCTGGGCTGTGGTTTCGGCTCACTGCAACCTCCGCCTCCCAAGTTCAAGCGATTCTCCTACTTCAGTCTCCCGAGTAGCTGGGACTACAGGCATGTGCCACCATGCCCAGTTAATTTTTGTATTTTTACTACAGAAGGGGTTTCACCATGTTGGCCAAGCTGGTCTCGAACTCCTGACCTCAGGCGATCCACCCACCTAGGCCTCCCAAACTGCTGAGATTATTATAGGCGTGAGCCATCGCACCGGCTGGAAGGAAGAGCTTCTTTTTTGAGATGAAGTCTTGCTCTGTCGCCCAGGCTGGAGTGCAGTGGCAACATCTCTGCTCATTGCAAGCCCCGCCTCCCGGGTTCACCCCATTCTCCTGCCTCAGCCTCCCAAGTAGCTGGGACTACAGGTGCCCGCCAACATCCCGGCTAATGTTTTGTAATTTTGGTAGAGACGGGGTTTC
Organism: Macaca nemestrina; assembly: GCF_043159975.1. Taxonomy (NCBI): domain Eukaryota; kingdom Metazoa; phylum Chordata; class Mammalia; order Primates; family Cercopithecidae; genus Macaca; species Macaca nemestrina. The sequence goes on along the minus strand of NC_092129.1, from coordinate 168,919,595 downwards.
ACCGTGTTAGCCAGGATGGTCTTGATATCCTGACCTCGTGATCCACCTGCCTCAGCCTCCCAAAGTGCTGGGATTACAGGCGCGAGCCACTGCGCCTGGTCAGAAAGAGGAGCTTCTTAACCAAAGGGCTCAGTTCTGAAGCCTAGACTGGAGCTTTGGATCACTTACTTCCCTCATTGATTTACTAACTTACAAAAGTTTGTAATTGGCCTGCATTGTGACATGCACTTATTCTAGACTCTGGGTTTACAACAGTTTACATGACAACAATGATTCTACACTCATGGGAATTTATATTCTGGTAAAGGAGACCAACAGTACGCAAATGAATAAGATATGGCTGGTATGAAGAAAGTGAACACAGTAATGTGATAAGAATTGGGATAGAAGTCAGAGAAGGTGCCGGGCGCAGTGGCTCACGCCTGTAATCCCAGCACTTTGGGAGGCCGAGACAGGTGGATCACGAGGTCAGGAGATCGAGACCATCCTGGCTAACACGGTGAAACCCCGTCTGTACTAAAAATACAAAAAATTAGCCGGGTGCGGTGGCGGGCGCCTGTAGTCCCAGCTACATGGGAGGCTGAGGCGGGAGAATGGCGTGAACCCGGGAGGCGGAGCTTGCAGTGAGCCAAGATCGTGCCACTGCACTCCAGCCTGGGCCACAGGCTCCGTCTCAAAAAAAAAAAAAAAAAAAAAAGAAGTCAGAGAAGGTGTTGTTGAGAAAATGACATTCACACTGAGACCTGTAGGAATATCTCAGATGTGGGAAAATCAGAAGAGCCATTCTAAGGAATAAGGGGTGCAAATGCAGGAGGTTGACCTGTTATAGGCAGCAAGATGATTTGGGTGACCTGGACCTTATTAGCTAGGAAGGAAGTGGTAGTGTTAGGGACATTGGAACTAGAGCAACTCCATCTTGAATAGGGGCTGGGTAAAATAAGACTAAGACCTACTGGGCTGCATTCCCAGACAGTTAGGCATTCTAAGTCACAGGATGAGATAGGAGGTCGACATAAGATACAGGTCGTAAAGACCTTGCTGATAAAACAGGTTGTAGGCTGGGTGCGGTGGCTTACGCCTGTAATCCCAGCACTTTGGGAGGCTGAGGCAGGCAGATCACCTGAGGTCAGGAGTTCAAGACCAGCCTGGCTAACACAGTGAAACCCTGTCTCTACTAAAAAATACAAAAAAAAATTAGTTGGGCGTGGTGGCAGGCGCCTGTAGTCTCAGCTACTAGGGAGGCTGAGGCAGAAGGGTGGTGTGAACCCAGGAGGCGGAGCTTGCAGTGAGCCAAGATTATTGCGCCACTGCACTCCAGCTTGGATGGCAGAGCAGGACTCCGTCTCAAAAACACAAAAACCAAAACAAAAATTAGCCAGGCATGGTAGCAGGTGCCTGTAATCCCAGTTACTCCGGAGGCTGAGGCAGAGAATTGCTTGAACCCAGAAGGCAGAGGTTGCAGTGAGCTGAGATCGCGCCACTGCACTCCAGCTTCAGTGACATAGAGAGACTCTGTCTCAAAAAAAAAGAAAAGAAAAAGGAATGACAGCAATAGACATGAAGAGAAGTGGGCAAATTGGGATCCAGGGTGTATCTTGTTGGTACTGACAACAAGACCTGATGTTGGATTGGCTGTTGGGGGTCTGAGAAAAAAGAGGAATGAAGGGTGACTCCTAGGTGAATGTCTTGGGCAATTGGGTAGATGATGGTGACATTTATTGAGATGGAGATTAAAGAATAAAAAATTTACGCACAGGAAACATCTGTGCTTCCTTTAACGGATCTGTAAAATGGAAACAGTAGTACCTGCCTCATAAGTTTATAGTCAGGATTAATTAAAATAAAAAGCCTGGCACATAGTATGTCCTCAAATAATGTAAATAATGTTAGTTATTATTGTTATATGCCAAGCACTATGCTATGAGCTCCTTTTCAAAACTAAATACCTGGTCTTTTTTTTTTTTTTTTTTTTTTTTTTTTTTTTTTTTTTGACACAGAGTCTCGCTCTGTCACCCAAGCTGGAGTGCAGTGGTGCCATCTTGGCTCACTGCAACCTCCACCTCACGGGTTCAAGCAATTCTCTGCCACAGCCTCCCGAGTAGGTGGGATTACAAGCATCCACCACCACACCCGGCTAATTTTTGTATTTTTAGTAGAGACGGGAGGCTGGTCTTGAACACCTAACCTTGTGTTCCACCCGCCTTGGCCTCCCAAAGTGCTGGGATTACAAGCATAAGCCACCATGCCCTTTTGTTTTTTTGTTTTTTTTTTTTTTAGGCTGAGTCTCCCTCTGTAGTCCAGGCTGGAGTGCAAGGGCATGATCTCAGCTCACTGCAACCTCTGCCACCGGGGTCACGTTTCAAGCAATTCTCTTGCCTCAGCCTCCCGAGTAGCTGGGATTCCAGGCTTGGGCCACCACGCCCAGCTAATTTTTGTATTTTTAGTAGAGATGGGGTTTCACCGTGTCGGGCAGGCTTGTCTTGAACCCCTGACCTCAGGTGATCCACCCGCCTCGGCCTCCCAAAGTGCTGGGATTACAGGCCCAGCTGAATACCTGCTCTTGGCTGAGTGTGGTGGTTCATGCCTGTAATCCCAACACTTTGGGAGGCCAAGGCTGGCAGATCACTCGAAGTCAGGAGTTCAAAACCAGCCTGGCCAACATGGTTAAACCTCAACTCTGCTAAAAATACAAAAATAAATAAATAAATAAATATTAGGCCGGGCGCGGTGGCTCAAGCCTGTAATCCCAGCACTTTGGGAGGCCGAGACGGGTGGATCACGAGGTCAGGAGATCGAGACCATTCTGGCTAACATGGTGAAACCCCGTCTCTACTAAAAATACAAAAAACTAGCCGGGCGTGGTGGCGGGCGCCTGTAGTCCCAGCTACTCGGAGGCTGAGGCAGGAGAATGGCGTGAACCCGGGAGGCGGAGCTTGCAGTGAGCTGAGATCGCGCCACTGCACTCCAGCCTGGGTGACACAGCGAGACTCCGTCTCAAAAAAAAAAAAAAAAAAAAAACATATTAGTCAGGTGTGGTGGCACACATTTGTAATCCCACCTACTTGGAAGGCTGAGGCAGGCAAGAGAATCCCTTGAACCCAGGAGGCGGAAGTTGCAGTGAGCTGAGATCGTGCCACTGCACTACAGTCTGGTTGACAGAGCAAGACTCCATCTCAAAAAAACAAAAAGATTGAATGCCTGCTCTAAAGAAGCTTAGCACTGGGCCAAACGCGGTGGCTCGTGCCTGTAATCCCAGCACTTTGGGAGGCCAAGGCAGGCGGATCATGAGGTCAGGAGATAGAGTCCATGCTGGCTAATGTGGTGAAACCCCGTCTCCACTAAAAATACAAAAAATTAGCTGGATGTGGTGGTGGGCGCCTGTAGTCCCAGCTACTCGGAAGGCTGAGGCAGGGGAATCTCTTGAACCCAGGAGACGGAGGTTGCTGTGAGCCAAGATGGCGCCACTGCACTCCAGCCTGGTGACACAGCGAGACTCCATCTCAAAAAAAAAAAAAAAAAAAAAGGGAGCTTAGCATTAAATGGAATATGACAAGTTGCAAATTGTTGGAATACGGGATAGTGAAGACATTCTAATTATTCAAGATGGTATAGAAGAAAATTTTCGACGCGAGTCCAAATAACAGAGGAGCTCCAAACTGAATACTTTCTGCATTTACAGAAGACAGTCATAGGTTCTTGTTCCGTATAGTATCCAATACAGGCTGAGACTGTTTAACAATATGCTTTCTGAAGAAGTAAAAGAAAACCGTGATTTGTTGCATTTGCCAGTTTGTGTGGTATAAATACTCCCATTACAGCCAATTTCAAATTATCAATGTGATATAAACCAGCTCACAACATTTCTGAAAATTTAACAATTGATTCTTTTAAATGATATGAGCTATTTTCAGCTCACACTGAACTTAGAATATACTCAGCAAAAAGAGATGAATGATGACACTTAAGGAAGATGAATCTAGTCTAAGTGTTCAGTTTGAATAAGAAATAACAATTGAAGGTAAGAAGCTCTGTATCAGGCCAGGTGCAGTGGATCACGCCTGTAATATTAGCACTTTGAGAGGCTGAGGTGGGCGGATCACCAGAGGTCAGGAGTTCGAGACCAACCTGGTCAACATGGTGAAAACCCATCTCTACTAAAAATACAAGAATTAGCTGGGCATGTTGACGTGTGCCTGTAATCCCAGCTACTCGGGAGACTGAGGCAGGAGAACCACTTGAACCCAGGAGGCAGAAGCTGCAGTGAGCTGAGATTGCGCCACTGCACTCCAGCCTTGGTGACAAGAGCAAAACTCCGTCTCAAAAAAAAAGAAGCCCTGTATGTACTTAGTCAACAGTCAACAAATATTTACTGAGTACCTGCTGCATATAGGAGAATGTTCTAGGTACCTGGGATATCCTCGTCTCACCGTTTGTTAAACAGACAAGGTACCATACAGTTTACATGAAGCTGACAATCCAGCTTGAAGTCCACTGTGGGGATTCACATTGAGTTGAGGTCTTAGAGTACTGATAGTAGAAACTACCTGAGTAGCTAGAATCTACCTAAGAGTAAGTGGTGAGTCAGTTTTTTAGGGAGGATCTATGGCCAGATCTATGATATAGACATAGAAGAAATGAGAAGGCAAAGATCCGACCAAGGCTTCTAGTGCAAGAGACGTTACACATTAACCCAGAGATCAGAAAGGGAAGTTTGTACAGAATAGATGCTCAATAAATATTTGCTGAGTGTGGAAGTGTTTGATATTTGTAATAGTGTTCATAAAGTGTTCCAGTGTATTTAATTTGTATGAATGAATTACATGTAATTTGTGATATAGAAACATAATATTTTAGGTCTATAAGGATGCAGCTGGGAAGTCCAGGGATATTCTATAGGGCAAGCAAACTAGTTCCTTCCACAAATAATGGTGGGATGGCGAGGGCAGATAGGAGGTAGATTAAAAGAGACACATCAACCAAAAAGGATCTGTGAACCATGTATAGATTCTGATTTGTAGGAACTAACTGTGAAAAGACAGTCATGGAAAAACTTAATTTGGACAGCATATTAATGACGTGAAAGCATTTTGCTGATTTTCGTAGGGGTGAAATGGTACTATGTTTGTATTTTATTGTTTATTGTTTATTTATTTATTTATTTATTTATTTTTTGAGACAAAGTCTCGCTCTGTCACCCAGGCTGGAGTGCAGTGATGCAATCTCGGCTAACCACAACCTCCACCTCCCAGGTTCAAGCAATTCTCCTGCCTCAGCCTCCCTTGCAGCTGGGATTACAGGTGCGTGCCACTGCACCTGGCTAATTTTTTGTATTTTCAGTAGAGACAAGGTTTCACCATGTTGGCCAGGCTAGTCTTGAACTCTTGACCTCAGGTAATCCGCCGGCCTCAGCCTCCCAAAGTGCTAGGATTACAAGCGTGAGCCACATCACCCAGGTTTTATTTTCTTTTTGAGGCAGAGTTTTGCTCTTGTCGCCCAGGCTGGAGTGCAATGGCGCTATCTCGGCTCACTGTAACCCATGCCTCCTGGGTTCAAGTGATTCTCCTGTCTTGGCCTCTCAAGTAGCTGGGATTAAAGGCACCCACCATCATACTGGCTAATTTTTTTGTATTTTTAGTGGGGACATGGTTTCAACATGTTGGCCAGGCTGGTCTCGAACTCCTGACCTCAGGTGACCCACCAGTCTTGGCCTCCCAAAGTGCTGGGATTAAAGGGGTGAGCCACCACGCCCAGCCATGTTTGTGTTTTAGACAGAGAGGAAAAAAAGCTCCTTATCTATTAGATATACGTAATGAAGTATTCACAGGTAAAATAAAACGATGTCCCAGATTTATTTTAAAATACTCCAGAAAACAAAAAGTGAGGCCGGGCGCGGTGGCTCAAGCCTGTAATCCCAGCACTTTGGGAGGCTGAGACGGGCGGATCACGAGGTCAGGAGTTCGAGACCATCCTGGCTAACACGGTGAAACCCCGTCTCTACTAAAAAATACAAAAAACTAGCCGGGCGAGGTGGCGGGCGCCTGTAGTCCCGGCTACTCGGGAGGCTGAGGCAGGAGAATGGCGTAAAAACCCGGGAGGCAGAGCTTGCAGTGAGCTGAGATCCAGCCACTGCACTCCAGCCTGGGCGACACAGCGAGACTCTGTCTCAAAAAAAAAAAAAAAAAAGAAAACAAAAAGTGAGAGGATAGATGAAACAAGAATGGCAAAATATTGGTAACTGTTGAAGTTGAGAGATGGCATATGAGGGCTCCCCATACTCATATATGCTTATTAGTGATATGTTACAAATTTTTCATAATTAGCTGGGCATGGTGTCTCACACCTCTAATCCCAGCACGTTGGCAGGCCGAGGCAGACAGATTCCTTGAGCCCAGGTGTTTGAGACCAGCCTGAGCAACACAGCAAAATCCCGTCTCCTCAAAAATAAACAAAATAAACTGGGCATGTGTTGGAGCCTGTAGTCCCAGCTACTAGGAAGGCTGAGATGGGAGGATCACTTAAGCCTGGGAAGTGGAGGTTGCAGTGAGCTGAGATCATGCCACTGCACTCCAGCCTGGGCAACAGAGTGGAAAAAAAAAGAAGAGAGAATTATTTCCATAATTAAAAGCTAAATTTAAAAAATGAGGAAGAAATTTTTTTTTCTTTTTGAGACAGAGTTTTGCTCTTGTTGCCCAGGCTGGAGTGCAATGGTGCGATCTTGGCTCACCGCAACCTCCGCCTCCCGGGTTCAAGAGATTCTCCTGCCTCAGCCCCCTCCGAGTAGCTGGGATTACAGGCATGCGCCACCATGCCTGGCTAATTTTGTATTTTTAGTAGAGACAGAGTTTCTCCATGTTGGTCAGGCTGGTCTCGAACTCTAGACCTCAGGTGATCCTCCTGCCTCGGCCTCTCAAAGTGCTGGAATTACAGGTGTGAGCCATCGTATCCGGTCTGGAAATCTTAATAATTAAATACTATAAAGAAAAATGCAGGCTGGGCGTGGTGGCTTATGCCTCTAATGCTGGCACTTTGTATGCTGAGGCAGGAGGAGCACTTAAACTTAGGAGTTTCTCACCAGACTAGACAATGTGGAAAAACACCATGTCTACTAAAAATATAAAACTTACTGGCCGGGTATGGTGGCTCATGCCTGTAATCCCAGCATTTTGGGAGGCCAAGGCGGGCAGATCATGAGGTCAGGAGTTTGAGACCAGTTTGGCCAATATAGTCACCCCGTCTCTACTAAAAATACAAAAAAATTAGCCGGGCATGGTCGCGAGCACCTGTAATCCCAGCTATGCAGGAGGCTGAGGCAGGAGATTAGCTTGAACCCGGGAGGTAAAGGTTTCAGTGAGCCGAGATGGCACCACTGCACTCCAGCCTGGTGACAGTGCGAGACTCCATCTCAAAAAATAAGAAAAAAAAAAAAAAAAAAAGAAAAAGAAAGAAAGAAGAAAGAAAAGAAAAAAAGAAAAAAATTATCCTGGCGTGATGGCACATACCTGCAGTCCCAGATACTCAGGAGGCTGAGGTTAGAGGTTCACTAAGCCCAGGGAGGTTGAGGTTGCAGTGATCTTTGATTGCACCACTGTACTCCCTCCTAGGCGAAAGAGTGAGATCCCGTCTCAAAACAAAAAAATTAAAAAGGCCGGGCATGGTGGCTCCCGCCTGTAATCTTAGCACTTTGGGAGACCAAGGAGGGGGGATCAACTGAGGTCAGGAGTTCAAGACCAACCTGGCCAACATGGTAAAACACCTCTCTACTAAAATTACATTAAAAAAAAAAAAGAGCTGGGCATGGTGGCATACGCCTGTAGTCCCAGCTACTCAGGAGGCTGAGGCTGGAAAATCCTTTGAACCCAGGAGGCAGAGGTTGCAGGGAGCTGAGATCATGCCACTGCACTCCAGCCTGGGTGACAGAGTGAGACTCCATCTCAAAAAATAAATAAAATAATTTTAAAATTAAGGGCCTGGTGTGGTGCCTCATGCCTGTAATCCCAGCTCTTTGGGAGGCTGAGGCGAGGCAGGTGGATCACTTGAGCTCAGGAGTTCAAGACCAGCCTGGCCAACGTGGTGAAACCTTGTCTCTACTAAAAATACAAAAATTAGCTGGATTGGCTGGGCGCGGTGGCTCAAGCCTGTAATCCCAGCACTTTGGGAGGCCGAGGCGGGCGGATCACAAGGTCAGGAGATCGAGACCACAGTGAAACCCCGTCTCTACTAAAAATACAAAAAAAAAAATTAGCCGGGCGCGGTGGCGGGCGCCTGTAGTCCCAGCTACTCAGGAGGCTGAGGCAGGAGAATGGCGGGAACCCGGGAGGCGGAGCTTGCAGTGAGCCGAGATCGCGCCACTGCACTCCAGCCTGGGCAACAGCGTGAGACTCCGTCTCAAAAAAAAAAAAAAAAAAATTAGCTGGACATGGCGGCCTGCGTCTATAATCCCAGCTACTCGGGAGGCTGAGACAGGAGAGACACTTGAGTCAGGAGGCAGAGGTTTTTGTGACCCGAGATCTTGCCACTGCACTCCAGCCTGGGTGACAGCGGGAGACTCGGTCTCAAAAAAAAAAAAAAAAAAAAAAACATACAATCTTAAGTACAACTTTCAGTTATTCAATAAATTGAACCTTCTTACTATTATCACCACGGTATGGGGCAAAATAGCAGACTAGTCAGTCATCAGTGGAATGGATCCTACCTGACTTATAGCAGTAACCAGCTATATGACCCTGGACACTCATACAACTTTTGTTTTCTTTTTTTTTTTTTTTCTTTTTGAGACGAAGTCTCACTCTGTCGCCCAGGCTGCAGTGCAGTGGTGCGATTTCAGCTTACTGCAAGCTCTGCCTCCCAGGTTCACTCCATTCTTCTGCCTCAGCCTCCCGAGTAGCTGGGACTACAGGTGCCCGCCACCATGCCCGGCTAATTTTTGTATTTTTAGTAGAGACGGGGTTTCACCGTGTTAGCCAGGATGGTCTGGATCTCCTGACCTTGTGATCCGCCTGCCTCAGCCTCCCAAAGTGCTGGGATTACAGGCGTGAGCCACCGCACCCAGCTAATCTTTGCTTTCAAACCTGTAAAACAGAAATACAGTGCCACCACCTCTTCTACTCATCTCCCAGAACTGTGATGAGACGCGAATGAATAAGAGATATGGAATCCCCTTTCAGAAAGTAAAAACACATACAAAAGCAGGGGATTTTTTTCTGGCCCACATTGACAAATATTTGGGATCTTTGGGAGTTTTTAACACATGGGTTAATTCAGAGTTACAGATATAGATTGTCATAAATTGGGTTTCTGAATTTCCAAAATTAAAACTATGACCTCAGACAATGTATCACTTCAAGGTTTCATTTTATCCCAAGACATAACATCATGAACACCAGTTATTGTCCCTTTGGAGACAGCTGAGATAGGAGAAATTTAAGACTCAGAGCATATGAAACAAAGCTTTTAGAAGATAACATCTGCTAGGCAAGATCAGGGATGATACAAGGGAAGAATAGAAATGATGAGTCTTTAACAGTCCAAGCATGAAAAAATAAAGATAAAAATAAGTAAAAATTTTTAAAAATGATCAAGTCCGAAAAGAAATTCCATAGGTTTTTGGTTTTTTTGTTTGTTTGTTTGTTTGTTTGTTTTGTTTTGTTTTGTTTTTTTGAGATAGTCTTGTTCTGTTGCTCAGGCTGGAGTGCAATGGCAGGATCTCGGCTCACGGCAACCTCCACCTCCTGGGTTCAAGCAATTCTCCCGGCCTCCGCCTCCCAAGTAGCAGGGATTATAGGCACCCACCAGCATGCCCGGCTAAGTTTCGTGTTTTTAGTAGAGACAGGGTTTCCCCATGTTGGCCAGGCTGGTCTCGAACTCCTGACCTCAAATGATCTACCCACCTTGGGCCTCCCAAAGTGCTGGGATTACAGGCGTGAGCCACTGTGCCAGGGCCCTCATTAAGCCTTGAGTAGGAATAAACCTATCCCAGCTCTGAGGGATAGACCTTAATTGGCATATATCAATCAGTTTTTTTTTTTTTTTTTTTTTTTTTTGAGACGGAGTCTCGCTCTGTCTCCCGGGCTGGAGTTGCAGTGGCCGGATCTCAGCTCACTGCAAGCTCCGCCTCCCGGGTTCACGCCATTCTCCTGCCTCAGCCTCCCGAGTAGCTGGGACTACAGGCGCCGCCACCTCGCCCGGCTAGTTTTTTTTTGTGTGTGTGTATTTTTTAGTAGAGACGGGGTTTCACCATGTTCACCAGGTTGGTCTCGATCTCCTGACCTCGTGATCCACCCGTCTCGGCCTCCCAAAGTGCTGGGATTACAGGCTTGAGCCACCGCGCCCGGCCTCAATCAGTTTAAAGTTACCTCCTTCTCTGCCGCAGTAATTGGGTGATGTATGGATAATAGTCTAGACCCAAACCAATTAACTCGTAGTATTTGCTTAGAGTAGTTCAGGGATGAGCCAGTCACTGAGAAAGTGGAAACTGGCCGGGCGCGGTGGCTCAGGCCTGTAATCCCAGCACTTTGGGAGGCAGAGGAGGGCAGATCACCTGAGGTTGGGAATTCGAAACCAGCCTGACCGACATGGAGAAACCCCTCTGTACTAAAAGTACAAAATTAGCTGGGCGTGGTGGCACGTGCCTGTAATCCCAGCTATTCGTGAGGCTGAGGCAGGAGAATTGCTTGAACCAGGGAAGCAGAGGTTGCAGTGAGCCGAGATCCAGCCATTGCACTCCAGCCTGGGCTACAAGAGTGAAACTCCGTCTCAAAAAAAAAAAAGAAAGAACAAACTGTTGGATGATTATGGAGATCAGTGCTTTCTTCCCTTTCAGAGTAAGCCCTGGTTGCTATAGGCGACAATGTTGCAGAGGAAGGAAGCCTGCTGAAGACAAGGTGAACCACAGGTGGTGGGGGCAGGATTACAGGCTTGAGCCACTGCACCCGGCCTATTCCATATTTCTAACCTTCATTCAGTTGGCTAGTCACTCATTTATCAAAGATTAAATAGCACATGCTGGCCGGATGCAGTGGTTCACGGCTGTAATCCCAGCACTTTGGGAGGCTGAGGTGGGTGGATCACTTGAGGTCAGGAGTCTGAGACTGGCCTGACCAACATGGTGAAACCCAATCTCTACTAAAAATACAAAATTAGCCGGGCATGGTGGCACATTCCTGTAATCCCAGCTACTCGGGAGACCGAAGCTGGAGAATCGCTTGAACCCAGGAGGCAGAGTTTGCAGTGAGCCAAGATGGCGCCATTGCACTCCATCCTGGGCGACAAGAACGAAACTCCGTCTCAAAAAACAAAAACAAAAAAAGACTAGGGCATGTTAGGCTGGGTGTGGCGGCTCACACCTGTAATCTCAGCAGTTTGGGGGACCGAGGTGGGTGGGTCACCTGAGGTCAGGAGTTCAAGACCAGCCTGACCAACATGGAGAAACCCTGTCTCTACTAAAAATACAAAAAATCAGCTGGGCGCGGTAGCTCATGCCTGTAGTTCTAGTTACTCAAGAAGCTGAGACAGGAGAATCACTTGAACCTGAGAGGCGGAGGTTGCAGTGAGCTGAGATTGCACTACTGTACTCCAGCCTGGGAAAGTGAGACTCTGTCTCAAAAAAAAAAAAAAAAAAAAAAAAAAAAAATTAAATTAAAAAAAGGAAAAACTAGGGTGTGTTTCAGCTATCTATTGCTATGTAACAAACCAAGTCAAAGTCATGCCAAAATCTAGTGGTTTAAACACTTGACAGACATGGGTCTTCCTTTCTCCAGATGGTGCTCGCTGGAGTGGCTTGAGAGGCCTTGGAGAATCTGAAGTTACTGGCAGAATGTTCACCATGACCTCATTCACTTCTCTGATGCCTTAGAGTGGCTGCAATGTGTGAGGGCTGGCTGGTCCCCTGCATCTTCACCTGGTCTCTTACCATCCAGTAATCTGGCTCAGAACCTCTATTTTTTTTTTTTTTTTTTTTTTTTTGAGACAGGATCTTGCTCTGTTACCCAAGCTAGAGTGCAATGGCATGATCTTGGCTCACTGTAGCCTCAAACTCCTGGGCTCAAGCAATCCTTCTGCCTCAGCCTTCCAAGTAGCATACAGTACACCTGGCTATCAGACGACTTTACATGGCAGCTGATGGACAAGAGAAGGAAAAGGAAGCTGGGTTTTTGTTTTTGTTTTTGCTTTTTTTTGAGACAGAGTCTCGCTTTGTTGCCCAGGCTGGAATGTAGTGGCGCCATCCCAGCTCACTGCAACCTCCGTCTTCTGGGTTCAAGCAATTCTCCTGCCTTAGCCTCCCACCTAACTGGGATTACAGGTGCCCACCACCATGCACAGCTAATTTTTTTGTATTTTTAGTAGAGACAGGGTTTCACCATGTTGGCCAGGCTGGTTTCAAACTCCTGACCTCAAGTGATCCACCCACCTCAGCCTCCCAAAGTGCTGGGATTACAGGTGTGAGCCACTGTGCCCGGCGAAGCTGGGCTCTGAACACCTGGGTTTAGAAGTCCCAGAATATTACTCTCACCACACTCTGTTGGTAAAAGCAATTTACAGACCCAGACTCAAGAGGAGGGGATCCTGCACCAGAGCTCCCCCTCCAAAAAAAGGCCGGGGGAGGGGAACTGGATTCCATCTGTTTCCATCTGTTCCTGTTCACAGAAAGAGTAATTTGTTGGTGGCTGTCCTTGCAGATGATCCACTGAAGCGCTTAGCTAGGATTGCATGGTGGGAAGACCAATCTTTTCCGGGGAGGATGGATTGTAGCCAGGCAGGAGGCAGAAAGACCAGTTTGGAGGCTGTTGCAGTGGGACAAGTAATAGCTGAAAGTCTAGGCTAATGAAGATCTAGGTTAAAGAACGAGAAGTGGATGGGTTTGAAAGGTGCTTTACAAAAAGAAGAATCAGGTGACTGATTGGCTGTTGGTGCAAGGGGGAATATGAGGAGGGAAGAGTCAAGAGGGACACCAGGGTTCCTCCTTTCATTATTATTATCATTTTATATAAAGACGGGGTTTGCTAAATTGTCCAGGCTGGTCTCGAACTCCTGGACTCAAGCGATCCTCCTGTCTTGGCCTCCCCAAGTGCTAGGATTACAAGTGTGAGCCACCAAATTCAACCCAGGGTTCCTCCTTTATTTCAGAGCAGCAGCCCTTTGTTCTGTCAAATCCCTATATAACAAAGTCATTTTTATTCCTAGATGAATGTTATTTTTCAGCAACGCTTCAATCCTGCTAAGCAAGTTCCTCAGGTGAGGTTAGCTTGACCCCAAGAAGCCCAAGTTAAATTTATTGTGCTTAAAAAGGGTCAGTCAGGGAGACTCTGCATCAGTCAGGGAGACTGCACGGTCAAGGAGGCCATGTGGCTTGTGGCTTAAAAAGTTTGCTGGGAGCTGAAGAGGTCAGCTGGCCCCATTCCAACCTGCTCTACTCCAGTCCCATGGAGAGGAATCAGGCCAGGCTATTCTGCCCTGTCTTGACCCTGCACTGCAGGGCTGTCTCCACTCTGGAGATCAGGAGAGTCAGACAGACTTATGTTCTCTCTGACAGGTAGCCGCAGCCACCAGCTGGAGTAGGACTTAAAGTGACTGAAAGACTAAGAGGCTGCAGAAACCTTAGTGCCTGTCCCCAGAGAGCAGCATCTGTTTAGAAAGCTTTTTCGTTCAGAAGCTGAGCCGGGATGGTTCAGGATGAGAGAGCCGTGATTCTAGTCAGACAGATCAATCAGGAAGCCCTGATTCTTAGAGTAAGAACTCCTTGGAAAAACAAAAGTGTAGCCAAGCAAGTGAGGTTCCTGTCTCCCCTCACCTGCAGTCAGTGATCACAAGAATGGAAGGCTAGGTGGGACAGCCCCGGGGAGCATCTCTTCACCACTGATGCTTGTCCCTTTAAAATCTGGAACAACTCAGCTCTCTATTGATCCCTTAGGCTCTGGGGTAATTTCCGGTAGTACAAATAGATGCACCTAGATGTTGGGAAAGACACACAAATGGGCTGAGGTGTTTTTGTTGTTGTTTGTTTGTTTTGAGATGGAGTTTCCGTCTTGTTGACCAGGCTGGAGTGCAATAGCGAGATCTTGGCTCACCGCAACCTCTGCCTCCCGGATTCAAGCGATTCTCCTGCTTCAGCCTCCCAAGTAGCTGAAATTACAGCCATGTGCCACCACGCCCAGCTAATTTTTTATTTTTTTGTAGAGACAGGGTTTCACCATGTTGGCCAGGCTGGTCTCGAGCTCCTGAAATCAGGTGATCTGCCTTGGCCTCCCAAAGTGCTGGGATTACAGGCGTGAGCCACCATGCCCAGCTGGGCTGGGGTTTTGTTTTGTTTTTCCCCCTCTAAGCACCGAAACTAAGTTTTAAGGGAAGAAGGAACAACTATAGAAACGAAATATACCAGCTTGAGAGAGAAAATGTAATGTGTGTCCAAAAATGAAATCATCATCTTTCAAGCCTGGTTTCCCCTCCAAAAACCAGTTTCCCATCCTAACTTCCCTGTTTCTCTCAACAGGAACAGCGTTCTCTGAGCTGCCCAAGCTCACTCTTGTTTTTATTTTATTTTTATTTTTTGAGACAGAGTTTCAGTCGTGTTGCCGAGGTTGGACTGCAATGGCCTCCTACCCGTCTGCTGTGAGCTTCTTCAGGAAAGAGCCCCCCACTCCACCTCAGGACACCAGAGTATCACGCTATAAATGAGGCTGAATGACTGAGCCTACTACCAGAGATGTTTTTGGGGGTGGCGGTTATTTGTTTGTTTGTTTGTTTTGGTCCTTCCCTTTTTTTTTTTTAACTTTTTGTGGAGAATGGGGTCTTGCTATGTTGCCCAGACAGGTCTTGGACTCCTGGGCTCAAGTCATCCTCCCGCTTCTGTCTCCCTAAGTCCTGACATTACAGGTGTTAGCTACTGCCCCCAGCTCTGGGGGTTCTTTTCTTCTTTTCCTCTCTACCTCCAATAACTTGTGCATGAGACCTTCAGTCTTCCTTTCATCTGCCCTGCCCCCCAGAGAACAGAAACCAAGGCACAGACTAAAGGGAAACAATTCCAAGTGAATCTGGCATTCGGGGCTCCAGTGGACACCCCATACTCCACTCCAGACCTTTCCCATTTCAAGGGCACCTTTGTCTCCAGGATGAGGCTCCTGGAATATGCACAGATCTTGCTCCACGCCTCTACTCCCCTTTGTTTCGCCTTCCTCTCTCTTTCTGCATTGTTCTGGAGACTTAAACGTAGCTGTTTAATTCGAAAGTCCTACTCAAACCTTGCCCTTTGTAGGAAGTTTTCTCAACCCACTGGATCTCTCACTGCCTCTTTTCTGAATTCTATGGTATTTCTTTCTTTATTCTTTTCTTTCCCAAATGGAGTCTCGCTCTGTTGCCCAGGCTGGAGTGCAGTGGCGTGATCTCGACTCACTGTAAGCTCTGCCTCCTGGGTTCATGCCATTCTTCTGCCTCAGTTTCCCAGTTCAGTAGCTGGGATTACAGGCACCTGCCACCACGCCCGGCTATGAATTCTATGGTATTTCTTAATCTAATCTAAAATGTTTATTTGTACATAATCATAGGCCACCTTATGCTGTTATTTAATTTCTCTTGAGGATATACTTTTGTTCCTTATAGGCAAGGGTCATTTTTTACATGACTTTTTACTCCCTTCAATATCAAGATCAGGTATCAGACACAGGGGCTGGGCACCATGGCTCATGCTTGTAATCCCAACACTCTGGGAGGACTAAGCGGATGGCTTGAGCCTAGGACTTTGAGACCAGCCTGGGCAACGTGGTGAAACCCCATCGCTCTCTCTCTCTCTCTTTTTTTTTTTTAAAGAGAGATGAGATACATAAGAGGTCCTTAATATATCTACAACAAATTAGGAAAAATATGAAATTTTGGGACAGCAAGAAACATATTAAAATTTAACTTCAGCAAACTGTCAGGAGTTGAGAATGAAGTAGAACCCAAAGTCGAACCCTCTTGGGGTTTGTAGTCTAATGAAAGGAGGTAATTAGACAATCACACATAAATACCCTTTACCACAAGTGACTGAAAAAAAAACCACTATAGGCTGGGCATGGTAGCTCACCCCTGTAATCACAGCACTTTAGAAGGCAGAGGAGGGCGGATCAGGAGGTCAGGAGATTGAGACTATCCTGGCCCATATGGTGAAACCCCGTCTCTACTAAAAATACAAAAATTAGCTGGGCGTGGTGGTGGGCACCTGTAGTCCCAGCTAATTGGGAGGCTGAGGCAAGAGAATCGCTTGAACCCGGGAGGCGGAGGTTGCAGTGAGCTGAGATCACGCCACTGCACTCCAGCCTGGCAACAGAGCGGAACTCCGCAAAAAGCAAAACAACAACAAAAAAAGCCACTATAGTTGCAGATGGTGTTATCTATACCGAAATTTACTAGGTAGTTTGGGAAATTAAAATCTTTTTTTTTTTTTTTTGAGAGGGAGTCTGGCTCTGTCGCCCAGGCTGGAGTGCAGTGGCCGGATCTCAGCTCACTGCAAGCTCCGCCTCCCGGGTTTACGCCATTCTCCTGCCTCAGCCTCCCGAGTAGCTGGGACTACAGGCGCCCGCCACCTCGCCCGGCTAGTTTTTTTTTGTATTTTTTAGTAGAGATGGGGTTTCACCGTGTTAGCCAGGATGGTCTTGTCTCCTGACCTCGTGATCCGCCCGTCTCGGCCTCCCAAAGTGCTGGGATTACAGGCTTGAGCCACCGCGCCCGGCCGGGAAATTAAAATCTTAAGAAGGAGTTGCCAGTCAGGTGCGGTGGCTCGAGTCTGTAATCCTAGTACTTTGGGAGGCCGAGGTGGATGGTTCACCTGAGGTCAGGAGTTCGAGACCAGCCTGGCCAACATGGTGAAACCTTGTCTACTAAAATACAAAAATTAGCCATACATGATGGCAGTTGCTTATAATCTCAGCTACTTGGGAGGCTGAGACAGGAGAATCACTTGAACCTGAGAGACGGTTGTTGCAGTGAGCTGAGATGGAGCCACTGCACTCCAGCCTGGGCCGCTGAGCAAGACTCCATCTTAAAAAAAAAAAAAAAAAAAAAAAAAAAAAAGAGCTGCTAGGCCAAAATTGGTTCGCAGCTTCCTTGCTGGTTCCTTCCACATCACTCCTGCAAGGAGCAAGGAGCAGGGAACTAAAACATCTACATAAACCTGAATGAACCTCACAGTTCCCTAGCCAGCTTGTTAAAACACACATTGCTGGGTGCCCCCTGCCCCAGTTTCTCATTCAGAAGGGCTGGGTAATTTGCATTTACCAAGTAATTTGCATTTACAACAAATAATAAGTGACCCTGAATACCTCTGGTCTGGGAAAGAAACCCAGAGAATTTATGGGCTGGACCTTCTTGGAAACTCATCATGGGCATTGATGTACATTTTCTGTGTGTCTTTTTTTTCCATGTGCATATCTTCTTTTTTTCTTTTTTTTTTTTTTGGAGACAGAGTCTCGCTCTGTCGCCCAGACTGGAGTACAGTGACGTGATCTTGGCTCACTGCAACTTCTGCCTCCCAGGTTCAAGCCATTCTCCTGCCTCAGCCTCCCGAGTAGCTGGAACTACAGGTGCATGCCACCACGCCCGGCTAATTTTTTGTATTTTAGTAGAAATGGGGTTTCACTGTGTTGCCCAGGCCGGTCTCGAACGCCTGAGCTCAGGCAATTCACCCGCCTCAGCCTCCCAAAGTGCCGGGATTACAGGCGTGAGCCACCACACCCAGCCCCCCCTTTTTTTTTTTTCGTGTTGACTATAGTCTCCCACAGGGCAGGCAGTATTTTATAGAGGATATACTTTTGTTCCTTATAGGCAAGGGTCATTTTTTATGTGACTTTTTATTCCCTTCAATATCAAGATCAGACATCAGACACGCAGGCTGGGCACAGTGGCTCATAACTGTAATTCCAACACTTTGGGAGGACTAAGCGGATGGCTTGAGTCTTTTTTTTTTTTTTTTTTGAGACAGAGTCTAGCTGTGGCCCAGGTTGGAGTGCAGTGGTGCAGTCTCGGCTCACTGCAACTTCTGCCTCCCAGGTTCAAGCTACTCTCCTGCCTGAGACTCCCAAGTAACTGGGATTACAGGTGTGTACCATCATGCCCAGCTAATTTTTGTATTTCAGTAGAGACGGGGTTTCACCATGTTGGCCAGGCTGGTCTCGAACTCCTGACCTCAAATGATCCATCCACCTCGGCCTCCCAAAGTGCTAGGATTACAGGTGTGAGCCCCCGTGCCCGGCTGAATTCAATATATCTTCGAAAACTAGAGAAGAAAGCAAATTGAGTCCTTAGTGGCAAAAATAAAGGCAAAAAAAGTTTGCATTCTTTCAAGTCGTGGCCAGATTAATGGAAATAAATAGTACTGGTTTTCATAGCAGGACCTTCCAAGTAAGCCAGTTCTCCTCAATAGGTCTGAATTATTCTCGAATTAAAATAATCATCCATGAGGTCTACATTTCATGACTTAATCCATCCATGCATACAACCCAATTCATACCACAATCTGAATCAGTTTAAACACGATTGAATGTCACCATGCAGGATTTATCATATTTGCGACAGGAAAAACATTCGGTTTGGCAGGAAACAAACGATATTACAGGGTCCAAAGGTGAGTAATTGGCCCTAATGACTTGGAAATAAATTTGAATTTGCATTAGGTAGGCTGTATAAATATCTACTGTATAACTGAATGCCTGGTGCTTTCGGGGGACAAGCGGGGTGGGAGTGGGGGCGAGGGGAGGGGAGAGCATTGTTGTAGGCCTCTCCCTTGCAGCTGGTGCCATTCCTACTTTCTTCTCCTCCCCAAGCTGAATGACAGTAGGTTAAAGGAACTGTTGAAGCACAGACAATGAGCAAAGAAAGTGGCAATTCACAGCCTATTAACCTTGGATTTTGGAAGTTGTGCCACCCCTCTGATTCTCCACTACAGCTGGCTTTAAAATCACAGCTTTAAAGGATTCGCCTCCAGGTCTACAGTGGGAGTTAGGCTTTTGGTTAAGACTGACCAAGAATTGAAAGAATTTCCTGGGAGTCCTGGAAAGGTAACTCAGGTGGAGAAAGTCTTCCTGGTGGCTCAGAGATCAGATGCAGGGGCCGGGTGTGGTGGCTCATGTCTACAATCTCACCACTTTGGATCAGAGTCCGAATGCATGGCAGGGACGGCGCTTGGTACCTGTAATTTTTGTGCCTTTGCTTCCAAGTGTTCAGAGAAATGGGTATGAAGACAGCAGCCTTATTTCAGAGGACATTGATTGATTCAGTCATTCTGAAAATATTTATTGAGAGCCTGTTCTGCCCTTCATTGGATGCACAGTCAAGAATGGAACAAAGAGGCCGGGCGCAGTGGCTCACACCTGTAATCCCAGCACTTTGGGAGGCCGAGGCAGGTGAATCACCTGAGGTCAGGAGTTCAAGACCAGCCTGGCCAACCTGGTGAAACCGTTTCTACTAAAAGTACAAAAGTTAGCCGGGCGTGGTAGTGCGCACCTGTAATCCCAGCTACTCAGGAGGCTGAGGCAAAATAATCGCTTGAACCTGGGAGGCAGAGGTTGCAGTGAGCCCAGATCGTGCCACTGCACTCTAGCCTGGGCGACAGAATGAGACTCTGTCTCAAAAAAAAAAAAAGGAACAAAGGCTCTGCCTTCATGAGACTTGCAGTATCAAATGGCTTTCCAAGCTAGGGTGACCAACCTCACTGGTATGCCCAGGACTGAACTTTCTGTAATATGGGGCTTTCAGTGCTAATACCAGAAAGTTCCTAGCAAACCAAAAGTAGGCTCTTTGTTTTTAAAATTTTTTTTACAGGCCTGGTACAGTGGTTCACACCTGTAATCCCAGCACTTTGGGAGGTCGATGTGGGAGAATCACTTGAGCCCAGAAGTTTGAGACCAGCCTGGTCAACATGGGAAGACTCCATCTCTACAAAACAATTAAAACATTAGGACGGCCATGGTGGCTCATGTCTGTAATCCCAGCACTTTGTTTTGTTTTGTTTTGTTTGAGACGGAGTCTCAGTCTTGTCACCCAGGCTGGAGTGCAGCGTTACAATCTGGGCTCACTGCAATTTCCACCTCCCAGGTTCAAGCAATTCTCCTGCCTCAGCCTCCCAAGTAGTTGGGATTACAGGGTCACACCACCATGCCCGGCTACTTTAATCCCAGCACTTTGGGAAGGTGAGACTAGTGGACTGCTTGAGGTCAGGAGTTCGAGACCAGCCTGGGCAACATGGAGAGACCCAGTCTGTACTAAAAATACAAAAATTAAACAGGTGTGGTGGCAGGCACCTGTAATCCCAGTTACTCAGGAGGCTGGGAAGGGAGAGTTGCTTGAACCCGGGAGGCAGAGGTTGCTGTGAGCCGAGATCACGCCACTGCACTTCAGCCTGGGTGACAGAGTGAGATTCTGTCTCAAAAAAAAAAAAAAAAAAAAAAAATTAGCTACACATGTAGTCCCAGCACTAGAGCCCAGGAGCTCCAGGCTGCAGTGAGCCGTGACCACACCACTGCACCCTAGGTTGGGTGACAGAGTGAGATACTGTCTCAAAAAAAAAAGTTTTAGAGGCAGGCTTTCTCTATACTGCCCAAGCTGGGCTCAAGAAATCATCTTGCCTCAGCCTTCTGAGTACCTGGGACTGCAGACATGTGCCACCATGCATGGCTCATGTGTGGCTTTTCAAATTATTCTCGAGTGTTATAAAAATTTGAGTTGTTCTTTTAAAATATAGTATAAACTCATCTACTAAATCAGCAAAATGAAATATCTTGGCTGCTTCTTTATTTTACTTATTATATTTTTATATATTTACTTGTATTTTTATTATATTTACTTATTATTATTATTATTATTATTATTTTTAGACAGAGTCTTGCTCTGTTGGCAGGCTGGAGTACAGCGGCGCGATCTCCGCTCACTGCAACCTCCGCCTCCTGGGTTCAAGCAATTCTCATGCCTCAGCCTCCCGAGTAGCTGGGACTACAGGCGTGTGCCACCAGGCCCCGCTAATTTTTCTATTTTTAGTAGAGATGGGGTTTTGCCATGTTGGCCAGGCTGGTCTCGAGCTCTTGACCTTAAGTGATCCACTCGCCTCACCCTCCTAAAGTGCTGGGATTACAGGCATGAGCCACTGTACCTAGTCTGCTTCTTTATTTTAAAATGTGGGGGTAAAAAAACCTTTTTTTTTTCCAAAAGATTTGGATCTTGCTATGTCTCCCAGGCTGGAGTGCAGTGGTATAGTCATACCTCATTGCAGCCTCAAACTCTGGGGCTCAAGCAATCCTTCTGCCTCAGCCTCCTGAGTAGCTGGGACCACAGGTGCCACTATGCCTAGATAACTTTTACATTTTTTGTAGAGATGGGGTCTTTGCTATGTTGCCCAGGCTGGTCTCAAGTCCCTGAGCCGAAGTGGTCCTCTAACCTTGGCCTCTCAAAGTGTTGGCATTTCAGGTGTGAGCCATTTCGCCTAGCTGACGTGGTGACTTAAACAACAGAAATTTATTTCCTCACAGTTTTGGAAGCTGGAAGTCTGAGATCAAGGTGTCAGAAGGATTGGCTTCTCTTGGAGCCTATCCTTTTTGCTAAAGACAGATGTCCTTTCCCTGTGTCCCTGTGTCCTTATAAGCTCTTCCCTCTTTGTGTCTATGTCTTAATCGCTGCTTTTTTTTTTTTTTTTTGGACACAGGGTCTCACTCTCACAGCAAAGCTGGAGTGTAGTGGTGTGATCATGGCTCACAACAGCCTTGCACTCCTGGGCTCAAGCTATCCTTCCGCCTCAGCCTCCCAAGTAGCTGGGATTACAGGCATGTGCCAACTGGAATGTGGGGTTAATTTTTTATTTTGAGACTGAGTTGCGCTCTTGTTGTGCAGGCTGGAGTGCAAGGGCACAATCTCTGCTCACCGCAGCCTCTGCCTCCTGGGTTCAAGCTATTCTCCTGCCTCAGCCTCTGGAGTAGCTGGGATTACAGGCACCTGCCACCACATCTGGCTAATTTTGTATTTTTAGTAGAGACAGGGTTTCTCCATGTTGGTCAGGCTGGTCTCCAACTCCTGAGCTCAGGCAATCCACCTGCCTCAGCCTCCCAAAGTGCTGGGATTACAGGCATGAGCCACCGCGCCCGGCCATGTGGGGCTAATTTTTAATTTTTTTATACAGATTGGGGTCTCACTATTTGCCTAGGTTGGTCTCAAACTGCTGGGCTCAAGCGATCCTCTGCAGTCTGCCTCCCAAAGCATTGAGATTAGAGTCGTGAGCCACCGCACTCAATCGATTCTTCTTATAAGGACACCAGTCATCTCAGATTGAAGCTCACCCATATGACCTCATTTTAACTTAATTACCTCTTTACAGACTCTATTTCCAAGTCAGCCATATTCTGAGGTACTGAGGATGAGGACTTCAAAAATACAAATTTTGGGGGGGGACACAATTCAGTCCAACAGCAGAAGAGAGGTATCATTTGTCAGCTGAATATATCTATCCTCATCTTGAATTTTAGATTCACATTTTGTATTGAAAATGTTTGAAAGGCTGGGCATGGTGGCTCAGGTCTGCCATCCCCCAACTTTGGGAAGCCAAGGTGAGAGGATTGTTTGAGCCCAGGAGTTCAAGACCAGCCTGGGCAATATAGCAAGACCTGTTTCTACAAAATATAATTTTTTTTGGTTGGGAGGACAGAGTCTTGTTCTGTCGCCCAGGCTGGAGTGCAGTGGCGCGATCTCGGCTCACTGATACCTCTGCCTCCTGGGTTCAAGGGATTCTCCTGCTTCAGCCTCCTGAGTAGCTAGGACTACAGGTGTATGCCACCATGTCCAGCTAATTTTTTGTATCTTTAGTAGTGGCAGGGTTTCACCATGTTAGCCAGGATGGTCTGGATCTCCTGACCTCGTGATCTGCCCACCTCGGCCTCCTAAAGTGCTGAGATTACAGGCGTGAGCCACTAAGCCTGGCCAATGAGTCTTGGTTTTTTTAGGGTATGTTGCTGAGGCTGGATTCGAATTCTTGAGCTCAAGGGACCCTCTGGTGCAACCTCCTGAATAGCTAGAACTACAGGTGCATGCTGCCATGCCTGGCTAACATAAAAGTATTTTATTTCCTCCTCTCTGCTTTGGATAGTTCACAAAAAGAGTTCTGGCTGGAAAGCCAAATGGAGATATTTAAATTCCACTTGTTAAACATTTTCACTTCCTCAATAATTGCAACTCTTTGCTGGTAGTTGGCCTATTTGAAAGGGTACCTCAGATGCAGAGAATGATTTCTGAACAAAATGGTAAATGGCACAATGTCACATGTCAGTTTATGTATTTATCTATGTATGTATTTATTTTTTGAGACAGGGTCTTGCTCTGTCATCCAGGCTGGAGTGTAATGGCATGATCGTGGCTCACTGCAGCCTTAACTTTCTAGGCTCAGGTGATCCTCCCACTTTAGCCCCATGAACAGCTGAGACCAGAAATGAGCCACCATGCCTGGTTAATTTTTTTTTCTTTTTTTCTTTTCTTTTTTTTTTTTTGAGGTGTAGTCTTGCTCTGTTGCCCAGGTGTTGGAGTGCAGTGGTGTGATGTAGGCTCACTGCAACCTCCTCCTCCCAGGTTCAAGCAATTCTCTGCCTCAGCCTCTGGAGTAGCTGGGATTACAGGCGCCTACCACCACACCCAGCTAATTTTTATATTTTTAGTAGAGATGGGGTTTCACCATCTTGGCAGGCTGGTCTTGAACTCCTGACCTTGTGATCAACTTGTCTCGGTGTTCCAAAGTGCTGGAATTACAGGCGTGAGCCACAGCGCCTGACTTTTTTTTTTTTTTTTAAAGACATGGAGCCTCACTATATTGCCCAGGCTGGTCTTGATTCTCCCACCTTGGCCTCCCAAAGCGCTGGGATTACAGGCATGAGCCATGTGGTCTGGCCCATTTACTTATTTAACGAGCATTTATCTCCTATGGAACAGGTACTTTGCTGGGTAAGTGGGGAGATATAGAGTAGAAGTAATGTGAATCTGATCCTTACATCTGAGGCCTGGGAAAATCTGGGACAGTCCCAGTCATACTGACATGACTTGCGGAATCTCCAATCTCCAAGGATCTGCTCTATAGTAACTTCCAAAAATGTGGCTCTTTCCTTCTGGTTTTTCTTGCCTTTTAGGATAAGAGAATTCCAGGGGACCTATTTTGGGTCAAAGGACGATTTGGAGATACAGACTCTATCAACTGGGCCCCTGGTCTCATCTTCAAAAATATCAATTCAAACACTCAGAGTGCCGAAAGCATAACTGTGACCAATGTGTGTCCTATTTATATCTGTCTGTCTGGCTGTCTCTTTTGAGGTTTCTTTTTTGTTTTTTTAGAGCTAGGGTCTCGCTCTGTTGCCCAGGCTGGAGTGCAGTGGTGCAGTCATAGCTCACTATAACCTCAAAGTTCTGGGCTCAGTTGATCAATCCTCCTGCCTCAGCTCCCAAGTAGCTGGGACTATTGTGCCTGGCTAAGTTTAACATTTTTTGTTTTTGTTTGAGATGGAGGTTTGTTTTTTTTTTTGTCTGTTGCTCAGGCTAGAGTACAGTGGTATGATCTCGGCTCACTGCAACATCTGCCTTCTGGGTTCAAGCGATTCTGCTGCCTCAGCCTCCCAGGTAGCTGGGACTAAAGGTGTGCTCCACAACACCCGACTAACTTTTGTATTTTTAGTAGAGATGAGGTTTCACCATGTTGGCCAGGCTGGTCTCAAACTCTTGACCTCAGGCAATATGCCTGCCTTGGCTTTCCAAAATGCTGGGACTGCAGGCATGAGCCACCGTGCTAGGCTGTAATGTTTTGAATATAGTCATTATTTGGGGAAAAATTTGGAAACTGTTTTCCCCCTACTGGCATACCACCACAATAATCATCAACACAGAAGGTTTCTGGGACAAAATTCATGGAGGTTTTCCCTATACAGCAAGCAGCAGACACCTGCTGAGTGTCCTTCGATTCAATTTCAACACTATCCACCTGGGGATAGCCTCAGATCCCACAGGTTGAAGGCTCAGTCCCCAAGACTGCCCCCTCATCCCCAACACCATTTGTAAGTCCAGGCCTGTGGAACTTCTGGCCAACCAGCTTTGATTTGGGGTTCCTATGACGCTCTGCTTGGGTTTGATTAATTTTCTAGAGGGGCTCACAGAACTCGGGGAAACAATTACTTACATTTACCAGCTTATTATAAAGGATACTACAAATGATGCAGATGAAGAAATGTGTGGGACAGGGCATGGCGGAGAGGGTGGGGCATCCGTGCACTCTCCAGTGTGCCACTCTCCAGGAACCTCCACTTGGTCAGCTATATGGATGCTCCCGGAACCCAGTCTTCTTGTTTTGTTTTTTTAATTTTCTGAGATAAGGTCTCCTCTCTCTGTCCCCCAGGCTGGAGTTCAGTGACATTATCACAGTGCACTGAAGCCTTGACCTTCTGAGTTCAAGTGATCCTCCTACCTCAGCCTCCCAAGTAGCTGGTACTACAGGTACTCGCCACTACACCCAGCTAATTTCTTTTTTTTTTTTTTTTTTTGAGACTGACTTTCGCTCTATCGCCCAGGCTGGAGTACAATGGCGCAATCTCCGCTCCCTGCAACCTCTGTCCCCCAGGTTCAAGTGATTCTCCTGCCTCAGCTTCCTGAGTAGCTGGGATTATAGTGCCGGCCACCATGCCCGGCTAATTTTTGTATTTTTAGTAGAGATGAGGATTCGTCATGTTGGCCAGGCTGGTCTTGAACTCCTGACCTCAGGTGATCCACCTGCCTCGGCTTCCCAAAGTGTTAGGATTATAGGCATAAGCCACTGCACCCAACCTAATTTTTTTTATTTTTATTTTTAAAGAGTCTGGGTCTTATTCTGTTGCCCAGGCTAGTTTCAAACTCCTGGCCTCAAGTGATCCTCCCACCTAGGTCTACCGGAGTGTTGGGATTATAGGTGTAAGCCAGTTTGCCAGGTCCCTCTTGGATTTTTTTTTTTTTTTTTTTTTTTTTTGAGACGGAGTCTCGCTCTGTCGCCCAGGCTGGAGTGCAGTGGCGCAATCTCGGCTCACTGCAAGCTCCGCCTCCCAGGTTCACGCCATTCTCCTGCCTCAGCCTCCCGAATAGCTGGGACTACAGGTGCCCGCCACCAGGCCCAGCTAATTTTTTTGTATTTTTAGTAGAGACGGGGTTTCACCATGTTAACCAGGATGGTCTCCATCTCCTGACCTCATGATCCACCCGCCTTGGCCTCCCAAAGTGCTGGGATTACAGCCACCGCGCCCAGCCCCCTCTTGAATTTTTATGGAAGCTTCATGAAGCCAGCATTCCTTCCCCCAGGGTATATGTCATGGACCCTTTTAAGACCCAGAATCCGAAAGACGAGGGATGGGGGAAGCCCTGGCGTGGTGGCTCATGCCAGTAATCCTAGCATTTTGGGAGGCCAAGGCGGGAGGATTGCTTGAGCCCAGGAGTTTCAGGCCACAGAGAGCTGTGATTACACAACTACACTCCAGCCCGGGCAACAGAGTGAGACCTTGTCTTAAAAAAGAAAAAAGAAAAACAGGAGAAGATTAGTGTCTTGCCTTAGGGCAGGTGAAAGAAGGGTAGGAGAAAGTCAGAGAGAAACTGTTTCCTCAGGCCTGTCCGTGAGGCCTAGCAAGCCCAACATTATAACAAGAGATTATAACAAAGGCTATGGGAATAGACCTGGCAAGGTGGCTGAGACCTGTAATCCTAGCACTTTGGGAGACCAAGGCCGGTGAATCCCTTGAGTTCGAGTTCAGGAGTTCAAGACCAGGCTGGCCAACACGTAGAAACCTCTACAAAAAATACAAAAATTAACTGGGTGTGATGGTGCACACCTCTAGTCCCAGCTCTTCAGGAGGCTGAGGTAGGAGGATCACTTGAGCCTGGGGGGCGGAGACTAATATATATATTTACACACATAAAATAATATCACAGTCATAATGTATTAGATTTGGAAGAGTGTTAGAGTCCATCTAGGTCAATCCCCTTTTTTCACAAATGAAGAAAATGAGGCATAGTGATGTCACAAAAAGCTGAACTGAAACCTCAAGTCTCTAGATTTCCAGTATAATCTTCCCAGTAGCCATACTGTATTATAAGAACCACATTGATATTATAGTTTTCCTCTTTATATTTGTCTAGAATCATAAACGCCCAAAGTTTTCTAGGTACCATACACTGAGAACCCTCACCTTCGTAACTGTGTACACAGGGACACATAAAAACACCGTCTTTTTTTTGCTTTTTTTTTTTTTTTGAGACGGAGTTTCGCTCTTGTTGCCCAGGCTGGAGTGCAATGGCACGATCTCGGCTCACCGAAACCTCTACCTCCCGGGTTCAACCTATCCTCCTGCCTCAGCCTCCCGAGTAGCTGGGATTACAGGCATGCGCCAACACTCCCGGCTAATTTTGTATTTTTAATAGAGACAGGGTTTCTCTATGTTGGTCAGGATGGTCTCAAACTCCTGACCTCAGGTGATCCACCCGCCTTGCCTTCCCAAAGTGCTGGAATTATAGGCGTGAGCCACCGAGTCTGGCCAAAACGCTGTCTTATTTTATTTTATTTTTTTTGAGATGGAGTCTCACGCTGTTGCCCAGGTTGGAGTACAGTGGTGTGATCTCGGCTCACTGTAACCTCTGTCTCCCGAGTTCAAGCAATTCTCCTGCCTCAGCCTCCTGAGTAGCTAGGACTATAGGCATACGCTACCATGTCCAGCTAATTTTTGTATTTTTTAGTAGAGATGGGGGTTTCACCATATTGGCTGGGCTGGTCTCGAACTCCTGACCTTGTGATCCACCCACCTCGGCCTCCCAAAGTGTTTGGATTATAGCCATGAGCCACTGCGTCCGGCCCCAAAACACTGTTATTTTTTAGTAATAAAGGCCAGAGTCTGACAACCCAGGTTCCCCTTCTTTGTCCTGGGTTCCCTGGACTTGGCTTAGATTCAGTCCCTCTTTCCCTTCTCCTGGCCAAGTTGCTGTGGTGTCTGAGGACTTCTGCGCTTAAGGCAGTTAAGAGTTCTGCATTGCTCACTGGGGAGCTGCAAGGGCTGAAAAAAAGTCTTTTTCTTCCCTCCTTCTCTTGGGTGGGGAGAGAATGATCTAGATCCTTTGCATCTGTGAGTCTTGGAGCTGAGGGATGGATACACAGGGGTTGAAGTTATAAGAACTAGGGCCTCTTAGGCAACTTGTGAGGCTCAAGGGGAGAGCAGCTCCTGGTCAACGTTCAGTTGAGTGGAGCCCACGGGATCCCTTCTTCCCTCAGTATCTTCCCTAGTTTTTTTTCTTTTTCCCCCCGAGACGGATTCTCACTCTGTCGCGAGACTGAAGGCAACCTCAGCCTCCCGGGTTCAAGAGATTCTTCTGCCTCAGCCTCCCGAGTAGCTGGGATTACAGGCACACGCTGCCACACCCAGCTAATTTTTGTATTTTTAGCAGAGACTGGGTTTCACCATGTTGGCCAGGATGATCTCGAGCTCCTTACCTCGTGATCCACCTGCCTCGGCCTCCCAAAGTATTGGCCAGGCGTGAGCCACCGTGCCTGGCCAAAAAATTTTTTTTTTTTTTTAAATGAATGTTTGACAATTGAGAGAAAGACCAAAAGCAGGAAATTAATAATCCACTAAGTTTCAGTCACAATGTACCTGCCGATGTTTGAGTCTTTTCTGTTTCACTCTGTGTGTCTGTGTGTAGGATCAGAAAGGGAGATGGTATTGGGTTTCTGTAAGGTGTGGGTGAATCTTGGGTTTTGGAAACACTGAGATTTCAGAAAACAGAATATACATTGCAGATGTCCCAATTTGGCAGGAGAGAAGCTCTGTTTTTGTTTAGAAAATGCTACAGATTCATAGATAGAAACGATGGGCAAAGGTGTTTGATACGGAGATCAACCAGTATTTTGGCAGGCATCATGTCTGTGGAAACCCTCAAAGTGTGCAAGTTGGGGTAAATGAGAGAGTAGCTCTAGACTGAGACGGACTGGTCTATAATCCAATGAATCTCTAGAATTCTGACGGTGAAAAAGTTATTTTCTCCTTTCCTGCTCACTTCTGTGGCCCTGACAGAGGGAAGAACTAGTAGCTTCTGTGGTAGACTATACTTTTTTTTTTTTTTTTCTTTTTTGCTTCCTGGAGTGTTTGTCTCCCTCCCCTTTGGATAACAAAATCTGCTCCACCCTGCATGTCCATGGTGGGAAAGGAGTTTTCTTTTTTTGTTTTTTGAAACAGAGTCTCGTTCTGTTGCCCAGGCTGGAGGGCAGTGGCGGGATCTCGGCTCCAAGCAACCTCTGTCTCCCGGGCTAAGCGATCCTCCCATCTCAGCCTCCTCAGTAAACTGGGATTACAGGTGCATGCCACCATGCCAGGCTAATTTTTGTATTTTTAGTAGAGAGGGGTTTTGCCTTGTGGACCAGGCTGGTCTCAAAATCCTGGGCTCAAGTGATCCGCCCGCCTTAGCCTCCCAGTGTTGGGTTTACAGGCGTGAGTCACCGTGCCTGGCCACAAAGGAGTTTTCTTTGGAGCTATCATCTCTGCTGGTTGGAGAGGATGACAGAAGAAGGAAATGCTGAGATGAATGGAGAGAAAAAGAGAAGGAAGGAATGAAGGAAGGACACTGACATCCTTTGCAGCCCTGAAACTCAGACTCTGGGTTTCCAGATAGGTGAGCCAAGCCCCTCTTCCTTTTTTACCATAAGCCATTTTCTTTTTTTTTTTTTTTTTTTTTGAGACGGAGTCTCACTCTGTCACCCAGGCTGGAGTGCAGTGGCCGGATCTCAGCTCACTGCAAGCTCCGCCTCCCGGGTTCACGCTATTCTCCGGCCTCAGCCTCCTGAGTAGCTGGGACTACAGGCGCCCGCCACCTCGCCCGGCTAGTTTTTTGTATTTCTTAATAGAGACGGGGTTTCACCGTGTTAGCCAGGATGGTCTCGATCTCCTGACCTTGTGATCCGCCCGTCTCGGCCTCCCAAAGTGCTGGGATTACAGGCTTGAGCCACCGCGCCCAGCCTACCATAAGCCATTTTCATTTGGGCTCCATCCACTTGCAACTGAAGGCATCCTGATTCATACAGCTCCTCCCCCTCTTTCCCTGCCTACTCACAGGACCCCTTAAATCTCTATGCCTCAGTTTCCTCATATTGATCCCCTGGGGATTAGCTGATCACTGATAAAGTTGATTTTTCCCCCCAAACACAGAGTACAGTTTTATTATAAACAGTAACTTCTATTCTTAGGAACTGCAGGTTTCCCGTCTTGGCTGCTTTATCAGAGTTTCTGAATCAGGGCCAGCTCTCTTTTAATAACACAAGACACAATCTAAGCAGAATAGTAATGATAGTCCAAAATTTTCACACAATCCAAAGTACCAGCGACTTTCAGTGACTTGTATAAACAAGGGCCACAGACAACCAGTAGGGTTGAAAGCATCATTTTATTGTATTTGGTTTGTGCTGTGGCATTTTACTGAAGCTTGACAAATAAGACTGTAATTCAGGGACAGGAAGCACCGAATAACAAAAAGAACTAATGTCTCCTTGACTTCACTCACTCTTAAGAGGGCTGTTTACATCTGAGTTTACCTCCTAGTGTGTTTTAAAATACTCTTGCAAATCTCGGTTGGCTCGAAATAGCTGTTCTACGTTCTTTCAATGGAAGCCCCCACCCTCTGAGTACACTGGTTCATAGTTATTTATAAACCTGATGTCACTCAAATATTATTTTTACATCCCTCTCCTTACTCCCTCACATATGAAGATAGACCTATATAAAATTAGAAACTTCACATAAGGTATTCAGTCACTTAGGTAGAAATTATTGTCACTCAGCAATCATTTACGAAGCGTAAATTCATCATACTGGGTGAAGCATGTCTCTAAAACTGTTCCGTGGTAACCAGCTCTTTCTTCCTTTTTTTTTTTTTTTTTTTTTTTCTTGGTGTTCTGAGGCAATTTATGAAAAGCAATGGGGGCTGGGAGCTGGACTTCAAAGGTCTGTTTTTTAAATTTTTTTTTTATTTTTCGAGACGGAGTCTTACTTTGTTGCCCAGGCTGGTGTGCATGATCTCGGCTCACTGCAACCTCCACCTCCCAGGTTCAAGCGATTCTCCTGCCTGAGCTTCCTAAGTAGCTGGGATTACAGGCGTGCACCACTACACCCAGCTAATTTTTTGTATTTTACTTGGCACCATTTTCTTTTCTTTTTGGTTTTGAGACGGAGTCTCACTCTGTCACCCAGGCTGGAGTGCAGTGGCGCAATCTCGGCTCACTGCAACCTCTGCCTCCCAGGTTCACGCCACTCTCCTGCCTCAGCCTCCTGAGTAGCTGGGACTACAGGCACCCATCAGCATGCCCGGCTAATTTTTTTGCATTTTTAGTAGAAACGGGATTTCACCATGTTAGCCAGGATGGTCTTGATCTCCTGACCTCGTGATCTGCCTGCCTCGGCCTCCCAAAGTGCTGGGATTACTACACCTGGCCCAGCTCTTTCTTGCTTTCTTTTATTTTTTTTTGGAGACAGAGTTTCGCTCTTGTTGCCCAGGCTGGAGTGCAATGGCATGATCTTGGCTCACCACAACCTCGGCCTCCCGGGTTCAAGTGATTCTCATGCCTCAGCCTCCTGAGTAGCTGGGATTACACGCATGCGCCACCATGCCCAGCTAATTTTGTATTTTTAGTAGAGACAGCGTTTCTCCATGTTGGTCAGGCTGGTCTCAAACTCCCAACCATAGGTGATCCGCCCACCTCGGCCTCCCAAATTGCTGGGATTACAGGCATGAACCACCGCGCCCAGCCAGGCCCAGCTCTTTTTTAAAAAAAGATTTCTGTGATCAAATTAGTTTGTAAAACTATACACCTCTTTGGGGATTTCTAAAAACCCTACAGTAAAGTAATCGAGTTATCTTGTTTTTTTTTTTTTTTTTTTTTTTTTTTTTGAGACGGAGTCTCTCTGTCGCCCAGGCTGGAGTGCTGTGGCTCACTGCAAGCTCCACCTCCCGGGTTTACGCCATTCTCCTGCCTTAGCCTCCCGAGTAGCTGGGACTACAGACGCCCGCCACCTCGCCCAGCTAGTTTTTTGTATTTTTTAGTAGAGACGGGGTTTCACCGTGTTAGCCAGGATGGTCTCGATCTCCTGACCTCGTGATCCGCCCGTCTCGGCCTCCCAAAGTGCTGGGATTACAGGCTTGAGCCACTGCGCCCGGCCGAGTTATCTTTATTATAAGGTAGCAGTCTCCAAATTTATTTCACCAAAGAATTATTTTCTTTTCAGTCCCACCTAGTAACATTTCATGGAATCGTGTGTCTTGAATCCTATTTTGGAAAACCAGGGAGGTGGCCTGCACTGGGTATGTGGAGTCCTGAGTTTAACCTTGGCTCGTCCACCCAACTGGTTGTATGACTTTGAGCAAATCACAACCTTTTAATATTTCATTTTCACATTGGAAGAGTGAGGACAGTAATACCTGTCTTGATCTAAGTTGTTTTATGGTTTAAACGAAATTATTATGATAGTGTGCTTTAAACACTATTAAAGTTATACAAATGAAAGCTGTCATTAGATAGCACAGATATTGGAAATTAATAACATACAAGTGTAAAGAACCTTAACCTAGCAACTTTTACTGAATGATTGTGGATTTGAGTTTACTTAGGGGCCAGCACTGAGGGGGAACAGCAGCACAGTACAAAGGTAAAGGTAGGACTAGAGAATGTTGCGTGTAGAAATGTCTTTGGGAATAATTGAATGTAACCCTCTAATTTTTAATTTTATGTTTGTAGAGATGGTGTCTTGCTATGTTGCCCAGGCTGGTCTTAAGCTCGTGGGCTCAAGCAATCCTTCTGCCTTGGCTTTCCAAAGTGCTAGGATTAGAGGTGTGAGCCACCACACCCAGTCTAACATGCTCATTTTATAGATGATGGACCCAAGGCAGGTGAATGGCATAAGGTGACTCAGAGAGTTAATATTAGAAACATCTGATTCCCTCATTGCCAATGGCTACCTCAATATGAGACAAATCATGGCCCCATCAAATTTTCAATTTAAGAGATACAAGATATTTACATGACATAATCAGAAAAAAATACAATGGAGAACTTTTTTCTTTTTTTTGACAGGGTCTTTTTCTGTCACCCAGGTTGGAGTGTAATGGTGCAATATCAGCTCACTGCAACCTCCGCCTCCTGGGCTCAAGCCATCTTCCCACCTAAGCCTCCCAAGTAACTGGGACTACAGGGGCACACTACCATGCCTGGGCCACCATGCTGGGCTAACTTTTGTATTTTTTTTTTTTTCCGGTACAGACAGGGTTTCACCATGTCACCCAGGCTGGTCTCAAACTCCAGAGCTCAAGTGATCCTTTTGTCTCGGCCTCCTAAAGTGCTGGGATTACAGATGTGAGTCACGACACTTGGCCTCAGAATAAAATTTTAAAGCTCAAAAATTATGGCCGAAATAGGAAGGGCAATGAGAATCCAGGAATGAGTATGCCAAGCAGTCAGGCTGAACTGGAAATGGGCCTGAATTTGGGGCCTTGAAGAATGTATAACACTACGTTGGATTTAGATAATGCAAGAGGAAAACTAGCAGAGTTCCAGAATGGAATGGAAGATGGTAGGAGACTAAATGTTGGGCAATAGTCTAAATAGTTGGGCATTATAGTTTTGGTGAAATATCCAACAGTAAGCATTTACTGGACACCTTTCAAATTTGATGAAGTTTTTGGAGCTTTGGAGGGTATGAAAAGTAGACAACATCATCTCTGACTTTAGGGAATTTCCTTTTTATTTGGAGAGAAGAACTAGAAACATTAAAAGTGGAGAATGTAAATAGGATGCAATGCAAAGGGGTGAAATATGCACTTTCTTCAAGTGTATATGTGAACCCCTACAGATACTTCAAAACTCCTTAACACCTAGTCATTTCAGCTATGTGTTCTTTTTAGCTTCTTTTCTACATTGCTGATGTAGTACTTTTTGGAGGTATCACAATCCATTGTAAACTATGCCTTTTTTTACTGAGCTGTGAGCTTCCTGTGTCCTCAGGGATGAGGACAGTGCTGGCATAGAGTCTAATAGAATCAATGTACCTAGACATGTTCTCATCCCTGCCCCTCCAATTGAAGAGGTCAAGGCTTTGAGATGTGAAAATCATCAGGAGAAAAGGTGCATTTGACTTACAGAAAATGAAAAAGAGGACGAAAAAGCAAGAAAAGCCTTGGATGGCCTTGCCAAGATGGTAGGGGAAGGAAGTTCATTAGGAGTAGGTTACTTTCACAACAGGAAAAACTTGCAACCACTAAGAAGGCCAATCTTTTTTCTCTTTCAGGGAAAACAACACTAATATTATTCAAACCTTTTGGAAATGAGCAAATTCCTTCCTTTCCCCTGCCCTGAGGCCTCAACTTCACACAATGGTTTTTCACACCAGGTGACCTGGAGCTGGTAACCTGGCAGGGGAGTTCGCAAGGCCAGGACTGAAAAGTCCAGGCTCCAGGGCTAGTTAGGGGAACTGAAAAGAAACCACCTTTGTTCATTAATATTTGCCTGGGGAATGAGATATCTGCGTGAAACCTAGAGAAAGCTGGTTAAAATCTTAACAACGTGGAGACGTGGAGATTCCCAGTATGCCAGTCCTAATGATCAGAAAGTTTTTAGAAAACACCTTGGGTGGCCCTACTGGAGTCTGCCCCATTGGATCCTTCCCAGGAAATGGCACCAGGGAACAAGTTTTGCAGTATTCAGGGCACAAAAGATCATTTATTTTTCCGATTGTGAAGTGAACATTAGATGAAATTATTTCATTTCAGATTTTTTGAAAAGGTAAAAATAATTAAAAAAACCCTTTCGAAAAGGATTTTTATTTAGTTTACTGAAAGCTTCCAATAACGTGCCTAGTGTTAAACTACGTTAATGTTATTTATCACACAAGCCTCCCCACAGGTTTGATCACCACTAATCTGCAGATGAGGAAACTGATCAGCTCAGAGTGGCTCTCAGTTGCCTTTTGGGAAGTGGCCAAGGTGCGATTTGAATCCAGGTCTCTTACCTCCAGTTTCTGAGACCTTTCTAGACACCAAGGTTATCTCTTCAAATACTGCTGCAAGTAAACAGCTGTGTTACCCGAGTATCTAGACTTTTGAAGTAAGCAGACTCTAGGGAATGGGTAGAGTAAAATATATGGGTATGTGCTCGAGGGAGCGCTTCTGCCACGTTTTATTCCGAGGCTAGCCTGAGAGATCATGGAAAACATTGCTTCTCCAAAACCGCAGCGAAGAACAAGGAAATTAACAAGGCAGAATGGCGATGCGAGACTTGACAAAGTTGTTAATAAGGCGAAGGCCCAAAGCGCTACACCAGGGCCTGCTACTTCATTTGTTTCAGCGATTAAACCTGCACGTCAGGGGGCTGGAGGCAGGTAAAAAGCAGGCTCTCGTGTGGCCCCGGCAGTTGATATTACTGGCACTCGGTGTTCGAGATGCTTCCTTACAGCTGCGTTTCTGTGCGGCTTGGTCTCCATATTCCACTCATTTTTGCCTCAACATTTCGTGGTATTTTATCACCAAATACGCCCGGCAAAGCAAAGATCCCGTTCAGTTTCTTTAAACACGGCTATCTTTTCTCAGGAGGCAGCCGCCAGGGCTTCACTCCTGGGCCATCAGCAACGTCCCCCAAGCGGGTCGGGCGGAAACGCGTTCGTGACCGAGGGGCCGCGTGCCGAGCTCGGGCGTGGGGGGGCGTGGCCCTTACACTCGGCGACCCCTGGCCACCGCCCACCCCGCGCGTGGGGGCGTGCGCGGCTGCGGGGCGCGGAGAGGAGTGACCTCGGACTACCCTAGGCGCCCGCAGCACGCTCTGTACACAGACGCGAGGCGCTGTCCTGAGGTGACACCGGCTGCACGGCACAAGCAGCAGGCGCCGCCGATCAACTAGTTCGCACCGAGGATTCCTCTTGGTGCGTGGCCCAGTTTTCCTTAGGACGGGCTCCAACCCCTCCCTGACACCGCCCCCCTCGCCGCCACGCTCCGAGGCCTTCCCCGGGGAAGCCTCGCGTCCCTCCCCCGCGGCTCCGGGCCGCACGCGCGCGATTCCTCGATTCCACAGGCGGTTCGCGCCGCGGGTGGGGGCGGGGCGCGCGGGGAGGGGGCCGGCGGCCGCCAGGGGAGGGGGGCCGGGGCCCAGGGGGCGGAGGGGGGCCGGCGTGGGGAGTTCCTCGCTCGCGGACCACACGCTCCGCGGGCCAATCCCGAGCCAGCCTCTAGCAGTGTCGCACGCGGGACACGTCCAAGCGTTTGTTGGCACGGCCGGTGAGGGGGAGGGGGCGAGGAGGAGGGAGGGGAGTTGAGTGACAGGCTTTGCGGGGCAGGCTGGGAATTGTAGTTCCCAGCTTCCGTGGCCATAGCCATTTTGTAGTCGGGAGACTACAACTTCCAGAAGATCAAGGGGACCATTCTAAGGTGCCCCGGGAATAGGCGGCTCTCCCCGGGGCCGGGCGTCCTGGGGCACTCCTACCCAGCAGCCCGGCTGCAGGTAGACGCGAAGGCAGTGGCGGGGGCTGGCGTGGGGCGGTCGTGGGGTGAGCGGCAGGCAGGGGAAAGGGGGTGAGGTGGAGCGACGGAGCGTGCCATGCATTGAGCTAGGGAGCCTCTCTCAATTCCACGCCTGGGCTCGGCGTGGGAGCGACGCCCGAGGGCTTGCCTGGGAGGGGTTCGTCGAGGTCGCTCGGGTGTCTGGTTGGCCAGGCTGCGGGGGTGCCCTGGACTGGGCCAGGGGCGGTCGGCACCGGGCTAAGCGGGCGCCTGGCGGCTGAGCGGTGGGAGTTTTCGGCTGGCGCCCGGCGGGGAATTATCCGAGGAGCCCTAACTTGTATAAAAGCAGAGTCCATTTAAAGTTGGGCTGGATAGCCTCTCTCTCATTGGTTAGGGGGCTTGGAAAAAAGAGACTCGGCGAGCCCTCGCTGTGGTGCTGCCGCCGCCGCCGCCGCCGCCGCTGCTGCTGGAGTTGACTCTTCTGCTCGCACTGCTGCTGCAGCACAAACGTGACTTCCAACATTTTTTATTTATCTTTCCCTTTTCTTTTCCAAGATGTAACTACGGATCAGACACTAAGGACCTTCACGTTTCGCTGATGTAGTTTTTGGAGGAAAAAGGGGGGGGAGTGAAGGGCGTCGGTTTTTTTTTTTGTGTGTGTGTGTATGTGTTTCGGGGGAAATTTTCCATTATGAGTGTTTTACTAAAGTGAATTTTTTTTTGTTTGCTTCGTTCGTCTTTGGCTCTTTTTTTTTCCTTCCCAATTTCGGATTTATTTCAAGGCGAATCTGGCTTTGGGGGAAGAGGAAGAAAAGTCGGATTACAAGATCAACCACCACCAACAACAATAAAAACCACCAGGATATTTTTTTGCAAATTTCTGACGGCTTTAAATTCATGAAGCAATTGTCCCCTTTTGCAATCAGCATTTGGATCTCAGAATGAGCAAGGAAAGACCGAAGAGGAATATCATTCAGAAGAAATACGTAAGTGCTCCTAACAACACATCCTTTGACTTGCAGTTTTAAGCAATGGCTGTGAATGTCAAGTTTATAGATAATTCTGCAGCTGAAGGGTTTTAAACACAGCGTCCGATAAGGCTGTTTCTTTCTTTTCTGAAAGAGGGCTTTTCAAGCGAAGTGGTGTCTGCCTAGTTTGGTTGAAAAAACAGATTGGTGTAGAGATACCTCAAGTGAATAAATTGACCTCGAATGACACAACCATAATCTAGTTTTAGATGAAAGGCAAGGGATTTTGGTGGAGCTTGAGGTGGGGGGGCGGCTGCGGTAATGTAACTAAACTGCATTCTCAAGCGGATTTGGCCCCGTATTGCACTTTGCATGCAAATGAGCCTGTGTTATTATTATTAATGTTATTTGGAAAAATCGTGTAACTCATGTGTGTTGGAAGCCCTTTAAGTTGCGATGGAGGGTCCGATTATGGCGATCTTCTCTTTGCATTGGCACATCAAATTTAACGTCTGTGGTCGTTTTGGCTTATCTGGTTTACAACATAAACCAGTTGGGAATCATGTTACAGCGAATGCATTTGTTGGGATTGACTTTAATAATGAGGCTGGTTTTGTTTAAAAAATTCATGATTTCCAGTTGTAGGGGAAAAGGACACACACTATGGCTAATGTTTTTAAGTGTGTACGTGAATGTATATGTAAGTAACTACAAATATTTTCTCCCTGTTAACTGGGCTTCTGAAATTGGGTGATTATTCACAGATTTAAATGGCTTGGAATAGTTAAATTTGTTTTGTGCATAGTACAGCTACGTTTTGATTGGCATGGGGAGTGTTTTTGTTTTGTGTGTGGTGGCTTTTTTTTTTTTAAGTTTGAGGGGAG
The DNA here is from genome assembly GCF_043159975.1 of Macaca nemestrina. Lineage (NCBI taxonomy): Eukaryota > Metazoa > Chordata > Mammalia > Primates > Cercopithecidae > Macaca > Macaca nemestrina. Next base: position 168,881,239 of record NC_092129.1, on the reverse strand, counting down.
GGAGGAAGGGGGGACCGAGCGATTAACCAAATATGCACTCGAGTGATCTGTGATCAGCGGCATGCTTTAAATTAAATAACTCATTTTTTTCAAAAAAGGCCAAATGAACATACCTTAGGGATAATGCAACGTAAGAGGAAAGTTTTATTTAAGTTGGGTAGACAAATTGGTGTTAATATTTTCCCTTTTTGATCATTGTGGTGTGTGTAATGAGAGATGACCTTCGGGGCACTGGTTTTGTAAAAATATATTTAATGGAAAAGCTGAATGCTTCTTCAAGAGAGCTGATCCTTATCTAGACACGTCAACTTCAACTATGAAAGAAATGCAAGGTTAAATAATCAAGCCCAACTTAGAATGCTGTTCCATAAAGAATTTAAGAATTAAAATACATCCGCATTGCAGAGGGCTGGGTAGAATGCAAAGGACTAGTTTAAACTCAGGCTGTAGAAACTGCACGGAGGCAACCTTGCCTCGGAGCGTAGACGCCTTCCCGGGGCACGTCCGTTTCGGATGCAGCCACAAAGCAAATGGGGTAGAACTTGGACGAGAACCGCACCCCGCCTCCCATTCCGGACCTCGTTGAGGTGGACAGCAGCGTGGGGTGGGTTTTCTTTTTTATTGCGGGCAGTCAGCGGATCGTGTCTCCGAGTCCGGACGTCCGGCTGCAAGCCCGTGGCTGGCGGCGGCCGCGGGAGGCACGGCACGAGTTAATGCTTCGGGAGCAGAGCCGGTGTTCCCGACGTGCTCGAGCCGGCTGCGAAGGGGACGGCGCGCGGGGGTCGCGGCAGGCTGGGCCTGGGGCTGGGCGGGCGGGGGGGCGCGCGCGCGCGGCCTGTAGGGGGCAGACTCCGGGCTCTGGGCGGGCGCGCGAGGCGGGCACCGGGCTACCCGGGCCGGCTTGCAGGCGGGGAGGTGGGCGGGCGGGTGGGGCGCGGGGGCGGTGCGGCCTGCGGGGCGCGGGGAGGGTAGAGCGCGCGGGGCGGGGGCGTGGGCGTGCCGGGGTGGGGGTGCGCGGCGCACAGCTGCAGCGGGCGCCCCCCACCGCGCGTACGGCCGAGCATGGCGGCGGCGGCGGCCCGGCCGGCTTCCCGCGGCCCTGCCTGCGGGCTTCGACGCAGTCTCGAGAGCAACAGGTTAAGCCGGCTAGACGTCAGCGCGCCCCCTCCCCGCCCCCCGGTTCTTCCCCCGCCGCGCGCCGGCGCCCCAGCCCTTCTTCCCTCCCTCCACCCCCCGCGGCGCTCGGTTCCCCGACGCTCCGGGCCGCGCTCTGTTGTCATTGTGACGTCACAAAGGGACGGGCTCGGGTGGAACCTTCCCCTCCTCCTCCGTGACGTCAAAAGTCGGGCGGGAGGTTCCAGGCGCGGCGGGGCGGCGGGGGAGGAGGGAGCGCGGCGGAGGCGGGGGCTGCCGCAGAGCCGGGCTGCGGCGTGGGAGGAGGAAGAGGAGGAAGATGCGCTCGGCCTCTGCCTTCCGCTCCGGAGCGTCGCGCTTCCCACCAGGTGAGCGCCGGGGAGCTGTTGGTCCCCAAAGGAGTGCCACTGGACCCTGTTCTGATGCCACTTGGGAAGCGGGAAGCGGGGAGCGGGGAGGAGGCGCCTCCTTTCTGCAGGAATGTTTTCACTTCCTCTGTTCCAGGTCTCCTGATGGTGTTGCATTACTAGCGTGGTACATGTCCCTTCGCCAGTGCTTATGTAAAGAAATGAAAGTATTGAGGGAAAGCTTTGCTTTGTTGTGGATTTGGCCACCTTGTCACTTGAAGTCGTGTTAGGGGTGCTTCAGCAGGATGTGGCCGGATGGCTTTCATGATGATGCTGCACAGCAGCAACTGTTGCTCTTTCTGGAAGCTTTGCTGTACTCTGGTGGGGGGCTTTCCTTTGCTGTGCCGGCTCTGTGCCTACTGAGTGTAATTTTGGGGGTCTGGACCAAAGGAATACTTGTCATTGACAAATGTACTGAGAAGACATAGGACTCCTTTAAGTCTCAAGGTGCTCTTGGCTTAGTTATTCTGAGCAGGGAAACCAGGGGCTGGCATTCTGTTTCCTCTTTTGTAAAATGGAAAAATACCTGCCATTGCCACTTAACTAAGTCACTGAAAAGATCATGTGCATGAAAGATGTAAAACAGTATGCCTCTTTATATGTAAGGTGACATTATTACTTGAGCTGGTGGAAGGCAGCACGTTTCCCACAGTTGGTCTCAAAAGCCAGGGATGCCTGCTGAGTTGCCATTTAGTTTATTACTTTAGCAAAGCAGAGTTGGGGGTGCGATTGTCGATATTAGGCTTTGGGAGAAATGATTGTTATGTTTCATAATAAATGATGTCCTTGAGAAACTCATAAATTGCAATGTAATCCTGTCTTAATTGTGTTGGGCACGACTCCCACTGCAATACGTTAAATAACTGAAAACATTTGCCTTTGAAAGCCCCAATCCACTTGGACAATAAAAACAGTTGCATGTTTTGCACCATGGATATTTTCTGCTGTTTCCATCATTCCACTGCCTGGTTATTCCTAGGAAGAATAACAGATAGGATATTGGGGCTTCACCGCTATTTGATCTTTGCTTTATAGCAGGTATCTGAAATAGAAAATCTCTGCCATATGAAGATAGTAATTCATGTAGTTAGCGTGAAAACAAATTGCCAGTTTGATTTTCTAGGACAGCTCAAGCAGAATTTGTACCACTAGGCTGTAAGTTTTAAGTATCTAATTTTCTGATTTAAAAGTGTATGATTTAAAAATTGGAAAACGTTTTTGTTATAAGCTTCAAAAGGATTTACTATAATTACAACTACATAAAATTGTAAAGAAAAAAGTAGGAAGAACAAAAAATATAGTGGTTGGATTTATGAGGTTTTCTGTTTTAAAACTCAATTCATCACAAATTGTTCAGTCACGTTATTTTACAGTTGGTGGGGTGGTGGGGCAATTTGTACATTATTTTATTGCTGTATTTCTTCTTTCCTGGGATATTTACATGGCTTTCCAGCTACTTGTTTCTAGTAGTGGGAAATCTTGCTCTGTGTTACTTAAGTGCAGGGCAGTGGCAGTTTGGCTCCTATCACTGTATAGGGATACGGAAGGAAAACACAATGAAGTCCAAAGTTTCACTAAAATTTGAGAGAAAGATTATGTCGACAAGTAATCCAACTTAGATATTAACCTACAGTAAAATAATAACCTGGATAATAACCAACTCGTGTCCCTGTAGCCACTGGCCCAAATAGACAACTAGAATTATTTGGTACTTGCTAATGCCTGTTTCCTCGTAAGTGGGTTAAACCAGTCCCTGTTGCTGGGCTGAAGGCTATTGATGCACTTCCAAGTGCCTTGGAAATAACTCCAGTGTTAATATATACCTTGCTCCAAAGGTTAAACTTTCCTCCTTCAGAACAAGAAAATCTTTTGGAGTATATAATTGGTGTCTGTAGAAAATATTTTGGAGTATGTAATTGGTGTCTGTTACTTTCAGAATGGAACTTTCTTTTTTTTTTCATTGAAGACACAGGAATGTCATATTAAGTGTAGTTTGTTAAAACACTTGGTGAAGGCTAAGCTAGAGAGCATTTTTGTTTGTTTGCTTTTTTTTTGAGACAGGGTCTTGCTCAGCTGCCCAGACTGGAGTGCAGTGGTGGCTCACTACAACCACCAGGGTTCAAGCTATTCTCCTGTCTCAGCCTCCTGAGTAGCTGGGATTACAGGCACCCACCATTACACCCGGCTATTTTTTGTATTTTAGTAGAGACGGAGTTTCATTTCACTGTATTGGCCTGGCTGGTCTTGAACTCATGACCTCAGGTGATCTGCCCGCCTCGGCCTCCCAAAGTGCTGGGATTACAGGTGTGAGCCACTGCGCCCAGACAACTGAACATTTTTAAGCTAGTGGTTTGCCCTTGCTCATGATGGTGTGAGGACTCACACTCCTGACATTGTCTGAATTCTGGCTGCTTTGCTGTCATCATCCTGATGTTACTGGTCCATGCCTTCCCCAGGATTGCAGTAGTAGCAGCTCTCCTAACCACCTTTTACCTACCCATCCTACTTGTCCTGTTGGCTGCAGAACGTCCTGACTGATATGCTAGGACAAAGGTCCTGGGCAGCTCTGGGAAGTACCTCTGTCCCCTTTGGCTTTCACCCAGAAGTCTTGCTAAGTGTCAATTGTTTGTTCCCAAATCTGGTTATTCCAGTTGGGCTTATTATTGTAATTACAGTTAAGTATTACGTCAACCTTGAAACGAGTGTGAAAAAGAGTTGGGGCCGGGCGCGGTGGCTCATGCCTGTAATCTTAGCACTTTGGGAGGCTGAGGTGGGTGGATCATGAAATCAGGAGTTCAAGACCAGCCTGACCAACATGGTGAAACCCCATCTCTACTAAAAGCACAAAAATTACCTGGGCGTAGTGGCACATGCCTGTAATCCCAGCTACTCAGGAGGCTGAGGCAGGAGAATCACTTGAACCCAGGAGGCGGAGGTTGCAGTGAGCTGCTTGTACCTGGGAGGCAGAGGTTGTAGTGAGTTGAGATCATACCAGTGCATTCCAGCCTGGGCAACAGAGTGAGACTCCGTTTCAAAAAAAAAAAAAAAAAAAAGGTGGGCCAGACATTTCCCAAGATTTTTGGGAAAATCTGTAAGGACTGTCCACACGCATTGCTTTGCAAGTGATTCCCTTTTAAGAACCAAACTTCAACGCCCAGACTTCCCCAACAAGCAAAACAGCATAATGTGGAACAACAGAACACTCAGAGACTTACGCTCAGAAATAAGACCCATGGCCTCATTTCAAAAAAAAGGTAATTAAAAGTAGATTTGTCTTTGTCGGTTAAAATAAAATGTTAAGGAATATCTTTTAAAAAAAATTGTTTCTTGTCTAACAAACTTGTTTCCATTAACTAACCAACTTCTGGTTCTTGTCATCTCTCCTAAGAGTGCTTCCAACTGTGTTTAACCTTAATCCCCAAATGCTAAACTGGACTCCCTGTCTGCTTCATGCCAAGTAACTTAGGTAAAGTGTGGGTCAATTTAAAGTAGTCCTACTGTGGTGATTGTATTACTTTTGGAGTTAAAGTAATTGTGCCGTTCACTGAATGGCAGGGAACAGAAAGAGTCGTAATTTTCACCTAATTCATGGAGTTTAGAAGCTTGTATCTTGTAATCTGGCAACTTTAATTATATATTGTTTTACTTATGAGATATTGTCGAAGGTCTGTTCCCTTTCATATCCTTAAGACTTACCTGTTAATAAAAATGAAACCAATTGAATCTGTTTTTCTGTGTGCTCAATTATCTTTTGTTTTTTTTCTGTCTTCCAGATAACTGTACTCTTTATTCCTGTGACTCCCTAAGACAAGCCTCAATTGCTTTTCCAGGCCCCCAGTCTTTGTTTTTCTGATTCCTTTTTTCCATAAACCTTTTCCATACTTGCCTCACCTTTGCAGGCATCTTTTATTCTGGGAGGTGGGAACTCCGTGATATCTGTCTACAGTTTTGTAGAATAAGAGTGAGTGAGATTTTATTCTCATTATCCTTCTAGGTTTTAATCTTTCTTGGGACTTCAGACAATCTTATAACCTTCTGCCAGCTTCAGGTTTTTTTAATAAGGAATTTTTTTTTTTTCCCCGAGACAGAGGAGTGTCTCTCTGTCACCTAGGCTAGAGTGCAGTGGCGTGGTCTTGGGTCACTACAACTTCCACCTCCCAGGTTCAAGCGATTCTCCTGTCTCGGCCTCCCGAGTAGCTGGGACTACCGAGTAGCTGGGACTACCAGTGTATACCACCACACCCGGCTCACTTTTGTATTTTTAGTGAAGACGGGGTTTCACTATGTTGGCTAGGCTGGTCTTGAACTCCTGACCTCGTGATCTGCTCATCTCAGCCTCCTAAAGTGCTGGGATTACAGGCGTGAGCCACTGTGCCTGACCAAATAAGAATTTTTAAAATTCAATTCTGATTGAGAATAAAATTATTAAAAGTGGAGCTGACCTGTCATTTTGCTCTTGGTGGAAGACTCCTGTTTCCAGGACTTCTGTTCCTGTCACTTCTTGCAGGTGGCTTTTGTCTTTCTTGCTCTCTTAGGCTGTAGGAAAGAGCCCATGCAGATTGTCCCAGAGGGCAAAGTCTAGGTCATTCCTGCGTGAGCAGCCACTGGCAGCTCGACCACACCACTCTGGGTCTCTGGGTTTTTTTTACACTTTTACCACAGTTTGTCTTGCCACAGATTTCACTATTGTAAGGGTGCTGCCCACCTCTCCTGGGGCTCTTTTTCCCATTTGAAGAACTGCCCCAGAAAAGCTTGGATTATGGAAAACACCTCCAGATGACGACACAGCACCCACTTCTCTTAACGGTATTGTGAAGAGAGGACTCAGTCAATTCTGAAATAACCGCCTACGTTGTGAGTTTGAGAAAAGGGGTTTTTGAGTCCATTTTACAGATGAGAAAAGTAAGGTGAAAAACCAGCCAGATGATTCGCTCCCCACTTTTGAGTTCAGAGGACATAGAAGTAAAATGAACCATCAGTGGAACCCCAAAAAGGGGAGAAGAAAGGTCGTAAAAGGGACTGTTGGCAGCCTTTGGAGAGGCTTTTTGCTTGAGAAAGTTGGAAGTGAGGGCAGTTTGTCAGGAATGTCAGTCTCCCCTGCGTGTTTGTATTTGTTGTTTTTTGAAGCACCAGTTGGTGGAGCTACCCCCTTATCCCCAGCTGGCTGTCTCCCTGAGTCATCATTGGAAGAACTGACATCCCGTGTCCCTTGGGACTGGATGCGTTGTGCTCTTCTAGTTTTACAAGTACCCCAGCCACATTCTTGGGCGTATCTGAGGCCGGGCAGTGGGCTGCAGTTCTCCAGACTTGCAAGAACCGGTTTGATTTCCCAGGGCTGTTGACTTTTTCTTGTACTTGACTTGTACTTTCTTAACCCTGACTTTGAGGCTTAGGGGACCATGGAACACTGGGGAAATCATTTGCCCTCAGTCCTCACCAGGGGCTGGGCCATCCATTAAACAAAGGCTGTCCAGATGTGTTAATGAGGCGGTGTGAGTAATGGCAACATTATTCATGATGACTTACATAATCATAGGACAGATGTGGGTGTTAGAGAAAGAGGAACCCTACTGGTAGAAGTTCTTGAGAGTTATTCTTGAGAGCTGGTGCTGCCTAAAAGGTCTCAATTGGATTTTAAGTTCTAATTTTGTAAGTCTGTCAAGCTCCACCACCCATGAAGAGGAAGGCCAGTGAACACTGAAATATTATCAACAGCATTGTTTGCTCCTAGAAGGTTAACAAAATACATAGCCACAGGGCGGGGCACGGTGGCTCACGCCCATAATCCCAGCACTTTGGAAGGCCAAGGCGGGCGGATCACTTCAAGTCAGGAGTTCGAGACCAGCCTGGCCAACGTGGTGAAACTCCGTCTCTACCAAAAATGCAAAAAAGCCAGGCGTGATGGTGGGCACCTGTAATCCCAGCTACTTGGAAGGCTGAGGTAGGAGAATCACTTGAACCCGGGAGGGTGGAGGTTGCAGTGAGCTGAGTGAGACTCTGTCTCCAAAAAAAAAAAAATTGCATAGCCACAGTTTTGCCACTCCATACTCCCAGTAAGGGTCTTCCCTCATACACATTTGTCAACTAGGAATTCTTTAATTCTTTTTTTGAGATGGAGTCTCGCCCTGTCGCCCGGCTGGAGTACAGTGGCACTATCTCAGCTCACTGCAACATCTGCCTCCCGGGTTCAAGCGATTTTCCTGCCTCATCCTCTGGGATGATCCTCTGGGATGTAGTAGCTGGAACTACAGGCGCACACCACCATGCCCTGCTAATTTTTGTATTTTTAGTAGAGACGGGGGTTTAGTAGGGACAGGGTTTCACCCTGTTGGCCAGGATGGTCTGTATCTTGACCTTGTGATCCCCCCGCCTCAGCCTCCCAAAGTGGTGTGTTTACAGGCGTGAGCCCCCGCCTCCGGCCCAATTAGGAATTCTTAACAGTAACTGTTTTTTTGGGGGGAGGTGGGGAGAAGGAGTGCAAAGGATGGGTTGTGTGACTCTTGTCTACCTGGAGACCTGGTTTACTGGGACAGGAGAATGTGGGAGATATTTTGATGCCCAGTTTATTGATCTCTTAAAATCTGGGTAGTTTTGTCTCCATTATTTCCTAACCACCATTTTGGTGAGAGCTTGGTCTGAAGTGGTAGTGTATTATCTCTTGGTTCTCTCTCGGTTTCGGCCAGCTGTTAGAGTGTTTGGTGCCTGTGGGGGCAGAAACAGGTGCCAGGAGGAAATGAGAAGGGATTAGGACTGAGCATGTGTTTCTTGCATTTAGTCCTTCTATAGGTTTGCAGAAGGGAGCTGAATGAATGCTTATTCTGTTAAGCAGCAGACTTGTGTGCTTTGTATATATGCCTTATTACTGCTACTAAATGGAACTCGGTAATGAAATGCCTCAGATTTGGACAGGTTTGTGAATATATGGGGTACCTCTGCAGTAATGGACAAAGTTGGGAATGTGAGCCTAGTTCAAATTTGGCCCTGTGTTAAACTGGCTGTGTGACTCCAGGCAAGCTGTACAGCCTCCCTGAGCTATTTCCTCATCTGGACAACTTATTTCATGCACTTCACAGGCTTGTTGCTGGGAGAGGTAGGGGAATTTTTGATGTGAAAGCACTTTGTAAACTGCATACTGCTGCACAAATGCTCAAGGTATTATTACCCAGTTGGAAATCACCAACCTGGAGACATCAGGCCTGCCAGCGGCCTTCCTAGCTGACTCAGATATAAATGAATCAAATGAATTCTGTACTTTGATTCTTAATAAAGCAAGCGGATAGCAAGTAACAGATGCACTTTGGGATACAGAACAAGGCTTTACGGATTAGAAGGTGATGTAATCACCTTCTTCCTCTGTCCTATATTAGCCACCACTTGACTCCTAGATACACCTGGGTGGTGAATTGGAAAGAGGGATAGATTGAGAATTAATATTGGAGTGGCTCTGAATCTGTGCACAGATGTTTAAAGAAAACATAGTCCTTGAAATTAAAAGTCTGATCATGATCTGATCGCGATCCTTTAGTGGCTGTCTGGTCCTCAGGATCGAATCTAAACCAACTTTGTTCCCAGCATGGCATAAAAAGCCCTTCTTGATGTACTCCGAGCTTATCCTGCCACCCATCCACTTCACGCATCCTGGGCTTCAGCTGAGCCCAGCATCTTGTTCCTCTATTTGCTTGGTGAATGGATTGCCTGAGGAACCCACTGTGTCTCTCTGAAGCCTGCCACCCTGTTTACCCGGTCTGGCAGAGCCAGGCTCTTTCTCCCGGTTGGCTGGTCTCCTCACACTTTATTTTTAGGTGCTGGAGTTATTTGCTTACATGTCTCTCACCCTATTAACCCCACAAGAGTAGGGGCTGAATTTATGTCATTGTCGGTCACTGTTAATGTCTAATACATAGTATACATTCTAGGAATATTTGAGTTCAAGTTTTCGGTGGAGTATTTCGAATACTACTTAGTAGTGGGAGGGAATTGGTATGGATCAAGTGCAAAAAGATAGACTTAACTGATCACAATTTTGGACGCTATAATTTTATAGCTGAGAATTCCTGAGGTTTCTAGTACTGTTGTTAAGTGACCTGCTTGTGGTCGCATATTTTATCAGACACAGCTGGGGCATGAAATCCAGGCCCTGATACAGTAGAAGGCCCTCTCTCTTTCTGCCTTTGGAAATACTTCTTCCTTTCAGGGGGATTTTCAGCTATCCATGGTAACTGCAGTAATTGGTTCATTTTCATGGAAAAACAAAATCCACGTGTAATCCCCATACCTAATTAAGCCAATAGCATTTTACTGTTGTGCAGATGGCCGTTTTTGCTTAATAAGAAGTAATTCAAATCAGACAAGCACTCAAAAGATAGAAATCATTGAAATCACATACTGGACATTCCTTCACTTGTAGATGGTTTTATCTATATGGGCCATACTCTTTAAGTGCTGTATTTTTGTTACCTGCTGTTTGCATTTATAACTTGTCATGGTAATCAAAGACAATGATTTTTAATGGCTTCAAGGCAGTTGGTTGATAGATACCACCATTTTCTTGACTCATCTCTTCGCGATGGGTTTGGGACTGTTAGACAAAATGATGCGTGCAGCCTGCTTTGCATGTGTCTGTTTGCACTTATCTCTAAATTCTTCACTGTGAAATTACTGAGAAGTGCCCGTGTTTACGTTTTGATCTTTCCTAGTACATTGCTTTCTTGGAGAGAGGCTATACTAATTTACGGTCCCACAGGTAGTACACGTTAGGCCAGCGGGTTTGTTTGTTTGTTGGCTTTTAAAAACCAATACAAGCATTTGTAACAAGTAGTAAAGATGTCAGTTGAGTTTTATTTAAGTTTCTGTTTTCTTCCCGTGTCCTCTCTCAGGGCATTTAGAACTAAATGAGATAAGATATGTGAAAGCACTTTGTAAAACAAAATTGCTCTAAGAACACAATGTATTATTAGTCAGAACAGCTCTAGTAGGGAAGGGAAAGGGAGAGCCTTGGGTAATTGTACAATGATGTTCGTTATATGTATGAAATGCTTTTTGTTGTGAGAACATAGAGATACTTAAGCAATGAAGATGGCCCACAGTCACATTGTTTTCATATGTGATCTCAGCCTTGTTTGTGAGGTGGGCTTTGTATGTTTACAAAGATCCCTTTGGGCTGTGGCTTGGAAGACAAAAAATACAGCTGGCATTTTTTGGTTGCTTACCATGTTCTGACACTGTGTTGGGAGTTTGAAAATATGACATTGCCTTTGTCTGAGGGGCATTTACAGTTTAGTTGGCAGCAGGGATGTGAAACAGTGGGAGGAGAGCACTGGCTTTGGAGTCAAACTGAAGTTGAGGATCTCTGCTCTGTCATCTTGGGTAGATCACCTCTCCAGGTCTCAGTTTCTTCATCTTTGAAAGGGGGAGAATTGTGCCTTCATTATTGGCCTCTCAAGGTCATTTTGTGGAAGACTGAATCAGATGTTAAGTGTGAAGTGCTTTATAAACTGTGACTATAACCGGGCACGGTGGCTCACACCTGTAATCCTAGCACTTTGGGAGGCTGAGGCGGGTAGATCACAAGGTCAGGAGTTTGAGGCCAGCCTGACTAACATGGTGAAAACTTGTCTCTACTAAAAATACAAAAATTAGCCAGGCATGGTGGCGAGTGCCTGTAATCCGGGCTACTTGGGAAGCTGAGGCAGGTGAATTGCTTGAACCGGGGAGGCAGAGGTTGCAGTGAGCCGAGATTGTGCCACTGCACTCCAGCCTAGGCAACAGAGTAAGATCCTATCTCAAAACAAAACAAAACACCAACTGTGACTGTTTAGACCATATTATTATAAGTCCTACAGGTTGTTGTGGCTGTAATTCTCCAAGTGCAAGATTGAAGAGGAAACTGTTTCTGGGTCATCTATGCTGATTATGGTATATCCCAGTGAAGAGGATAGAAATTCAAATAATAAGGGTGCTTAGCACCTTTCCTTCTCACCAAGGCTTAGTTTTTCTTCCTAACTTATTCAAAAATGCAGTGTGAGTCTCTTCATACCCAGACGTATTTTTGGATCGATGGGATTTTTATCTTCCCTCTGCTTCCCTGGTTTGTGAGGATGAGGGTAGTGTTCACAGGGTGACTAAGCAGCAGCCTTACTTTTTTGCATACTTTTGAATGAACTACTTTGCCTGCCTTTTATTCTCCAGGCAAGATGTACCCTTAGAGATGAGGTGGAACCTAACACTTGGTTTTACCTAAATTGCCTCCTTTTCCATTCTTACACTGCCCAGAGCACTAAAGCTCTGTTTGTTCTATTTTCAGCTTGTAATAATGTCTTGATGTTGGAGGATGAAATAGCTGATGTGAATAGAAGGCATTTAATAAGGAGTCATGGTCTGGAGCCTCAGTCAAATTGGTAGCACATGGTTTTCATCTGCCTTGAAGGGCTTGGTTGCGTGGTCTTGCCTTCTCAGAGCTGTGACACCACCAGGCTGGGCCCTATGCACAATGCCACGTCTCCTTCTCAAACTGATGATTTGGAGTGGCAAATGCCACTGACTTTGAGAGATGCCAAAGGAATGGTGGACTTGCCTTCCTAATCTTTTGAAGATCATAAAATGTTTGCTAGGGCTCGCTCGTCTGCACTTGGGACAGGGGTTAGATGGGTATGTCGGGGGAATGATGTTATTTTAGTGGGGTTTTATTTAACATTTGGTTTTAACCACTTTTCAGCCTTCTCACTGGGACTCCTAGCTGGTTACGTTTTTTGAAGGGGGTTAATTGTATATATTTATGTATTTATGCCCCTCACTCTAAAAAAGGATTTAAAGCCACGAAGAACTGTCATTCTAGGAGCAAATAATTTTTACTTAGATATGACTCAAGTTCACTTTCCAAATGCAAAAAAGGGACAGTCAGATTAAAATACGGACAGCAGAGTAAGTAGTTCATTCATTTCAATGCAGCAGTGTTTGGGCCTGGCAGTGTTTTTTGCTTTTGGTTTGAAGTCTTGACCTAAAACTTTAATTAAAGGCAGGTTTTGCTAAATAGTATTGGTATTGACACTTTGACAGAACTTTTAATCTGAAAGAATTTTAAAGATGCATGAAAGTAATCCCCAGTGATGATTACATCTTCAAGTGGCCGAGATCAGATTTCTATTTAAATACCAATGCAGTTTATCACTTTTTTCCACAGTGCAGGGGGCCAGGGAGGGTCTGGATTTAATAGTGAACTTCTGAACTTGACTTATTTGAGGGGAGCAACTGGTGGGTGTTACTGCATAATTCGGTGTTCTGTGTCTTTAAAAATGTTTTCAAATACTCATTCTGTATTGTAATCCTCAAAACTACTGTTAGGATTCCAAACCATTGTGGTTTAAACTTAGCTGGAATCTAAAAGGTGGCTGACAGAAGGAAAGGAAATCTCCTTTAAATAAAGAACATATTTGGCTTGCCTAACTGTCCCAGAGTCTGGGCTTTGGGCATATCTAAGCCATGGGCCAAGTCTCATAGTTGAAGAGGTCGGGAAATACTTGTTTCAAATATAAACACCAGCTCAATATAAACACCATCAATTAGTTCTGCAGAAACTCCTGGTACAAACAAGAACTTGCAAAGCTTCATGTTCAGTGCAGTTCTTGTCTGGATGAGATAAGGAGCACAATACTGCATACTCTTCTGTACTTGTGATAAATCAAAACTCTAATGATGCTATTAAAATGGGTTTTCTTTTGGCCCTGGTAAGCTGGAAAGCACTGGAAGGTGGGGAGGATAGATTTCACTTGGAAATATCTGAAGCTAAGAAGTGGTGGCTTTTTCTTCTTTCTTCTAAATGTACTCCTTGCTCTAATTAAGCGATGCGATCGCTGTCCCAACACTGACATACCCCAGGATGAAACACATTTTCTACTCAAGTAGCCTTTTTTTCCCTTGCCTTCTTCCATGAGACTTGCGGAAATTGTCATGTTATTTCTTTCCAGAATTTATTGGAGCATTAGGCAAAAGCCTCTTGGGAGTATAAATAATGATGATTATAAAGAACAGTCAGTTTACCAAGGAAGGCCATTATCTTTGACTTGCAAAGCTTTTACAGCCAAACATTGTTTGCTTACAGTTCTTTAATACAGATGAAGACCTTAATGGTAAGAGGAGTCCTATTACTACTCCCTTTGTACATGGAGGTCATCCCAATAAAGAAAGGACTATGTCACTTTGCTCAGGCATTAACAGCTTGTTTTTCAGGACAGGCATTATATACGGTCCATGAAGTCCTTGGATGGTGTTTTCTCTCCTCTTTTTTTTTGAGACGGAGTCTTGGTCTCTGGGCTGGAGTGCAGTGGTGCGATATTGGCTCACTGCAACCTCCGCCACTTGGGTTCAAGCGGTTGTCCTGCCTCAGCCTCCCGAGCAGCTGGGACTACAGGCATGCGCCACAATGCCCAGCTAATTTTTGTATTTTTTGTAGAGACAGGGTTTCACCGTGTTGGTTGGCCAGGATGGTCTCAATCTGTTGACCTCATGATCCGCCGGCCTCCCAGCTACTCAGCCTCCTGAGTAGCTGGGACTACAGGCACCCGCCACTGCGCCTGGCTAATTTTTTGTATTTTTAGTAGAGACGGGGTTTTACTGTGGTCTTGCTCTCCTGACCTTGTGATCCGCCCGCCTTGGCCTCCCAAAGTGCTGGGATTACAGGCATGAGCCACCATGCCCGGCCTGTTAAAAGATTTCTAAAGTTGATAAGGAATACTGAATTTACTTTTGGACTCCCTACTACGTCCTACCCTATATTGTATACCTTATATACAAAATCAGGGAATTTTTTTTTTTTTTTTTTTTTTTTTTTTTTTTTTGAGGTGGAGTCTCTGTTGCCCAGGCTGGAGTGCAGTGGCTCAGTCTTGGCTCTCTGCAGCCTTCACCTGCCCAGTTCAAGCAGTTCTCCTGCCTCAGCCTCCCAAGTAGTTGGGACTACAGGTGCGCGCCACCATACCTGGCTAATTTTTTGTGTTTTTAGTAGAGACGGGGTTTCACCATGCTGGTCAGGCTGGTCTCGAACTCCTGACCTCGTGATCCGCCCGCCTTGGATTACAGTGCTGAGATTACAGGCGTGAACCACCACGCCTGGCCCAGGGATGGTTTTAAAACTAAGGAACTTGTCTGAGTAGGCACTGACATGGAAAAGGTATGTATAAATGAAGAATCTCATGCCTTTTTTTTTTTTCCCTGTAAATTTTCTTATTTTTTAATTTTTATAGAGGTGGGATCTCGCTGTTTCCTCGGTGGATCTTAAACTCTTGGCCTCAAGTGATCTTCACCCCAGTTCTTCCAGCCTCTTACACTTACGAATCATTTTCTGTCTTTGTGGATTTGCTTATTCTGGATATTCCATATAAATGGAATCATATAATATGTGGACTTTTGTGCCTTGTGTCTTTTAAAATTGTGTTTCTAAAATTCATGCTGAAGTGTGTGTCAGTATTCATTCCTTTTTGTGGCTGAATAACATTCCATTGTGTGGATGTACCATGCTTTGTGTATCCAGTCATCAGCTGCTGGACATTTGAGTTGTTTCTACCTTTTGGCTATTTTCTTTTTCTTTTTTTAACACAGAGTCTCTGTGGCCCAGGCTGGAGTGCAGTGGCGCAATCTTGGCTCAATGCAACCTCCACCTTCTGGGTCCCTATTCAAGCAGTTCTCTTGCCTCAGCCTTCGGAGCAGCTGGGATTACAGGTGTGCACCACCACGCCTGTCTAATTTTTGTATTTTTAGTAGAGATGGGGTTTCACCATGTTGGCCAGGCAGTCTTGAATTCCTGACCTCGTGATCTACCCGCCTCGGCCTCCCAAAGTGCTGGGATTTTACAGGCGTGACCACCGCGCCCGGCCCGTTGGGCTATTTTGAACAATGCTGCATTGAACATTCGTGTGCAGGTTTTTGTGTGGATTTGTTTGCATTTCTCTTGGAATACCTTGTTAGAAAAGCATGCACATACATATTACTACTAAATTTATTTTCTGTCATTAAGCTGTGTTTCAGTTCATGCCTCTGGGCCTGGTGTGCTCTGTTCAGCAGAGTCCTATGCTGTGCCCTCCCCTTCTGGGGCTCAGCATGCCCTTTGGGGTGTGTGTGTGTGTGTGTGTGTGTGTGTGTGGTGGGGGTCCTCATTTTCCTTACTGCCTGTCACTCTCGGTGACACTGGGTGGCCAAGAGTGGTCTCATTTCCTCTAGCCCTTTGCAAATCGTAAACATTGTTCACACGTGCTTGTGCTGGAATCATGTGCTCTAGTGGCTTGATGGTGGAACTTCGAATTTCCTGCCTTACCTTAGTTTTTGATTTTCTTGTGGTTACCTCTGTCAACATTCTTTGGCAGAGGACTATGGGGAGTAGAATGACCTAGAAATTCTCCCTGATTTTCTTGGTCCTTCCAAGCCTGCTGAACCAAAAATGGTTTTTATTTTTCTTTGAAAAACTACCCTTCATAATGAACCCCGTTAAGAAATAGGAGTTCTTTTAAGGAGGAGGGATGTTACTGTATTCTCTTGATTTCTCTGAATTTACTAGATTTATTTTCACCAAGTTGGTGTGAAATTGTTGAGATTGGGCCTTACTTGAGTCAGGCAATGTTTTTTTGTTTTTTTTTCTTTTTTCTTTTTTTTTAATGGAGTCACTCTGCCTGGAGTGCAGTGGCGCGATCTCCCCTCACTGCAACCTCTGCCTTCCGGGTTCAAGCCATTCTCCTGCCTCAGCCTCCAGAGTAGCTAGGATTACAGGCCCCCCCACCACCACTAATTTTTGTATTTTTAATAGAGACGGGGTTTCACCATGTTGGCCAGGCTGGTCTCGAATTCCTGACCTCAGGTGATCCACCTGCCTCAGTCTCCCAAAATGCTGGGATTACAGGTGTGAACCACCGTGCCCGGCCGGCAATTTTTATTTTTTAGATACAGGGTCTTGCTCTGTTACTCAGACTGGAGTGCCAGACGTGAACACAGCTCACTGCAGCCTCAACCTCCCTGGACTCAAGTGATCCTCCCACCTCAGCCTCCCAAGTAGGTGGGACTAGAGCTGCGCTTCACCACGCCTTGGTAATTTAAGGCAGTTTTTAATTGTTAGAAAAACTGTAAGGCAACAGAAGAGAAGTGGATGGTGGGGACTGCAAATGTCACGTGGCCTAGTGGTGTTGAGAAGCATTTTGTGAAGCAGAGAGTGCGTGTTCCGATTCTGTAGGAGCACATGTCTTGGTGTGAGTGTCTTTGCCTTCCTAGAACTTCCTGGTGATAAGAAGCCTGTAAACACCAGCATGTCCGTCAGTATTTGGAATCTTGTTTATTACATAGTGCTCAGGTTCATTGTCAAAAAATTCTTTACTAATGGTATTAATCACTATTTGGAATCTTATTTATTTTGTAGTGCTCAAGGTCATTGTCAAAAAATTCTTTACTAATGGTATTAATCATGCTTCTTACACTCCAGTTTTTCTGGTATGGCTTTCTCTTCCAAATTGACTCCTGTGCTCAGGTCATTAGTTTGGCTTACTAACAGGAGCCCTGACAGCTATATTCAATATTTTTCTCTGCAGTGGCCGAGTAGCCAAGAATTTACTAGTTTAGACACCCACCTCAGTTTAGAAGGTAGGTGTGAGTGCGTGCGTGTGTGTGTGTGTGTGTGTGTGTGTGTGTGTGTGTGTGTGAGAGAGAGAGAATATCTGAGGAGTTAATATTTTAAACTTTGCATTAACTAGAAATCTGTGTTCTGATGGGCTGCTTTTGTGTGGTGTACCTATAACCTGTACACATACTTGTGCCTTTCAAAAGCTAATGCCACATCCCTCCTACTAAAATTGCTTATTAGAGCTAATTTTAAGAATTGAGTTAGAACTGCCCTATAATGTAATGCAGAATATTTCCCAATAATGCCTAGGTTAACAATGATAGTCTTGCTGTATTGTGCAAAAAAGGCTTCTGTTCAGACCCAGCTGGATTTCAGGCTTAATTCATTGCTCTATGGTGGGATCACCACAGCTGCTGTGGGGCCTTTACAAATGCAAAAAAGCTGTCAGTGTTTGTTTCATCAGCTGCATAAGTGATGAGGCCAAGTTGAGGAATCCATTCCAGTGCGCAGTGTGCAGGCTGTAGCTATTATTGTTTACAGAATTAGTGTGTTGGAGCTTTAAAATAGTTGGCACATCGTCTGCCCTTTAAAAGCACAAGACTAAGGAATGAGACCAGTTGGTTGTCCTTGTAATGTTGGCCGGATCCAGCCCAGCCCTTGTCTTTTAACAGCTACTGCTCCGGGCTGTGCTGTGGGACTTGACCACTCTTTGGAGGAAGTGGGGGTGCTTGCTGAATTCTTGTCTCTAGTTCTGCATCGCAAACTTAGGTTTGCATTAAAAAAAACAAAAACAAACAAAAAAACCCAAACACACAGTCATTTAGAGTTCCATAAGTGTAATTGAAATGTAAAGCCTTAATCATCGTTCCAGCCCCAAATAGGTACAGGACTGTCAGCTGGGACTTCAGATATCTGTGCAGTGACAGTCCAGATTTGGCTCTGTGAGATTTATTTTGTGAAGTGATACTGCTTTGGGACTTGCCCTCATCTCTCCCCGTGGGTACAGAAGTTAAGGCTACTTCTTGGCTGGTAGCCAAGAAGCCAGGAAAGCCCCATTGGACAGGTCACTTTCCAGGCAATTAAGGAGTATTCTGCAGGGCTCTCCGTGAATGCTGTCTTAACAGTGTAAGGTGACTCTCTTCCCCACTGACCCGATGAGCCCGGGCAGCATGTTCACTTGCTTTTGGACTGGGCAAGCAGGAATCTGGGACCAGCGTCATGGTCATTCACAGGATAGTGTGTGGGATTGTCCCAGCCCCTCCTTCATTTTAACCTCATTTGCTTTCAGACCCCTTCTCCGCTCAGGGGTCTCTGCCTCCTGGAAACTGGAGGGCATGGGTGGTGGCTGGTCTGTTACCATTTTGAAAGTGGAGCTCGTCAGGTCTCCTAGCCAACGGGAGTGAGTAATTGTGCTTCCTTCCTCCCAGCTGGAAAAGGTCCCAGAGTGCTCTCTCATATTCATAAAAGAGATGGCACGAGGCTTAGTGTCTCCAAATTAAAGGTCAATACTGATCAGCTTTCTCTCAAAGAACTGTCACATATGCTCTCCTGGAGTCATTTATGTCTTCCCGTTTTACCTTAGGAAGCCTCTGGAGCCCAGGAGGACAAGTGTGTCAGATGAATCTCCTGTGGTGTTGGTACTGATTAAGCAGAGTTTGGGGATCCTTGATGGCCCCTCTTTTAAAGAGCTTTTTTTTTTTTTTTTTTTTTTTTTTGAGAGTCTGGCTCTGTCGCCTGGGCTGGAGTGCAGTGGCCGGATCTCAGCTCACTGCAAGCTCCGCCTCCCGGGTTTACGCCATTCTCCTGCCTCAGCCTCCCGAGTAGCTGGGACTACAGGCGCCCGCCGCCTTGCCCGGCTAGTTTTTTGTATTTTTTAGTAGAGACGGGGTTTCACCGTGTTAGCCAGGATGGTCTTGATCTCCTGACCTCGTGATCCGCCCGTCTTGGCCTCCCAAAGTGCTGGGATTACAGGCGTGAGCCACCGCGCCCGGCCTAAAGAGCTTTTTAGCACGATCTCTGCCAAGTATGTTAACTCTTAGTTACAGTGATCTTCCAACAGAGAGCAAACAACATAGGTAATAGTTTAGATTTTTACTTCTTAACATCTTCCCAAATTCCTTCTCTTTGTCTTACCCGCACCCTGGAATAGTAATGAAAAGGAAAATAGCAAACCGTGAGCTCCATATCCTCTCCCGCTGGGGCGAGGGCTAATTTGCAGGGCCTCATAAGGAAACAGCAGTTTCATGGTCATTGTTCTCAGCCTAGCAGCTCTTGGTTGCACTTCCGTTGCCCAACCTGTTTCTCCTGGCCAGGGTGTTTGTAGTATATTTTGAGTTTTAGGAATCTTTCATCGGCCGGGCGCGGTGGCTCAAGCCTGTAATCCCAGCACTTTGGGAGGCCGAGATGGGCGGATCACGAGGTCAGGAGATCGAGACCATCCTGGCGAACACGGTGAAACCCCGTCTCTACTAAAAAATACAAAAAAAAAAACTAGCCGGGGGAGGTGGCGGGCCTGTAGTCCCAGCTATTCCGGAGGCTGAGGCAGGAGAATGGCGTAAACCCGGGAGGCGGAGCTTGCAGTGAGCTGAGATCCGGCCACTGCACTCCAGCCGGGGCGACAGAGCCAGACTCCATCTCAAAAAAAAAAAAAAAAAAAAAAGGAATCTTTCATCAATGTTTCTTCTGCTTTCTTGAGTCAGTTTAAGGCAAAACATTTTCTTTTGGTAGCTTGAAAGTTCTGCACTCTCAATGTTTAAACATTTTTGGGGGGCAGGGTGAGAAACAGCTTTGTGGAAGCATATCTGATTGTGTGTGTTTGTTATTTCATGTCAGAGTCATCTCATGACCCCAGGAGACCTCCCTAGTGGCCTCCTAGAAAATGCACTGTTGTAATAACAGTCAGGGCGCCAGCTGACCACTGGTTGTGCCTCAGCCACTTAACTAGCTGCATGTCCAGGAGGATCACCAGGCCGTGGTTTAAATTCTCAGCATTCTCCATTGTAAGGTGGGGTGCATATGCGTCCCTGAGTGGAGATTAGGTGCTCTAATAGGCACAACTGGGCCCCCTTCATTGTAGGCATTCTCTTCCACTTGTTTATTAGTATTGCTTACTTCTAGCTGCTGTGATCGAAGGTTTGGGTTAATGCTGATGTATTGCAACTTGTTGGATGGCAAACTGTTAGTTAAGTTGTCCTCTTTGGCTGTGGGGAGAGAAGGTGAATTCAACACTGAAACTCTGAACACAGTGTCCAAAGAGACCCTGGGCTTCCTGGAATGTTGTTCTCTTACTCTCCTAACCTATTCTCCCACTCCCATGAAAAAGAAAATCTTAAAGCGGCTTATCAATATCTGACATAAGACAGAGTGAGGCCTTTCCTTTTATCTACATAGAGATAGCTCAAAGATCTGCTTGAGGGGCAGCAAAAGGCATGTTGGTAACCACCAGGAAAGGATCCTGAATCCTAAGCAGCTGGTTATAAACAGCAGTAGGTGCCCAGGAGGGAACCGATACCTTCTGCAAGGGCGTCAGTTGTGAAATGGCCTAGGTACAAAGATGTTCTTAGAATCAGATTTCAAGTTATAGTAACATGTAGACAGACTCTGAGTGCTCTGGGAATGGAGTAAGCTGGTTCTAGTGAATTTTCTGGTTGATTGTTTCAAGCCATGGCGTTAACTCCTTATGAAGGACATTTTTTGGCTGTCCTGTCTTCAGAAGTCTGGTGTGATGCACGAACTCAATGGTTGCATTCCCGACGACCTTATGGAGTGCTTCCTGTCTGCCTGCCAGCGCTTTGTTACTGTGCACTTCTGTAGGTAGGCAGTAGGAGGTTTTTGGGCGGTGTGCATGCTGATCCCCAGAGGGTTTGTATTTTACCTACATTCCTGAGGATGTGTTTGTGTTGCTTGGGGTCCTGAGAAGAAACTGCATTCAGCAGTGGATTTAGTAGGAAGAAAGCTGGTTCCATGAAATGTACATCAGCAGACCCCGAGGATGCTGTGGGGTTAGAACTTCTAAGGCTTAATCACAGAGGGGATCGGTTAATAGTATGAACAACTCCCCACCCCAGAACAGGGGATAGGTGATGGACCACAGTGGGACACCGTACCTAATGTGCATGCCTGCTTCCTAGAAATTTGTGATAAAGTGTGGTGACTCTTTCGTTCTCTGAAAATGCCAAACCCCATCACTTAATATGGAAATTTAAAACCAAACCTCCAAACCCTTCTGACAGCATTTTTGACCAAATTGGCTTTTTGTAAGGGTAGAGCTAGATTTTCCGAAGAGCTTTAAAAACACAACCTAAAAGCTCGTCTTTGTGAACTTTTGCTGTTGTCAACAGTGGATATCTTGCTGCTGCTAATAGAAAATAAAAAAGTTCATTTGCCAAAATGCTTGTCATTTCCTCCTGATGAGTGCAGCTTAACGCCAGGACTTCATTTAGTCAGAGGGAAATGGTTGCTACCTCCCTGTTAAGCTTCTTTCCATTATCCAGTTGTGGCAGAATGAGTGTTGGGGCGGCTTGGGGAGATGGGGGTAAAATAAAGGAACAGCTAAGAAGTGGTTCTGCAGAATGTGTACTTATATCTGAAAGCCTGTACGGAAAGGACGGTGGCTTTAGAAAGGGTGTAAAATGGGAGGGGGTGGCAATCGCTGAAGCATGACAAGCCTCCTAAGGCCCCTGGGACTTGATCACAAAAAAGGGAGCTTTTTGCGGCTCTTTCACATGCACATGTCTCCCTCTGCCCCATCCATCCTCCCCTGCTGTTTTGTAAATCTCCCAGTTGGAAATTTTTAACATGGGAGAGCTTCTTCCTGTGCTTCAGTTGGCAGAATGCTCACACGCAGCTGCAAAGAATTTGCTTTTCCTTTTCACAGCATCTCTCATTTAAAAGCATTAGTGAGACTACAGAACAAAATAAAAACTTTAGGATTTTTCAGAAGTGGAAGCCAAGTTTAATTAAAGTCAAGGAAGTTGGGGGCTATAACTCTTTTGTTAAACCTCTTAAAGTCAGGCGTGTGCGTGTGCCCATGGCAGGCAAGGTAGGAAATGCCAGCGCCTGTTTCTCGTTAGGAAATTTAAAGGCCTACTTGTCTGGTGTGTGCTTGTGGAACGTCCTAGACTTTATCAAAAGATGTGCTGAACCATCATGTCTTTGGTGGCCTCAAAATGCTTGCCAGTTGTGAGGTGGTTGCACCTTTCTTGAGGAAGGAGGAAAACCGTTAAATAGCTTTCTCTCTCCTCCCAGCCCTCTGTAAAACCTCTTAATCTGAATGCCCCATTCCCCATGCTCCACCCTTAGTCCCTAGACCAGGCTACTGGGCTTTGAGCATTCTTGTGGGGAAAAGAAAGAAAAAAAATAGAAGTTTCTGACTTGATAACTGCCTCCTAGAGTTGGATTTCTAATCTTTCAGTAGTATTTGAAACTTCATCTTTTTTTTTTTTTTTTAAAGAGACAGGGTCTGTTGCCCAGGCTGGAGTGCAGTGGTGTGATCACAGCTTACCACTGCATCCTTGAACTCTTGGGCTCAAAAGATCCTCCTGCCTTCCCTGCCCCACCCCCCAGTACTTGGGACCACAGGTGCATGACACCACACTTGACTAATTTTTAAAATTTTTTGGTAGAGATGGCAAATTTTTAAATGAATTTTTTAAAAAAATTTTTTTTTTGTAGAGACAGGGTCTAGCATTGTTTCCCAGGTTGGGTTTGAACTCGTAGCCTCAATCATCCCACCTCAGCCTCCCAAAGTGCTGAGATTGACAGGTGTGGGCCACCTTGCCTGGCCCAGTTTCTTTGTCTAGGAGCCTTTACAAACGTTCACAAAGAATATCCAGTCAGTGTTTATGTATGTCCGCAGTGCTTTTACTGGCCATGTAGACCGCAGTGTCCAGAAGTGATTTGGATGGGATCCCCAGGAAAGATACTTAGAATTTACTTGACAGACCGAAGATTGGTAAACATGGCCTCAAGTTGAGTTTTGCTGGGAAATTGGTTAGCTTCACTGCAACCTTTTCATTTCTTTCCTAATTATATGCAGACATTGGTGGAGGTTTTTTGTTTTTTCATAAAGAGTATTAACACAAGGATGTATACAAAGGGAACATATTCATTTCTTAGTCTTTCTTTTTTTTTTTTTTTTTTTTGAGACGGAGTCTCGCTGTGTCGCCCAGGCTGGAGTGCAGTGGCCGGATCTCAGCTCACTGCAAGCTCTGCCTCCCGGGTTTTTACGCCATTCTCCTGCCTCAGCCTCCCGAGTAGCCGGGACTACAGGCGCCCGCCACCTCGCCCGGCTAGTTTTTTGTATTTTTTAGTAGAGACGGGGTTTCACCGTGTTAGCCAGGATGGTCTCGAACTCCTGACCTCGTGATCCGCCCGTCTCGGCCTCCCAAAGTGCTGGGATTACAGGCTTGAGCCACCGCGCCCGGCCCATTTCTTAGTCTTTCTATAGATCCTAGCACTTGAAACTGATGAAATGATTTGCCTCAGGGTTGGTCTTCCTTCCTTCCTTCCTTCTGTCCTTCCGTCTTTCCGTCCTTCCTTCCTTCCGTCCTTCCATCCTTGACGGACTTTCACTCATGTTGCCCAGGCTGGAGTGCAGTGGCACGATCTTGGCTCACTGCGACCTCTGCCTGGGTTCAGGTGATTCTCCTGCCTCAGCCTGCCGAGTAGCTGGGATTACAGGCTTGCACCACCACGCCTGGCTAATTTGATGTTTTTAGTAGAGACAGGGTTTCTCTGTGTTGGTCAGGCTGGTCCCGAACTCCTGACCTCAGGTGATACAACCTTGGTCTCTCAAAGTGCTGGGACTACAGGGATGAGCCACTGTGCCTGGCCTGCTCAGGGTTTTTCTTGGTCTTCATGTATTTGATCCTATTGGTTAAGTAGCTGCAATCCCTTGCTCTCATTTTACAGGCATAGAATGGTTACTTTATTTAGGAAGGGTTATGATTGCGAGTCATGTCAGGTTACCAGAACTCGAAACTCTACCTTTGGACTTTGCAGCGACCGTGTTATTGAGGTGTTGGCATTTCCTTTAGGTTCTTGCTCTGCCTTGAAAAAGCTGGCCAGAGGCCATGCATGGTAGCTTTCACCTGTAATGCCAGCACTTTGGGAGGTCAAGGTGGGCATATCACCAGAGCCTAGTAGTTTGAAACTAGCCTGGGCCACATGGTGAAACCCCATCTCTACTAAAAATAGAAAAAATTATGGTGGCGCACACCTAATCCCAGGTACCTGGGAGGCTGAGGCAGGAGAATGGCGTGAACCTGGGAGGTGGAGCTTGCAGTGAGCTGAGATCGTGCCACTGCACTCCAGCCTGGGTGACAGAGTGAGACTCTTGTCTTAAAAAAAAAAAAAAAAAAAAAAAAAGGAAAGAAAATGTGGGACCTTGGGCAAGTCCCACACTTTGTTTTCCCACAGTTGTTTTCCTTAGCTGCAAGTATTGTGTGATTGGAACACAGAGTTCCCCTCCAGAATGCTATGATTTTTATCTTTCCAGAAGTTTGTAGTCTTTCATTTTATTTCATTTTAATTCTACAAATATTTATTGTCTACTTTGTATTACTTGTCCGATTGTAGGTTCTTTTCTCAGGTGGTGGGGAGGGACGTGTGTGGGGGTCATGCAGGATTGGGATCAAGGGAGGTTCAGGAGGGCTTGAGGCCAGTGGGTTCTCATTACACAAGGATCTTGTTAACATGCAAGGGCCTGGGATTCTGCATTCTAACAAACTCTCAGGGCCTGCACTTTGTGTAGCAAGACTTTGGGACTGACTTTGTTCTTGGTGCAGTGGTTCACTTCTTTTTTCTTTTTTAAATCTCACCAACCTGTCCCAACCTGAGCATTGAAGGGTAGTCTCTGTCCCAACCTGAGCATTGAAGGGTAGGGTTCCCAATAAGATCTCTGCCACCAACAGAAGTTTGAAAACTATTGTTATAGAAGATCCAGACCTAGTGTGGTAGCTCATGCCTGAAATTCCAGCACTTTGGGAGGCCATGGCACGAGGCTCACTTGAGCCCAGGAGTTTGAGACCAGCCTGGGCAACATAGTGAGACCTCGTCTCTTAAAAAAAAAAAAATACACCCTTTTCTGAACCAGCAGGGACTGAAGAGACACTCTCCTGTAATATAAAAACTGTTTAAAAACAGTGATGCAGGCCAGGCACAGTGGCTTATGCCTGTAATCCCAGCACTTTGGGAGCCCGAGGCTGGCAGATCACTTGAGGCCAGGAGTTCAAGACAAGCCTGGCCAATATGGTGAAACCCCATCTATACTAAAAATATAAAAGGTAGCTGGGCATGGTGGTGTGTGCCTATAATCTCAGCTACTTGGGGGCCTGAGGTGAGGCAGGAGAATCGCCTGAAACTGGGAAGCAGAGGTTGCAGTGAGCTGAGATCATGCCACTGCACTCCTTCCTGGGCAACAGAATGAGACTATGGCCTGTAATTCCAGCTACTCAAGAGAGGTTGAGGCATGAGAATCACTTGGACCCAGGAGGCCGAGGTTGCAGCGAGCCAGGATCGTGCCGTTGCACTCCAGCCTGGGCAGCAGAGTTAGACTCTGTCTCAAGAAAACAGAAAAACACAGTGATGCGATTAATTATAAAGCTTGAGCATTGCTTGAAAAAGCCTCTTTTGGCCCAGTGGCCCTCTATGTTGTAACCAATATTCAGTTTTCATTCTGGAAGGAAGACAGCTAGCTATAATGCGTTGCCTGCATAGTGTTATCATGCATTTCCCAAAGCTTCCATGGCTTGCTTTAGTAGACAAAGAGCAGTGTCAGGAATTTTTGCGTAGAGGTCTTACTGTTTTGCTGGTTTCTGTGCAGAACTCACCTTGAAAGCTTATATAGTTTTCAAAAGAGAGAAGTTCTTACTGGATAATAGCAACCATTGATCGAATATATACCTGCCTAAATGCTTTATACAGGCAGCATTTTACATATTCACTTCTTACCACAACTCTGTGACTTAGCCATTTCCCCCAAATTGCAGCTGTGGAAACAAAGTGGGCCAGGGTTGGACCCCCCACCACCACTTGACCCCAAATCAAGATGTTTCACTTTGGATCCTGTGTTTGATTTCACTGTCCTGGCAGGTGGTATTACCTCAGGTTTATGCAGCCATAGTCCTGGGTTTGAAGCCTGCCTCTGTCACAATCTCTGTGCCTCAGTTTTCTTATCTGTAAAATGGATGTGATAATTATAGTACCAGGGCTACTCGGTTTTGCGTGGCACTGGCTGTACCTTTTATTTGTTGTTATGATTTCATTTCTTATTCTTGCCGTAGTCACTAAGTTTATTTTCTCCCTCTTCCTCTCAGTGGTTCTTTAAAAACCATTCTCTAAAATGTTAAATTAGCAATCTTAGTGAGTTTTCTTTCTGGAGTTAGGTTAAGAGGTTATATTTATGTTTTCTTATCAACCTACAAAATAAAGCCTAGTAAGTGGTCATTTACAGAGAAAGCAGTTAGGGGATTCAACATATGGCTTTTACTAGATTTTGTGAGTCTTCGTTTTTTTACCTGCCAAGTTTCCTCATGCGGTTGGGGAGGATTCTTTGTGCCTGGAAACATCATAGCTGCATGTCGTGGTCTCCCCCACCCTTATTTTAAAATACTTGAGTTTTATTTGTGAGCTATTGAATATACTTAGCGGGGCTCTCTGTAAACATATACTGAATTTAATAGCCAAATGATGTACACATTGGGATGTGCACATACAATCTCTTTTCCAATTGTCCCCACTATATCTTCTTCCTTGACAAACTATAAAAACAAGGGAGTGATTTTCAGCTAATGGTTGTATTCTTTAAAAAACTGTTTTTCAGCCAGACATGGTGGCTAACGCCTGTAATCCCAGCACTTTGGGAGGCCAAGGCAGGTGGATCACCTGAGGTCAGGAGTTCAAGACCAACATGGAGAAACCCTGTCTCTACTAAAAATACAAAATTAGCCCGGCGTGTTGGTGCATGTCTGTAATCGCAGCTGCTCGGAAGGCTGAGGCAGAAGAATCGCTTGAACCCGGGAGATGTAGGTTGCGAAGAGCCAAGATGGTGCCATTGCACTCCAGCCTGCACAACAAGAGCAAAACTCCGTCTCAAAAAACAAACAAACAAAACAACTGTTTTTCAGAGTAGTTTTCTTGAAGCATGGTTTTTAGAAATGTTGTAAATTCATAGGACCCTGACTTTGAGTCAGGATCCTAGATGGAATGAAATGACACCTAAAAATCGGTGTCCTTCTTGGGCATACTCACTGAAGAACATACTGCTCCATTTTCTTTTCCCTTCTGCATTTTTCTGAAAAATTTTCTGTCTATATCTTTTTTTTTTTTTGAGATGGAGTCTTGCCCTGTCACCCAGGTTGGAGTGCAGTGGCACAATCTTGGCTCATTGTGGCCTCTGCCTCCGGGTTCAAGTGATTCTCCTGTCTCAGCCTCCTGAGTAGATGGGACTACAGGTTCCCCCCACCATGCCTACCCACTTTTCTGTATTTTTAGTACAAATGGGGTTTTGCCTTGTTGGCCAGGCTGGTCTTGAACTCCTCGCCTCAGGGGATCCTCCTGCCTCCACCTCCCAAAGTGCTGGGATTATAGGTGTGAGCCACCGTGCCTGGCCCGCTTCTCTATCTTTGAAAAAGGATTTTTTTGGGGGCATTAAGGAAATTTGTCCCTTTTCATTTTGTGATAGTTTTGGGGTATGTCTTTAATGTTTTTTTTTTTTGTGGTTCTTTAGAGGTAGGCATATGAAGACACTGGTCCTTTTTTATTTGCTAGAGTCGTGGGATTCTTTTTAATTTTTACAGAGACAAAAACTAAACATTTATATGCATTATTTAGTATTTTGTGCTGAAGAAACATGCTCTATTTGTAAAACAGGAAATGTGTGGGAAAAGGGCAGTTTGGCATGTTGTTGCGTTTGCAGATCCAAATTTATTTTCCTTCATTCAGATAATTTAACACAGGCAAATAACTGATGTTTCCAGAGTGGCTTCTTATATATAGCAGCCCAGGAGGTGAGCGGGAGATTTCAGACCTCGAGTTTTTATGTGTGAAGGGGTGACTTAGCCAGGGCAAGATATTGTGTTGGCCCGTTTTTGATTCTGGGTTTTTCTGTTGGTGGTGATCCTGGGCACCTTTAAAAGTCTTTGGTTCAGCCTGGGAAGGAGACTTAAGAGGTTTCCACTCCCCCTTTCCCAGTTTTTTTCCTGATTCTTCCTTCCAGTCCCTATGCATATCAGTGGGATCCTTAAAAAGCCACTGACAATCTGATGGTCTAAAGCTCCACCTGCAGTTAGAAAGAAGCTGGTCAGCCTTCTGGAATGTTCTTTCTCCACTGGAGGCTAGTGAGCACCTCCTGACTAAAGGAGGTTTTGGTTGTGCTTTTAGCTTTGGGGGAGGTCATTGAACTTCAAGAGCCCTTCTGGTTTCCCGTTTTGTGTGATAGGATTAAAAACCTCTATTTTGCTCCGTCTCTGTGACTTGGGGTGACAACCTCGGACCAGTGGAGAAGGTGTGTGTGCAGCAGGAAGAGCTGTTTGATCTCTCCTTGCAAAACGTCTCTGGGCTCAGGTTCAAGAGTGGAGAAACGCTCTTGAACATGGAACAGTTGGCCCTCGGGGTCAGTGGCAAAGACAGGAACAAGCTGCAAAACTTTGTCCTGACCTAGAAGGAGGTTACATAGACAGGCTTTTGGATCTTTGGTGTTTCCTTTTTTATAAAGGCCACGTGCACAGCTGTACGTTCAAAATTGGAAAATTTCCTACATACACAGCTTCTTCATTAGATACTGATACTGGTTAATTCACAATCACCTGTAATTGGAAGCAGCTGCTGTTTCCCAGCTGACTAGGTGTCCAAGTCAGATGCTTTGAATTAGCTGAACTTGGATTATTCATATTTTAATTAAAGTCCATTTTAACCACCCCCCCCCCCCCAGTCTTTTGCTTCTCCAATGACTGGGTTTTTATAGTAATACATTTGAAATTACATGAGCATCCCAGTAGAAAGGCATAATGTAAGTTCAAGGACTTGCAGTTGATTATGGCATTGTATTATTAAATAGTGAATTTAACAGCATTGCAATTCCCTTTTCTCACCCTCTGAACCTTGCCTCTGTAGTGGGGGAAAATTTCATTCTATTTAGGAAAGTTGAGACTTTTGTCCCCTTTCCTTCTCTTGAGACGGAGTTGTGTTAACCTAATTGCTTGTGTCACTGCTACAGGGAAGGTACTGCGTGAAGTGGGACAAGCAATTTTCTGGTACTTTTCGTCTGATGGGGTTTGCAGATTGAGCCATGACTAGTGGGGGTTTGGGGCAGTGGGGATATTTTCTCAGAAGGGGGAAAAAAGTTAACAATTGCTGTGGTGTGGCTGTTGTCCAGTGTTTCTGCATTGGGGTAGAATGTTCACCGAACAGCTTGCAGGAAAAAAAGACTGCCTTGATTTTTGGGAAAAAAGTTAGAGGGGAAATTGCTTTGCATTTTTCTCTCCATAATGTTAATAAGGTAAAGAGGCAATGCTGGAGGAAAGGAGATAAATGAATGTTTCCTCCCTTCCCTATTTAAGCTGCCTAAGTTGACTAAAGTTCGACTTGATAAATGTCCTAGTTAATTTAATTTTGTGTTACTGCCTCTCCTCCCCTTGAGTGTCCAGTCCATTTTCAGCTGACTTGCAGAAAAACCAGGTTAATGCAAATCCATCAGATTCTGCATGCCTGTTAAAATGCTTAAGCATTCTGCGTGGTGTGGGAGACATGATCTTTGCCTAAAAGGGTCCCTGGAGAGAGAAAGTATATTCCTGCCAGTGCATTTAGGGATTTATACATATATAACTGTCTCATATGATTTGGCATTGTCACATACTGAGCACCGGGAGAGCCAAAGGAGTTCTAGGGCTGGTAGGCTGTTTGGAGGTAAAATAGTCCTTCCTGCTCAGCCACTTGCGTTTCCACATTTCCTCAGAAGTGGCCTAAAGGATGTGCATCTTGTTGGCAGCCTCATGACTTTGAAGCCCTGTTGTGTCTGTTTAGTGCTTTCTACATTAGGTCGGAGATCTTTCTTCATTAGGTCAAAGACACTGGACCCCTTTTTGTTATGGAAATAACTAACTCTCTTGGGTTTCTCTGGAATGAACTAGAGGGTCTTGTTGGCCTGGTCCTTGGAGGAGAGGTCCAGGCTGTTGCTTTCAGTATCCATGGCACCTAGAATTTCCGTGACTATTATAGAGTATTACATTGCTATGGTAGTTTCTTAGAAATAGGCCTGGTACAATTTGATTGTGTTTTTGAACCTTCTCCCAAGTTACAAGGCCACCAGCACTCAGACTCTGGGTATACCATATGGACGAGGGAACACATTGGACAAAGCGAAAGCTTGTTACCATGAAGTTTGTTAGAAGGTGACACTCCCTTCAAATTTTTCAGTTCTTCATGAATGAGTTCTTAGTAAAAGTGCTTTGTTGAATTTTTTCCACGGTAGTAACTGCCATGTTTTGAGTGCGTTGTTAAGTAACATAAGTACATACTATTCTCACACACTTTTGGAAACCTGAATCTATTATTTTATTTTTACTGATGAACAGATTGGGCTTTGGAGAAAGAAGTGGCCTGAAGTAGCATGCAGTGTGGGCGGCTGGAGTATATGCAGGGACTGGAGTTAAAGCCCAGTTTTCTTAATTGCTCTGATTTTATTTATTTATTTTTTATAGAAACAGAGTCTTGCTATGTTGCCCAGGCTGGTTTCAAGCTCTTGGGCTCTAGCAGTCCTTCTGCTTCAGCCTCCCAAAGTGCTGGGATTACAGGCCTGAGCCACCATGCTCGGCCTTAATTGTTCTGATTTTAATAATGGGATGATACCTCTGTACCCCAGGGTGTACAGATGAGAGATTTTGGCTCTGGTATCACTATCATCCTGGGTAAGGTTTATCACGGTTGTAGGCCAGTCTCTTTGTCACGAAGAGAACTAGTAGTAAAACTGGAAAAAAGGTCGACAGTCTTCATTTTGCATTTTAAGGTACCTGTTGAAAATAATGAATTAAATAAAATGTGACTTTTCTTAATTCAGTAGCTGTTACTGAAGCATTAGATTGATTTACATGTTTAAAAGTAGTTATGAAAGACAACAGAGAACAGCTCTCTATTGGTCATTAACTTATTAATAGATAGCCAAGTCTGCAGAAAAAGAACAGTCAAGGATTCCATGTAGTTGCAAATGGCAAGTTCAAGAGAAAGTTGGCAAAGAAAGATGGATAGATGGAGAGAAAGCAGAAGAAATCCTTTTTAGAGAGAGAACATGCTGTTGGAGCATGCTGTAAACAGTGTTAAGGGAAAAACCCCATGAGAAAGGTGAACTCTGGCTGGGTGCACTGGCTCATGCCTGTAATCCCAGCACTTTGGGAGGCCAAAGGTGGGTGGATCATTTCAGATCAGGAGTTTGAGATCAGCCTAGCCAACATGGTACAACCCTGTCTGTACTAAAAATCCAAAAATTAGCCGGGTCGTAATGGCGCATGCCTGTAATCCCAGACTGAAGCAGGAGAATCGCTTGAACCCCAGGGGTGGAGGTTGTGGTGAGCTGAGATTGTGCCACTGCATTGCAGTCTGGGCGACAGAGTGAGAACCTGTCTCAAAAGTTAAAAAAAAAAAAAAAAAAAAAGAAAGGTGAGCTCTGTAATAATAGTGTAGCTGGCTGGTACAGCTCAGCAGAGGAAGGGTCTGGGGGGACATGCTCCCCCATCCCTGCCAGTCTCATATCTTATCTGCCATACCTGCTGTGAGAGGATTTGATTGGCAGAGTTGTTTGGGTGGAAATTGTCCAGCCGGGCTGGGCATGGTGGCTCACACTTGTAATCTCAGCACTTTGGGAGGCTGATGCAGGTGGATCATGAGATCAGCCTAGCCAACAAGGCGAAACCCCGTCTCTACTAAAAAAAAAAAAAAAAAAATTAGGGCGACACGCTCGGGTCCCCTTCCATGCTGTGGAAGCTTTGCTGCTGCTCAAAAAAAAAAAAAAAAAAATTAGCTGGGTGTGGTGGCATATGCCTGTATGTAATCTCAGCTAGTCGAGAGGTTGAGGCATGAGAATCACTTGAACCCGGGAGGTGGAGGTTGCAGTGAGCCCAGATCCCGCCACTGCACTCCAGCCTGGGAGGCAGAGTGAAACTGTGTCTCAAAAAAAAATAAAAAAATTAAAAAAAAGATAAATTGTCCAGCTGTTGTATAACACAATTCATATATACATATATTCATATATGTGGACAATAAATTGCCTTTTGTTTTGTTTACATCACTAAATGCAGTGTGGTTGTGACCCTTAGTTTTGTCACAACCTAGTACACACAGCTAGGATTTTAAATTGCCTGGTTGTGTGTCTTTTCAACATTAGTGAAGTACTTAAATGTTTTCTGAAATGGTTGGAAACACTTCACTCCTATCTGCGGTGTCTGTGTCCCAGATGATATATATCCCCGCTAGTTTGATTTTGTTGGGGGTGGTTAAGTTTTGTGAGCCTGAGTTTTCATGTGTGTATGGATTTACATGTTTGGCTCCATGGCACAGCTTACTTCCTATTTCCGGTGATTCCCTGGCCTCTGGGGTCGTGGAAGTATGTGCCCAGGTGTATTACTCTTTATCACCCTCCTTGCTAATTTATAAAAGCCTTTACTTCCATAAGTACTTGCCTGATTGACACCACTTGCATTAAAATCCTACTGTCACTTCCCTTAGCTTTCCCAGCACAACTTTCTTGTACTTCATTCATGTACACCATTATTAATTTGCACTTGTGTCAATTTGTCAGAGTTGATAAGGCACTCCCCTCTAATCTCCCTACTGTTGTCATAGTTTTCTTTCTTTGAAAAACAGTTACTTTCCTTCTCAGGTTCTCATTAGCCCCTGTCGTCTATGGGATAAAATCTAAACCCTTAAGCGTTACCTAAGATCCTTCATTAAATCAATCTACTGGCACTTAGGAGGCAATCAGTAAGTGTGGGTTGTTATCCTAACTTTACATTCCATATTAACTTGCAGATCATCTGAATGAATTTGATTAAATCCCCTTCCCTAGCTGACTTTATATTTTGGGAAATTTCATGTCTAGGGAAGTTGAAGGAACGGTATGAACATCTGGGGCACTTACCACCTAGACTGAAAAAATGAACACCGGGTCGTCTGTATGTATATTACTCGTTGTCTTACTTTCTTCTGTCAAATCTGTGACTTTGGAAATTTTGAAATAGTGCTCTTGGTTACCCATTAAAAAAGGGTAAAATAAACATGCTGTTGCTCCTGCTGCAGCACTTCAGTGGTAATAAAAAAATAACTTCAGTGACTTGGGTTTTTTTCTGCCAAAGTAAATGTTGGCTCTCTTTCAGATGTAGTAATGTTGCTTCTCTAAATTCGTTTGAGTTAAACTAAAGCAGGGCCAAGTTGAGAAATTAGTTTCTCGGTTTTTTCCCTTCCAATTTAGAAAAAAATTAAGTTTTGGATACTCTTGTTCCTATAATTTTCTTCCTTGTTACTTCCTCCTCCTGCATTAAAAAAGATCATAAAGATTCAGCTAAGATGTCAGTGAAAGGAACAAAGACCCAGCCTTTTACGTTCTTTATGTGGAGTTATTGTTGGTAGTAATCTTAAAATAGGGCGTTTGAATCCATGTTGAGGCAGTTAATTCAGTAGTACAGTTTCTTGTGACCACAAGATGCTAAATAAAGGTGAAGCCTCCCAACCCCCCCGCCCTTTTTTTTTTTTTTTTTTGAGATGGAGTCTCACTCTGTTGCCCAGGCTGGAGTGCAGTGGTGTGATCTTGGCTCACTGCAGCCTCTGCCTCCCGGGTTCAAGCAGTTCTCCTGCTTCAACCTCCTGAGTAGCTGGGATTACAAGAATGCACCACCACCCCCGGCTAATTTTTGTATTTTCATTAGAGATGGGGTTTCACCATGTTGGTCAGGCTGGTCTTGAATTCCTGACCTCAGGTTGTTCTCCTGCCTTGACCTCCCAAAGTGCTGGGATTACAGGCATAAGCCACCGTGCCCGGCCAACCCCTTATAACTTGTGATTTTTGCCTTTTTGTGAGTTTTGCCTTATGCTTGCAAAATATGCTCATGTATTACTAGCTAGGAAATCCAAGCAGGTATCACATCATGCCGTCATATGAGTGATAACTGAGAGTTATCATGCATTAGCTGGTATTTGACAGATTTGCTGGTATGTTAGAAAGTTTCAGTGTGTCAGTTTGGTGTGTATAAGCGTGGGAGAGCCCGATACACATGTGAGACGCAGCTTCCAGTCAGTGTGCACATAGTACTTGGAGGACATGCTGGTTGCAACCTTCTCATTGTAATAAGGAACTGGTTTGGCTAGGTGAACTACAAAGTCATTTTGGATTTGACCCAGACTGGCTGTGTCTCACTCTCTACTGCAGTTTAATTCATGTGATGCTATTAAGATAATAACTTTGTCCAAGAGCAAAAGAATGTGAATACGTTGTGGTATGTGTGAATTCACAAGCAACATTCAAGATCGGTTTCAGAAATGTTCAGAGCAAAATCTGAAGTCCCCTATATCTCCCATTGTACTGTCTTCCTCAAAAGTAAGCCATCAGTGGTTTGCACATCCTTCTAGTCTTTCCGTGTATTTACCTGCATACTTGCATGTTTATGTAAACATACAGATGGGTTCCCCGCGGGGCAGGGGGTGCCCACTTCACTTTGGGCCTATTTCTATAAATGGAATGTAAGGTCATGGTCTGTGATTTACCGTTTTCTCAAGTAACAATATCTCAGAGATCTTTCCATGCCATTCTTTTTCATGCTGCAAGTAGCAGATAGGACTAGTGTACTGTAGTTTATTTAGCCACTTTCTTCTGATGACTTTCTTCCAGAAGAGTCCTTGGCATTTAGGAGGTGCTCAGTAGACCTATAGGTTGTTCATGCTGTTTTGCTCACTTTATAACATTTCTGTCCATACACCTTTCCAACATATGGTATTATTAGCATATGATTGAGTTGTAAGTGCAGGGTCCAAGGGTATGTGCTCAGTGTGTGTGTGTGTGTGTGTGTGTGTGTGTGTGTGTGTGTGTGTGACAGAGTCTTGCTTGGTCGCCAGAGCTGGAGTGCAGTGGCATGATCTCAGCGACCTGCAACCCTCACCTCCCGAGTTCAAGCCATTCTTGTGCAGGAGCTGGTACTACAGGTGTGCAGTGCACCGTCATGCTCGGCCAATTTCTGTATTTTTAGTAGAGACTAGGTTTCGCCATGTTGCCCAGGCTGGTCTCGAACTCCTGGCCTTAGGTGATCTGCCCATCTGGCCTCCCGAAGTGAGGTGCTGAGATTACGGGCGTGAGCCACAGCGCCGGTCACGTGCTGTTTTTGAGTAGGAAGAAATTTTTTCCTTCCAAAAACATTCAGCCAATCTACACACCCACTAACAGCATATGAGAGTCTTTATTTTCTTTCTTTCTTGCCAACACCTAGCGTTATACAGCTTCTTTGGTTTTTGCTAATAAATATGACTCATCGTTGTCTTAATTTGCATTTCTCTGTTCTGAGCCTTTTTCGTTGGTCTGTCAGCTGTCCATATTTTTTTTCTTCATAACCTTTGTCCACTATTATGTTGGGTTGTTAGTCTTTTTCTTTCTTTCTTTTTTTGAGACGCAGTTTCGCTCTTGTTGCCCAGGCTGGAGGGCAATGGGCAGACCTCAGCTCAACACAACCTCCACCTCCTGGATTCAAGCGATTCTCCTGCCTCAGCCTCCTGAGTAGCTGAGATTACAGGCATGTGCCACCATGCCTGGCTAATTTTGTATTTTTAGTAGAGATGGGGTTTCTCCATGTTGATCAGGCTGGTCTTGAACTCCTGCCTTTAGGTGATCGGTCCGCCTCGGCCTCCCAAAGTGCCGGGATTACAGGCGTTTGCCGACGCGCCCGGCCTGGTTGTTGGTCTTTTTCTTACCGCTTTTTGTCAGATCTCTTCATGTTCCTGATATTTATTAAATATGTTGCAAATATTGGCTCCTAGTCTGTCCTTTGTCCTTTAAGTATGTTTATAGTGTTTTTTCTCTCATAGAAGTTTTAAAGTTTCCTGTAGTTCAGTTTGGTTTTCTTTTATGGGTTTTATGTCTTTGCTTAGAAATGCTTCTCTGACCCCAAGAATACAAAAATATTCTGAGAAATTACCTTTCTTTTTATTACCTCCCTTTGAGCTAAACACCACCCTCCAGCTTGCACTGTCCCATCACCCCACCCGCTAAATTGGTACGGAATTCCCCTCTCTGGAATCCTCAGAAATGATTTCTTTCAGCCACGTATTATGGATACCTTAGGGTTTATTCCTGTTGAAGTCCCAAATGGTGTAATTTTTCAACTCTTGGTATACATTGATTATGTCCATCATTATTCTGTGTTAAATAATGTTTTCATACATCCTGTGGATATATAGGAAACAGCTCTGGGATACACACCAGATTTTCCAGATTCAGGATTCACTTACATAAAAATCTAGGTACATTCCCTTTTAGTTTTATAATCCTTAATAAGAAAGGACAAAATGAGGTTGAAAAAGAGATAACATCCATTTTGCTATTGTGTTTACATTTGAAAGGCAGCAAACATAAAGCTAGGAGCTTGCCCTTCAACAAACAGCTTTAGTTGGCTCTGGGAGAGCTACCCTAAGAACTGGCTCTGAGCCCCTCGCCTGGATTGCAGTCAGTGCTTGCTCTCATCTGTTGTACATATTTAACATTCATGAGGTTTCTTTTAAAGGATATAACTGCTTTGAAAACATTTCAGAACAATTGCATTGAATTGAACTTTTGCATTAGTCTTTACTGATTTTATTTTTTTTTTGACACTTGCCACTACTGTCAATGTACTTTTTTTTTTTGAGATGAAGTCTCAGTCTTGTCCCCCAGACTGGAGTGTGATGGCGCAATCTCGGCTCACTGCAACCTCTGCCTCCCAGGTTCAAGCGATTCTCTTGCCTCAGCCTCCCTAGTAGCTGGGATTATAGGCACCTGCCACCACACCCGGCTAATTTTTTTTTTTTTTTTTAATAGTAGAGACGGGGCTTCACCATGTTGGCCAGGCTGGTCTCGAACTGCTGACCTCAAGTGATCTGCCTGCCTTGGCCTCCTAAAGTGCTGGAATTGCAGGTGTGAGCCACCGTGCCCGGCTGTCAGTGTATTTTTAAGTATGTTTTCATCGCATGTTTTCATCATGCGATTAATTATAATATGGGAAGTCAGTTACTTTGTGAAGTAAAGTTAAACATCTGGTCATAGAATGACTTAAAAATAGCAAATAAGGAAAAAAATATACACACATATATATAAAATGAGGTAAAGCTAAACAAAGTCAGATAGAGGGTATCATTGCTTTCATGCATGGACTTTGAAATTGCTTTTTATTGAGACCTTTTCTAGTTCTCTAACATGTTCCCTAATAAACGAAGTTAGAGAATAACAATTCTAGAAAAGAAGGCAGCATCTTGCAAGTCCTTGTACATTGCATATAGTAAGTATGATTTCTAGCCATGCGTCCCTTTAAAATTTTTTTTCTTGCAATAAAAGAATTTGGAGAGCCTTTGGAATCTTGTATAAAGGAATTTTGCTGGCATAAAACATGTATTATGTATCACATTTGTAACCCATGTGATGAAAGAACAGCAGATTGACACTGGTTGACTCAACAACCTGTAATTTCTGATGTGTAACTATGAGCCAGCAGGATTATTCTTTGTAACTTGGTTATATGAAGTTTGAAGTTTCTCCTTTCAGTGCAGTGTTTCCTGAGTCTCACTCTGTCTCCCAGGCTGGAGTAGAGTAGCGCCATCTACAAGCCAATTGCTTGACTCTCCTTTGGGTCAGTGGCTAAGTAAATTAACAAGTACAAACAACAGAAATGCTTTCTTTGAAGATACGAAACTTCAATAATAGAATGTGAGTTAGAATAGCAATCCAATTTTATAATTTGAAGAATTTTTTTTTTTTTTTTTGAGATGGAGTCTCACTTTGTCACCTGAGTTGGAGCGCACGCAGTAGCGTGATCTCAGCTCACTGCAACCTCTGCCTCCTGGGTTCAAGCGATTTTCTGCCTCAGCCTCCCGAGTAACTGGGATTACAGGCGCCCACGACCACGCCCAGCTAATTTTTATATTTTTACTAGAGATGGGGTTTCACCATCTTGGCCAGGCTGGTCTTGAACTCCTGACCTCGTGATCCACCCGCCTCAGCCTCCCAAAGTGCTGGGATTACAGGCATGAGGCACAGCGCCCGGCTCATTGCAGTGTTTCAGTTGAAATTTTGCTGTCTTTCTAATCCACAACCTCGCATTGGGGCACATGAGCTGCCTAACTCATTTTCCTGGATTTACCCTATCTTTCCTGCCTTCCCTGGGTCTGTCCTTTCCGTTTTCCAGAAAGCAGTGAAAGCAATCATGATACCGCCTTAAAACCCTACAGGGGACTCCCCTGGGTCTTTAGACAAGTTCGCCACTTTGGCTAGGGGTTGCCAGGTCTTGTTGAATCTGTATCACCCTCCCCACCTCCAATTTGGAAAAAAACCCAACAATGCTGGGCATGGTGGCTCACATCTATAATCTCAGAACTTTGGGAGGCCGAGGCAGGAGGATCGCTTGAGCCCCGGGAGTTTGAGAGCAGCCTGGGCAACATAGACCCTGTCTCAATTTCTTTTGGGGTGGGGGAAGAAAATAACCCAGCCGGGTGTGGTGGCTCACACCTGTAATCCCAGCACTTTGGGAGGCCGGGGCAAGCGGATCACCTGAGGTTGGGAGTTCGAGACCAGCCTGACCAACATGGAGAAAACCCCATCTCTACTAAAAATACAAAATTAGCCGAGCGTGGTGGCACATGCCTGTAATCCCAGCTGAGGCAGGAGAATCACTTGAACCTGGGAGGCGGAGGTTGCAGTGAGCCCAGATGGGCGCCATTGAACTCTAGCCTGGGCAACAAGAGCGAAACTTGCATCTCAAAACAAACAAACAAAAATACCCTCTTGAGCCTTTCTTTTCTTGTTCTCTACTCTAATCATAGGTTCTTTTTCCTAAAAGTGCTTTTGCAATCAGGTGAAATGTGTGACCCCTTCTTAAAATATTTCCAACTGCCTTTAAGTAAAATACCCAGGATTACAGAGGGGACCCATGACATTGAAATATAGCCATCAAAATGATAAAGGACGAATTTGTGATACGGTAATATGTTTCTTTGTCCCTTGTTAAATAACAAGTCCTCAGAGTGGGTCTAATTATTGTAATTTTAAAATAATGATGTTATTTCAAGATAATCTGCAACCACTGTAATTAAGTATAAGAGTATTTGCAATTTTTGGTGTTGATACAAAAAGAAAACTCACACAGAATTACATTTTTGGTATGTGGCCTATATTCAAAATATAAGGGAGTGTTCTATTTCAGCAAGAGATTGGTGAAAGTGAGTATGGGACTGTGTCCACATTCAAGTTCACAGACTTAAGAACCTCTGAGAATCTCTTTTCCTTCTTCCTGCCGTTGCTCCCTTTGTCTGGAACTATCCCACTGTTGTCAGGGGAGTCTTATCTTGGCCTCAGCTTCAGTGTCATTTCCTCGAGGAGACATTTCTCAGTTAGGAGCCCAAGTTAAACATGCCCATCGCTGCACCCTCTACTCATTTCAGCACTTTGAGTCATGGACCTTTATGAAAAGCGTTGTGTAATACCCACTTCCCCATTTGTGAGCTCTGTGAGCTTTCGGGGTGCGGTGACTGTTTCTGCCCCATTTACTGCTGATCCCTCAGTACCTAGCACAGTGTCACAGGCAGCCCTTAAATACTTGTGTCTTGGATGACACAAATAGTAGTTGAGGCAGATGGAACAAAGCTTGTGAGAAGAGCTCAGGAGGTGTGACAATCCCGAAGAATGACCACCAGGGCCAAGGGGAAGGCACATGGGTGGTATAGTGGTGTCTTAGGCCATTCTTGGGTTGCTCTAAGGAATACCTCAGATAGGGTAATTTATAAAGAGAAGAGGTTTAATTGGCTCTTGGTTTGCAGGCTGTACACGAGACATGGCTGCTTGGCTTCTGGGGAAGCCTCTGGGAGTTTTCACTCTTGGCAGAAGGTGGGAGGGGTGGGAGCAGGCATCTCACATGGTCAGGAGGTGGGGGTTGGGGGAAAGAAGGGGAGATGCCACACACTTTTCAAACACCCGGATCTCACGAGAGCTCTCATTCATGATTGCTAGGACAGCACCAAGCCATGAGGGATCCACCCCCATGACCCAGACACTTCCTGCCAGGTCCTGCCCCCAACACTGGACATTACATTTCAACATGAAATTTGGGGCTGGGCATGGTGGCTCACGCCTGTAATCCCAGCACTTTCGAGGCCGAGGTGGGTGGATCACAAGGTCAGGAGTTCAAGACCAGCCTGGCCAACGTGGTGAAACCCCATCTCTACTAAAAATACAAAAATTACCCAGGCGTGGTGACAGGCACCTGTAGTCCCAGCTACTTGGGAGGCTGAGGCAGAATTGCTTGAACCCGGCGGGTGGAGGTTGCAGTGAGCTAAGATCATGCCACTGCACTGCAGCCTGGGTGACAGAGCGAGACTCTGTCTCAAAAAAAAAAAAAAAAAAAAAAAAAAAGAAATTTGGGTGGGGACAAATATCTGAACTATATCAAGCCAGTACATGTGACGTAGAACGGTAGCCAAGAGAGAGTGCCCAACGTTGTTACTTGTTTGTCTGAATCTTTGCAGTGGAATATAAGATCCACAAGGGTGGGATTTTATATGTTATCTGTTTATAGTTTATATGAACATAGTCTGATTGTTTCGCAGTGGCTCACACATAGTAAGTGGCCAGTATCTTTCACATGTATATCAGTGTGTACTGTCTTCAGGCCTTAGCTCGATCCTTTGCAACAATGAGGGGGTTCCCTCCTAAGACCCCTTTGAGCTTCTATTGAAGTCTTTTTCTTCCCTCTACAGTTAAAGGAGATCTTATTCTAGGGCATAAGTAGGCCCTGTGGGGTTACAAAGGTGAATCTTACTTGGATTTTGCCTTTTGGCGGGGTGAAGAAGGTAAGGGTCCACCCTGAAAGCAGCTAGTAAGCCCTGGGACCCAAGCCAGAGATAAGTGAGCTTTCCTTATCTCTAGGGAGCAGTTGATAGTGGCGCTCAGGCTGAGGGACTGCGGGCAAGGAGCAGGGGTGGTTGTCCAAGCTCCGGAGGGAGGAGAAGTGTCACCACTGGGGACAGCACAGACAAATGAGTGATCCTGACTGGCGTTGGTGAAATCCCATTAACAGTTAATCCAATGAGGTGGCACTTGAGCTGGGGCTTGAAGAAGTGAGTATGATTTCCTCCAGCAGAAGGGTAAGTCCAAGGGAAGCATCGAGGGAAACAAGAATAATGAAGAGTCAGCACCATGAGACAGGGCGAGAAGAAAATAAATAAATAAAAAAGAATAATGAAAAGTAGTTAAGAATGGTGCACGCAGAACACTGTCAGTAGTAGTCTGGTGCCCCTCTTTTGTGGGGAACTGTCTAAAAAGAAAATCTTTTATTTTATTACCT
This sequence comes from Macaca nemestrina, assembly GCF_043159975.1. Taxonomy (NCBI): domain Eukaryota; kingdom Metazoa; phylum Chordata; class Mammalia; order Primates; family Cercopithecidae; genus Macaca; species Macaca nemestrina. The sequence continues at coordinate 168,839,552 of NC_092129.1, read as the reverse complement.
AAAGCCAATTCTACTATTTTTTAAATCGTTTGTTACTGTTATATTAAAATAGAGACAGGGTCTTGCTATGTTGCCCAGGCTGGTCTCAAACTCCTGGGCGCAAGCAGTCCTCCCGCCTCAGCCTCCTAAAGTGCTGGGATTACAGGCATGAGCCACTGTGCCCAGCTCCTTCTCACTCTTTAAATGGTTTTTTTTTTTTTTTTTTAAAAAAAACATGCTTTGGCCGGGTGCGGTGGCTCAAGCCTGTAATCCCAGCACTTTGGGAGGCCGAGACGGGCGGATCATGAGGTCAGGAGATCGAGACCATCCTGGATAACACAGTGAAACCCCGTCTCTACCAAAAAAAAATACAAAAAACTAGCCGGGCGAGGTGGCGGGTGCCTGTAGTCCCAGCTACTCGGGAGGCTGAGGCAGGAGAATGGCGTAAATCTGGGAGGCGGAGCTTGCAGTGAGCAGAGATCTGGCCACTGCACTCCAGCCTGGGTGACAGAGCGAGACTCCACCTCAAAAAAAAAAAAAAAAAAAATAAATAAATAAATAAATAAAAATAAAAAATAAAAAACATGCTTTAAGGCCGGGTGCAGTGAGTGAGTCACGTCTGTAATCCCAGCACTTTGGGAGGCCGAGGTGGATCACTTGAGGTCAGGAGTTTGAGACCAGCTTGGCCAACAAGGTGAAACCCTGTCTCTACTAAACATACATATGGGCGTGATGGTGTATTCCTGTAATCCCAGCTGTTCAGGAGGCTGAGGCAGGAGAATCACTTGAACCCAGGAGGCAGAGGTTGCAGTAAGCTGAGATGGCACCACTGCACTCCAGCCTGGGTGACAGAGTGAGACTGTCTCAAAAAAAAAAAAAAAAAAGAAAAAACATGATATAATTGGGACAAGAAACAATGTATATTGCACTTGGCAAAATCGTGGAATGTACAAGTCACTAAACCACCTGTCTTCATGGAAAGAAGGAGGGAGAAGATTTTAAATTTTTCTCATAGACAAATTAGTGAGCTTCTATTGCTGTACAGTTGACAGTCATACACCCATTTTAAGCATACAGTTTTGTTAATCATACATACCTATGTAACCACCACCCAGTTGAAATAGAGAATATTTTTATTACTCTAAACATGTTTCCTCACCGCCCCCCCCCGCCCCAGCCAGTGTTTTGGTATCTGTCACTATAGATTGTCCATTATTTTCAGCATAATGGTCTCAAATTATTCATGTTGTTGTATTTATTAGTTCATTTCCTTTCACTGCCGAATAATACTTCATTGTATGGACATACCACAATTTATTGATGTGCTGGCTGATAGACTTTAGATTGTTTCCAGCTTTTGGCTGTTAGGTGCTGTGAACATTAGTGTTCAAGACTATTTGTAGTCATAGGTTTTCCTTTCTTGTGGGTAAATACTTAGGTATGTAATTGCTGGGCCATAAAGTAGTCAGTGTTGAGGGTTATAAGAAACTGCCACACTTCTCCGATGTCCTCGAACCATTTTGCAAGTGTTCCAGTTGCTCCACATCCTTGACAGCTTAGTATTGTCAGTCTGACTGCTTTCTGTGCAAGGTTTGTAGGGTTAGTATTTGGCTAGAGCCAAGCTCATGTGACAAAGAGTTGGTGAATAGTTTTTGGATGTTTAAAAATATTTTGAAAATTCACACGAGGCCTGGCACTGTGTGTAAGCCCAGCCCTTTGGGAGGCTGAGGCAGTGCGAGATCATTTGAACTCAGGAGTTTGAGACCACCCTGGGCAACATAGCACAACTGTGTCTCCACCAAAATTTAAAACAGCAAAATTAATCAGCCATGGCGGCACACGCTTGTAGTCCCAGTTGCTCAGGAGGTTGCAGTGGGAGGATTGCTTGAGCCCAGGAGTTTGAGGCTGTTGTGAGCCATCATTGCACCATTTCATTCCAGCCTGGGTAATAGAGTGAGACCCTGTCTCAAAAATATAAAAATAAAAATTCACATGAGAAGAAGTGTGTAGTTAATGAAAACCATCTTGGTGAATGTGTTTATCCGTCTCCTCTTAGTTTAAAAATGCTCCTTTACTCATCTTCCTGAAGTTACGATTCTACTAACAAAAAAAAATCCTTCACTTTTCACACATGGTATAGCTTGCTATTACAGTGAAGTGAAGTTGTTAGAGGCACAATCTGTTTTCCCCTCCTGTTCTCAGTGACCTAACTGATCTGATTTCTCAGCCTGCATCAGGCTTGAAGGAGCACTTAAATGAAGAAGGGGAGTTTCTTGGATGAGAGGAGGAGCCTTGGCCCTGCAATGAAGGGATGCTGCAGAGAGCCTGCTAGGCCCGAATCGCAGCATTCGGGAGCAGTATATGGAGTGGGCAGCCAGACCCTTCCAGCTCAGTAGTGGTGGGACAGCGTCTCTTGCACGGTGCCTATGTGCATATTCTAAAATGTTGTTTTCTCTGATAGTAACACAGAAACCACAGAAATGAAGAAAAGAAGTTAATCCCTTGTTCTACTACCCCACACAAATGTTGTAAATATTTTGCCATTTTTTTTTATAGTTGTTCTTTTCCTTCCATTCAAATGCTTTTGTAATCCTACTGTATATACAATTTTTCTTTTTCAGTTTTTTTTTAACTGGATATTGTCATAGCATTTTCTTATGTTATTACATATGTTCCATAATAACAAATTTTTTGAAACCTCTCTCATTGCCACCTTTTCTGAAACAAACTCCCTTCGATTTACGTTTCCTAATGGATGTTGTAGGTCTGTGTGATGAGGCTTTTTATTTGATTTCTGTGTCCTTTTTTCCATAATAGCAATTTAACAGGTATGTAATTTTCTATACAGTGAATGTAAACTGCAGTTTTCTTTATTGCACAACGTTTAAAGATTTATGTTTTCTTAGGATGGATTATCAAATATGGAATCTCTGGGTCAATGGAAATAGACATTTTAAAGTCTTCTGTTGTATTTTGCCAAATGATTTGCCAGAAATGTAACACTCCTGAGTCCTGGCGAGGCTCAGAGAGCACCCCAGGGCCCATTGTAACATTTAAATATTAAAATTGGAACCAGAGCCAATTTTAGTTTAAGGAAGTTTAAGTTGTAATATTATTTATTTATGTTTTGAGACGAGTCTCCCTCTGTCACCCAGGCGGGAGTGCAGTAGTGCAGTTTTGGCTCACTGCAACCTTTGCTTCCCTGGGTTAAGTGATCCTCCCACCTCAGTGTCCTGAGTGGCTGGAACCATTGGTGTGTGCCACCATGCCCAGCTAATTTTATTTCATTTTTTGTAGACACGAGGTCTTCCTATGTTGCCTAATCTGGTATTGAACTCTTGGCCTCAGGCGATCCTCCTGCCTCCACCTTCCAAATTGCTGAGATTATGAGAGGCATGAGCCACCATGCCCAGCCTAAGTTGTAATGTTTTTAGTTTGAACTAAAGGCAGGACACCTTTAGAAAGGCTTTTCGTGTGTAAAGGCAAGTGTAAAAAGTTTTACAGGGCACCAGTGCCTGCTCCGGAAGTTGATCTTTCTCTGTCTCTTCTCTGGGTGAGTAAAGCATTGTTTGATCCAGTTCTTGACTTTGCTGTGTTCCTCTGTGACTCTTATGCCAAGTTGCAGTAGTCAGGACTTCTATTCCAATAATAGGCAACAGCTGCCACTTACAGTATGGTCAGTGAACTGAGGGATTTGAACAGGCCCTTATTAGCTGGGCGTAGTAGTGGGTGCCTGTAATCTCAGCTCCTGGGAAGGCTGAGGCAGGAGAATGGCTTGAACCCAGGAAGCAGAGGTTGCAGTGAGCTGAGATGGTGCCACTGCACTCCAGTCTGGGTGACAGAGCAAGACTCCGTCTCAAAAAACAAAACAAAACAAAAACCAACAAAAAAAACCCCCAGAAACCCGCTGGCTCTTTGAAGGGGCAGATGTTTGTAAATGAAGGAATTAGTGGGCAGAGCTTTTGAACGGTTGTTGTAAATGTTTGCGATAAGGCCTTGTTAAATATATTTCTATTTATTTAGGAAACATTGAGTTCTTAGAATTTTCCGGAAGGTTGTTCATAGCCAGGGAGACAGGTATACACACTGATTATTGGTATTAGGCAGTGTCGTGCAGGCAGACTTGACTTCTCTTGACCTCCTAAGAACGGTCCTTGAGACTGGATGGTGCCTTACCAGAAGATGAAGAGTCCTCACAGCCCGTGCTGGATTTCTCACTTTATGTGGGAATATCTCTCCCTGTTTTAGACTCAATTTGTGCTCTTTTGTTGTTCTGCTTAAGTGGGTGTGTCATAGCATCTGGCCAACTCCTCTGCTATATTTGTCCTCTGAACACAAAAGGGTTGCATGCAGGCTAGTGGCCCAGCCAGCATTGGCTGCCAAGAGGGACCTGCTGGTCACAGGGGACCAGTGCCTGCTCCAGAAGTTGATCTTTCTGTGTCTCTTCTCTGTGTGAGTAAAGCATTGTTTGATCCAGTGTTTGACTTTGCCATTTTCCTTTGTGACTCCTATGCCACGTTGCAGTAGTCAGGACTTCTACTTCCAAATAATAGGAAACAGCTGCCACTTATAGTATGGTCAGTGAACTGAGGGACTTGCACAGGCCCTTGTGAAAGCTTCCAGGAAAAGGATGGCCAACCACTTTAGGTTAGGTGCACCCTAGAGGGAAGGCAGTGCCTTTTTTTTTTCTTTTTTGAGATGGAGTCTCTCGCTGTTGCTAGGCTGACTGGAGTGCAATGGTGTGATCTCGGCTCACTGCAGCCTCCACCTCCTGGGTTCAAGTGATTCTTCTGCCTCAGCCTCCTGAGCAGCTGGGACTACAGGTGTTTGCCACCATGCCTGGCTAATTTTTTGTAGTTTCAGTAGAGATGGGGTTTCACCGTGTTAGCCAGGATGGTCTCAATCTCCTGACCTTGTGATCTGCCCACCTCAGCCTCCCAAAGTGCTGGGATTACAGGCGTGAGCCACCGCGCCCGGCCAGCAGTGCCTTTTAAAGGATGAGAAGGAGTTACGTAATGGGTCACAAGGTTGGAGAAGCAGAGTGAAAACCTGTTTACCCTGGCAAATGAGGAGGAGTGAAAGTGCAGGGCCCAGTGCAGTGTGTTGTGTGTACATGTGCATCACATACAGATTTGCTGGAGTGGGGAGGTCGACGCAGGACATGGAAGGGAGATGAGGCTGGAGAGGTAGAACTTGTTCTGTTGGGAGTCAAGAACTGATGAATTGTAGAACCAATAAATTGTACAATTAAAGCTGGGGTGGTGCATATCCCTGATGTTATGTGACTTCAGTGTGAGGGCCTTAACCCAACTTTTGCATAAGGTGAGTGATATAGGGGGAGGAATTTGTCTTCTGGAAGACATCTGGGAGCTTGGGACAGAGCAGGTGTCCTGGAGCAGAAGCTGTTTTAGGAAGAGAGTGTAATGAATTGAGATAACTGTTTCTTTTTTGGTGGACTACTAATTTCTTGAAAGAAGAAACCTATAAATCCAAATTCAAGAATTTAGATAACCTGAGAGTGATTAGAAACTGCCTAGCAAGGTCTTTTGTAAGCTCTGCCTGGTATAGAACCATCTTAATACTTTATGCAGACCACTTGTGTGACCAGATGTGTCTCCTTTTTTTTTTTTTTTTTTTTTTGAGACGGAGTCTTGTTCTGTTGCCCAGGCTGGAGTGCAATGGCACAATCTTGGCTAACTGCAAGTTCTGCCTCCCAGGTTCATGCCATTCTCCTGCCTCAGCCTCCTGAGTAGCTGGGACTACAGGTGCCCGCCAACACACCTGGCTAATTGTTTGTATTTTTAGTAGAGATGGGGTCTCACTTGTTAGCCAGGATAGTCTCGATCTCCTGACCTCGTGATATGCCCACCTCGGCCTCCCAAAAGTGCTGGGATTCCAGGCGCGAGCCCCTGCGCCCGGCAGATGTGTCATTTCTAATAGTAATGAAGTTAATTTGTATAGGTAATAAGATTTGTAGGGTAAAGCATTTTAGGACCATTTCAACGGAAAACAATTGTTCAGCATTGGCGTAGGTGCTCTGTGATGTAATAGTAAGAATACTGCAATTACTGTTGGAAGTCTTGATTGGAAGGAGATTGCTGTATGATGAAGACTGGGTTCAGAAATACATATTTCAATACTGAATGGACCCACTGCCACTAGGGTTATTTATTTATTTATTTACTTACTTACTTTTGAGACGGAGTCTCACTCTGTCACCCAAGCTGCAGTGTAGTGGCATAATCTCGGCTTTCTGCAACCTCCACGTCCCCAGTTCAAGCGATTCTTGTGCCTCAGCCTCCTGAGTTGCTGGGACTACAGGTGTGCACCACCACGCTCAGCTAATTTTTGTATTTTTAGTAGAGATGGGGTGTCACCATATTGGCCAGGCTGGTCTCGAACTCCTGACGTCATGATCCACCCTCTTCGGCCTCCCAAAGTGCCGAGATTACAGGTGTGAGCCACTGCGCCTGGCAGGGTTTTATATTTAAAAACCATCTTATACCTCACACACAGAGAAGGACCAAGGACCACATCCGTCGAGCCGTTTTGTAAGGCTAGACTCTCATGCACAAAAGTATTTCGGTAATTTTTTCAACCTCCTTTATTTTCTGATATTGCTTCTTCTCAACCCAAAAAAGATGTTTCCCTTTAACTTTTAAACAGTCAAAAACAAATACCAGTGCCTTGATCAGTAACATTTTTTTACTCCTTTGAAGTAAATGCTATTTTTTTTTTTTTTTATTCTTGGCATAATTCCTAGCCTAAGTTGCTGCACTTGGGCATTTGTAGTGTGCATTCTAATAGAATCATTTTGGGAGTATTTGCAGGTTGTGCTAGAGAAGACAGCAGCAGCAAATCAATATAATACGATATTCTCTGCATCTCTCAGAGCTCCTGGTGGCATTTATCTTCCTTCATACTTTTTTATTGGTTCTTACTTAGTTTGTGGTTATGTTTTACAAGTGGTTTTTTAATGAAAAGTTGCAAAACCCAGTACAAAGAATTTCCCAGATGTTAACCGTAGCATATTTGTGTGTGTGACAGTATTCTCTCTCCTTATCCCTCCTCATCATCCTCCCCACAACACATAGTTTCTATAATTCTGAACCATTTGAGAATATGTTGCAAATATAATATCCTCTTATCACCAAATACTTCCTAAAATTAAGGGAAGTATATTTCCCTTATAATATATTTCCTAAAATTAAGGATATTTTGTTCCCAAACCATAGTACAGTTTTCAGTGAGGACACTAATGCTGGGAGGCCTTAAAGCTGCTGCCCGTGTCCCTGTAACATGTCCCCATCATCCTCTGAGCTCTTACTTCCTGACAGACACATCAAGGTGTTCTAGGCTCATCTTGGGTGTTCCCAGCCCCCGTCTGTCTTGATTGTTTTATGGTTTTTGATGCTGTTGTAAAGGTTTTGTTTCTGAAATTTCATTTTCCATTTTGGTTTCCACTGCAGTATTCATAGCACCTCAGGGCTGGCCCTGTGGCCTTATCTTGGCTTCCTGCTTACATCCTGTGACCGTCTCCATGCTCAGAGTGTCCTCTCCTAGTTTGAGTGACTGCAGTGAATCTGAGAAGTCCTCCAGTCTCTCGTTGTCTTTCCTGCAGTCTGTCCTTGTCACCTAAAGCATCTCCATAGGTGTCGTGACAACCAGATGTTTGTAGGTATTTCTTTTTAGTTGTCATTCATTGACTACTTATCTGGTTGTTATTATTTTTTTAATTTTTTTTTTTTGGAGGAGTCTCGCTCTGTTGCCCAGGCTGGAGTGTAGTGGCGCGATCTCGGCTCACTGCAACCTCTGCCTCCCGGGTTCAAGCAGTACTCTGCCTCAGCCTCCCGAGTAGCTGGGATTACAGGCGCCTGCCACCACGCCTGGCTAATTTTTGTATTTTTTTAGTAGAGATGGGGTTTTGTCATCTTGGCCAGGCTGGTGTTGAACTCCTGACCTCATGATCCACCCGCCTCAGCTTGGGATTACAGGCATGAGCCACCTCGCGCGGCCTGGTTATGTTTTTGTAAGTCAGGCTCCTTTCCTAGACTCTCCTTCCATGTACAACACTCATTTTTTTTTCAAAACTCAAAATGTTTTTTGTACGGATGGGATCTTGCTGTGTTACCCAGGCTAGTCTTGAACTCCGGGCCTCAAGCAGCCCTCCTGCCTCAGCCTCCCAAAGCACTGGGATTTACACACATGAGCCACCGTGCTTAGCCAGCAACTAGCTTGTTAAGGATGTTTGGCCCCTCTTCAGTGAGGTTGGTAAGCTCACCTCATCCTTTTCCATTATATAATCTGTGGCAAATCCTACCCCCTTTGAATCCTTTTCAGACTGTCTCACACAACGTTCCTGTCAGAGTTAACCGGAGAGCGGAAAAAAAGTACTTGATTATTTAGCATACACTATATTTTCTCTACAAATGTAAAATGTTATTTTTACTGTTGAAAATCGGCATATATGTAGTACAGAAAATTTAGGAAGCGGAAAAAGAAAAAAAAGACTGGGAAACTACAACATTCTTAATGCCCTCTTACATTTATTCACCGAAATCTGTGCAACAAATAGATCTAAGACAATTGAGTCAGATTTAAAATGTAATATGTTTTCCTTTCCTCTTCTTAGGAGCTCTTTAGCAGAAACGTAGTAGCCAAGACATTTTAGGGAGCTTACCCAGCTTTTTCTTGATAGTAGCAATAGAAAATGGTGTAGTCAGAATGCAATCCAAATTGCGTTTAAATTGTAGTTCAAGTCATTTGTTTTTATTTGATTAATTTGCTTTATTAAGTATCTTCTCTGGATTCCCCTCTCCTATGCTTGCAAAATAGTAAAAAGAGAACAAAGTAAAAAGAGAACAAAATGTTTTCGCAAGAAGTGACTACTAGTTTTCCTTAGCAGTTGTTAGTGCCATCACAGTTCTGGTAAGGCTCCTAAGAGCACTCGTTACTACAGTGGGAACTCAGATTCCATGAGTATCTTGTCAGGCTCGGTGGTTCATGCCTGTAATCCCAGCACTTTGGGAGGCAGAGGTGGATGGATTATCTGAGGTCAGGAGATCAGCCTGGCCATCGTGGTGAAAAGTCCCTAGTAAAAATACAAAAATTAGCTGGGCGTGGTGGCGCATGCCTGAGGCAGGAGAATTGCTTGAACCCAGGAGGCAGAGGTTGCAGTGAGCTGAGATCACGCCACTGCACTCCAGCCTGGGCAACAGAGCGAGACTCCATCTCAAAAAAAAAAAAAAATTTTCCTTGAGTTTCTTATGTTTTGTTAACTTTCTGTTATTTGTACAGTTGAAACCTCAGAGGATTAGGATAATTGCCTTTTCAGTTTTCCTGAGCTGCTGAAAATAAACTTTCATATTTTTACTCTCCATACTCAGTATAGTTTACATTTTTAAAAGTGAACATTTATACATGTATTACTTACAAAAACACTCCCTCCTCTCAGTCAAGACCCAAATCAATCCACTAGCAAAACAGAACAAGGGAAGTTAATGCTGGGTATCCTTAAAGGCGTCCTGAGAATTATTTTATTTTCCGGGGGTAGGGGTGGTGGGGGAGTGGAGAGGACGCTTTGGTGGTGAAATAATTTTGGGGTACTTGGACTCTAAGAGGATCATGGTGTACACGAACACATCTGAAGGAAAGAAACCTGGCTATCTATACCCGATATTTCTCAAACTTCATTGACCAGTGAGCCTTAATTTTGAATACAATCCTTTGGACGTAGGGTTCCCTGGAGCCTCCTTTGAGAAATACCGAAGTCATGTAAAGAACGTTGAGTGTAGATTGTGTCCCTGCTGCCAACACCTAATTTGTAAGGATGAGGGTATAGTAGGGTAGCTTGTAATCTTCACTGGGCTCTCAAATTTTAGGTGTCTGTACGACAGAGGTGTGTTTGGTAGAGGAAGGGATGACTGTATCGGGGAGTGGGATCGTGAGTTAAGGTCTTGCATACTGAGGTGGTGGGGCAGTTTTAGAGGGAGCCAAAACATTTGTTTAGTCCCAGCTTTTCATCGTGGACTCCTGTGCTTTGTGTCAGAAATAGGTGTCATCCCTTTTTCTATGGGAAGGAATTTATAGTTTGGAGGAGGTGGAGTTGGATTTGGAACCTCAGTTGGCCTGCACTGAGAACTGCTGGTTTCCTGCTCAGTTAGACCAGTTAGGGGGAAATAAGAAGACTGCCAAAACCTGTGGCTTGGGTCTCAGTTCCCTTTCTCCAGCCGCTGCACCAGAGTTTCGGCACCACACAGATGGTTCTCTGTGGCAGCTCTCAGAGCGGTCCTCATTTGGCCGGAAGCTACTCAGGCAGCCTCTGTTTCCTCACTTCGGCGGGGTGGGCTTGGTTGTGGGTGAAAGAGATAAGATATTTAGCAGTGAGTCATTTTTTTATGGTAGTTTGACCTGGTTACTTTGGTTGCTTTGTCCTTTCTCGTACTTTACCCACTTAGGAAAATGGGAGTCCTGGCCGGCCAGCGTTGCTATCTCAGACCTGTGGATGAGGGATTCTGTGTGTCTGTTGAACTGCCTGTTTCCTCCCAACCTCCAAAAGGTTATAATGTCCCCATTCTTCTATGAGTGACCAACATGGAGTGCCATGTATGTTCAAAATATGATTTCTAATTGGCCCAGTGTTTGTAAGAAGAAACCTTTGATTTCAGGGTGTGCTGCTTTATCTCCTGCATCTGGGGTTGGGATAGGCTGAATATCTGTTGGAACAATTTTCTGCAGTGAAGGTTGAATGGGTGTTCTGTCCTGTTTTTAATTATTGGACTGTAGGACCTTTTCTCTCGTAAGCACTGAAAAACCTCTAAGGCAGTAAGCAAAGCCTGATCTGACATATGTTTTAAGGAACGGTGTATAATAATACATGTGTAAAATTTCTCCACCTTAAAGGTGTACTGTGGCCAAGGAGGGAAGCGGAGAAGGACCTGGGAGTAGAAGGGATCATTCCCCTGCAATTGGATAAGTGACATTTAAGCTGCATTCCATGTAAGCTTTTGGGCTTCAAAACCTTCCCCTCCCGTCTCCAGCTTCCTTAGATACTGTGCTTGTTATGGGCTCATTCGGAGTAATAAACTGTACCGTAATTCATGAGCTTGCAAGGTCTTCTTTAACTGCTTGCAGCCAGGAGACTAATGACAACATTTAAAATTACAGATTGCTCATTTTGGAGTCTATCTGTTTCGAGTTATGAATGAAATTTATTAGCCACTTACTGGATAGTAGAACCTTTTTGCAAAGACTCAATGTCCTCGTGTGTGTGTGGGGGGGGGAGGGGAAGGGTGTAGAAAGGGAGCAAGCAGTCCCGCTTTTATCTATGGTTCTTAGAGGTGTTACAGGATGCAGTAACCATGAGGACTCTGGTGTTGCACAAAAGTTGAATTCTTACTTGGAAAGTTTAGGTCTGGGATGGAAAGGTGACAGGAAGAAAAAGGTTAAGGTTACCCACACTCTATCAGTGATAGTTATCAATGAGTGACTGTTGGTAGACAGCAAGCAGATAATATTGGGGTAAGAAGGTTCTGGATACAAAAGAACTAGGTAAGATTACAAATGTAGTCTCTCTATAAACCAGATACTCAAAGACAAATGTTTAAAGCAGCGTGTAAGTAACTGGGTTTTCCATAACTTTCAGAAATGGCTACAATTACTTAAATCCCAGGTCTTTAAAAATTCCAAAGGAACAGCAAGTGCCACATAAAGAGGAAAAGCTGCAAAATGGTAGGATGGGACCTGAGTTAGCAAATGGGAAATTGGGCTCCTTTTTTTTACTACAAAATTTTGTTCTTTTTTCACAGAGTGCTGAGAGTATTAGTAGAACTTTAATGCATTTAGAAGTGACACCATATTAATCATACGCATTTCACTTTCTGTCATGAGTTCTATACATTTTGGCTTGAAATCAGTCATCAGTGTGATATTTAGAGGTTTACTACATCTCATTCATACCTTTATTTTTTTTCTAGCCCTCTCACCCGGGTTTCATCTGAGTGACTAGAAGTGCCATTTATTTATTGACTGTGGAGGTTAACGTACACTGATGGATGATTGCATTTTTTTTTCCACTAAGCCAGTATTACATGAAATGAGTATTGTTGACCACATTTTATTTTCTCTTGTGGAATTAATAGTCTGTAAGTCCTTAAAGGTAGTTTCTGTGGGATGAGTCTCTTCCTTTTCCCATAGTGATTTGATAGGAAGACTGAATGAAAAACAGTAGTTGTCTTGTATATTTGAAACATAAGGAAAATTATGTGGATACTCAAGCATTAAATTCAAATCGGCAAATGGGGCTGCCCTGTTTGGTATGTTGGTAAACATGTTTTATTATTAGCTTGAGAAGGAAATGCCTGGTATAGTGACTAAGACTGTAATAAGGAAAGATAACTACTTACTTTTTCTGGAGCAGTCAAAGTTTTGATTAATATAGATTATCAGTGTTTGTGAATTGTACCTTGATATGTGTTTTTGGTCATTGGTAACTTTTGGAAAAGTTTATGTCAAGAGAAAGAATAGTTTATAGCTCTTTGGACATAGGAGGGCAAGGTGATACCTTTTCATCTTTCTGCGTGAAAGATGATTCATGATCTCAAGTCTTCATTTTACAGGTATTTTACCATTATTACCAACATGTTACTTTAAGAGTAATGAAGTGAAAGCTTTCCATTGTTGACTTAGTAGTTCAAAGCCTAATGGTGTAAGTCCTGTTTTTGCCTTGATAATCAGGAAGATTTATTCCTATGCTTTATATTGATTGTGGTCGCTGTACTTTCTTTTACATGTTTCCTGACTTTGCTAGATTTGTTAATTTTTATGGTGACCCACTTTTAGTTAAGTGAGAATTTCTTTCTAAATCAGGGCTCTCCATTGCCTAGGATGGCCAACCTTAAAGCAAAGAATAACATATAACCTCATTTTGTATCTGTTTATTGCGATCACAGGTTATTTGGTGGTTATTTATTTTTTATTTATTTTTTGAGATGGAATCTTGCTATGTCGCCCAGGCTGGAGTGCAATGGCGTGATCTCGGCTCACTGCAACCTCCACCTCCTGGGTGCAAGCAATTCTCCTGCCTCAGCTTCCCGAGTAGCTGGGATTATAGGCACCCGCCACCATGCCCAGCTGATTTTTGTATTTTTTAGTAGATACGGGGTTTCAGCTGGTTTCGAACTCCTTGACCTCAAGTGATCCACCTGCCTCGGCCTCCCAAAGTGCTGGGATTATAGGCATGAGCCACTGCCCCCGGCCCAGGTGGTTATTTTTCAAAATGAGCAATGGTTATGAAGTTAAACAACAAAGGATTTTGAGTAAATTCAAAGTTATGGCAGGAATTATAATCCTAATTGATAATTTATGAAGGTAGCCTACAGAATTTTAGGTCTTATTGTGACAAACTAGTAGCAGCTGGTTCCTTTACCTCCACCAGCTTTCTGGCAGAACGGGTGACGAAGTTGTAAGGCACACATCCTGTAGGCAGCACACCTGGGGATCTTGTTGAACTATTGCACATTCTGGGGTTCAGTCTGTGAGGCAGGGCCTGAGGGTGTGCATATTTCAAATAAGCGCCCCAGTATGCTAATACTTTGCCTTGAGTAGCAAGGCTGTGGGCAGTAATCCTGCACAGGCAGTGTGGCTGGCCAGAGGGTCATTGCCTCACATGCAAAGCCACTTAACTCCTGGCCTTCCTTCTTTGGGGTTCCTTTTTAAGCCTTAGGGCTTGATTCTTTGAAGTCCAATATTTTTGTTCATAGGCTTTCTATACATTTATTGGAAGCACTATTTAATATGCTTCTCAACTCTTTGCCCAGCCAAGTAATACCCAATGTGGGAAGAGTTGCCCCTCCTTTGTTATTATTTCAACAATGTGATTAAAACAATTTGGGGACCGGGCGCGGTGGCTCATGCTTGTAATCCCAGCACTTTGGGAGGCCGAGACGGGCGGATCACGAGGTCAGGAGATGGAGACCACCTTGGCTAATACGGTGAAACCCCGTCTCTAGTAAAAATACAAAAATTCGCCGGGCCAGGTGGCGGGCTCTGTAGTCCCAGCTACACGGGAGGCTGAGACGTGAACCCGGGAGGCGGAGCTTGCAGTGAGTGCGCCACTGCACTCCTGCCTGGGCGACAGAGCGAGACTCCATCTCAAAAAACAAAACAAAACAAAACAATTTGGGACTGCTTTGAATACTGACCTTAGCATTTCACTCCCAAGGAAAAAACCCAAACACCATTAAACAAAGCAAGCTTGTTGAACAAGGAAATAGAAGTTTTCGACAATTTGATAATGGTATTTCAGGTGCAGAGGTTACTGTTTGTATTATTAGTGTTAGGTGCCTTCTTTTTAGTTCACCTGGGCGAATCCTGGCTGCAAGTTTAATGATAGGTAATATTGAAATCAGCACTAAACCCAGGGCATAATTTAGTGGTTGAGAGCACTGGGTTGAGACCTCAGTAACAGTGATAATTCGTTTAAGCTGTGTGACTCTAGGCACGTTGCTTACGTTCTCTGGGCCTCCGTTTCTTCAGCTGAGAGATAATCACAGTCTCAACCTTGATCCTGGTTGCTGTGGGGATTAAAGGAGGGAATAAATGTCAACTGCTGTAAACAGTCCTCGAGTAAGTGCAGGTGGTAGTGGTTACTCCCCCTAATAACCAGCCTTGATAACCAGCTGAGGGTAGAGGGCTCAGGAGGCTCGAGATCAGCTGCCCATCTCACTGCACTGCCTCAGTTGTCCCAGCTTCCTTTTGCTCCTTTTCCTCCCTCCTGGAGCTGGTGGTAGAGAATGGACATAATTTGCTGATCCCCCACTGTAACTTGGGTAGTTAAACCTGCACTTTTTGTGAAATCTGGAGCGGTGTTAATTTATTCACTTTTTTAAAAGAGGACTCTAAAGCCAGAGGATTCTAAGCCTCCAGGCCACCTCTCCCAGTCCATCCAAGATGCAGACACCAGAGAGCAGCCAGCTCATGGTTACGGTCGTTCTCTGAAGCAGCCAGACCATCATCAGAAGGCCCTTCACAGACTCCCATATCCAGATGAGTGATGCTTTACTTTTGACCTTTGTAGCGTGGCCTTTCCCCCTCTAACCCTTTAATCATCTCTTTAAAAAATCAATCAACAAATATTTATTGAACGTTTCCTTGTAGGCTTTAAAATCCACCCGTAGGCTGCTCTGTGACTCTTAAGGATTTCTGCCCTGCATCCAGAAAGAATGCAGTAGCTCTGGCAAATTAGTATCTGCTTTCGTAGATTATGAGCATTTTCTGTTTTTCCTCGGAGTCCATGGGTGTGTCCAGTGCTGGCAGGGGCATGATCAGGTTGCAGGGTTGTGGTGGTGTATCTTGTCTGAGACGCTTGGTGAGGTGCAGGGACGGAGGAGCCGCTGTTTCCAGCTTGTGTTTTGCTCTCTTTATTGGCTCTTTCAGCTGACTGCTTTTCACAACCGGTTGTGATGGAACATTTAAAACCGGTTTTGGGGTCACAACCAAGTTTTCTCTTCTCACTGATTGCCAGGAGGGGTGCCCACTGGGAGCCAGCACAAGTCTGGGTTTTTTTGGTTGGACAGAGTTTCTTGCCTACAGTTTCCAGCTGGTAAATGAGCCTGGACTTGAGGAAGTTGTCGGAGGCTTTCCATCTTTTAAATGTTGGCCATGGTAGCTAGTATTGTTGAAGAAAACGTGAAGAAGGATTTTAAGAAATGGCCATTGAAGATTGATGTTGGCTGGTCATCCTGCACACTGTCCTTCCTTTATGTAGTGTAATGCAGGATTTCTTATTCAGAGGGCAGCCCTGCTGTGGGCCTACCCCAGGAGAAAGGGTGCAGGGAGAGTGCTGGCACTGGCTAATTCTGTCATTCCACTTTGGAGAGGGGAGAACCTCCTGAGCAGCTGAATGCCTTTGATGGTTTCCAGTTTTCACCACGCTAAATTTCATTCTTCATCTTCCTCCTCTTTGCCTACAACATAGCTTAACTTAGAGTTAAAATTGGTTTCATTCTTTTTTTTTTTTTTTTTGAGACGGAGTCTTGCTGTGTCACCCAGGCTGGAGTGCAATGGCCAGATCTCGGCTCACTGCAAGCTCCGCCTCCCGGGTTCACGCCATTCTCCTGCCTCAGCCTCCCGAGTAGCTGGGACTACAGGCGCCCGCCGCCTCGCCCGGCTAGTTTTTTTTTGTATTTTTTATTAGAGACGGGGTTTCACCGTGTTAGCCAGGATGGTCTCGATCTCCTGACCTCGTGATCCGCCCGTCTCGGCCTCCCAAAGTGCTGGGATTACAGGCTTGAGCCACCGCGCCCGGCCGGTTTCATTCTTTAGTGCTGTTTCTTTCTCTTCTTGTTTGCATTAGTGGATGAGTTTAGATTCAAGCTAGAGTGTGGTTCTGATGTGTGAGTAAAGCACCTCGTTTTCCCCTAACCACAGCCTCGTCACTGGGTACTTGGCAGAAGCAGACGCCATTGTTGACTGAAAATAAATGGAGTTCAAGGGGTCTTCAGGGTTCTTGAACTTGATTTCCCCCCCCCACCCCGTCTCTTTGGAGCACCCCTTCAATATCTAATTGTTAACATTCTGTGTGTGAGAGATGTATTGTGTATTGACTGTTTATTTAAAGTCCTGTGAATTCCTTGGACAGTGTATTATGAATTTACAAGGGAGTGCACTATATCTTTGGGGTATTTGTGTTAAATGCATTATATTACACAATACATTATTCTGAACTTTTGTAAGGAAAGAATTTTCTGCTCTTCATTTGTGGTTTTGGTTACAGTTTTTAAAATGCAGAGACAAATTCCAGCTCCATTTCTGGTGGCCCACTTGTGGGACCAAATCTCTCTCTCTAAACGTCAGATTTTTAGAAGCTCTACCAGCAGTCCTCGAGGCTTACAGTTTTCCTGGGTTTCTGTTGCCAAGTAACTTCAACTTTTCGTACTTGGAGATCACAAGTGGCAGACGCCCTTAGTGCTTCACAGTTAAGATTTGAGGGGGACAGTCTCCTTTGGTGTGGAGTTCATCTTCCGCAGCCGCAGAAACAACAACTCAGGAATTCCTTCCACCTAGCAGTGAGCCAGCAGCCTCTTTTCTCATTAACAACATAGTCGTATTTCTTAAGGATCATCCTGTTTATTTAGTCCACCTTCTGGGGAAAGGGGAAAAATACCCTCTTCCTTAAACTTATTTTCAGGTACTTAAAATTGTTTTTTGAACTTTTGTTTTCACCGTTGGAGCACACCTGTTTAACCAGCATCTAGATTAAGAAATAGCATCTAGATTAAGAAATAGAACCTTATCAGCTCCTCCCTAGAAATGGTCTTCAGCCCCATAGATGAGCTTTGATTTTTTTTTTTTTTTTAAACTTTTAAATAGGTGTGGGAAGACTTTTCACAAGAGCGGGGAACAGTGTACAAGGAACCTAGGAATAAAAACACAAGGGGCAAGTGGGGTGGGGGAAAATGGAAGGTGGGGAAATAGGCAGCCTATTTTTTTTCCTGACGTTACCCACATATTTTGAAGTTAATATATATAAATTAATTATATATAATTAATTATATTAATATATTATGTATATTATATTTATTTTTAACATTAAAAAATTTAGACTGGGCCTGGTGGCTCATGCCTGTAATCCCAGCACTTTGGGAGGCCAAGGCAGGCGGATCACAAGGTCAGGAGGTCGAGACCAACCTGGCCAACATAGTGAAACCCGGTCTGTACTAAAGGTACACAAAAAATTAGCCGGGCATGGTGACAGGCGCCTGTAGTCAACAGCTACTCAGGAGGCCAAGGCAGGGGAATCTCCTGAACCCAGGAGGTGGAGGTTGCAGTGAGCCGAGATAGCGCCACTGCACTCCAGTCTGAGCCACAGAGCAAAACTCTGTCTCAAAGCAAAAGAAAACTTTTTCTGTCGCCCAGACTGGAGTGCAGTGGCGCTCACTGCAGCCTCCGCTCCCCGGGTTCAGGTGATTCTCCTGCCTCAGCCTCCCGAGGAGCTGAGATCACAGGTATGCAGCACTGTGTTCGGCTAAGTTGTGTATTTTTAGTAGACATGCGGTTTTGCCATGTTGCCCAGGCTGGTCTCAAACAACATCAGGTGATCCTCCTGCCTCTGACTCCCAAAGTTCTGGGATTACAGGCGTGAGCGACCACACCTGGCCTAGTTTTGTTTTTAGTACATTGCAATTAATGTTTACATTCAAACTTTAAAATTCCTTGAATCTTTGTTTTCGGTAAGGAGTTGTGGTTCTTCTCCCCCACCAGAAAATATGATTCAGCTGCGTCATTTTTGGTATTTTTTTTTTTTTTTTTCTTTTTTAATGACTTACCTCTATGGAAAACTTTGTAGTTTGTGGGGAGAAATTTTGTATATTTTTGTACTTCAGCTACTATGTTTTCCCCTTTATGTGATTAGTTTAATTTCAGATTTATTACTAGGAGCTCATGAGAAATATGTTCATTGCCCAAATTTGCTAGGGCAGCAGAGCCTGGTTTCATGTCATTTGTGGAGTTCATTATCATGCATAATTCATCGGGTCCAAGAAATTCAGACTCCCAGCCAGTGTAGCCTAAAACTTATTTTCACAGGAGCCAGTCAGGTGTCAACTAAAACAAGTACTTGATAAGCTATAGACCCTGACATGGTTTTGTCCTGCTCAAAACTTTCGAGTTTCCATTCTAATCTTGATGCACAGAATGGTTGGTAACGGTTCTTCCTCCTTAAATTTTTCTGGTTTTCTGAAAGGGTGCAGGGAATACCCTCACCCCTTCCTAATTCCCCTTAGCAGCTTTGAGTCCCCTTTCTTAATCCTTTACCCCTTTTCTCGTTGTTATACAGTGAATTTTGTTTAATTCCTTTGTGCTGGTTTGGAACAAGTGCCATTTTAAATATCATTTCTATGATGGAGTGCATTCTAGGTTTTAAACTGCAGGTTTATAAATGAACTTTTAGAAGGTGGGCGATTTGAAAGTGATTCTGTGTGGAAATAGAAGCCAGAGGTGCCAGATTCAAAGGCCATCTGGATCCGGAGCCTCATTTATTGTCACCAAGAACTTGATGTTCGTGCTGTTTGCCATTTCCCTAAACTCTGCCTCTCTAAGGATAATGGCTTTTCACAGAAGCCTAAATGTAATGCTTTCTTCATTCCCTTGCTTCCCTTTAAAATCTTTAAGTATCTTTTGGAAGCATGCTCCATTTGCATATAAACATTGATAGAAATTCAGAGAGAGAGAGTCCTGTTTTCTCCCCTGTGGTTAAATAGTGACAGTTGATCTACTGAATACCTTCCTTCCTTAAAAACAACGAGATTAGGTAATTACAGCGAATGTGGTCATTAGCCTCATCTGCTCTTATTATCTTATATATTTGTAACTGTGAGGGCCAAAAGATGTGAGGATAAGCCAGACACTCCCTATTTTGAAAAGACAGGACTTGTAAAAACATGTTACTGTAGCATGGTCACTGATGGAATCTACAGTTTGATCCAGCATGACTTTTGCTTATTGGTGAAATTGGTTTTCTTATATTTTGTGAACAGTAAATAGGCTATGTGCTTGGATAGTACTTAGGCTCATATAGGAAAGTTTAATCATGGCTTTTCTCCAGTTTAATTTGAAAGAGTGCAGTGGGGAAGTCCCCTGCAGGGTGGAAATAGTAGTAGTTGAACATGAGTGACCTTTTTGGTTGACTGACTGCCCTTCCTATGAAGCTGGCCCAGTGTCTTTCCTCTGTCAGGATTACTTCCTGTCTCAGCCTGAATAGTTTAAGTAGCTGCAAGATTGATGTTGGATATCTCTGGGAAAATTCCATTCTCTTGAATTTAACTAACAGAATACCTCTTTCCATTTCTTTCAACATGTTCCATTATTGACCTCAGAAGGAACTAAACATTATTTCTCATCCAACAGTCTCATTGTTCATCTTCTTTGGGCTTAACAATCCTGTGTTACCTCAGTCATTTCTTTTATGAAGGTTTCAGGTGCCTCATTATTCTCTATGTGGAGACTGTGTTAGTGTCCTTAAAAACTGACATCCCATGTTTTAAGCATCTGGTCTGCACTGTAAGTAGTATGATATTTTGCATCTATTTCACTCTGCTTCTAGGAATTTGGTCACAAGGATGTGTAGTAAGTATTTTACTGTGTATCCCAGTGAAAAATTGAAACCAATAGGGGATTGGTTAAATTATGGAACATCTGTTCCGTGCAGTCATTAAAATGATATGGTAGCAAGAATGTTGACTGACAAAGTATGTGAAAAAAGCAAGTGAAAAAAGTAAGTGAGAAAACAGTATGTACAGTTTAATTTTTTTTGTTTTATCTTGGTAAATTTAGTAAAATATGTATACATATAATGTATAAAGCATACACATATAAACGTGTGTGTGTGTGGGGGTGTGTGTGTGTGTGTGCGCGTGTATATATGTACGCTTTGACAGATGAAGTGGTGGTATAGGCGCAGGTGGGAGGGGCAACTAATCCACACTGAGGGATGAAAGAAGACGGGAAGGACAGGGATTAGCCAGGTGAAGATGGGATTGGCCAACAGTGTGTTCCAAAGTGAAAGTGGAAGGCCCGGAGGTGACAGATGGCGTGGAAGAGTTTAGGAAGAGGGATGGATGCTCAGGAGATAAGGCTTATCTATATTTTCTCCAGGAAACCTGTATTGCTCTGTAATAAACAAAAAAAAAATGGTCCCTAGAAAGCTTCCTCTTCCAAACCAGAAAGTCAGGGAAGCAGCGGGAAAGCAGATTGCTCTGTTGCTTTAAGGCTGTGGAGTTTGGACTCTTAATGAGATTAAGGCCAGGGAGGCTTTTCCAGGCTGGCTGGATGGGCTGGGGCTGGGTGTCTCTGGTGAAACAGATGAATTCCAGATAGGTAATGTAATTTCCAGAGGTGCCGCACAAATGCCTTTGCCTCCTGCTACTGGTTAGAGGAAAACAAGCATGTGATTTATGTAAAAATACATGAATATTAGTTTTTATCAAAACCCTGCAGAAGAAAAACAGTATAAAAAATGACGTTTCCTGCCATAGCCTCTTTGTGGAATGAAATTAAGAAAATCAGTATTATTTACAAATGACTAGTCACAGTGGAACTGGTCTGTTGAACCTACCCTTTGTAGATAGCATTAATAGATCACCCTCTCCCACATTACTCCAACCATAACAGAAATAGTGATTTACATAGGAAAATGCCAGCTGAATTAAACAAGGATGGCCCTGAATTCTACTGTAGGGAATCTTTTTTTTTTTTTGAAACAGAGTCTCACTCTGTCGCCCAGGCTGGAGTGCAGTGGCACGATCTCTGCTCACTGCAACCTCTGCCTCCCGGGTTCACGCCATTCTCCTGCCTCAGCCTCCTGAGTACCTGGGACTACAGGTGCCCGCCACCACGCCCGGCTAATTTTTTGTATTTTTAGTAGAGACGGGGTTTCACTGTGTTAGCCAGGATGGTCTCAATCTCCTGACCTCATGATCCGCCCACCTCGGCCTCCCACAGTGCTGGGATTACAGGCGTGAACCCCCGCGCCCGGCCTCCTGTAGGGATTCTTAAGATGGCACAAGCTAGGCTATGAATGCCTTGGCCTCCCCTCCTCTCCCCTGTTTTTGGGTGACGTTCCCCTCTGGATTTCTTGCTAGGTAGTTCTGGAGGGAAGGAGATGCCCTCCTACATAAGCACCTGCAGGTGCAGAGATGGGATGGGCCTAAGTATTCTGAGATCTTCCAGGACATGGATTTCCATCTTGAGAATTCCCATCCCCCCTTAGCTCTTCGGTGGCCCAGTTCTGGAAGTTGAGATTTGGACCAAGATTATTGTCTTAAAATAAATCTTGGATGTGACTCCTGCCAGGATGACTTGTAAAAAATTTCATGCCAGAAACTGAGCTGACTTTGGTTTGTGGGCTGGAGGTGGCTGATTTCAACTCTGGGAATTCATTCTAAATTTCGGTGCCCTGTTCACTCTGAGTTGTCTTCTCACGGCTGCCTGCCCAGTCCCTTTGTGGGAATGGGAACCCTCGGAGAGTGAATGTGAGGACTTCACATCCTTTGGGATGCGGGTATTTTAGTTCCAGGGCTAACATGCACGTTTGCAGTGAGATAGTTGCTATAATAATGCTATAATAAGCTGTTAGTCTCAGAGACCCCTCCGCGTGGCGTATCAATGGGGCTTGTGACAGTTGGAGTTGGAATCTTAGAGGATTCATATCACCCTTGCTCCTAATCCAGTAATCCCTGGCAGTGCCCATCACCAGCCTCACACCTCCTTGTGCCAGTCATGAGCATGGTGAGCCTCTCTGGTACACTTTTTTTTTTTTTTGAGACGGAGTCTTGCTCTGTCGCCGAGACTGGAGTGCAGTGGCCGGATCTCGGCTCACTGCAAGCTCCGCCTCCCGGGTTTACGCCATTCTCCTGCCTCAGCCTCCCGAGTAGCTGGGACTACAGGCACCCGCCACCTCGCCCGGCTATTTTTTTGTATTTTTTACTAGAGACGGGGTTTCACCGGGTTAGCCAGGATGGTCTCGATCTCCTGACCTCGTGATCCGCCCATCTCGGCCTCCCAAAGTGCTGGGATTACAGGCTTGAGCCACCGCGCCCGGCCTGGTACACTTTTACATTAGAAAAAGTCTGAAGAGGCCGGGCGTGGTGGCTCACGCCTGTAATCCCAGCACTTTGGGAGGCCGAGGCGGGTGGATCACCTGAGGTTGGGAGTTTGAGACCAGCCTGACCAACATGGAGAAACCCTGTCTCTACTAAAAATTAGCCGGGCATGATGGCGCATGCCTGTAATCCCAGCTACTTGGGAAGGCTGAGGCAGGAGAATCTTGAACCTGGGAGGTGGACTTTGCGGTGAGCCGACACGGCACCATTACACTCTAGGCTGGGCAATAAGAGTGAAACTCCATCTCAAAAGAAAAATAAATAAAAATAAAAAATAAAAGTAGAACCTTTCCTAAGAGAAGGAGCTGAGAGGGAAGAGAGTGAACGTTGGGTGTCTGTGTATGGCCATACACAGAAAAAGTCTGAAGACTTGTGAGCAAGCCTTTCTCCCCCATAGGTGAATATTGAATATTAGATCTACCTTTCTGCACAACACAAAAGCAAATTCCTTAATACAAGACACAGATGGCACTCTGATTCGGCTTGCAAAAAAGGTAACTTTTTTTCCCCCTTCTTAATATTTTCCTTAAATTTTTTTTTCCTTTTAATACCCTAAAGCCCCAAAAGGGAGTTTGTATTGTAAAATATTCTTTAATAAGTCACTTTTAACCACATGAAACTTGGGGAGATTTTCCACATTTGGACCAGGTCCCTGGATTGTATTGCCAGAGGTGTGGCTTTTGGCGTTAACTTTTACTTAATTTAGATGGCTACTTTCCAGAGAAATCAATTTAATCTAACAAATTGTCATAACTCATTCTACATACGCACCCCTACTGTTCTGGATTTAAAAAACAAAAACAAAGGCCGGGCGCGGTGGCTCAAGCCTGTAATCCCAGCACTCTGGGAGGCCGAGACGGGCGGATCACGAGGTCAGGAGATCAAGACCATCCTGGCTAATACGGTGAAACCCCGTCTCTACTAAAAAAATACAAAAAACTAACCGGGCGAGGTGGCGGGCGCCTGTAGTCCCAGCTACTCGGGAGGCTGAGGCAGGAGAATGGCGTAAACCCGGGAGGCGGAGCTTGCAGTGAGCTGAGATCCAGCCACTGCACTCCAACCCGGGCAACAGAGCGAGACTCCATCTCAAAAAAAAAAAAAAAAAAAAAACAAAAAAAACCTTGTAAGTCAGTTTTGATTTTGAGACGGAGCCTCGCCCTGTCACCCAGGCTGGAGTGCAGTGGCGCGATCTCTGCTCACTGCAACCTCCACCTCCCAGGTTCAAGCAGTTCGCTGCCTCAGCCTCCCGAGTAGCTGGGATTACAGGCGTCTGCCACCACGCCTGGCTAATTTTTGTACTTTTAGTAGAGATGGGGTTTCACTATCTTGGCCAGGCTGGGCTCAAACTCTTGATCTCGTGATCCACCTGCCATGGCCTCCCAAAGTGCTGGAATTACAGGCATGAGCCACTGCACCCGGCCTCAGTTTGGATTTTTAAAAAAACAGTCTTATTGAAGTAAAATATACGCATGCAACCATTTCAGGTGTACACTGTGATAACTTAGGACAACTGCACACACCTGGGTATTACCATCCCATATATACCATCAATATATGCCCCTCCCGCCACCCAAGAAAGCTCCGTTGTGCTCCTGTCCTGTGCCCCCATGCCAACGCCGACCTGCTTTCTCGCGCTGTAGATTAGCGTTGCCTGTTGTAAATGCCATATAGATGGAAGCACTTTTGTGTCTACTACATCCCTTCACTTTGCTTTCAGATTCATCCAGGCTGTGTGTATCGTTTGTTCCTTCCTGTTATGGTTCAGTAGTCTCCTCTCTTTCTGTTTTTCTGTTCTCTTCCTGTGACTCGCTCATTGTCTGTTTCTTTATTTCCCTGTAAGGCTGGCCTGGTCCTTTCGTTATTCCCTGTAGTCTTTTTCTCAAGTGGGCATTAGAGCAGTCTTATCTTTCACACACGCTAAAAGAACCTAGTATCTGAGAGATGATCCAGCCAGACTCTGCCCTTACCTTTACCCCTCACCACCCCATTAGGGGACAGAACAAGCAAACATACTGACAGACCCAAGCCTTGTTGTTCAGACGAAACACTGCGGTTCTCTTGGTTCAGCATCTTTCCTGCAAACCGAGCTGCAGTCTCCAGTTTCAGAATAGTGCCTTCCATAAAGTCTGTGGGAGTTTTCCGTTTATGTTGCTTGTTTTTAAACAATCTTCTTGGAAAAGAATTCAGTGCTGTTAATGATTGCCGTTGGAGCTTTTCTGTACATTACAGAGTTAGGCAGTGGACACCTGTCCTCTGCTTCCTGATCTCCTTTTGATGGTTAGGGAGAGAATATGTTGACTCAGAATAGCAAGGAGCCATGGCACCCTAAGGAAACAGGAAAATCTCAGTTTTCATGGATGAGAAAGTCCCATTCTATTGGCTGTGTGTGCCTGAGTATGTACACTGTGACATCTTGTTTTTAGTTGTATGAAGAAAGCGCTGTGGCTGAGAACCAGTGTTTGGAGCTTGGGGTTGGGTAGCCTGGGTTTATAGTCACTACATGTCCCAACTCCCCAGGCCCTAGGAGGTACTGCACAAGCAGTACGGACAGGGTCTTGCGTTTGTGCCTCTTCACTGGTGACTTCCCATTTTGAAGAGTGCCAGCTTTTCTGGGAAGTCTGCTGCCAACACTGAGCTGAGCCAGGGTTGCTGTTCACGTCTAAGCAGGCAGGATGTTGGTGCTGCGGCAACATGCTGTCCTTGAGAGCGCTGTGGAATTTGCAGCATGCGGTACGGATTCAGAAATGGTGTATTTTTCTTGTGGCATTAGTGTTTTGACTTGCAAATCTGGAAAAGAACAGGAAGTCTTGGTGGAAACACTCTCTGGTTGATGTATAGAAACTTGTGGACTTAACTGCATTTTAAGCACCACTTATTAGAAAATGAATTTCTTCTCGCTTGGGGAGATTTTTTTCAGATCTTAAATACATCTGTCGTCTAAGCCTCTTCTCCTAGTGGCAGATGATCCCTGCCCTGGGCCTAGGAGAGTAGACATTGGTAATTATCTTTGGCCTGTCTCTCCCCAAATATCCTTGTACCTTCTGCTGGCCTATGGCTGTCCGGAAGCCCTCATGGAGGTGCTGCTTTTGTTTTTATCTCTTCATTTAGGGAGAAAATACTACATCTGGGCCCAAGGCCCAAGGTGTCCTGATGCGAGTCCTTCTAATTCTGGGTAGCCGTGAACAGTGCTGCTGTTCATAGATAAGGTCAAGGGGATGGGTTTAAGGTGTTCAGGTAGTGGATGGCAGAGGCTGTATTCATATTAATCTTGATCCACTCTGCAGGTTGCTGTGGCTCCTGTTTTCCCCAGTCCTGTGCTCTCCTGCTGCGATTCTGTCAAATTACCCATTTATAACATTTGCCACTACTACCAATACCTTATCTCTGCTAGAATATAAAGTAATAATATAATAATTTTAAAAAATGAAGAGCAAGAATCTTTTTGTTCTTGAGGTTAATCTTGCTCATAAATTTACCTCAAGCACCTGGAACAGTGCCTGGCATGTGGTACTTAAATATTTGTTAAAAGAATGAATAATAAGTAAATAGCATTTTGAAATTTGCTGTCATTCAAATTGTGATTTGTGGTGTTAGAGTTCTTATAGGCAGGGCTTAGTTTTAATAAATGACATTAGGAGCTAGTTATAAATCATACATTAGACATAGTTTAATCAGTTTGGTGCTTGTGTATAGAAGCGGACAGAACCCTGGAGATACAGTTGAGGTCTCTTGAATTAGAGGAGAGAGGGAACTTGCATTGGAACAGTGTCACAGACAATCCATGGTACACAGATGCCAGAGGTAGACCCTGTAGGTTAGGGAAGGTTTGGGGATTGTGAAATGAATGGGCAGCAATAATTAGTATAAATTATTATAAATTGCCTTTATTACTGTTGGTTTCCCGACTACTTCAAAAAATATACACATACGTAGCCTGGTGTGGTTAGTCGGGGTTGCCACTGTAGAAAAGCCTTTCAGAAGAAACAGAAGAGTGATCCTTTCAGCAGCACATATACTAAAATTGGAATGATACAGAGAAGATTAGCATGGCCCGTATGCAAGTATGACATGGAAATTTGTGAAGCATTCCATATTTTTACATATTGGAAAATCAGGTTTGGATTATGCATTTTCTAAAATCAAGAAATATAGTATCCTCAGCAATATGTTTTGAAGAGTATTTTGCCTTAGAAATAATTTTTACATAAGTAGTACCTATATTAATAAAGAACTAAAGGAAATAGAGCAGCATGCTTATCCAAAAATTCTCATTGTGAATAAGTAAATTGATTCTGCCAGAAAGAAGAGTTTAGACATGTTTTTATTGCAAACTTTCTTCAGATGCCAGGACTAGGGAGGATGAGAGAGAGACAGGAGAGGTAGGAGAGCTGTGTCCCTTTAGAATGCTGTTTGAACCCATGATGGATGAATTAGCAAGGTTTATGCCCACCTATATCAGCTGGCTTTCCAAGATTTATGTGACCTGTTGCCTTGTCTTGGAGAACTCCAGTCTCTCTCATATAGCTTTGATCTTTAATGTGGGAATCATAGTGTAGTCAGTAAACCATAGGGTCAAGTGCGCAGTCTGCCATTTTAACTCAGAAAACTTACATATTTAGAAGTAGTCATGTATCTAGAGTGTGACTGCAATACCTTAATAATTGAGATGAGATACGGTCAAAAAAGTGAAATATCTTCAGCTGCTTCAAGTCACTTTTAGGCTGCAAATCCTCAGAAATTGTGGTTGTCCTGAAGTTACCAAAATAAATGAGTGGTGTTTCGCCCAATTCTGTCTTACGTTTTTTCAACTTGAGAGGTCTGTTAAAATTGTTAGCAGAACTGGGAAAGTGTATTAACGAAGCAAGCAAGTCCTGTAGTGTGTGCTAACTGGACGCAATGTGCCGTCCATACATTTAGTACGTTCATTAGTGACTTCAGAAATGAGTTTCTTATGGCTCTCAAATTTATGAAACAAGAAAATGATGACTTCCAAATTCTTTGTCTTCAGATTGATTCCCCAGTGACTGAGGACATAAGCTGGAACCAAGATTAGAACACAGTTTACACGGGTCCTGCTTCCTTTTTTTTTCCATCCCACAAATGTTGTCTTAAGTATTTTCTCAACTAATACGAAAAGTACCACTGAAGTGGGGTCTGCTAGCTTGAAAACATGTGAAATACAGATTCTATTTTTTTTTTTTTGACATGGGGTCTTACTTTGCCCAGGCTGGAGTGCAGTTTCACGATCTCTGCTCACTGCAACCTCTGTCTGCCTCCCAGGTTCAAGTGATTCTCCTGCCTCAGTCTCCCTAGTAGCTGGGACTACAGGCACACGTATTTTTAGTAAAGACAGGGTTTTATGAACTGAAGTCAAGTGGTCTGCCCACCTCGGCCACCCAAAGTATCGGGATTACAGACGTGAGCCAACATACCTGACCAGATTCTGTGCTGCTTTCTCAGGTTTAGTTGCTACCCTACAGAGGTGGCCAGTTAGGAGTGCTTCATAATGAAGATTATGTCTTTAATCATTGTGAGGTTGGTTGCTGAGGACAGTAGTCCTCATGCTTGTGCTGGTTAGAAGTGAAGACATTTTGGACTGTTCTTGCCTTTCTTTTTTTTTTTTTTTTTTTTTTTGAGACAGAGTCCCACTCTGTCGCCCAGGCAACAGTGCAGTGGTGCGATCTCAGCTCACTGCAACCTCTGCCTCCCAAATTGCTGGGATTACAGGTGCCCACCACCATGCCCTGCTAATTTTTGTATTTTTAGTAGAGACGGGGTTTCACCATGTTGGTCAGGCTGGTCTCAAACCCCTGACGTCAGATGATCCTCCTGTCTCAGCCTCCTGAAGTGCTGGGATTACAGGCGTGAGCCACCACACCTGGCCCACAGCTATTGTTTTTAACACAGCTTTGAAAGCAGTATGATTTGGTTAATAGATGGCTATGACCAGACACTCTGGATTTGAATCTCAGCTCTCTCTGTGGAATGACCTTGGGCAAGTCATTTAGCCAGCCTGTGCTTCAAGTTGCTGGTGTAAAATGGATAATAGTACCTTTGTTATAGGGTTGCTGTGGGGTTAGTGTATGTTTGGTCTAGAATGGATCTCTTGTAGACAGTCTTGAGTATAATGGGTTGTGATTTTGTGCTTCTCGTTCCATCAGAACCAGAAATGGTACATTGGTGCATGTACTTAATTTGATTTTATCTATTTAGCAGTAGACTTTTTTTCATCAGAAATAATTTCTTCCTGTCCCTCTGTGAAATCCCCTTGAGAAAGGGGTAAGAAATAGCTCTGAGGACCAGTTGAAAAATAATCGATCTGAAACCTAACAGACAATATCAACGTGACAGTTTTTTCTGTTTTGCAGGAAAATGCAAGTCTCATTTAGGATAATAGTTTGATTTCCCGAGGTGGTTATGGTTATGGTTTTGTGTAACTGAGAGTCATTTAAAGGTGATGCATAGGTTTGCAGGTAGAAATACAGTTTTGTTTGAAATCTGGGGTATTCAACCAACATTGTGGTAAGAGTTATTTCCCCCAAAACTCCCTAGGAAATTTTTACCTTTTACTTCAGTAAACCTGGAGTTTTGCCTCTTGAACTTAAAGTGAGGTTGAACTTAATCAGTAAAAGTGAGTTTTCCCCAAAGGTACCTGAGTACTTACTGTGTCCATAACTAACTGTTGGGTCCATAATCCACCGCCAGAGGGTACCCTCTTGCGTCTCGGGGGTGCTGGTTCTGAAATGTCTTTTTTGGGTTTTAGTTGGAGTTTCTCTTGTTGAGAATTTTGAGTGTCAGAAAATGCTGTGACTGTCTGGGTGTTTGTTTTAGCTCCACACCCTTCATCTTCAGGGTAGATGTACCCTTGGGTGGCGTTGCACACAGCTGAGGTGTGGAGAGCCCATCCCTCCAGGGTTTGTTTCTTTACTACCAGACCTGCTCCCACAAAACTGGTGTATTTAGGCCTCCCCTCTTTTGCTGTGCTTGTTGCTGGCCAGCAGTGCCTGCAAGTTCCAGCAGATGAGGTGAGGACGGACAGGGAGGTAGAGGCTAGTCTGTTTGCCTTGGCACTGGGGTTCACTGAAGTTGCTAGGTTTTGAGTTTGCTCCAGATTAGTGAATATATTAGGTGTGAGAATAAGAATGATTAAAGCGTGGTGGCGCATGCCTGTAATGCCAGCGGCTGGGGAGGCTGAGGCAGGAGAATCACTTGAAACCGGGAGGCGGAGGTTGCAGTGAGTCGAGATCCCGCCACTGCGCTCCAGCCTGGGTTACAAGAGCAAAACTCTGCTAAATAAATAAATAAATAAATAAATAAATAAATAAAAGATTAAACAAATAGGACTTCTCCATCTGTATTTAAACTTCAAGGAGAAAGCTGAACTCCAAGGCCCAGCTGGAGGACACGTGGATCCAGACAGCATATTAGATGTAGGCGATCGGAGAAGGACAGGGAGACAGCAGTGAGGTGCAGGGGGATGAGGCACATAGTTGTCTACATGCAACAGGCAGGTCTTTGTCCAGGAAGAACTTCCGGTTTTTGTTGTTTTTTTGTTTATGCTTTGGTGATGGTGGTTGCTACCACCTGGAGAAAAGCTGCCTTTGCAGCCCCACAACTGTGCAGTTGCTGG
Organism: Macaca nemestrina; assembly: GCF_043159975.1. Taxonomy (NCBI): domain Eukaryota; kingdom Metazoa; phylum Chordata; class Mammalia; order Primates; family Cercopithecidae; genus Macaca; species Macaca nemestrina. The sequence goes on along the minus strand of NC_092129.1, from coordinate 168,809,285 downwards.
GAGTGAGCAGGCTGGGAACCACACGCTCTTGTTCTGACATTCACTGGAGGCACCCCCCCTCCCCTTTCCTTACAAGGCATCACAGAGGGTTGTCATTTGAGGCAGGCCGGATTCACTGGTGTGACTGTTTCAGGACTGGCTTGTCTCATTAAAAAACATTTTTTGGAGCAGAAACAATGAGGGGTGGGAAAGGCAACAAAAGCCTCTTGAGATTCCGGGATTGCTCAGGATGTTATAAACAGTAAGTGCTGCTTTTGATCTTGGAGGGTGGTGTGGGGTAGGCGAGAAAGGGGGTGGTGGTTATTGGGAAGAGGGCTGGAGCCAGACAACCATAATGGCTTGTCCAAAGGCTGCTGTGAATCCCAGTGGTAAAGAGCTCTGCACTTCCCGCTAATTTCTGTTTTCTTTACTGTGGCTGGCTTTATTAAAAGGACATAAGGAAGCAGCCTAGACATTCAGTCCAATCAGTTTTCTAGGGTAGCAGATGAAAAATAAAATTGGGCCCTTTGTAGTTACAGAGAAAGTGAGTAGGATGGCTAGCTTTTATGGCTTATTCACTTTCTTGGGGGGAGAGAGGATGCTGTCTGTCTCTCATATGTATATAACATGCTTGGAATGCTATAAATTATCAAAGAGATTCATTAGACAAGCACAGATGTTTCATTCTGTCTTGAAACATGGCAAGGTTTGAAGTTGGCGGACCAATGAGAAGTTGTGCTGCCTTGAACAATAATTTTAAAAGAGTGGCTCTGACAGTCAGCATATCTTTTATAACTTTTTCCTCTCTGTGGTTCTGCAGTGGCCATTTTGTGTCTGAGTGACATGGAATTTCTGTGTTTCTTTTTCCTTTTTCTTTTTCTTTTTTTTTTTTGGAGACAGAGTCTCCCTCAAGCCAGTTGCCCAGGCTGGAGTGCAGTGGTGTGATCTCAGCTCATGGCAACCTCTGCCTCCCGTGTTCAAGCGATTCTTGTGCCTCAGTCTCCTAAGTGCACCACTGTGCTCTACCAATTTTTTTGTGTATGTGTTTTTAGTAGAGACAGGGTTTCACCATGTTGGCCAGGCTGGTCTTGAAGTCCTGTCCTCAAGTGAATCACCTGCTTAGGCCTTTACCTGTGTGAGCCACTGGATCTGGTCTGTCCATAGTTTCTGGAACACAATTAGGAAATGAGATCTGTGTTTGAGGGAGAAGCAGGAAGACTTTAACCTGAGGATGGCCCTTTAACTTTATATGATGAAAAACTACCTAATCAATGGTTGCAGATTATGTAAATTAAAAAAAGTTGGTGGGTACAAATTATGCAAATTTGATGCAGTCATCAAGGCTTCTTGCTTCACCGCATCATTTACCTTTTGATTTCAGAGAAGTTCAGCCCCTTGACTCTTTCCTTATTTGAGCTGGAGCTAAGCACTGAGATATTTCAGTCACATCCTTGTTAGGGGAGTGTATCTATGTAAATGCAAGCAATTTTAAGTAGACAAGGCTATATTAGTAGAACCTGGTTACTTTGATCTCGCCTGTTTCTTCCATTGTTTTATTAGTATGCTTCAAATATTTACCATGGTGAGCCGAATAGCTTTTGATCTGTGTGTATCAGTATCCAGCAAAAACTTACTAGTAGAGACTGTGGTTGTGGAAGCTGGTGAAGAGAATGGAAAATATATTACAGTGTTAATGTCCTCTACAATTCCAATGACTTAGTATTCAGTTAAGATACAGGTAAGGTGTTGGTTATAAGCCGGTAATTCAAGATGGGTTAACTCTGTTTCTTTTCCATCATAACCAGTTGAAAAGAGGAAGACTTTGCATTTAATTAGGTAGTTCATAGAATGTAAGTGTGAGAATAGAAAAATATATTTAAGAAACTCAGTGATTGTACTTTACACAAATTAGAGTGGATTGGTAGCTTTGGGGGATTCTGTCATGTAAGTGGGTTGAAGTAGAAGGTGAAATGATGACTGTTCATTATCAAAAGTGTACATAAATGTGATTTGTAGTTTATTTTGAAACCTACTGTACTTTAAATTCATCTGGTATTCATTACAATGCAGTTCTTAAAGAAGATGAAACTGTATAGCTAATGATCCAAATGTTTCCTTCTTATCTAATCAGGAATCCTTTAGTGGCTAGATTAGATGTTATTCAGAAAGGATAATATAAGAAATAATTACTATATTTCATTTGTGGAGTTAACCATATGGTCTCTAACTCATTTTTGTATGCAATACATGTAAATTAGAGACCAATCTATAGTATTTTCAGCCATCGCCATGCAAGAATATGATTCATTCTCTCTCTTTTTCTCTCTGTGTGTGTGCGTGAAACTTGCATGTGAAATATGTTTTTGAGTTTGTAGTAATTTTGTGATATTGGCGCATTTATTCATCTTGTTTGGGAGTTTTATGAAATGGTAGAATTCTAATTTGGGAATGGGAGGCAGGGTATCATATGAACGATTTCATTATTACAAGTAGTATTTTGCAGTAGTTAGTATGTTGTGAGCAGACTGAAAATGCCAGGAACTTAAGAGGATTTTAGGAAGAAAATAACTAGGTCTGTGCAAGAATTCAGCAGTCTGATCACTTAGTGTTATCAATTACAAAACACCTGGCCCTGTGCCAAGTTATGATATATTAAGTTTTAATATCAGTATAATCATACACTTTCTTGTGGGGATAAAGGGAATGTCATTTTTTTACATGACAAAGAAAAATCATGAAATTATTAATAGTTGTTTGTGAGTTGTCCACTGTGTGAGGCTATGAACTAATGAACTAACATGAGTGGGTTGGAATATTAATTATGGCATATATTTCATTAATGGAAACCTGCAATTTGAATTATGTTTGACCAGGAAATATTTAACAAGTTTGTAAACCTTTTTGATTGGGCCTTGAAACATGGTATGTAGCTTTTTATTACTTCTGCTCTGTTTCTTTTTTTTTTTTTTTTTTTTTTTGAGACGGAGTCTCGCTCTGTCGCCCAGGCTGGAGTGCAGTGGCCAGATCTCAGCTCACTGCAAGCTCCGCCTCCCTGGTTCACGCCATTCTCCTGCCTCAGCCTCCCAAGTAGCTGGGACTACAGGCGCCTGCCACCTCGCCCGGCTAGTTTTTTTGTACTTTTTAGTAGAGACGGGGTTTCACTGTATTAACCAGGATGGTCTCGATCTCCTGACCTCGTGATCCGCCCGTCTCGGCCTCCCAAAGTGCTGGGATTACAGGCTTGAACCACCGCGCCCGGCCTGCTCTGTTTCTTAAATGTGGGTGGCAGTGAAATCAAGTTCTCTATTCAGAACCAAAGACTGTGACTGTCAAGAGGTTTATCTGTTTCATAACTTGTCATTAGAAAACATTTCCTTCAGCTTCTCCTCGTATTTACAAACCAATTGCTTGACTCTTCTTTGGGTCAGTGGCTAAGTAAGTTAACAAGTACAAACAACAGATACTTTCTTTGAAGACTTCAATAATAGAGTGTGAGTTAGAAAAGCATCCAATTTTCTAATTGGAAGAATTTTTTTTTTTTTTTTTTTGAGATGGAGTCTCACTTTGTCGCCGAGGTTGGAGTGCAGTGGTGTGATCTCGGCTCACTGCAAACTTCACCTCGCGGGTTCAAGCAATTCTCCTGCCTCAGCCCCCCGAGTAGCTGGGATTACACCGCCTGGCACTACGCTCAGCTAATTTTTTGTATTTTTCGTAGAGATGGGGTTTCACCCTGCTGGCCAGGTTTGCCTCGAACTCCTGACCTTGTTGTTTGCCCACCTCCCAAAGAGCTGGAATTACAGGTCTGACCCACTGCACTTGGCCTGGAAGAATTCTTTAAGGATTAGATTTAGTGTCTAGTGGTTGATGGGAGAATGGGAAATCTGCATAGCTCCTGTTTGGGAGGATGAAAAACACATAATTGTAATTTCAAATATCCAAAAAGGCATGTAGAATCATAGCATCATTTGTTGGAGCTTAGTTTTCAAGGAGCAATAAGAGTGAGGAAAAGGTGCACAGTCTTCTGTGCTTCTGATTCCAAGACCTGGTTAGAGGACACTCGCCAGGCATGGTGGCACACTCCTGTAGTCCTAGCTACAGAAGCCATATTCACTATTCATCGCTCTCTAGACCTGTTATTGATTTTCAAGTGCCTATGAAATGTTTTATCACCCAGTGTGTTTTGTCTGTGTACAGGAAGCACTGGATACACTGGCTAGGTGTTTGCTTTAAGTAACATTCTTCCCTGATTCGTTTTTTTCAAAGTGGGAGATACTGGTAGCATCTACCTACCCTGCAAGGATTTAATGAATTTTAATGACATGAGAAATGCTTAGATTTCGGGGATTTGTCTAAACCCAAATACCTGGGCCATAGTTTTAGCCAGGAGTCAGGGAATATCTGTACTAAGCCACTGGCTGACCCAGAACTTCTCTCTTTAAGTCATTTAGCCAAACAGCAAATTAGGGAGCCAACAGCTCATTTTGGGGGTGACGTTTTGTATGAGGAGTTGGTAAACCTGGGGGTAGCAGTAGGGGAGATTTCAGGATAGAGAAGAGGGGATAGTTGATTTCCTAAACTACTTCCAAATTATGTCTTCAAACAAAATAGTACTTTCCCCCTGAATTCCAGATTCCAGAATATTAGGCATAACCATAATATAAACATAACAGCATACTCTTAAACCAGAGAGAAAAATTCCAAGCTGTTCTGAATTATCTGGTTCATTTGAGATTGGACTGTATGCAATTTGGTCGTAGCAGCAGGCTCATTCTAGTAAATGCTAAGGTAGCAAACACCAGGACTGTAGGTTACTTTTCTTCACAACATTCTGGTTGTAGGTTTCCTGACGCATTCATTCTGACTGTTTTTCTTTTCCACTCTGTGGTAAGAAACCTCTTAGATCTGTGTGGGTGGTGGGCTTTTGCCTGCCAGGCAGGCAGGCACAGCCTGGTTTCCCAAATGCATTTCTCCTGCGTTGGCTTCTGTATCCATTAAGCATATCTGAACTGTGTAGGATTAGCTGTGTCTTGTTCTTTCCTTTTCTGTCTTACAATCACAGGAATGAGCTGGGTGTGTGTGTGTGTGTGACTCACCCTAGCCCTGCCTGGGTGTGCTACAGCACCGGAAAATCCTGCCCTCTTCAGAGATATGTGGACGACTCCCTAGTGCCCCAGCAGTAAAACCAAGGGAAGGCTTCCAATCAGATACCTCAGCCATCTCTCTTTGGTGCTTTTCCCTTGACAGCAAGCTTGTCATCTTTTGTCTTGAACTTACAGTGCTCAGAGACCACCCTAGTGATGTCCTTTTACTTCAGATCTTCAAATTCAGTCACATACCGAGGTACTAGGGGTTAGGACTTAAGCATAAGACTTTTTAGGTGACACAAGTCAGCTGGTAACATTTCTTAACATTGCCTTTAAAAGAACGTTCCTTTTGTTGGGTGTGGTGGTATGCGCTGTAATCCCAGCTACTCAGGAGGCCAAGGCGTGAGAATCACTTGAGCCCTGGAGGCAGAAGATGCAGTGAGCCGAGATCGTGCCACTGCACTCCAGCCTGGGCGATAGAGCAAGATTCTGTCAAAAAATAAAAAAGACGGGGTGCGGTGGCTCACGCCTGTAATCTCAGCACTTTGGGAGGCCGAGGCAGGCCGATCGCGAGGTCAGGAGATCAAGACCATCCTGGCTAACACAGAGAGACCCCGTCTCTACTAAAAATACAAAAAATTAGCCAGGCGTGTTGGCGGGCGCCTGTAGTCCCAGCTACTCAGGCTGACGCAGGGTAATGGCATGAACTTGGGAGGCAGAGCTTGCAGTGAGCCAAGATCTTGCCACTGCACTCCCAACTCCATCCAGTCTGGGGGACAGACTGCATCCAGTCTGGGGGACAGACTCCATCTCAAAAGAAAAAAAAAACTTACGAAGCCCAAGGTATTATCATTTATCCTTTTTGTGTCCTAGGAAATATTTCTATAACCCAAGATTGGAAGGATTATCTCGTGTTTCCTCTTGGAGTTTTATAATTTTTTTCTCCCCAGTTTGCTCGTGATAACTTTAAAAAGAAAAGCTTCACGAATTTGCATGTCATCTTTGTACGGGGGCCATGTTATCTTCTCTGTAATGTTCCAGTTTTAATATATGAGCTGCCAAAGTGAGCAGTATGACCCCCTCCTTTTTTTTTTCTTTTTTTTTTTTTTTTTATTATACTTTTAAGTTCTAGGGTACATGTGGATAACGTGCAGGTTTGTTACATATGTATACCTGTGCCATGTTGGCGTGCTGCACCCATCAACTCGTCAGCACCCATCAACTCGTCATTTACATCAGGTATAACTCCCAATGCAATCCCTTCCCCCTTTCTTTTTTTTTTTAAAGACAGTCTTTGATCAGGCTGGAGGCTCACTGCAATCTCCGCCTCCGCCTTCTGGGTTCAAGCAATTCTCCTGTCTCAGGCCTCCCAAGTAGCTGGCACTACAGGCATGCACCACCGTGCCTGGCTAATTTTTGTGTTTTGTGTAGTTTTGTAGCCGTGCTGTGTTTTCCAGGCACGTTGCAAACAACTGAGTTCAAGTGTTATCCTCCTGCCTCGGCCTCTCACAGTGCTGGGATTGCAAGTGTGAGCCACCACTCCCACCAACTGCTTTTTGAGTTAATATTTGTTTGGAGCAAAGTATGGGTCAGAGGTGTTTTGTTATTTAAAAAAAAAAAAAAAAAAGAAATGTCTTTTGTTGTTGTTGTTTTAAACTCTGAAAGCAACCCCTGACCTTTGTGAAAGAATTTCAACAGCCCAGAAAGGAATAAAGGAGTAAGTTGCACTCAGCCTGTCTAATACCTTGCTGGAGGACATGCTTTTTGAGTTTTTCTGTGTATTCGTATGTGCGTATAATTTCTTTTTCTTTTTTTTTAAATGAATACCATAACACAATTTCAAAACTTGATTTTTTTAAATGTAATTTAGTCACCACCTTTACTTTCTCTTCAAACATGGTTTTTCTTCCCATTGTCTTTCTTTATAAAAACTTTGATAATCTATACCTTGTCCCCGAGGGAATTGTGTTATTGTTAATTTTGACTTTTATTTGCAGTAAGAACTTTTGAATTGAGACCCAGTATTTCTGTGTGCCTGTGTGTGTGCACAGACACAACTGAAACAATTTCAGCTTAGCCTCTCTCTCTGTGTTATACTGTAATCTATCCTTCTTCCCCGCCCCCCCCCATTTCATTTGGAAGAAAATTGCTTGTCAAGAGACGCAGCATATTGATTTGCTATTAGGGATCAGCAGTCTAGAACATTCACAGATTGTCCTGAATTGAGCTGTGGGAATGTCTGAGGGTCCTTTGACCAGTCCATGCTACACAGAGGCCCTTTCTTCATGACGATGTGTGGTGCAGGAGGGTGTTCAGGGGTGACATGATGTTCTTTTTGTCAACTTGGGACTTTGATTTCACCTCGGAATAAAGAGGACCATAGAGTTCTTGCTAAGTCAAGGAAATTCTCGTTTACCGCCGTAGACTTTGCTCCATCACAGCGGTTCTCAAACTGTCATCTAGGGATCCTTAGATCATAGTCCCTTCCTGGGAGTTTCCAAGGTGAAAAGCAGTACCGTGGTAAAAACTGAGACATTGTTTTCTTCATTTTCTCACAAATGTGCAGTGGGGCTTTCCAGATACTACGTGATATATGATATTGCATCAGATTGAATTGAGTTAGGAGAACTGTGTTGACTCCTGTTAAGCCAGATATTAAAGATATTTGCAAATAAGTGGAAAGTGCCACTTTTCTCACCACTTTTTCAATTTGTAAAATACAGTTTTCATAAAAATTTTCTTTCTGTTAACATGTAATGGTTGTATAATTTTCTAAATGAATTAATATAAAATTTGTTTTAATTTCTAGTATGGTGCATATCAATGTGTATATGAAACCCAGGTAAACAATAACTTTTTTGAGTCCTGAAAATATGTGCTACACTTCTATGCAGCCTCTAATTGCAGAAGTATCAAGTCATGGTGAATTTTGCTTCATTTACACCTTTAAGTGAAGCAAATCTCAGACTTTTTTTGGGGGGTGGGAGGTGGAGACGGTAGAGGTCAGTGGTGCCATCATAGCTCACTGTGACCTCAAACTCCTGGGCTTATGCAATCCTCTCTCCTCAGCCTTCTCACTAGCTAGGACCGTATGTGTGCACCACCATGCCCAGCTAATTTTTATTTTTTGTAGATGGGGTCCCGCTGTGTTGTTCAGGCTGGCCTTGAAGTCCTGGCCCCATGCCTCAGCCTTCCAAAGTGCTGAGATTACAGGAGTGAGCCACCATGCCTGGCGTGTCAGTATTAATGTTTTTATTTTTTTTTGGAGACAGATTCTGGCTCTGTCACCCAGGCTGGAGTGCAGTGGCTCAATCTTGGCTCACTGCGACTTCCACCTCCCAAGCTCAGACAGTTCTCATGCCTCAGTCTCCCAAGTAGCTGGGACTACAGGTGTGTGCCACTGCACACGACTAATTTTTGTATTTTTAGTAGAGACATGGTTTCACCATGTTGGCCTTACTGGTCTCAAACTACTGGCCTAAAGTGATCAGCCCTCCTGGCCTCCCAAAGTTCTGGGATTACAGGCGTGAGCCACCACGCCCGGCGCATTATTTTTAAAAGCTGTGAATTCTATTTAGAGACAACATACCCATGATACTGATGACATAATGAGTCAGGTGTTCAGATTTCCCCTACTGTCAGTCTCATGTTTTAAAATAAGGGCTCTACATTGATACTGGTTGGGTTGATAAAACATGTTTTTAGTCGTGAATCTCTCTCTCCCTTTAATTTGTTGTTCTTGAGGATAAATGAGGTCACTTGTTCCAAGGGCCACAGCTTTTGAGAGTGCAGGTGGGTCATTTAATCTGGCAGCAACATTTGGGCCCGACCTGAAACACGGCTGATGGGTTTTGCTTTGGGATGTTTTTTTCACCCGTTTTCTCTCTTACTCTGTGAGGCTCCTTCCTCCTTCCCTTTTTGGGGGTTGGTGCTGTTTCTTTTTTGGAAATTTATTTTTTAAATAGACAAATAAAAATGATAACTTCTAGGTTCCTTTTTTTTTCTTTTTTAAGAGACAGGGGCTTGCCCCGTCACACAGGTTGGAGTGAGTGCAGTAGCGCGATCATAGCTCGCTGCATAGTCGCCTTTTGACTAGCCTCCACCTCACTCCTGCACATTTTCATATTTTAGTCCCTTATCAGTCTCAAGGCATAACTCTGCAACATGTGTAATGTTCACCTTACTTTGTGAGGCCACGAGGGGGAGATCTGATGGTGGCATCTCGGGCAGGTGTAAATGTGAGTGATACTGCATTAGGCTGCCATCCCTTCCATTCTGGAAGTTTGTGTGTGTGTGTGTGTGTGTGTGCGTGCGTGCGCGCGTCCTTGCATGCTGCCATTGGATGGTGGGGAGGAGTAGAGAGGACTAGGAATGAGGGAGGGAGGTCATAAAGGACACAGGAAGCCTTGGAAAGAAGAGCACGTAGCAATCTCTGGGGTAAAACAGCAGAGCTATAGAAATTTGGTTCTAGGACAGTCTTTATAAAAAGAATAAATTCAAGCAGCAGATGAATGGGCTTGGTTGTGAACTGGACTGAAACACGGTCTCTGCCCTCTTTACTTTCACATTCTCATCCTTCCAGACTCAATGTTACTACTTCTGTGAAGCGTTTTTCATTCCCCGCTTAGACGCATTTTCCATGTTGGAGTAGCTCTGGTGTGTACCTCGTTCGTATTTGTCTCCACACACATTATACAGTATCTTGTTTGTTTTCAGAGAACCCTACTATCGCCAGCCTAGCCACCTTTGATTCATCTTCTTAGTGAATTGCCAGTGAATAGTTATTACAGGCCCGGGACATGTAGCTATTCAATAAATATTGGTGCAATGGAAGACTCTCGCTTGTGTGAGAGTTCATGAAGGGAACCAGGAGGGGAATTTGAAGGGTCAGTGTCTTGCAACACCCCTGGTAGGGCTTTCCAGCCTTGCAGCTCCTAAATACCCTTACTTTACAGTGTTTTGAGCTCCGAAGAAGCAAACATCACCCCCACAAAGTCACCTGTATGGAATTCAGGTAGCGATAGATAGCTTGTGAACAGGATCTCCAAATTCTCCAAAACATAGTAAAGCTACTATTTACTGGGCACCCACTGTGTACCAGGCACTGGGCAGGATGATACGCTTTACATGTATTACTTGCAATTCCTAATAACACCAGTGTCTGCAGGTTGCTGTTGCAGGTTGCAAGTTACTGTGCCTCATACCTATAGTTACTTGAAATGCTGAAAATAGAAGGTAATAGAAAAACTTACTATTATTTAGTGTCATTGGGAGGGTTAAGTGATTAGAACATTGCTAAATTTTATTGACTGCTTACTCCTGTTGTTCCAGAAGCAAAATTTGGTGTATACAATTGTTTATCTAGGTTGCCCAGTGTAATATAGTAAGTGTGAAAGTCAGGACCAAAGTCTTCTTTACTCCGGACTTCAGAACATCCACACAGTCGGCGTGTCTCTGGCTTCAAGTAAGAGATTCAAATGGTCAAGAAACACCTTCCTCTGTTTAAAATTCACAGTGACTTCATTTACACCTGTGCAGCACATGTTCATATGGCGTGAACTATTGTTTTGCTGCAGGAAGGGTACATGTCAAGTATGTAGAGTGCAAAGGGCCCTTCCTTAGATGCCTAGCTGCTGAGGCCCCACCTGTGTGGGGATGGCACCCCCCCTTGTTCAAGGAGCCTGTGGACAGTGACCAGCACTAAAAGTCAGAAAAGTACATTAGATCTTCAGATGTAATATCCTCATAATGGGCTTTTTTTTCTAGGTTCTTCTTTTTTCCTCGGGGCCACATGAGCGTCTGTACACCTATTGTAAACCCATTGTCTCAAGGAAGCAAAGTAGGTCAAAAACAGGATTTAGGAACCCAAAGAAACAATCTTCGTTGATGCTTAAATTGAATGAGGCAGAAACAAATGTCTCTTTAATATGTTTTTTTGTTGGTTTTCTTTTCTTTTTTTTTTTTTTGGGATTATTTTGGTATCACCCTAGGCCTGTAATTCCCTCCTTAGTCATCATCTTACTATCCCTTGGGACTCTGGCCTGGGATTCTTCTGCTTTGTGGTTGTGATTAATTCTGCAATGAGTGGGTTGGGGAGGGATGGGCCTGGGGAAGTCAGCCGCTGCTAGCAGCGAGCAGGGGTAGGGTTTATAGGGAAAGTTGACATCCTGCTGGGATCTAACAGAAAAGTTTGATTATTGTGCTGAAATAAACTAGCTCACAGTTTTGCTGTTTGACTCAGGGCAAGCTCACTGTAAATCTCAAGGAGTACTGGACCGTATGATGGCCTCTTTCGCTGTCCTTATCCCCACTGGAGGGTGCACAGATTAGTTAATGTCTCCCTTTCATGAATGAGAGCTTTTATCTTTAATAAGCAGGTTAAACCGCATGCGCTCTAAGTCTGTGAAGGTCAGGCAGCCATTTGGATTTTATTTTCCCATTTCTAGACTGCTGACAGAGTTCTTGTGCAAAGTTAGGAACCTTTGGGTTTTAAAATGTTTTCTTCCTTTGCCCATCCATGAAATGCCTTATTCTTGAAGGGAGGAAAAAGAAGGCATGAGTCTATGTTAGGTTGCAAATATTGTCTGTTTTTGGGGAAAGATCTTTGTAGAATCTGGGTGGTGACTCATGTTGTTTTGTAGTCCTGATGATTTAAAAAACACATCTCGTATATTTCTTTACATACAGCTCAGAGCTCAACATTGAAATAGATGTTCAGCAGATTCTTGCCACCACTTAATTTTCAGTGGGTTTCTGGGTTTTTACTGTGATTAAACTTAACATTCATTTAAGGAATGAGTTGTGATGTCTGGTCATGACCTAAGGAAAAGGATATATATGTGCTCTAGGAGTGAATTCTGGTGAGAACCTTTGTATTCTTTCCTTTCCTCTTTGATTTCACAAGTCAGGCTGTAACTTTAAAAGAAACTATAGGGGCTGTTCCCCAGGTTATTCACAAAACGAGTCTTTGTCTGCTTTTTCATTCACCATCTGGTTACAAAGCTAAATTGGAATCGTGCTTGTTTTAATTATTTTCTACTTGTGTGGCCAGGAGGTTATTTGGTCTGGTGAGGTTACATTATAAGCCTGCGCTCTCATTAATACCACCGAGTCCACATCCTGCGCCAGCACTGGAATGGTTAAGTTGATCCACTTGTGTGGCCAGAGTTTGATACAACACAGTGGTCACGACCACATTACCGGAGGAAGTATGGTGTGTGGGTTTTGCCCTCTTCTTTTTTCATTTTTTCTTCCAATAATGTTAATTGTTTCAGTGTACTTTTTCTTCCAGCAGAAATATGACTTAGGTTGGCAATCTTAGATTAGTGCCTGGTGTTTATTAAAGGGACAATATATTTCAAAAATCAGTTCTAATATATTAAAAGCATAGAGTATAAATTCGGAAAACAGTCAAAACATTTAACGTTTTGAACACTTCCCAGAATGTGTAATGGAAATAGTGTAGCCAGAAACTTCTCTGTGCGGTCGTTATTCTTGGTGAATCAGCCAAAAGATGCAATCATTGCTAAGAGGTATTGTTTAATACTGGGAAAGTCACATCAAAAGCTTTCTTAAAATATATATGTTTTAAGTCCTCCTTCCATTCTTCACTTTCCTGCCTTGGGGAGACTGAATACTTCAAAGTTGTCACTGTTTTTAAAAGGTGACTTTTTTCAGGTTCTGGGAAAGAGTGTTACATGTTGTAATTAAGTAATTGTTTCCTAAGATAGTCCTTAAGTACAAGAACATCTCACTAGACTTCATTGTCTTGTGAAAGGAGCAGTAGTTCAGGAATTAACTACTCATTTAATAAAGCAAAAAGCCTGGGTGTGATAGCTCACACCTGCAATCCTAGCACTTTGGGAGGCTGAGGCAGTTCGATCACTGGAGCCCAGGAGACTAGCCTGGGCAATATGGTAAAATCCTGTGTCTACAAAAAAATACAAAAATTAGCTGGGCATGATGGCGTACCCTCTAATCCCAGCTAGTTGGGTGTCTGAGGCAGGTGGATTGCTTGAGCCAGGAGGTCAAGGCTGCAGTCAGCCGTGATCGTACCACTGCACTTTAGCCTGGGTGGCAGAGTGAGATCGTGCCTCAAACAAAACAAAACTAAACAAAAATAAACATGTTTTTTTTTTTTTTTTTTTAAAAAAAGCAAAACAAATCTGTAGGCCAGAAGTGGTGAAGGAAGACAGATAGAGTGCCCTCAGAAGTATAGTACTGGAAACTGTCTTTTTGAGCAGCGCTTTAAGAAATACCCCAGACTGAATGGGGAATCCATGACATTATGCATTTGTCAAAACCTGTGGAATGTAGAACACAAAGAGCAAGTGAATCCTAATGTAAGCTGTGACTTCAATTAATAGTACAGTGGGGGGCCGGGTGCAGTGGCTCACGTCTGTAATCCCAGCACTTTGGGAGGGCGAGGCAGGCAGATCACCTGAGGTCGGGAGTTCGAGATCAGCCTGACCAACATGGAGAAACCCCAACTCTACAAAAATTAGCCGGGTATGATGGCGGGAGAATAGCTTGAACCCAGGAGGCGGAGGTTGCAGTGAGCCGAGATTGCGCCAATGCACTCCAGCCTGGGCAACAAGAATGAAACTCCATCTCAAAAAAAGTACGGTGGGACCTCCTTCTGCAGTTTCCCTTTCTGTGGTTTCTTAAAATCAACAAGTGTCTGAAAATATTAAATGGAAAATTCTAATTCATAAGTTAACAAAAAATATCCTAGATTTACTGTCCCTACTTCTGGACTGTATTCTTCTGTTTGATATTTGGTAGCACACCTGCTAAGGCAGTCCATTAGAACTGCACGCTTGATGCAGGAACTGAGGCCCTCAGAAAGGCTGCTTGAAAATAGTCGCAGTGCCAAGCTCGAAACCAGTTGCTCTTCACCATATGTCAGAGTGAGGAAGGAAGGGCGGGGGGATTAGAATGGGCTAGGAAAAAATGCCGACAAAGAATTGAGAATTTTATGCAGAAACAACTATTGATAATTTATTAATATTTACAAGGCATGTTAAATGGTTATCTGAGAAAAACCAAATTAGCAATCTACCTCAGGAATTTAATTTTTATATATAGCTTAATATTAACTGGAGCTCAAACATGCCACACAGTTCTTTTAGTAATGAATTAGAATATGTCATGTAATAGTGTTACCATCCAAAACTCCCAGTGTTAACACCAAATCTTAATTTTCATTTCATTAACCTGGCAGGTATTTGAAAGCAGCATTGTATCAAAACAGCTTTATTATGTAGAAAGAGCAGTATTTAATAGCTCTGTTCCAAATTACTCCTAACTTCCCTGTACTTCTGAAGGAATATTTATTATAGTGACAAAAGCCTGTACAGCAGCTCCAGGAGAAGAGACCACAGTGTTTAGAAAAAGAAATTAACTGGCAGCTGTGGTGGGTGCTACTTATGTAGGTCCAGCTGTCCCCTTTGAGCTCCTGCCAGTCTGATAGGCCCTCTAAGTTGTCGTAAGACCTGAACAGTTCACTTGTCTAGATCCTGCAGAGCTGGAAAGAGAACAATTACTTGTGTGTGGGGTTGTCCTGATAAATAATCCAAAATAGTTTTCAATACGTACATTCGTTGTCTACTCCTTGTTCCTTAAGATTCTTCCCGTATTCTTCTGTTATTTTTGAAACAATAACAGCTTTATAGAAATGTAATCCTCACATCATAAAATTTACCCTTTTAAAGTATATACAACTTGGTGTTTTTTAGTATATTCACAGTTGGGCAAGCCATTACAACTATGTAATTGTGGACTATTTTCATCAATCCAAAAGGAAATCTTGTACTGATCAGTTACTATTTCTTCCCAGGCCCTGGAAACCACTAATGTCCTTTCTGTTACTGGATATTCCTGTTTCGGCCACTTCATATAAATGGAATCGTATGCTATGTGACCATACGTGTATGGCTTCTTTCACTTAGCATTATGTTTCTCCATGTTCCGTGAATCAGTACTTCATTTCTAACCTCCTCCTTCAGTTTTTAAAATGGTGGTTAAATACACATAACACCAAATTTATCATTTTAACCATTTTTTGTGTGTACAATTCGGTGGCATTGACAACATTTGCAATGTTGTGTAACCATCACCACTGTCTGTTTCCGGAATGTATTCCTTATTATTGCTGAAAAACTTTACATTGTATGAACACTCTGCATCTTATTTATCCAACCATCGGATATTCTAGCTAGTTGAGTGCCAAATTGGTTCAGGAATACATAGGTGAAAGAGAATAGCGTTATGCATCATCAGAAATGAAATTCAAAGTTGGTGCCATAACATACAAATGACCAGGGAGTCTTGGGGCCAGGGAAACCTAACACTGAGGCGGTAATCTTTTCAAAGAAGCCACCTATTAGGATGTTCTGGAGAAGAGAAGGGTGCTCCCCCCGCCCCGAGACTTGTTTGGATGAACTCACAAAATACATTTAGTGGGCAAACCTTTAAAATATGACATCTTAGTGTGTGGAAGTCCATAACCCCAGAGGAGGGCTTGCTCAGGACATGCAGAGGTGTTCCCAGAGCATGTATAAGTCTGTACGGTTGTGCAAACAGGAATTGATCTGACAGCGTGAAGACACGGCAGCCTTCTCTAATTAAAGCCTCTTGATGACATTAAACTGTGTTGCTTAATTACAATAAATCGTACATTAACAGATCATGTCTCTGAAGAGGCATTGTCAGTGTGCTGCATAATGGAATAAAATTTGACCTTGTAATCACAGGGGTTCCTATGGAGCAGTGGCTTATGTCACCAATAGGAACATGAGCCCTAGAGTTACTTTGGCAGAAGTCAGATCTTAGAATGCTTCCTTATAATTCTGTTTCTATAAGGATGTTTTTTCTATATCGATATGCATTTTAATGTGAGGATGCTTTTTACATACCTTGAAGAGAATAAGGTTTTCCATTCATTCCCTGCCACTACTTTTCTGATCACCCCCTCTTCATTTCAAGCTAGTCTAGGTTTGGTGTAATTTTCACAGCAGTTTTTGCACACTCGTTTTACCACGTGCTTGCTCCTTTTGCTGTTTTCCATTGCGCTTTGGGGTACCAGCTTTCTAACTGACAGATGGGCCAAGTCAGGTACAGGCTGTTGTTACCAAAGGGTATCTTCCATCATGTTCTGTTTGTTTCTTCAATACTGTAATATTTGAGAGAGTGTATAAATGTAGACAAGAAGGCCTTTTGAAATTCTACACAAAGTCCCAGTAACACATGGGGTACTGTGGGCCTGGGGAAATTCTAGTTCCTGTTCAAAACTGACTACTACTGCCATTTAAAGAACTGGAATATAACTGCATATCATACCACTTAGGCTCATGAGTATTGCTATTTTCATTGGTTTAATTTTCAAAAATTAGTGGTATTAAACCAGTGGGGTATATTTAATTTCTTCATGATGCAGATTATTAAACACTCACCAGCCCTTTTTTCTGTCTTGATTTTATAAATGGTAATTGAAAGTCCATAGATCTTAAGTTTGTGGAACTGGAATGGGCCGCCAGGGGATATTCAGTCCACACCCCTCTTTTTTTCACTTTTTGTATTTTTTCCCCTCCTTCTTCTTTCCGGAGAGTCTCACTCCTTTGCCCAGGCTGGAGTACAGTGGCTCGATTTCAGCTCACTGCAACTTCCGCCTCATGGATTCAAGAGATTCTCCTGCCTCAGCCTCCCAAGTAGCTGGGATTACAGGCATGTGCCACACTCCTGGCTAATTTTTGTATTTTTAGTAGAGACAAGGTTTCACCATGTTGGCCAGGCTGGTCTCGAACTCCTGGCCTCAAGCGATCCACCCACCTCGGCCTCCCAAAGTGCTGGGATTGCAGGTGTAAGCCGCCGTGCCTGGCCCACACCCCTCATGTTTTACTTGACCATGTGTTAGGTATGGCAGGGTCACCTTGCTTCTGGCAGGTCAGGTTCCTGTAGTGCTGTTTAGAACTTCGCATTTGACAGGTTTGACTGTTTTAGAAGTTCTCTCCTCTTCCTTCTCATCTGGGATGCCATCATTCATTCTTGTGAGAACATTGTCTTGTTGCAGTTTTCCTTTCTCTGCTTGCCTGTCCACACTGAGGCGTCCCCGGGGGTGTCTTTCTTCCTAGTGTCCACTGTTCACACTGCAGGAGTGTGCTGGAGACTCCCAGATTTTCTGCCTGTGCCACTCAAGCCTTAAGCGAATATTCCTATGTGCGGCCCATTGTTTCTGTGGACCAACAGCTGGAGCAGGCTGTGTATTCCTCCTCCAGAGCATGGCCCCTTTGGTGTGGTGTAATCGTCTGTAATCCCAGCAGTTTGGGAGGCTGAAGGGGGCGAATTGCTTGAGCTCAGGAATTTGAGACCAGCCTGGGCAACATAGCAACACCTCATCTCTATACACAACACAGAAAAAAATAGCCAGAGATGGTGGTGTGTGCTCGGGGTCCCAGCTACTCAAGAGGCTAAGGTGGAAGGATTGCTTGAGCTGAGGATTGGAGGTTGCAGTGAGCTGAGATTGTGCCACTGCACTCCAGCCTGGGTGACGAGACCCTGTCTCCAAGGGAAAAGAGAGAGGGGGAGAAATAAAGAAAGGGAAAGAAGAGAAAGGAAGGAAGGAAGGCATGGCCCCTTTATCATCCCAGAAGAGATGATTCCGGTGAGTGTCATGGAGATCAGTGGCTGCCTTTTCCCGAAACTGAAAAACAGGTGGGGAGTCTGAGGGAGGGAAGGAAAAGTATATCAAGACGAATTTATTTGTGTGTTTTACAACACTGGTGGTTCAGTAAAAATTGGCTATTGCGGATATTTCTGTATATTGTTGTTAAAAATAGAAACCTAAGATTAAATGTTTGTAGCTTTTCATGTTTTGGAATGAACTACTTTGGTCAAACTCAATAAGTAATGCTTGCTAACTTCTAGTTAGAGCTGGAGTATACATTTTAATTCTACATTTAAAACACTATTTGTAAATGCCTGTGTACAATAAGGCTCTTGTAGGGTAGGGAAGCCATTTTGTCTAGGGAAAGAATGTTCTCCAATGTTGAACACTACTGTCTGGAGCTTATTAAAAACATAGCCCCTTCAGTGTTCTAATTTAGCATTGGTTCACTAGTAAAATTCGGGATTCTGTTTTTTGTTTTTTGTTTTTTTAAAAATAGATTTAGGAGTACACAGTTCTGTACATTTCATGTTATTTTTAAGTTTATTTTTAAAAATTAAGAGATGAGGTCTCACCATGCTGCCCAGGCTGGTCTCCAACTCCTGGGCTCAAGCAATCCTCCCACCTTGGCCTCCCAAGGTGCTGGGATTACCTGCACGAGTCACCATGCCTGCCTACGTTCTGTGCATTTTAACATATCACCAGAATAATGTATTTTTTCCTTCTCTCTGTGTAATTCTGTTGTGCAGTCAGGATCGGAGACTCAGTGATCTGGTTAGCAAGTTCTCTCACCAGAGAAGGGTTAACTTATCTTTAGTATTCAGAGTGTGGTTCAGTAAGTCACATGTAAAAATCAATTTGTTATTTGTAATCACCTCACTTAAATGTGTAATGGGAAAGGTTCCGTTGTCCCCTTCTCTGGGTGAATGTAAACGAATGCGAAACTGAGGTTTTGCCTCTCTTGGAAAACCCTGCCATCTCTTCCAAAACCCTGCCATCTCTTTCCTGTGACTGAGGTTCTGCTTCCCTTCATGCAGTTTTAAACCACCGTAACTGCCGATCAAAACTCCCAGACTTTGTCTTCTCTCTCTTACAAGAGAGAGGTTTTTGAATGGCTCTTATCTCTTTCCTTATAATGTTAAGCGTTTTCCTATAGAAACCATTTTGCCTGGGGAAGGAATGTTCCCCAATGTTGAACGCTACTGTCTGGAGCTTGTTAAAAACATACTCCCTTCAGTGTTCTAATTTAGCATTGGTTCACTAGTAAAATTCAGGATTCTGGTTTTTTTTTTTTTTTTTTAAATAGATTTGGAAGTGTACAGTTCTGTACATTTCATGTTCTTTTAAAATGTATTTTAAAATTACTAACTAATAAGCAATATTACCAAGTAAAATGAGCATTAGGCTTAGCCGCCAAAGGTGCGCATCAGACTAGTTGTTCCTTGAGGTGCCATGTATGTCTCCACAGCTCGACAGCCGCAGGCACTCGTGGCTCAGGGCACCTCCTGTGATCTTTCCTCTCCCAGCTTGGGCGGCTATGCATGCCTGCAGCAGGCAAGGTCTGAGTCCAGCAGCCACGATGGGGAAGGCGGGGTAGAAAGCCATGGTGGTGGCTGAGACCCTGCAGGGCCAATGGATGGGCGCTTCTCACCCGCCACACCAGTGGAACCCTGGCCAAGGAATGCAGCCCGGTCTGAACCGGGGTAAGATACAAGGATTCGGGTGTGTGGGGGGGTCCACTTGCACTAAGCAAGGGGTTCTCTTCCCCCCACCCCCCGAATTTTCCGCTTTTTGCCTCTTAAACTGTTTTTTTCTTTTTTTCCTTTTCTAAGTGAGAGGGGCCCCCTCCCAACTCTGTTTCTGATAGGAAAGTTAACGAAGGAACAGCCCCTGCTGGCCGAGAACTGCAGATTTGAGAGGGCACATTTGAGACACTCAAAACAGATACAAACAGCCTCTAAAAAGCCTTTTTAGTCCCAGACTTACTTCCAAGCTTCAGGCAGAGGCCCTAGAAAGAAAAACCAGGTCTGTGGGTTCCGAGGCCAGGCAGCAGGCACAATGTAAATGGGAAGGACCGATTCCTGCCAACCAAACCGTCCACCTCACGGAAGGACGCCATGCTTCATCGTGTAAACTTCATCGTGTAAACAGGCCCTGGGAACTCAGTTTGCCAACAGCAGGGAGAAATGGAGGCGTTGGTGAGGGCAGTTAATTCCTATTCTCCAGGTTTTCCCTGCTTCATTGGTATGTACTGCAGTGGTACCTATGGCTGGCCCAGGGATAAGAAGTGGAGAGTGAAAGGAGGCCACTCGCTTTCTCTCTCTGTCACAGCCTAAGTTTTTGCTGAAAGAAGGAAGGGAATGAGGGACGCCTCTATTCCCTGTCTTTCAGAATAGGCAACCAGTTATCTTCACCACCTCCAGCTTATACTCCTCTGGAGTGTATCCTAAACCATCGGGACTGCTTTGTCCCTCAGAATCTGGAGGAAAAATGCCTCTTAGCCCTCTGCACAAAGGTTTGGCCAAATTACGATGTACAGAAAGGACTGGCTTGTCCTCAGAAAGAAACCATTTATTTTGATACCATTCGGCAGTTGGAACTTATCTGTAGACGTGAGGACAGATGGTCTGAGGCCCCATATGTGCAGGCTTTCTATACCTTGCAAGGCAACCCAGACCTTTGCCGACAATGTCGGATTGTTCCAGCCCTCCTGTTTGCTGGATTGTTCCAGCCCTCCTGTTTGCTGGATTGTTCCAGCCCTCCTGTTTGCTGTCTCAGGGAAGGCTGTAAGGGGCGAGCCCAGGAAAGGAAAGAGGCACTCCTTGCAGAGGAGCCAGCTCCCTCTAGCCCTGCCCCTCTGGGTCCACCCCAACCTCCCTATCTAGCTTCAGCCTCTCACTTGCCCCCTCCTAAAAATTCTCACTGTCAACAAGGCCCTGTCTCACTCTTTCCCCTCCAACAGATGCCCTTTGAATTTGGGCCCAGTAAGGCCCACTTTCCCTTCTCCCTGCAGGACTTTACGCAAATTAAGGGGGATCTTGGCAAGTTTTCAGATGACCCTGATAGATATATAGAGGCTTTTCAGAATTTCACTAAAATATTTGAACTCTCTTGGAGAGAAGTTATGTTACTTTTGAATCAAGATCCTGACGAACACTGAGACGCAGGTTGCTCTGCAAGCAGCAGAGAGATTTGGGGATGAGCTTTACATCACATACAGTGTCAGGGAAGGGAGAAAACGTTATCCAACCGGAAGAGCAGTATGAATGGATGACCCTAAATGGGATTCCAGTGACGAGGTGGAAGACTGGAAGCGGAGACACTTTCAGGTGTGCATAATAGAAGGCTTACGCAGAACTAGGACCAGGCCTCTCAATTATACTAAGTTGTCCATGATTGACCAGGGATTTGATGAAAATCCCACTGCCTCTCTGGAAAGGCTAAGAGAGGCCTTGGTAAAGCACACCTCTCTGTCTCCTGATTCAGCCGAGGGACAGCTAATCCTAAAGGATAAATGTATTACTCAGGCAGCCCCCAATATCAGGAGGAAGTTGCAAAAACTGGCCCTGGGACCAGAAAGTACATTAGAGGACCTCTGGAAAGTGGCTGCCTCAGTCTCTTATAATAGAGAAAGGGAGACCCGCTAAAGAGAGAAGGTGCAGGTATTCCCAGGGTGCACCTGTTAACTGCTGAACAGTTATCTCCCATGCCGGCCTTTTTTTTTTTTTTTTTTTTTTTTTTTTTTAAATATATAAGAGATGGAGTTTCGCTCTTGTTACCCAGGCTGGAGTGCAAAGGATGCAATCTCGGCTCACTGCAACCTCCGCCTCCTGGGCTCTAGCGATTCTCCTGCCTCAGCCTCCTGAGTAGCTGGGATTACAGGCATGCGCCTTCACACCTAGCTAATTTTGTATTTTCAGTAGAGACAGGGTTTCACCATGTTGGTCAGGCTGGTCTTGAATTCCCAACCTCGGGTGATCTGCCTTCCAAAGTGCTTCCAAAGTGCTGGGGTTACAGGCGTGGGCCACTGTGTCTGGCCCAGTTATCTCTTCTAAAGTTTTATCTGCTCCCATACAAGGATTCATTTCTTTGACCAGGGTGAAAAATCTTGGGGTACAATGTTGCTGTTAGTATATTTCACTTCTTATCTCTATGATCTTTGGCACTATTATTTATTTATTTATTTATTGAGATGGAGTCTTGCTGTACTGCCCAGGCTGCAGTGCAGTGGCATGATCTTGTCTCACTGCAACCTCTGCTTCCCGGGTTCAAGCGATTCTCCCTCCTCAGCCTTGCTCAGTAGCTTGGATTACAGGTGCACGCCACCATGCCCGACTGTTTGAATTTTTATCCACTGCACCTGGCCTCAGATGCCATGTTCTAATGGGCTGTGTCTATAAAGTTATTAAAGAACAAGGGCCAAGTAATTTGGGGTGCGTGTGAAGTGCTGAGCATGGCCTTTCCAATTTGTGTGCACCTTCTTTCGTTCTTACTTTACAAATGAAGGAAACTGATGTCCAGCAAGGTCACACAACAGGTACAATCACCAGCTGATTTCTGAGCCTAATTCTCAATCTGTGACTTGCGCGACATCATTGTACTTTGGATACTTTGTCATTAGTTGGGTGTGTATTTTACTACCTGGGAGTAGTTATGAACAACCAGTTTGGTGCTAATGAAAAGTAGTTGTGGTTCCTCGATTAGATATGCTGACCTCCAGATTTATAAAGGCTATTCTCATCTTGCTTTGGGTGGTCTTTGTAGTGGATGAATATTGGAGAAACCGATAAGGTGATATATATGAAACAGTCGATTTATTTGGAACAGACTTCTATTCATTTCTAGGACTTGGGAGCCCTGCTGGTGTTCTGTACTTGTGCCCCATTTATAGCCATGGTGGTAGAGTTAGATTTTTGAAGCCGATGCCATGATCTTTATTTCAATCCTAGTTGGTCGTTTGCTGGTCAGAAATGTGTCTTGTTCCTCTTTAGTGGGAAAAATGTGAGTGTGAATGTAAGATAGTTTTAGGTAACACTCAGATGGCCTTATGACCTATCAGAAGTCCTAAAGTCAGCTATGGGATTACGCTGTTTGCCTCCAAGCTGTGTCTTGGGAAGGGAACCTGGTCAAAGGCCTGACCACCTCGAAGCAGGAGGCGGTTCTAATGTGCTTCGTATATCCAAGGACAGTTATCTCTTTTTTAAAAAAAGTGAAACAAAAGAGACTGTGTTCAAAAGGAAGCCTTTTCTTTTATACCCATGCTCTCCTTCCTGTCCATGTGATGTTAGAAAAAGTGTTATTTTCACTGTTACATAAAAGTTTTTGATGGTTTCTTCTGTGCAGTTTTGAGATGTTTCCTAGTTGATGGAAAATTATAAAAAATTTATGCAGAAATAGTGCCCGCTGCCCAGCCCATTTCTTCTTGCTTTATGTACCTACTGTTTACATAAATGTTTTTCCCTCCTATATGTTCTTTTTTACTCTTGCACATTTGAGTGGAAAATACTTAAAAAGTTTTCTTACGTATACTTATGATTTTACTTGGAAACAGCAAGTGTAAGATCTAGAAGCAGAGGGGCTTTCACGTTGTCTGCAACACACAGGAAAGTAGACACAGTGTCTAGGGCAGGCCCCAGCCTCCAGGGTAAGATAAGCATGTGCCAGCAACCTTGCCTACCCGTCATGACCCTGCCGTATTGTAGGTATTGAGTCACGCTTCAACAAGGCCTCCCACGCTTCATTTACTGGACCTTCTATTTTGTCATCAGAATAATTTATATTTGTATATAAAATTTCTTGGGTGGGGTAATACTATAATCCAGCAGTGGCTGAAGAGGTGCCAAGTAAGTTTGCCACCTATTGTGGTATTAGTCTTTATTGTTTAGTAAATGGCAAAGAGCAATCAGATTGAAAGGCAGAGTTTAGAGTAGTGCCTGCTTAAGGGCAAGATCACATAGTATCTGCATTGATAGACTCAATAAATATTTAAACAAATGAAATGACCTAGTTTAATATTGTGGGAGTGTATGTGAATACTGATCATGACTCAGGAACTGTAGAAAGAAGAGTGAGTATTCTTTCATTATTTCAATCCTATTTAAGTCCTGTTGAGTACAGTTTGATACCCTATTTTGTATTTGATTTACAAGAGCAATATATTTTTATCTTAGAACATTTGGGCTTTCTGCTATTTAAAAAAAAAAATGGAGGGGAACAGCATTTGTACCACTCAGTGATAATTATTAACATTTTGTGGTATCCATTTTTCTTTTCTTTTTTTTCACCAAGTTGGGTGAAACATCAAGAAATAGAACAAAAACAATCCCCGCAGCAGCATTGCACAAGAGCCATCCTCAAAGTCTGGCTTTTAAATAATTTTCTGTATCTTTCTTTGTAATTGGGTGGAGAGTGTTCCACTGGGCAGCTGAGTTGAATTGCCTCAATCTCTCCATTTGGCCTCTCTGCAATTTATTGAGCATCTCCTGTCTCCCAGGCAGTATGCAATGTGATCCCTCTCCCTACCCATTGTGCCCATTTAGCCTCTGGGACTACCCCTGACAAGGGTGGAAACCTGAGGCAGAGCAGACACAAGGGTGGTCCAGGTTTGTCAGCCCAGCCACTGTGCTGCATTGCCTGCTAGAATTTATTAGCACCTACCTAGCATTGGGGTATCTTAAAGTTTGATCTAATTCTGTGCTGTTGAAAGTGACAAAAGTAGTGAGCTTAGTGCACCTTCATAATTACCCCCTTATGATAAAAAGAGGTGAATTGCTTAGTTAGAATATACACATTTTTAATGGGAGGTATTCTATTTTTCTAGTTTGTTAAAATTATAGAAAAATTTGTGGTTTATACTGGCAAAATTTTCCATAAAATTATTCAAATAGCTTCTTCTTCAAAGTGAACATTATTATGCATCTTGACCTTTTCTCACCTCATTATTTTGTGTCCTTATTTACCTGTAATTTAGGCATTTAGTACTAGTACTAAGTTAGGAAGTTATTACTGAGGTGCTTTGATTGAAGACACCTTTGCTGAGTCCTAGGGAAGTGAAATAGTGAGGGTTAGGCCTGGAGCAGTGGCTCACGCCTATAATCCCAGCATTTTGAGAGGCCGAGACGTTTTGTGTTATCCAGTGTTTTGGGCGGGTTACCTGAGGTCAGGAGTTTGAGACCAGCCTGGCCAACGTGGTGAGACCAGCGTCTCTACTAAAAATACAAAAATTAGCTGGGTGTGGTGTTGCATACCTGTAATCCCAGCTACTTGGGAGGCTGAGGCAGGAGAATCGCTAGAACCCAGGAGGCGGAGGTTGCAGTGACCCGAGATCATGCCATTGACTCCAGCCTGGGCGACAAGAGCGAAACTCCGTCTTAAAAAAAAAAAAAAAAAAAAAAAGTGAATGGCTTCTTTGCTTTACAGTCCTAGTTCAGGATTTAAAAAAAAAAATGCTCATGAGCATGCTCTTCAAATTTTGGTTTTGTGATTTCTGGGGTTTTCCCATTTAATTCCAGATGGAAGGGTGTCATTAAGTTCTCTTCAAATGTAACCAAATATAGTGTGTAGTATTATTGCTGGTGGAATACAACGATGGTGAATATCCCATTAAAAACTCCTCCCTAGCTCCTAACCACATTGAAGTTACATTAAAGAGTTGGATGTGTATTGAAAGTGTGATAATCTTTTGGTATAAAATTAGGCTATTGTACAGTCAAAGAGGCCTCTGCTAAGTGTGGTTCCATTTGGTGTTGAGGGCAGCTCGATATCCTGTCACTTTGTCCCCCAACATTGAGCAGATGTTTTCTGAGTTAATGTTGCTCTTCAGTTATCTTTGACAGAAGCAGGGTCTGGTTAAGATCAGATTGTTTAGACTAATGTACATTGATCTTGGCATAATGATCACAAGACTGTAAGCCAACTAGACAAGCAAGTGCTGTTGGTGAGTTGTTAGATTGAAAAAACAAAGCAATTGTTTCGAGAATAGCTTCGGTGCCCTGCACTTACATTATAAGACATTGGTTTTGATGTATGCTACTTTTAGATTTACCTGGGAGAACCTTTTTCTTGATAAATAGCTCCAGACTATTCTGCTCTGTGCTGCCGATCCTGCTGAGAAGACCGGGGCCTGAGAGTTAGTGGGAGCCATCCTTCTGGACAGCTAGGGCGTCAAATGCAAAGTTCTCTTGAATTTTAAGGAAGTAGATGATAATCTGTTCTACTTGGGAGTAAGTAGTGATTTTTTTTTTTTGTAAATTTCCGAGGTGGGGTTGTGGAACTTACTTTCGTGGTAGTGGTGGACCCTTGAAGCATTTTTGGAAAGTAGATGAAAGAGAGAGTTGTTTACTAATTCTGTTATTTTTACTCAGTGGGTGGTGCTTGAGTGGTGTAATTTCCTCTCTAACATTCTGTCATGTTGCATGTAACTTAGATAAAGCACACTGGCATATAGGAATTTCCCTACTTACTTACCTTGGGGTGTGGAGTGTGTGTGGCTTTGTCAGATGTAATGATGTAATGAAAAATATAATTAAAAAATGTGACTGAGAGTCCTACTAAAGCCTGAGCTCTCTGGTTTTAAAAAAACCAACCAGCTGTATTGCGATGTCTCACTTACCATACAGTTCACCCATTTAAAGTGTACAATTCATTGTTTGTTTTTTTTTTAACTGTTTGTAAGCTTGTGCAAGCATCACCACAATTTAATTCCAAAACATTCCCATTCCTCAGTCTGCTTTTAGAAACAGGTTATCTATGACTATTTCTTACCATGAGTATTTAGATTGTTTGATACACAGCTTTTTATTTTAACTTCTTTATGGATTTACCCCCAGAAAATTTTTTTTTTTTTGAGATGGAGTCTCGCTCTGTTGCCCAGGCTAGAGTGCAGTGGCCGGATCTCAGCTCACTGCAAGCTCCGCCTCCCGGGTTTACGCCATTCTCCTGCCTCAGCCTCCCGAGTAGCTGGGACTACAGGCGCCCGCCGCCTTGCCCGGCTAGTTTTTTGTATTTTTTAGTAGAGACGGGGTTTCACCGTGTTAGCCAGGATGGTCTCGATCTCCTGACCTCGTGATCTGCCCGTCTCGGCCTCCCAAAGTGCTGGGATTACAGGCTTGAGACACGGTGCCCGGCCCAGAAAAAAATTTTAATCCCAGGTTGTCTCTTACTTGTATGAGGTTTTCTGTAATAATACTTTTAACACTTAACTATTGTAATTCTATGAACAGCAACTGAAATTTTAGTAATAGCTTATTCTGTAAAAATGCTATTAATAATAGTAATAAAAATATCAAAAAACATTTTGAAGGCATTGCATTACCTGCTGTTTTGGATTATGATCATGCTTTTGTGTAGATAGTTGAAGATTTTAGTTTTTTGCCAAGCTTAATTTAATTAGGGAAGTAAGTTTGCTGCTATTGCAAAATCATATAATGCATGTTAAATATCAGTTCTCAGTGTAATTTGTTTTTTTTAATGCGGCAGCTGGTTTCTAGGCTTAGGAATAATAGTTGGCCGGTTTTCGTACTGCTTTCCTGTGATGCTTGTCAGAAGCTTCTAGTATAGTTTCTTCATTTCTAAGCTTTTGAGACTGATTGTACGCTGCTTATTTGTATATGTAGATAAGTTTCTTGTCTTTCAAGGTCTTTTCAAGAGGTGCTGGAGCAAATTTAGGAATGCAGCATAGTCTAATATTGTTAAGCAGGAATGTGTACCTGAATCTCTTGTGGAAGTACAAAAATTCACCAAGTTGGTACCTCTGGCTACCCAACTCTGGTTTGGAAAACTGGGGTGATCTGCTATCACTTATGAGTTGCACCTCAGCTACAGAACCGTTGTTAATTTATCCTCTAATTGAAAATCTGGAGGTCGAGCTTTCTCATTGATCTTGGTGTAGTTAATGTATTCCCATCTTTTCCTATGTAATTGAGAAAGAGCTTTTGATAGGAAGTAGTATATGGGAAAGTAATTCAACCTGTTGGAATTTTCAACCAAAATTCACTTCATAATTAAATATATTAATAGCACATGGCTGGGAATGAAATAAGACCATGAGTTCCTATTATTTTCTAGCTTTTGTAAGTTAGCTCTCCTTTAAAATGCAGATTTTGACGTTATTCCTCTTAGATGGAAATTTTCTGAGGAAGAATTCCATTTTCTTACGTTTTCTTAGAGGTACATGGGCAAGGTTGTAGTTCAGCACAGCCCTTGGGTTTCTAGGAGTCTGTTACTGGGTCATTGAGCCTTGGGTGGACCAGAAGGCTCACTTTGATGAAGCCTGGGGAAGGGAACTGCCTGGAATTGAATCTCTGCTCTGCTGCTTATCCAGGTTTGCAACTTGGGATAAGTTAGCCCTTCTTTCATGGACTGGTGATATATGGAATATACATTCCCTAAGTGTTCATAGTTTTGTTGTCATTCAGCTGTCTGTATTAGAAATAATGAATTATTAGTCAGTGATTTTCCTGATAACAATCTGCTGTTTTGTTGTCAGATGTAGATTGGAAGCTTAGAGGTTCAGGGTCTTTCATCTAGGTAAATGTGCATTAAAGCATCTATTTGGTGAACATCACTTTTGTGGCATAAAATAGTTTAAATGTGCTTCCCAAAGATCCTGGCTTTCATTAAGGTATTCATTTATTCACTAGGAGAGTAATTCATTTTTTATTACACAGTAGCTTATAGCAGGTGTTAGAAACTCCTGTTAACACTAATGGCAATCAGCATTTAAGTTTTTTCTTTACTGTCTGCTGTTTTGTGGTTTTCCACCATTTATTCTTAATTGTCATATGTAGTGGAAGTAATTAAATCCATGAGTCGCCTCGTCTTGTTATAAATGTTTGCACCCCTTTTAAGTTTGCTTGGCTTTCTCAGATTCTGGTTTCAATTAACATGATTACGCTTTTCTGGGTTTGCAGGGCAGATTAGTAGGCTTTGGTGTGGCTTTTTTCCTTCTTCCTTTCTGCTTTTACGCATTTGGTTGATGCACCTCTGTACCTAACCCGCTTCTCTGGGAGAAGGGATGTGGAGCCATCGTTTTAAGCAACCGTTTTGACTTGATCTCCAGGAGCCTTGCTTGATTTTGTTTGTTCTGCTCCAACAACATCTGGATGCTTGTAGTGACCAGCTTGTAGTGGTCACATTTATTCCTATTGAAGTAATTGTAAATTTTTTTTTGGAAGACAGATTCTTGCTTTGTCACTCAGGCTGGAGTGCAGTGGCATGATCTCGGCTTACTGCAACCTCCATCTCCTGAGTTCAAGCAGTTCTTCTCCCTCTGCCTCCCAAGTAGCCTGGGATTCACCCAGCTAATTTTTGTATTTTTAGTAGACACAGGGTTTCACCAGGTTGGCCAGGCTTGTCTTGAACTCCTGACCTCGTGATCCACCTGCCTCCGCCTCCCAAAGTGCGGGGATTACAGGTGTGAACCACCGAGCCCGGCAGTAATTGTAATATTTTGTATCAGAAGAAAAGACAGGTGGACTGTTTTCTTAAAGTGGTATTTGAGTGTCATCCCTGAGACATTTCATGGTTAAGAACATGAGAATACATGTTAAGTAACTAAATATTCAGCAGCTACTGTATATTTAAGTAGTTGGGTTGAGAATTTAGCTATAATTTATGGGCACAATGAGGGTGTGGGGAAAAGAAGGACCCAGGTAGGTGGTGAAATGCTATCCTAAACCTTTTGAAAGTATTTAGAAAGGAAGTATGTTGATGAAATGCAGGACTTAACGAGAATGTGTGTGGGGAGGTGGTGGGAAGCATGGGAGAAGCACACATGCTTGATGATGAGAGAAGTGGTTATTTTGTTTCATGCAAGCAAGCATTCTTCTCAGTATTTTAACCTTTTACACCATCAGAATTCATTTTGCCTTCCCTGATTACTCACGTGGTTGGTGAGCAAGCATTTGAGAAAAATATTTTGTTTTCCATGATATGTGTTTAGATTCCTGGGTATACTATCTAATGTATTATTGTTGAGCTTGTGAAAGAAAATGAGATAAAATATGAGATATTCTTCACCGGTTACACCAATGACTTTTTAAAAAAAGAATTCTGTTGGGGTTTAAACATTTCCACTTTGTGTATGTTGGTGGTGATGGCTCAGAAATCCCTTTTACCAGACAAGGAAGCGTATTTGTTATTTTTCAGACAGGGTCTCACTCTGTCACCCAAGCTGGAGTGCAATGGCACTATCACGACTCACAATAGCCTTGACCTCCAGGCCTCAAGTGATCCTCCCACCGCAGCCTTGCGAAAAGCTGGGATCACAGGTGCATGCCACCATGCCCATCTGACTTTAAAAATGTTTTTGTATTGATGCTGTCTTCCTATTTTGCCCAGGCTGCTCTTGAACTCCTGGGCTCAAGAGGAAGCATCCAAACTGCAGGGATATAGGTGTGAGCCACCACACCCAGCTGCAAGGAAGTTTACTTATTTTAATTTCTTCTCCTCCTCCTCCTCCTCCTCCTCCTCCTCTTCCTCCTCCTCCTTTTTCTCCTCCTCCTCCTCCTTCATTATTATTATTATTATTATTATTATTATTATTATTATTATTTTGTGTGTGTGATGAAGTCTTGCTCTGTCACCCAAACTGGAGTGCAGTGGTGTGATCTTGGCTCACTGCAACGTCCGCCTCTTGGATTCAAGCGGTTTTCCTGCCTCAGCCTCCCGAGTAACTGGGATTACAGGCGCCTACCACCGCACCTGGCTAATTTTTATATTTTTAGTATAGACGGGGTTTCACTATGTTGGCTAGGCTGGTCTGGAACTCCTGACCTCGTGATCAGCCTGCCTCAGCCTCCCAAAGTGCTGGGGTTACAGGTGTGAGCCACTGCACCCGGCCAATTACTTCTTTTATTTCTGTTTTTTTCTACGAATATTCATTACAGTAGATAATCTTTGTGGGAGTGGTTCTCAGTGTTTTCTAAATTGTATTTTATAAACTTCCATGGACTGGGACTGGTTCAGTCTTCATAAGCTGATAGAAATGGTTTAAAGTTTGAACTGGATTTAATATTTTTTTCTAGAGGTTAACTTGTGGGTTTTCTGTTCCTCTTCTCTTCAGTTATACTTGAAAGGGCAGAGAGAATTACTCCTGCTTTCTTCTCAAGTATAAAAACGTCAAACATTGTTCTTTATTCTTCACTGAAACCATTACAGGTAAAAAGCCCACAATCAAGCTTTTGCAGACCCAGCTCCCAGCTAGATGAGAAGCAGCTGCAACAGGAGAACTAGTGTGGGGAGCTCGGACCAGAGTAGGCTTTGCTGCTTAGGTTTAGTGGTTACTATTTTCTGCCTCTTTGTGGATGGAGAGGTGGAGGGGGATGAATTAAGCCAATTAATTGGAAAATAAATATTTATTTCAGTAGCATACCATGTGAAGCAAATAGGATGGAAGTTTAAGACTTGTTAATTAAGACCATGAAAGGAACTCGATGGACAATGTTGAAAAGGGTTTTCACGTTAATTGTGTGTGTATTAGGAATGGAAAAACGTTTTCATTGAGATTCCTTAAACTATATTGCAACATGAGTTCCCCTCTTGACCTTGCAGCTTATGTTGTTCTGCTTTTCAATACTAAAAGAAAAATTTGGATCCCATCTATGAAGTCATAGCTCATTTTGGGGTGATGTGGTAGATAGGTCCTGGTTAGTTTTGAAGGACCTAATTGCTATATTAAGTTTTGTTTTCTAATCCAAGATGGTAACTTTTTATTGGAGATGGGAGATACTAAACAAAAATGTTCCATCTGGATGGAATTTTGTGGGCAGGTAAATTTTTAGTGTCTCCATCCACAACCACAGCAACATTATGTGCCCTAATTAGCTATTTGTGTGAAGAGGGCCCAACTGGGGTAGCCAGTGAGAATGACTTGAACGTTTTCAGAAGAACTATTTGCAGGTTGGAAAATTCTCACTTCTATTTCCAGGATTGTTCAGTCTGGAGGAATAGTACAAATTAAAGTGCACTGTTTTAGAAGTGGTACTGGGTTTTGGCGTTGGCAGCTGCATAATTGCAGTTTTGGCCAAAGATCACTGATGGCTTTTGGCTCATCACGCATGAGGAGCTCCTGCAGGAACACTGAAGAAAAAAGGAAGAGATTCCATGAAGGGAAGTATAAACCAGGGCAGAAACACTGAGCTTCCCATTTCCTCTCCCCCAGCCCACTGCCCCTTAGGCTAGTGCTGCATTCTATCAAAAGACAGAAGGAAAGATGAAGGCTGGGGATGCTACCTCCTTCACGCAAGCAATGCCTTATTCTGGCCTTGAGCTTAACACATCATCTCTTCTAGCTAGAATCCTTGCAGGTACTCTGTTTTGGAGATGAGACAGACACCGTTGAAATGTATATACAATGACAGAGTTTATTCTCAGGCTGTGATTCTGCATCTTTTGCCAAGGATGTCAAACCTGGATATTCCCGATTCTTGTGGCAACGTGTTATTGGTTAGATGAGGAAAGTTAACAGAGATTGGTTGAGTGGAAGTAGCTGGGTCCATCATGTCTTGGATCTTAATGTTGTGTAAGTGTGCTGGATTGTTTGTTGAACTCTGCAAGCCCAGCATCTGTTTCAACACACGGCTGGAATTTGGGGAGACAGCCTCCTCCATTAAGCTCGAGGGTGTGACCTGAGGCATACATCAGTACAGTCACACAGTCATGATAAGTAAGGTCTAAGGGTAAAGTCACAGAATCATGATCAATAAGGTCTAAGGGACCGGGAGACCAATATGCTGTTATTTTTGTGCTGCATGTTGACCATGCACCTGAAATAAAGGAAATAGGCTGTGTTTTGCCGTATTTCTGATGAAGGCAGGTCTGTCCTGGCTCACTCAGTCTTGAGCTGGAGATGTTAATCAAGAAGTGCATCTAATCAGGTGTCCACCTTCATTAGTAACATGGAGACTCTATAGCTAGTGGGAAGAACTTTGGTGTTACTGACCAGTGGTGATCATAAATTATCATACTTCATTGATTCCAAGATGTGCTTGGTTTTCACATTTTAAAATGCCTAAAATGAGAAACAACCCGGTTTCGTCAGTCACATCGCCTGAGTGTGAGTTAATTTGGTCCAGGTTGTTAATAACTTCATCACCACATCATTGGCCCTTCACCGATTGCATTTAATTGCTATTTAAACAAGATTCACATTGATTTCATTTCAATGCCAAATTATATTTTAATTTTTTTTTTTTTGAATTGACAAAGGCATAGAAATTGAGCGGCAGCAAGGCTGTACATTTGATTTTAGTGAAATAAATATTTGGTGTGGGAGGAATGACCAAAATTTCACTTTTGATTGCAAAACTACCACCAAATATTTTTGGCAACCTAATAACAGGAAGATGATCCTTAAATAAAGTTATGTTAGGCCCTCAAGGATTGCTTGCTTATTCCAGGGTAGCTGGAGGCAGGAGAAATTGCCACATCCTTGTACCTAAAAGAGATTTCAAAGTAAAAAAAAAAAAAAGTGGATATCTTGGATTAAGGATTACTAAATAGCAGTCATGTTTTCAGTTTGAGTGGTATGTAATAAAATGCGAATTTCATATTTGAAGGTGCCTTTTTGGTTAACAGAGAGGATGTTACTGAAGACCTACTGTGTTCATTTGGTATGAGGAAAACAGAGGTCACCCCAGGGAGCCAAGCATTTCTGAGTAATACCAACAGTAACTAATGCTCTGAGAGGGTCTGGTGAAAACTTATCCCAGGTAAAGAGATGCTGAAAGGTGAATATGAGTGAGTTAGGGGAACAGCTGGGAGGATTCTGGTCAGCCTCTTGTTTTTGTTCCCACCAATAGCTACCAGGTAGGGATTGCTGGGTTAAATAGTCAAACTGGAAACCTTCCTTCTAGCTGGGACCCTTGTGGAATGACATTGGACTCATGGAGCAGGAGGCCTGGGTCTCATCCCTGCTCTGCTCCAAATGGGTTCAAATGAGCAGGCCTTTCTGGGTCTCACTTTCCTCATGTAAAATGGAGGGGTGGCATATGCAAATGTTGGTGTGTGTGTAGCATCTGTTGCTAGGAGTAGGTGCATTTATGTCACACAAGGCCACTGACTTGCACCTGTGTTCTGGAAGCCACTCCCATTCACCATTGGATTCAATTTAATCTTCTTGGGGAAGTGACCAATGTATGGATTCAACTGGGAAGTTATCCTGGGCTTCTGATGAGTTGCTGTGTGGTCCAGAGAGGCACACACTTTTGTGCAGCCTTATAAAATGGGATGTTTTGGCATCTGTAGCTGCTTCCCTTGGCAGGGAGCGACGGCCTGAGTCACTCGCCCTCTTGCTTCTTCCAAGTGCTCTCCGCTCCCCGCTTCCCTGTGCTGATGACATACTAGGAGATTCTCTCTTCAAACTAGTGTTGACTTGGCTTGAGAGATGGTGGTATAAAGGAGTGATTACTGTTGTACATATCCTTTTCCAAAAGGATAATCACTGTGCCGAATCTGAGGCCATGAGGCATTTAAAATAGATATTGATATTTCTTCCTTTTTAATTTTTTTCAGTAATAGTTCTCCCTCTTTTCTCTCCGATGTAATGGAGGAACACAGCTCTTCATTGCAGGCTTATCTTCCCCGTTGCCCTCCTGAAATCATGTTAGTTTCTTGAACCCAAATTAATTCATTGGCATGTTATTCATTATAACAGAAAATATTAAAGGCTGCTAAAATCTGAGCCATGATGCTTAGCTGAGATTCCTGAAAGACTATAATTTTAACAAGGAAGGCTCTCTTGTTAAGAAACTGTGTAGCCCCCTGCCTCCCCACCCCGTTCTCAATATTAATGTTACGTTGTCCTCTGTCTGTAAGCTATTTCCTGATAGCGTGCATTGTCATTGGAGAGGAAGACTATTTTTTCCCCGGCTCAGATGTAGGTTACTAAAAAGTCCCCAGAGGACCACATGATCCTCTGAGGACCATATGATCCAGGAATAGTGAAATAGTGAAAGGAAGGCTCAAAGCATGGCCTGGGAGGTCTGAGTCAGGGATACAAATGAAGCTCTGCATCTTGGGATTTCCTTGCAGATCCTTTTCCTGCACTTCAGTCCTTTCCACCTTACTCTCCTTTAACCTCCTGGAAACATGAAGTTGTCTCAGTGTCCATTAAGTAGTTCACGTGGCTGTAGGGAGCAGACAGTGGTAGTGTGCTTCCAGCTGGCAGAACAGTTCAAAGGCGGGGTGCAACCTCTGCTTTTCCCCCCTCAGACGTGACCATAAGTCTAAATTCACGGTAAATAGTCAATATGTGCAGTGGAGTAAGTTTTGTAAGTAAATCCGCATAGCATAGCACCGCGAGGTTACTTATTAAGGCTATTGAGACATCAATACATCTTTTGCTTTTATTGCTGAACAATATTCTGTTGTAGGGATATGTCCCATTTTATTCATTCGTCAGTTGATGGACACCTGGCTGAGTGTTTTCCATGTTATGTCATGATGAATAATGGTGCTGTGAACATTTGTGAGCAAGTTTTGGTGTGGACTGGTTTTCACTTTTGGGTGTATGCCAGGGAATTGAATTTCTGGGTCACATGGTAACCTTTTGAGTAATAGCCTTTTGAGTATTTTTCAGAGCCACTGTATGATTTTACACTCGCACTGCTGTTTGAGGTTCCAATTTCTCTGCATCCTTTCCAATACTTATTGCCTGTCTTTTTAGAAAAATAGTTATTGTAGTAGGTGTGAAGTGGTATCTCATTGCTGCTGTTTTGATTTGCATTTACCCACTAATGGTGTTGATTATGTTTTCATGTGTTTATTGTTCACTTATATACATTACAGTAGAAATCTTGAGCTTAATTCATATCATTGTACCTATTATGAGAAAGCTTTGATCCATTTGTATCTTATTTAAATTTCCACTTAAATGGTGGTTTTAAAAAGAGCAGTCTGGGGACAAAAATACCTATTTAGGAAAAAATAAATATCATTATTGAGGAAGGTCTCTTTCTGAACAACAACAACAAAATAGTATTCCAAAATGTAATGCCAATTGATTATGGTAAATTAAGTGTTCTAGTAATAAGCTGCAGGCTCAGAAGTTAGGGAGCCTATCACATTAGAATGATCCTATTCCTGATTGGAATTCCATGTTTCTCTTTATTGAGAACTCAGAACAATTGTAAACCCCTTCAACCAATTCTCTACTCCTCCTACCTCTTCAGGATTTCAATGCAAAGAAAGAAAAATTCTTTTCAGTCAAAACAATTACTTTTTTGTTTCTAGGGAAACATAACAGAGATGGTAGTTTTGCATCAGTTGGAGCCACCAATTATTTTTGACCCACTCAGGTGTTCATACTTCGTTAGTAGGAAATTCAAGAACCTGATCTTTTATCTACAGTAAAATAAAAACAAATGGGGAAAAAATATCTGCCATTCATGTTCCTAAAGCATACAGTTCAAGATAACATTTCCCTCTGTGCCAGCACATCCTTGTATAGCCTTTTCAGAGTTCAGCATGGGGTATATTTCAATGGCAGCAAGTTCTGTCTTGTTCACAGGTGTATCTAAGTACAAGGGGTTTTGCAGATAGGATTGATCAAGGATCATTAGAAGAGTATCCAGGTGAGCCCAGTGTAATCACAAGGATCCTTATAAAACTGTCAGAGCAAAAAGTGAGATGAGAAAACAGGACCGAAGGTGGGAGTGGTGCAGTTTGAGGATGGATGAGGGGGCCATAAGCCAAGGCATATTAGCAGCCATGAGAAGCTGAAAAGGGTACGGTATTGGATTCTCTCAGAGCTTGCAGAAAAATCCAGCCTTGGTAACGCCACCAGCATAGTGAAACTGATTTTGGACTTCTTAGTTACAGAACTGTAAGAAAATTTGTGTTTTAAGACACAAATGTGATAATTTGTTAACAGCAACAGGAAATTAGTACATACTTTAATGCTTTCTTTGTCCTTTATTAACACAGGAGTTAGACATTTGATGTTACTGCTTCAGCAAGCAACACTTTCAGGCACACTTCTAAAAACTTTCAGTGTATTATATACACAGCAGGCATTCAAGCACAGATAAGGAAATGAGCATGTACTTAACATTCCCCAAGGTCACAGAGCCAGTAAGCAGCAAGCTGGGATTTGAACCCAGACCCCTGGACTCTAAAAGTGTTCAACATATCGAATGCTACTTTGATGGTTTTGGCCACATGATTGGTGAAATTCAGCTGGTAATGTAGTTAGGAAACCGTAGAATACATACCCCTACAAGTAAGAATTGTGTGGTTGATAAATGCTGTAAAGAATGTTAAAGGAGTTACTTAGACTGGGATATAGGCTGGTCAGAGAAGGCTTTGAGAAGGTGATATTTGAGAACTGAATATTTTAAGAGAAGAGCCAGGGAGGTGAATTTCAGGAAGGGAACAAGCACAAAAACGTTGGTTAGGCTATGGATTGCTGACCATGATAAGAGTTCAAGAAGGAAATAGTTGAAAATCCAGAGGAATGTTCATTGAGAGCATTATATGAACCCTCCCTCCCATTGTGTGGATTTGGTCACTGACTGGGTGTCATGCAAACGGTCAGGAGGGGAGCAAACCTTACACATTCCCATTCTGCCTTTTGTGAGTAGAAAGCTTACAGGTCTCAAAAGTAGTTAGCATAAGTTATAATGCAATTGTCTGCCTGTACTTTGTATTGATAAGCTACTTTTTAAGTGATACTTTGTTAGAAATTGTCAATGAACTTGATAACATCAAAAAATGCAAGGTAATATTTTGGATTACTACAGCTGCAATGTGTGTAGAAATTGTAAAATTTTTACTCAAAGTGATTATGATTTTATTTTGCGTATTAGTTGATTTTATAGCTAATGTTAATACATTCTAGAACTTTCATATGGGAATAAAGTACCGATTTCATTATTCACACACAATATCTCAAAAGCAATTTTAAGTAAAATTTGAATTGAGGTTAGCTGATTTATTTTTGCTTATGTAAAAATCACGTAAGATTCACTGTTTTAACCATTGTAAAGAGTACAGTTCATAGACTTTTAGTACTTAGTGCATTTCTTTCTTTCCTTTTTTTTTTTTTTTTTGAGACAGTGTCTCACTATGTCACCCAGGCTGAAGTGCAGTGGTGTGATCCTGGCTCACTGCAACCTCTGCCTCCTGGGTTCAAACGATTCTCGTGCCTTGGCCTCCAGAGGAGGTGGGACCACAGGTGTGTGCCACCACGCCTGGCTAATTTCTGTATTGTTAGTAGAGATAGGGTTTTGCCATGTTGGCCAGGCTGATCTCAAACTCCTGACTTCATGTGATCTGCCCACCTTGGCCTCTTCAGGTGCTGGGATTATAGGCGTGAGCCAACGTGCCCAGCCACTTAGTACATTTCTGGAACTTTTTCATCACTCTCAGAAAGAAACTCCATACCCATTAGCAGTAGTCCCACCTCCTCTCCCAGCAACCTCTGGCAGCCAGCAGTGGATTTTCTGTCTTTGTGGTTTGGCCTGTTCTGGAGACTTCATAGCAATGGAATCCTGCAATATGTGGCCTTTGTGCCTCCCTCTTTCCCTAGGTATGTTTTCAAGGTTCGTCCATGCTGCCCCATGAAATCTTCTAGGTGGCTAAATATCCTATTGTAAGTATATACCATATTTCGTTCATTTTTTCATCATTTGATGGACAGTTGGGTTGTTTATTCTTTTTGGCTATTATGTATAATGCTGCTGTGAACATTCGTGTTCACGTTTTACATGAGAGCCTAGGAGGAGAATTGAATAATTCTATGTTTAACGTTTTGAGGAACCCACACTTGGCCTAAGTAGCTTTCCCACAATCGCTGTATGGGGTTTCCCGTTTCTTCATCTTCAGCGTCTGCTGTTTTTCTGCTTGTTTTTATTACAGTCATTCTAGTGGATTTGTCTTAACTTCACGTCTATGGAATCTTTAACAAGTACATATATTTTAACTTCCTATTTGTCACGTGGTACATTGTGTTTCATATGTAAGGGAAAGCGTATTTTTTAGGCAAATTCATAAATATAAGTTTGAAGTGGGAAGGAATGTATTACAGTTTTATTAATGTGCACATTTTCCTAATGTAAATACAGGAACAAGACAAG
Organism: Macaca nemestrina; assembly: GCF_043159975.1. NCBI lineage: Eukaryota > Metazoa > Chordata > Mammalia > Primates > Cercopithecidae > Macaca > Macaca nemestrina. The sequence continues at coordinate 168,770,484 of NC_092129.1, read as the reverse complement.
TGACCCAGTTGTTTTCATTATCTCATATTTGGGATTCTTGTTATTTATGTTACAAACTTTGTTTCTGGGTCAGACGCAGTGGCTCGTGCCTGTAATCACAGCATTTTTGGAGGCCGAGGTGGGTGGATCACCTGAGGTCAGCAGTTCAAGACCAACCTGGCCAACATGGAGAAACCCCGTCTGTATTAAAAATACAAAATTCCCTGGTCTTGGTGGTACGTGCCTGTAGTCCCAGCTACTTAGGCTGAGTCAGGAGTATCACTTGAGCCCGGGAGGCAGAGGTTGCAGTGAGCCGAAAGTGCACCACTGCACTCCATCCAGCCTGGGCAGCAGATTGAGACTCCGTCTCAAAAACAAAGAAACAAAAAACAAAAAAAAACTTTGTTTGTTTCACCGTTATTTGGCTATGTGTTCTAAGTACCTTTTACTCAGTGCAGAGTGAAAGACCGTCTCTAGGAAACCAAGCCTTACTGTGTTCCAAGACTAGGGGCTGCTGCGTCCAGACGTCCTTCGTGGCCTAGGAAAGCCGTGCATTTTTTCATTGAGTATGTAAAGTCTTAGTGAAGTAAGCTGAATCAGTGCAACCATAAGCATACATCACATGGGATTTTGCAGTAATGAAGTTCACAGTTTTTACAACAGTGCAACTTTGGATCAAATAAAATACAGTACAATTTAGACGGACTTGGTTCTGAGGCAAATTTTCATGCTCTGAATTCATTCTTAGTCTTTAATCACAGGTTCATTATGGATGTGATTTAAACATTACATGTCAGTGAACATAAATTATAACTTCAGACTGACATTCAAATGGGTCTAGTGTGGGGTCTGGATGGACAGCTGTCTTACATGTTCATTTAAGAGGTATTTGGAGACTCTGAAGCTCTTTGTAAAGGGAAAAGTCTGTCTAAGCAAATGTTATTTATCGATTTTTTTTTTTTTTTTTTTTAAATTCCCACAAATTGAAAGACCGTTGGTGGAGAAGCTCTGTATCAAATTTAGGGGAGATAATCACAATCTAGAAAAATAAGAAATCTTTTCTCAAATCTTTAAACTGTAGATGCTGGAATTAAAAAAAAAAATCTTGCTTTTCCTGCAGAAAGTGAGTTGTTACTGGATGCTATGTTGTGTATTTTAGGAGGACACTGGCATGCTGTATATCCTTGCAGCAGCCCTCTGCAGACCCACGGACACCCCCTTCTCTTGTTGAAGCATCTTCCACATGTGTTTCTTTGTAGCGCACTGAGAAGCAATTCCACTGTCTTCCGAGTTTACTGTTGGCCATGTAATTTTGTTTATGATGTGTTTGTGCTGGTGGTTTTTCTTGTGCTCTGCATTCTGACTCAGGAAGCCCATCTCCTTTTTCTATTTATGGTAATTACTAGAGAGCATTTTATTTTGGCGTGTGGGGCGTGTCCACTGTGTTTCTTTGTGTGCGCATGTATGTTAAAATTGGAAAGTGTTCTCTTTGAGGTCAGGGCTTTTGTAAGATGTTCTAAAAAGTTTGTCAAGCCCCAACTAGCTTTTAAAAAAATGTTGTTTGTGTACTATAACCTGTTTACTATTCTTATAAGCGTTTCTATCATCAACTTTAATGTTAGTAGGAAGAGAAACTGTTTCTCATCTTCATATATTGACTTTAATTAGTGATTAGTTTCTGGTGATGAGATATTGAATCAAAGATGGTCTGGTTTTTCCAATCTCTCCTTTCTGCTATTATTAAATAAATGAAGAATCACAACACAGTTTCCTGATACTGGTACTAACACAGTGTTTTTGTGTTGATGGTGGATAAGGACTGAGTTACCTCTGACTCAGAGATTCAGGGTTAATGAGATTTTCCTCATTGAGTTGGAGCAACAGAAGCTCTGAATGGATGATAGCTGATTGATTCTGTTTCTTAAAGCCAATAGCTGCTCATTTTATGTTTCAATGAATGAAAACTTGTGTCCACTGTAACCTTTTTACTTTTTCTGAGAATAGTGAATTCTCATTTTCAGAGAATTACTGTCAAGAAAAATGTGTATCAGGCCATTCCTTCTGTGTGCTGTTTAAACAGCTGGTTTCCTTAGTTACAAAGGTTTCCCTTCTTTCTCTCTAGAGTTAGTTACTAAGCTTTTAACACGTACCAGTCTTGATGTTAAGCAGTTGTTGGAATATACATTATTTTAATGCCATGAGGCTGATTTGGGAGGTGGCGGGACTGAATTCTAGAGCAGCCATTCTGAGTTTCTGAGATCTCTGGCACAGGCCATACCCAGACCAGTTAAGTCAATGTGAGGGTGAGGAAATCATTAGGTGGTTTCCAGGGCGGCCATGCCTGACCACTAGTGTTCTAGGAGTGTGCTCCCAGTGAGTGCTGCACAAGCTTGAACACAAACCACCAGCAGTGGCGATAAGAAGACTTGTTAGAAAGATAGGAATGTGGCCTTCCAGGAAATAGAATAAAGAATGTTTTAGGGAGAATCTTTGCTTCAGGAGCTCAAGGTTTATGGAAGAAGAAATTCAAACCACAGTGTGTAGGTATAGCAGCAGGGCGTGACTCACAGGTTAGTAAAATAAAAACTTTTCTGAGTGGGAATGATTTTCTGCAGTTTCCCTACAAGTCCTAGGGTTTACTCCTTTGGATGTTGCGCTGCTGTATACTGTCCCGGCAGCTTTTTTGACTGTACCTCCTGCCCTGATGTGACATCCAGAGGTTGCTTTTCTGGGCTCTTTCTGTATTCATTGACTGGAGAGAAAGTTCATTTCACTGCCACACACATCTTTCTGATTTGCAGCCGCCTGAAACCTGAACAGTCTTGGTGTTGCTCAGGAGAGTATCATGACTATATTTTTAGCTACCCGCGTGGGCAGGCCCTAGGCCAGTGTCACTTCACTCACTTGGCCTCTGCATTTTTCTTATTTGCATTGAAAGCCTAAATATAAATAAGGCTATCTGTGGTAGGGGTGGGGGTGTGTGTTAGAGAGAGGCAGGTGGGGTTGATGATAACCTCAGTGGGTATTAGAATTTCCTCACCAGCAGTGATGGATGGATTTCCTTTTTTCTTTTTCTTTTTTTTTCTTTGAGATGGAGTCTCACTCTGTCTACCAGGCTGGATTGCAGTGGTGCGATCTCTGCCTCCCGGGTTCGAGCAGTTCTCCTGTCGCAGCGTCCCGAGGAGCTGGGATTACAGGCACCTGCCACCACGCCTTGCTAAGTTTTGTATTTTTAGTGGAGACGGCATTTCACCTTCCAGGCCAGGTTGGTCTTGAACTCTTGACCTCAGGTGCTCTACCTGCCTCGGCCTCCCAAAGTGTTGGGATTATAGGCGTGATGAATTTCTACGTCCTCCCCTGTTACATTAGCAAAATCTCATCTCATGAGTTAGGGCTTGTGATGTCAGATGTAGATTTTCAGAGAATGGCTCGAGTAATTTCTCTTTCTATCCGAGACTCTTCTGTGTTAGTCATTCTTTATATTTTATACATTTCTGTTTTATTCCTTTATAGTATTTATTTTATTTTATTTTTTTATTTTATTTCATTTTTGAGACTAAGTCTCACTGTGTAGCCCAGGCTGAAGTGCAGTGGCACGATCTCTGTTCACAGCAACCTCTGCCTCCTGGGTCCTGGTTCAAGCAGTTCTCCTGCCTCAGCCTCTCAGTAGCTGGGATTACAGGCACATGACACCATGCCCAGCTAATTTCTGTATTTTTTTTATAGAGATGGGGTTTCACCGTGTTGGCCTGGCTGGTCTTCAACTCCTGACCTCGTGATCTGCCCACCTCCGCCTCCCAAAGTACAGGGATTACAGGAGTGAGCCACTGTGCCCGGCCTATTTATTGTATTTTTGTGAGACAGAGTCACACTCAGTCGCCCAAGCTGGAGTGCAGTGGCTCGATCATAGCTCACTGTAACCTCACAACTCCTGTGCTCAAGCAGTCTTCTCACCTCAGCCTCTGGAGTGGCTTGGACCACAAGAATGTGCCATCATGCCTAATTTTAAATTTTTAGCTAATTTAAAATTTTTGTTGTAGAGATGAGAGTCTCTTGCTCTATTGGCCAGGGTTGTCTTGGACTCCTGGGCTCAAGCAGTCTTCTTACCTTAGCCTCCCAATGTGTGAGAATTACAGACATGAGCCACTGCGCCCAACCTAGTCTTTATATTTTAAAGCGTCGTTTTCCCAAAGGTTCTGAAAACCTTGTTAGCCAAAAAAAGGCACAGCGGGGTCCGCCAGCCTTGACTTGGATTCACTCTTGACTTTTAAATCAATACGTAAAGGCTTTTGTTTTGTTTTGTTTTTTGTTGTTTTGCTCTTCAGTAAATTAGGGCACCTAAATTTAGATTGTGAGTTTCAATTAAAACCACCTAACTACATTCATGTCTCTAGACTGAACTGATACTTTCTCTAGGGTCTGTAACAGGTAACAGCACATTGAAAAATTCAGTGGAGGTGACTCTATTTACTGAGATGAAAACCTTTGGATGTATTGCTGTTTCATACACTCCACATCCAGTCTCTCAGCCTTCTCTTGGCCCAGTCTTGTTCCAGAATATAACCAGTTGTCAGTCTTTTGCACCAACCTGGTCACCTCTTGTACAGGTAACTGCCTCAGCCTCCCTTGTTTTTCCACACCACCGTCCCCCGTGATTTACCCTCAACACTGCAGTCAGTGCTCAAAGTCTGCTACTTCTTTGCTCCCAAGTCTCCAGTGGTTTCCCATGTAGAGCAAATTTGTTATTTTCCCCACTTCCTCCTCTGTCCTTTCACACACATCACCCGAAGTGTAAATGGTAAATTTCTACATACATCCACTTTGCTTATAACACATCTTTTGTTTCTTGTATGATTGCAAATTGTAAAGATAGGAAGAATTGTAACTTTGCTTCTTGATAGCCATATTTGCATTCCCTAGCAACTTTAACTTAAAATGAGGTTGTAGGTATGCCATGCCACCTTTTTTTGGGGGAGGGGGTGATCAGTCCTCATGGCTTTGGGTAAGCATGAATTTCTTCATGAAACCCCCAAACTGCCACATTATTCCAGTGTTATAGAGCTAAACATAACTGCAAGAAACCTCATTCTGCATAAAGGAAGAAATGTTGGAACTGGCTGGGATGCACGGACCAAAGAAAAGGTTCAGTTTTGTTTAGGTAGGTGAAACAATGGTGATTGTTGCAAAGTATTGTTAGAGATAGTTAAATCTTGTCTTTGGAGGGGGAGGAATTTTTTTTTTTTTTTTTTGAGACGGAGTCTGGATCTGTCTCCCAGGCTGGAGTGCAGTGGCGCGATCTCAGCTCACTGCAAACTCTGCCTTCTGAGTTCAAGTGATTCTCCTGCCCCAGCCTCCGGAGTAGCTGCAACTACACATGTACCAGCATGCCCCGCTAGTTTTTGTATTTTTAGTGGGTTTCACCATGTTGGCCAGGCTGGTCTTGAACTCTTGACCTCAGGTGATCTGTGTGCGCTGCCCCTCTCCCCTCCGCCCCCAGCCTCTCAAAGTGCTGGGATTACAGGCGTGAGCTGCCGTGCCAGGCCTGGAAGAGGAGCAATTTAACTTGTTGAAAATATATCAGTTTAAATGTTATTGAGGTCTTGTCCCAGGGTTACATAGGATCATGGATTCTTTGCAATACAGAATGAACAGCCAGCCTTAGGTCATTAAGTGAAACAGACATAGCTGGTAAATCAAGACTTGTTTATTTCTAGGTGCCAACACATTGGTATGAAAAAGAATTGAGAATGGACTTTTATTCTTGTCTCTTGAGAAAGGCAGCTCTGTTTACTGTAGCATTACTATTGAAGTCATGATTAGTATGCAGTTAGTAAACACTGGCATTTGTTTGGACGTGGGGTCTGAAGATGAGAGCTTTTGCCCCTAGGAGATTCTCATACCTTATCAATTAGGGATGTTGGTAGTTGTGTGGAAATTAAAGCCTGTAAGGGAAGTTAGACTGATGATAGGCCTTTATGGCTCTGCAAGGAAATTCAGAGGTTTCTTCTGCAGATTCTGGAGAGGCATGGAAAGGCTTCGGTAGGGGAAGTAGTGACACGGATGGAGTCATTGCAGCGTAGCTGTGTTTGTAGAGAAAGAACGTGGGATACATGGTTGAAATTGAGATTAGTTGGTGGTAGAGACATTTTAGATTTCTTCTCTTTGGAAAGAAATGAGATTTCTGTTTTAAATATGTATCCAAGGAGTTGAGAGACAGGCAAATGTCAACAATGAGAAAGAAAGTGCCAAGTCCAGTTTAGATTTCTAGACCAAAGCAGGCAGGAGGGTGGTGTGGAGAGGGTTGTGGTGGGGAGTGAGGAGATTGTCAAGAAGATGATTTAGTAGTCATCGGTATTTAGATTATGATTGGAGATAGGGGAGGTCAGAAGAATCAAACTTGAAGGTGGTGGGGGTGATGAAACAGCAGAAAAGATATTTTAGTGTGGCAGGAAATCCAGGGGAGAGTCCAGTTGCCAATAAAAAGTTTGCGTTCAATTTGGCAATTACAGTGTTTCTCATGGCAGTGAGAACAGTTTTCCTGGAAGACTAGGATGAAAGTTGAATACACTTGTATGTCTGGTGTTCGAACACCAGCACTTCTCACATGTAATCCCTGAACCAGCAGCATTAGCTACACCTGAGAGAATCTCAGCGAAAGGAGGCTGTGCACAGTGTGTGTTCACAAGCCCTGTGTTTCTGATGTCTGCTCAAGTTTGCCACCATTGCCTTAGACAATTTTTGTTTTACACATGAGCCACTGTAAGATTCACAGAATTTCAGAATTGGAATCCAGGCTTCTTTGTACCTCTCGCTCACTGTTCTCTTTCCACCTGCTACCTGTTTCCCTGTGTTGTGTCTTGGAATGGCTTTCAAGTGCCTGCTGTGTGCTGGACTCATTGCTATGTGGCAGGAACATAAAAGGCTTGTAAGACACAGACTAGTCAGGATGTGATCTGTACTACTTCACACCTCTGAACCTCAGTTTCAGAATTTAAAAATGTTTGTGTAATAAGTATGCTAGTTGTAAAATGTGGAAGAGAATATGTACAGGAAATGTGTGTGGCCTGTCGCTTGGTGGACATACGTTATTAGTGGGAAATGCTGTTTGGAGGGGAAATGGGCATCAGAATGGGTTCTGGAGACCCATACCTGTAATGAAAGGACGCCAAACCCAGGGTGGTGGTTAATTATTGGAAGGGCTGGAGGACACAGGAAGGGGTTAAGGCGTGAGACAACTTCACCTGTTTCTGGAAAAAATAAGGCAGTATGTCAGTTTATGTTAAGTCCAAGGACAGAGTTTATTTGTAGACTTTCTGTTAGTGTGGAAATTTGCATAAGATAGACAAAAATAAATGGGTGGTTTGTAATATAACATGACCAGAGATAACCAGTCTTGTGACAATATACGTATACTTCTGCTTATTTCCTTGCTGGGGTTAGGGTGGGGTAGTCAGTCAGGCACTGATCTCATAAAATGATCCCCCAGCAGTGCCCTGGGTCCTGGTGGAAGAAACAGCAGCCATCGCCCACAGGTCCATAATTCTAACCAGCTCTGTGAGTAAGGGGCAGCCGTGAATCAGATCAAGCTGGTTTGGGCCACCCTGTGGGTACTTGGAGACTGGCTGGTGGAGAGGACTGGCTTTTGTCTGGCCTTAATCCCGGAGGCTTTATTTTGTAGTGGTTTCTTTAGGAAAGGATTTGAAGGCATAGGAAAACAGTGTGTCTTCAAGGCTTTGCGGACAGACTTTACTTCATCTTCAGAATGTCATATACGTTTCCTGCAAAACCTCTAGAGGCCAGATGTGGCCCGCAGGATTGGAACCACTTCCAGCCAGGAGAGTTGTATGAGTGGATGTCTGCGCTTTGAATAGTTCTTGCCTGCTTTAGACTCGAATTTTCTTGTGAAAGGTTTCTTGTCTCCCACGGTTTTCTTGCTAAATGGAGTAACGCATAAGGCACATACTTTGAAGACTCAGGGATGTAGTAAAATGCACTATCGCATAACACACAATGTCAATTGAAACCCCTATCCAGTTGAACACAGATATGTCAGTGCTGTCCAAAAGAACGTCTTGTGATGAAGGAGGTCTTCTGTAGCTGTGCTGTCCATTGACAGGTGGGGGGGATTGTGGCCATTGAGTAACTGAAGTGTGACCAGCATGACTCAAGGAGCTTAATTTTAAATTTTAATTGAGTTAATTATAAGTACTTACGTGTGACTAGTGGCTACTATATTAGACGGTGCAGATTAGAATGTGGCATTTGGGGATTTTTTGGGCGTGTATTATAATGAACATTAAAAGGCATTAGTGATGAAAAGATCCGAATTTTAGAATTTCTTTTTAAATAAATTAATGTAAATTCCCAAGGAAATTCTAGTAACATAAATTCCCAAAATGAAGTCATGTAGTTGCACACTGGCCTTGGTGATGTTGAACTGTCTATTTATTTGATTTGATTTTTGAAGACACTGGCCAATCATTTATTTGTAATTTGATTTCCCCGCCACCACTCCTCCAATGAAGGTAAATTGACAATCCAGGTTTCTGTTAGATGCTGAAAGATAATCCTGCTGTAGATGTTGGGTCTTTTTTGATTACGCTGAAAAAGCAAACTGTCAGATCCAGCACCGCAGGAGGGTTTAATGCCGAGTTGCTTGGTTCTGGCTGCTCTGTTCCCTGACTGCACCCTTTAACTATGAACGTGTGGACGTCTTGCTGCCATGCTGCTGCCTTGACGACGGCGGATGTCTGACATGCTCAGACGCAAAAGAGCTGACTTGGCAGCTGCCCAGCAGATTTTTATAAAGGCTCAGTTGGTGGCCGGAGATTCAGCCTGTCAGAGTTGTGTTATGCAATAAATCGTTTTCAGCAGAAGTTCTTAATCCAATTTCAGCTGTAGCTTTTTTTTTTTTTTTAAATAGGCGGTAATCAAAGATAAGTACACATTATTTAATAGGAGTTTGGAAGAAGTAAAACTCTCCTTGCATAAGCATTTTTAGGCCGTTTACTTTAACCCGGGAAGCATGTCTGTCTGAAGAAATTTGCTGCTTGAAGTGCTTTTAATTTAAACCCTAGGCAAGGGAACATCATTCCCAAGTTCAGTAAATAAGTTTATTCTCTTAGGATGTTTCCTGGCCCCTTATTTCCATTTGTGAATGTTACCCAGGCTTCACCTCATTTGAATATTGACACACTGCTTTTTTCTGGAATTAATTGGAAATTATTAGTACTACTGTTACTTTGTTAAAAGGGAAGAAAAGGTTACTTTAGACAAAGTTGAATTTGTACCTTTCTCATTTTCCTTCATCACCCCCAACCCCGTTTTTGTTTATACTTAATCTGTGGCAAGAATCAGCGTTCCCTCCCAATTTTTTATGGTGCTTTCATTTTTCTCTCAAACTGTTGCTGGAACAGGTTTGGCATATCAGGCGGCTACAAGCTGTTTCAAGTAGGGTGATTTAACAGCAGGTATATGAGAAACACGTTCTGAAAATAAAAGGCATTCATGTACAGGGTTCCAGTCATTTATCCCTGAGAGGAGGAAATAGCTATCAATCCTTTCCTTGTCCATGGGCCTAGTTTTTTAGAATGTTTTTTTCATTTGCTATTCAGCTCTGTACAGCTGTTATTCATATCCACCACCCTTAATCCCATGATACGACATTCCACGTTGGTCCTTTGGGCATTGAAGTCAGGAATAGCACTTTTTTCTTTTTGAAAGTAGCCACCTCCCTCCACCTGTATTGCTCTGGCAAGGTGGCCGGGAATAGGATATATGCAGGGGGTTGGGGTTGGCAGCTCATCCAATTGCCTTGTCTTAGCATTTCTGTAAATTTTTATAAAGAGGCTGTGTGTTAGGAGATCTTCCTACCTGTGATCCTGAGTGCTCCTTTCCTTGCATCTCCCATGCCCCTGTCAATTCGAAGGCGATTTTTGCATTTCAGCGTTGGTTTTAGGTACTACAGGTTGTGAAGAGCTTTTGATGTCCTGTGCCCCTGCCCCGTGGAAGCAGGATTGGTTTTTGCAGCACCTTCCGTAACTGCGCCTAGGTTGCCACCTTCTGCCTCTTTATCACCAGGTTGTTATTTAAAACATTGGTGGCGGATCTGAATTCCAACTTTAGAACAGATGTGTGTCACACTTCCAGTCCTGCTATGTCTATGTTATATTTATTTGTTTTATAATATTTATTGTAGTAGCTTTATTTCTGTTTGGTGATATGGTTAAAAAAAAGTCTTTGTGTCATTGTAGGCTTTTTTTTGTTTGTTTTTAATTGATTCAGATCTCCTGGAAGGGGCCTGGTAGAGTTGGTTGACCCATGACCCAGTTTCCACGGGCTGTTTCCCTGTCATTATTACCAGTGCCCTTGATTTGGATAATAAATGACTTGACCACTCTACCTGTGATGCATAAGTGTTTTAGGTAGTTTGCCTGCAAGTGATAGGAAATTAACTATCTGCCATTTTTAAATAGATGTAATTGTCAGAAAATTGATTTTTATTTGATCAGAAATGTGTTTTCCTTTAACCCATGCTTTTTCATCTTTGTTTCCTTCTCCCAAATCAAGATGGCCTGAATTTGAAACCATAATAAAAAACCAAGGTATGAACAAATTGCATAACGACGGTTTGCCAATTCTAGACCACTAATAGAAAACTCCTACCCCTACTCCCACTTCTATCCCCACTACTACTAATAGTATTTTTTCATATATTATTTACATTAAGCCTCTAAAAACCAATAATTTTAATTTTGCTTTTACCTAGGAGTCATTATGAGTTACATATTTAACATTTCTGGCTACTAATACGTTTCTGAGTTTTGAAATTTTACTTCCTGATCTGGCATTTGCCATGGACTGACTACCAATGCCACATTTGTGTCAAGACACTGGAATTCATCTCTAAAAAATAACTAAAAGTTTCATGATTACTTCCTTTCTCCCATGCCTTTGAATCTAAAGGGAGAAAGTGGCAGTGTGGACCTTATACTCAAGGAAGGCTGAGCAGAGAAATCATGATTATTAAATGCAGGTGGTGCTGAGCTCAATGCCCAGCAGTGAGCCCCCAGGAGAAGTTTGCTGTTAGTACATTCATGATGGAGTTTTCAAGTCTTTCCAATCTTTCCAGGTGACTCCAAGTATCAGCCTCTGGGTGGCACCCATTCTGCGAGCTTTACTGACCTGGATGTCCCTGTTTTATTGTCCTAATGTACTTGAGTCCTCTTGAGATTTTCAGCGCCCATATGTTTGAAGAGTTGGCTATCACTGGAGAACAGCAGCCTATAAAGGCTTTTCCTTGGTGGGTGAGCCAACCAACCTTGACAGATTACAAGAACTCTTGGTGTAGTTAGATACTATATCAAAACAATCTAGTTTTTAAAAGTGTGGATCATGTACCTTCTTGTCTTGTAAAGCAGTTCATTAACCCGGTCTGAATACAACTTGATTATGGACACATAGCTTTCTGTCAGTGGCCTGTACAGGGTTTTAATTTTATGTTTGTTGTTTTTTGTCTTTCAAATGAGTAGAGGAGAGCCTCACAGGAAAATAAAATTGTATCACTGGGAGCTGTGCTTTTGGTTGGATTGGGTCCTTCATTTGGTTCTTGTTTCACGGTGGTGCAATACTTTTACTTGCTTCCTCCCCATCCCCGCAAAGAAACAGTCATCGTGGAGGGTATAGTTAACTGCAAGCTCATGAGATCCTGCCGTGTAATGAGACTGTGCATGGAAACAGAATTGTCTTCTTATGTGTTGGATTCCTTCTGGAGGATTATTCACATGTCTGAATGTATATTTAATTCTGGTTGTTGGGTTTTAAAGAGAAGTCATTCCAAGTTGAGTAACCAAAGGAGGAGGGTTTGAGAGACAGTGTCACATAAGGAGTGATGAAAGGAACTCGCAGTACTTAGTGCCATGCCCTTTTGGGTGTTTTCCCCTGTGCTCTTTGATCCCTGAAGAGGAGTCAGAGGAAGATTTCTCAGGGTGTATTTTTATAGACACCTGAATTCTGACAGTAATACTGGCCACACGAGATGGACGTTTGAAGCATTCGTCTTGGAGGTTTCATCTTTTCTGATGGAATATGGGCACAGGATGGGGTCCCATTTTGCAGAGCAGAGCTTCTGAAACTTGAGTGTGTATAGGAATCACCTGGGCATCAGTGCAGATTCTGAGCCCCTAGACCTGGAGGGGACCCAGGAGTCTACATTTCTAACAGGCTGCGGTTAAGGTACAGGTGGTCTGTGGGCCACAACTTGGAGTTCCAAGGCTGTGGAAGGATATGTTGGATCTCTAGCCTGGACGGTCAGCTGTGGAGAGTTGTTCCGTGGTGTTGTCTGATAAAAGGCATGTGATGCTGTCATGCGCTTACCTTCTGAGCTCTGGTATTGTATGTGTCTATTATAGAACTTGGAGCAGTGAGGGATTCTGTTCTCCTTTTTGCCTTTTAGTACAAAGATTCACAGTCCAGCTTAGAGAGAAACGTATCCTTCCATATCCTTGCAACACCAGTTCTGGCCCACAGACCACCTGTATCTTCACCACTTGGCATAATGCTTTTTACTAATTCTTGTAAAAAATATTATGAGCATATACAAGTTTGATTTCTCACCAATTGCTATTTTTGATAAGAAATTCTATTATTTTCAAAAGTGGCAATAATCCTGCAGTTTAAAAGGAGCCATCACTTTTCCGCTAAAGGGCGTAATCCTGTGTCCTCTATATTAAGCTGACCAGCAAACCAGAATGGATGGGGCGCTTGCTTTTGGGGGCCATTCCAGAGCGGGCCAAGAAGTCTCTCTATTTTTTGTGCTGCGCTGTCAAACCCTGACTGAATCCACCTGCTGGGGAGCCACGAGGCCTGAAGTGGTTTACAGAAGGCGAAGGGGATAATTTGGATTTTCAGACGGTGAGGTGCAAATGGGATATTAGTTGACTTAAACATATGATTGGGAATGAATTATTGGATTTAGAGGTGAGGCAAGAGCATCATGAGAGATTGCTGGAAATATAGGAGAAGGAGTCTGAACAGATGTGGTAAATAGGGTAGGAGAAGAGTAGCTGGAATAGTTGGTCAACATTTAGCAAAAGGGAGCGTGACAGAGTTGTTACGTATGTAAGACTATGTGGACATCTGGAATGGCACTTTTTCTTGCAGGGAACACTGCAAAGTGGCTGAGGGAGGAGTGTTAGCAGCCACTGTGGAAGAAGGATGTCTCCACTAGGACACCAGCCTCTGCTGAGAATCAGAGGTGTGGCTGAGCCCCTTGGGATTAGTCTCTGTGGGGAGTGTTTTATGAGGATAGCAGTGTGACTTCCGGCACTGGATGTTAGACACTGAGATTAGACACTGGCAGGGCAAGTAGGGGTAAATAAATGTCAGTGGGAACAGTGAGACTGAGCTTTGTTGAGTTTCTAATTGATTCCAGAAGTATTTATTCAGCTCTTACTATATCAGCATGTTTTGGGAGCTGGGATACAGTGGTGAACAAGAGAAATGATTTCCTTGCCCCATGGTTAAATGGCTAATTAAATAAGACAGCTATTGAGAAAGAAAGTGGAAAGGAAGCTCTGTACTGGATGTATGAGTTTGCTTGACCTCTGATGATAGAGATGTATTTTTTTTTTTTTTTTTTGAGACTTGCTGGAGTGCCCAGGCTGGAGTGTGTAGTGCCGCTGTCTCAGCCCACTGCAAGCTGGGCCTCCCGGGTTCAAGCCATTCTCCTGCCTCAGCCTCCCTAGTAGCTGGGACTATAGGTGCCCGCCACCACGCCCAGCTAATATTTTGTATTTTTGTTTGTTTGTTTTTTTGTTTGTTTTTAGTAGGGATTGGGGTTTCACCGTGTTAGCCAGGATGGTCTCGATCTCCTGACCTCGTGATCCGCTTACCTCAGCCTCCCAGTGCTAGGATTACAAGCGTGAGCGACCACGCCTGGCCATATCTGGGCTGTTTTTAAGAGCGTTCGGTACTGGTTGATCCTGAGTGAAGAATGATATAGCCAGAGCAGAGTTAGCATTAAACTGGAAGGCTATTTCTTCTGGCCTTCCTCTCCCGCATCTTGGATAGGTTGAGTGCAGGCACACCTTTGCTGTCTGCATCTGGGATTCTGCTAGAGGGGTATAAGGTTAGGATGATTCCCCATGACTCTACAATTGGGAAAGGCAGCTTAATTGGGACTATTTGGAATTATTACCTACTGGTCTATCTGTTGTGAACAGCACAGAGTCAACGCATCTGCTAGATTTGTGTCTTGCATCAGCATTGAGGGAGCAGGTGACAAGTCTCAACCAGCACTGTAGATTACAAAAGAACGCTTGTGTGTTGTGTGTGTTTTAAGTTTGAATTTTAATGTGTAGCATTTGAAACCCCATAATCTGTGTCATGGATTTGCTTCTCCTGTATTTAAAATACTTTCTAGGTGTAATGAAGCTGCTTATGTCAGTAACTGAACCTTAAATGCACTTCCTTTGCTGCAGTTTTCATCTCACATGGTTTATGTTTTAATTAGACATTAGTTATAGGGGAATAATTCTCTCAACTGGAGCCTGAAGTCAGGGTGAAGGCACCAGCCTGCACAGGATGCAATAAATCGCCATGGGAGTTTTACATTGAAAGCTATTTTGGGGCCTTATAATTTATAAACTGTGTATATGTAGGAAATAATAGTTTATCATCTCACATCATTGTTTGTTGTGGAGATTCGAACAATGAGAGTAGGAACCTGATGGTGATGAAGAGAATTCTGTCTGACAGCCTTTATGAATAGACTGAGGCTGTTGAAGAGGTGGATTTCAGCCTAATAAGCATTAACTCCTCCTGCAGTTAACACTATCATTCAGTTGCAGCTAATGTATTAGGAGAGCTTTCTTGCAAACCCAAGGGAGTTGCTGTAAAGATTAATTCAGCTACATCATGCTTTTCATGTGTTGTGGTGTCAAGCCAGGCGTTTTACTTAGGTTGGTTATTTGGGTTCCTGCATTTTTCTGGTTTTTAAGCATTTGATTGGGAGGGTCTCCAGTGACCTACACTCAGTAACAGGTTAGAAATTGTGTTTCTGTTGTTAGGTTGAGGCAAGGTTTACTGGGTTCTCTTAGCCTTCATGTCCGAACCCTGACCCCTACCCTGATCTGTGGATGTCTTGCTGTCTTGGGGAAAACAGTTCCTTCTTTTAGAGGCACTGCCCAGCAATCGGAAATCTCAGCCTGGCAGGCATCTGTGAGTGAAGGATGTCAAGGAGAAGGTGGAAATCCTAGTTCTCTTAGGCCTTTCTTCCTCTTGCTGTAGAAGATGGAGAATTACTCTCATTCTAGGAAATCCTTGAAGCTTAATGAAAGTGCAGCTTAAGTTATTTAGGGCTTAGAGTCTCTATGTGGTTGGATTTCTAAAACGAAGTTTGTATTTATGCAGAGTATAGGAATGTAAGTGCTGGAGGAGACCTCAGATCATCTAGACTTCTCATTGAATCCCATGAAAGTTTTCCCTGATCCTTCAGTGTTAGGGAGGAAAAACCAATTCTTTGGTATAAACCAGTAAAACAGCATCAGACTGCCCATGAGATATTTGGCCTTCTCCTTGAACAAAGGGAACCTGAATATCCAAAATACCCAAAATCATGATTTTACCTGGGATATTAATGTTTTTATTATAATAATAATTATTATTTTTAGACAGAGTTTTGCTCTGTCTCCCAGGCTGGAGTGCAGTGGCATGATCTCAGCTCAGTGCAACCTCCGCCTCCTGGGTTCAAGCAATTCTCCTGCCTCAGCCTCCCGAGTAGCTGGGACTACAGGTGTGCACCACCACTCCCAGCTAATTTTTGTAGTTTTTTAGTAGAGACAGGGTTTCACCATGTTGACCAGGATGGTCTCAATCTCTTGACCTTGTGCTCCGTCCGCCTTGGCACTCCCAAAGTGTTGGGATTGCAGGCGTCAGCCACTGCGCCTGGCCGTTTTTCTTATTCTTCTAAGGCCGAAAGTATCAGTGCTCAAATGCTTTCTTTCCTTTCCTTTCCTTTCCCTTTCCCTTTCCCTTTCCCTTTTCCCTTGTCTTGTCTTTTCCTTTTCCTTTCCTTTCCTTTTCTTTTCTTTTTTTTTTTTTTTTTGAGACTGAGTCTTGTTCTGTCACCCAGGCTGGAGTGCAGTGGCACGATCTCAGCTCACTGCCACCTTTCTGTCTAGGTTCAAGTAGTTCTCCTGCCTCAGCTTCCTAAATAGCTGGGATTACAGGTGCATGCCAACACGCCCGGCTAGTTTTTGTATTTTTAGTAGAGATAGGATTTCACCATGTTAGGCTAGTCTCGAACTGACCTCGTGATCTGCCCATCTCGGCCCCTAAAAGTGCTGGGATTACAGGCGTGAGTTATGGCGCCTGGCCTGCTTTCATTTCTAAAATGAACTTTTATAAAATGCTTAAGTCTTTGATGTAGGTGTGTGAATGTAAGTGCTTCTTAGATTAACAGTGTACGGATAGCTACAGAAGAGAACCTCTCAATATCCTTAGCCATGTGAATCATCATCTATTAATAAGAACTGTAATGACTTAATCTTGCTGGTTCTTTAAACATGTATCTCTTCCCATTTACCTTGCTTTAGTGACTGTTGTCAACCATGTCTGTCTTTCCACCTCTTGCTCTGCCTCAAGTCCCTGTATAATTTTTTCTTCCCTCTTTAGTGCTGTCTTTCTTTATATCTTTATGACTGGAATTGCTGGAATAGTCTCTGGGCTAGCTATTCGTTTTTGGTCATCTCTGCATTCATTCTGTTAATTCTTAAGAACTTGTATTTGATCTGGAGCAGCAGACATGAGGTTGCCAGTTTGAAATGAGGCCTTCAAGATCTGTCATTAATATGTACATTGCCTCCTTCTGCACTAATCTCTCCTTTTATTTGGGATTCTTTTACTTAAGTGGCCAATGTGGATGCAGTTCCACATCTTCTGACTGGACTGTAAATTTCTTGAGTGCACGGCACCTGTATCTGCTATATCCTTTGAACTCCCAAGGGAGACAGCAACATTTTTAAGAATTCCGTACATATTTGTATTGCAGTGTACGTTCTGGCATTGCTCACTTTATAAAACTCAAGTAAAATGATTCATTATCCTTCTAGTTGTGGGTATAACAACACCTTTTTCTGAACTTTGTCAGAAATATAAAACTATTACTAGTTGATGAACATATTTGGGTTTGGGACGTATAAAGAAGTGAGATGGTTGTGTGTTGCTTTCATTCTTTTTAACAGCCTGTGGTTTCACTTTTGTTCGAGGCCTATTCAGAAAGGTCATTGTCCCTTTACCTTAAGGGTGTAATTCTGACCTTCAGAACTGGGTCGTGGTCACACAGTACTTGTTTGGCAATTCCTTTACAATAAAGTTTATTTTGACTCTGAATACTGGCTTGCTTTCTATTCAGTAACTCATCTCTTTTCTTATGTTCCTCCAGGATGACAGTGATGGGATTCCGTGGTCAGAAGAACGGGTGGTACGTAAAGTCCTTTATTTGTCTCTGAAGGAGTTCAAGAATGCCCAGAAGAGGCAGCATGGGGAAGGCCTTGCTGGGAGCCTGAAAACTGTGAATGGTGAGTTGACTCTTGGAATAGCTCGTTGGAATGTGCGATATCTCTGGGCATGGACTTGGTTCTGAATTGGATGTGTTCTGGCAGCTTGTGCTTCCTAGTCTAGGCACCTAAGGGCAGTCTGTGGGCTTGGTGAATCCGCACTCCGGACATACTGTTGGGTTTATGGACTTATTTTTATGTTCCGCGTTATATAGTGGACGAAATACCTTAGTCTGTTCTGTAGGTCCTGTCTTGCTGGTTTTTCTATATGTATATGTCTTTCCACACTGGTATGTGAGCAGAACTCTTTGATGATCTTGCTGAAATGTGGAGTCTTTAGTTCTTGTTCCCGGGTTGTATAGGAAATAGCCTAAATCTTTCTGTCTACTGCTTTTCCTGCTCTCTGGCTCAACAGCTTTCTCATCCCTTCTTCCTTCCTTGCTGGGCAGGTTCCTGCAGTGGGACAGCTTTGCATACCTCTAGAAGTGTGCTTCTTCCTGTATGGTTATCACATGACTCCTTGATTCCTGAAAAGAAACTTGCTCCTGTCTGAGTTTGTTCTCATGTCTGTTTTGAACAGGGTTCGTAGGGTACAGATGAAGTCATCCAACAAAAAGTATCTGCGGACAAACATTTGCTTGTAGTTTACTATTTTATTTCAAGGGAATGCAGTGACATTCTGTAACCTTCTTGTGCACTTCTCAGGATTACAGTTAAAGTGAATGAATTGACCATGTTTTGGTTTATGCTTCCTTGGGGGCAGGGAGATGAGAAAGAGCAGGTTCTGTTCTTTTTTGAGAGCTGTGGCTCTGGTCTTAGGAGAGTCATCACACATGGGGTACTTGACAGTTTGTCAGGGTGCAGAAGGACAGGTTCCCCATGGCTTCCAGTTTTCCCCCACCACTTTAGTTGTAAGGTGAGTTGTCTGGCAGCCTCCTGTTGGAACTAGTGCTCACAGGCACTAGTGCACAACAGCACCTGTTTGCTGCTCTGTTTCTGTGGGGCCATGGCAGAATTTCCTGAGATGACGAACTCCACCATTCACCCTAGTTGTGCTGTCTCCTTCCACTGTTGCGTGACTTGAAACAAGAGGCTCTGTCCACCCTCCCGGGTTTTCTTTCTTATGGGTGACTTGCCTTTGGAGGTCAACCATTAAGGCCATAGTGGCTCAGTCATGTGTGCGTCCCTCAACAAATCTCAGCCAATATGTATGGGAAAGGCCTATTTTGAGTATTAACATTTGCAGAAACAAAATAAGTTGTGGAATCTATTGCCATAGCATCCAATTTAGACCCTCATAGCTGCTTTCCTAAAAGACACTCTGCCTTGTTATGTGGGTCTTCAGCAGATAGGAACCCTAGCCATTCGTTGCTTGTAATACAGCAAACTAAAAACCTTGTGTCCAGTTGGAGAACATTAGATGTTTTATATATATATATAGTTCGTGTTTATTGTCATTGATTCACGTTGAATGTAGCTTCTTGCTTGATTAAATGTGGGGGGTTGGGTATGACAGAGAATATCACTTAATCCTAGAGTTTAGACTGGAGCAATGACTGCTCTGCTGTTAGATTGTATGGTTGTGATGCTTTCACAGTACTGTTCAGGAGTGGTGTAATGCCCTAGTGTTTCTTGGAATTGCCAACAGTGGAAATAAAAACATCCATATTTTCTTAACTGGGCAACACCAGCTTTTAGAACAAGAGGTTAGCCAGATGTCCGGGATTTAATAAAGGTAGAATTTGAGTAAATAACAAAAACTAAAATTTGTCATTCCAGAAGCAACCAGTGCTGTCAGCCAGTTGGCCAAATGTACGTTTAGCTCTGGCATTGTCGAGGGCTTTATGATACTGGGGAGAAAATCTAAGTTGGCAAAGTTGCCCCCATTGGAATCACTGAAGTCTTTTTATTTATTCTGGCACCACCTTCATAAAGGAAGGTTAGTTTTTGTCATGGTGGCACATGCCTCTAGTCCCAGCTAGTCAAGAGGCTGAGATAGGAGGATCACTTGAACCCAGGAGGTCAAGGCTGAATTGAATTATGTTCACACCACTGTATTCCGGCCTGGGCAACAGAGCAAGACTTTCTCTTACAAAATCATTATTTTGAAGGCAGCCACCATGTTAAACAGAGTGTGCTTTCTTATTTTGGGGTGCTACTTGGAATCACAGGAAACCAGAATTGGTATCATGGGAAGAGCTCCTCTTCTGTAGGTGTTTTGGGAGCATGATCCAGGGAAAGCTCAAACAGTAGGGAGCAACCAAGACTTTTGGGCTGGTGAGGTTGGGAGTAGGGGTTGTTGTAACTGCAAGCTGTGTTGTGCATATGTATATATGGACATGTGTGTCTTTGTGTGTATATGCATGTATGTATATGCATGCTCTGCTGAAAAATCCCTTTAGTTTGAATGGATACTTTATCTATAGTCAGCCATCACTCATGTTCTATCCCATAGAAACACTTCCTAAATGTGAAATGAAACCAGAGGATAGGTTAGTGGGAGTGGAAGCAGGGTGTATTAGTTTGTTTTCATACTGCTGATAAAGACATACTGGAGATTGGGAAGAAAAAGAGGTTTAATTGGACTTACACTTCCACATGACTGGGGAGGCCTCAGAATCATGGAGGGAGGTGAAAGGCACCTCTTACATGGCGGCGGCAAGAGAAAATGAGGAAGAGGTAAAAGAGGAAACCCCTGATCAACCCATCAGGGTTGTGAGACTTATTCACTATCACGAGAATAGCACAGGAAAGGCCAGCCGTCATGATTCAATTCCCTCCTCCTGGGTCCCTCCCACAACATGTGGGAATTCTGGGAGATACAATTCAAGTTGAGATTTGGGTGGGGACACAGCCAAACCGTATCACAGGGGATGAACTATAATGGTGGTGGTTTTTTTGTGAGACAGAATCTCCCCGTCGCCCAGGCTGGAGTGTAATGGTGTGATCTCAGCTCACCGCAACCTCCACCTCCCTGGTTCAAGTGATTCTCCTGCCTCAGCCTCCCAAGTAGCTGGGGTTACAGGCATGCACCACCATGCCTGGCTAATTTTTTGTATCTTTAGTAGAGATGGGGTTTTACCATGTTGGCCAGGCTAGTCTCGAACTCCTGACCTTGTGATCTGCCTGCTCTGGCCTCCCGAAGTGTTGGGATTACAGGCGTGAGCCACCGCTCCTGAGCCAGGATGGATAAGTCCATGCAAGATGTATGTCCTCTCCTCTCCCCTCCCCTCTCCTTTCTTTTTTTGAGACGGAGTCTCGCTCTGTTGCCAGGCTGGAGTGCAGTGGTGCTATCTCTGCTCACTGCAACCTCTGCCTCCGGGTTCAAGTGATTTTCCTGCCCCAGCCTCCCGAGTAGCTGGGGTTACAGACATGCGCCACCATGCCCCGCTAATTTTTTTTTGTATTTTTAGTAGAGACGGGGTTTCACTGTGTTGACCAGGAGGGTCTCCATTCCCTTGATCCACCTGCCTCAGCCTCCCGTAGTGCTGGGATTACGGGGGTGAGCCACCCTGTCCGGCCCTCAATTTTTAATTTTTGTTTTTATTTGGTTAGTTCCCACCCCGTAAGATTGCTTTTCAAATATCAAAATTTGTCCACTGGTTCGTTCATTTTTAATTGTCACAGAAATTTGTCTGGTGGTAGAGTTTCACATTGTGCAGTCCAGAGCCATTGCTAGGAGGTGACATACGATGCTGTCCAAGCAAGTGTGAGAACATGTGCCTTAACCCCAGAGAGGGGTGGGTGGTGGTGAGAGCTTCTGCTTCTGTGTCCTCTTTCATGCTTTTGAGCTTGGGGACAGTGACATGCTTCTGAGAGCCCTGGTGCTTCCATCTATAAACTGAAAGACCCATCTACCTATGGGACCTTTATGACTGTTAGATGTAGTAGTGACTTTCTTAAAGTCAAACAGGTATTTACTTCATAGCAGCAGAATTGGAATTGCAGCTCAAGTCCTGTAAGTTTGAATCCAGTACTTTTTTGCAAGACAGAATGCATGGAAACTACATTGGATCTTTGCAACAGGAATATTGAAAAGATGTTTTGTTTTTTCCCGTTTCCAGTTTTAAACAGCATTGTTTCTGTATCTTTGATTATTGGAAAATATAATTGGATGATTGGAGGCTTTCCTGGGAAAAATCATTTGTTTTTACCATAATATTTAAAAATAACAGCAGAATGGATTTTATAGAATTTTTATCTAATTTGAGAATAAAACACACATGACATCTCTTGAATCATTGGCATCCTGGCGTGATGAACAAGCAGCCCTTTGCCCTTAATTTGTGTGAAGGGGGTCGGGTATCTGATGCCTGGGAACAGTGTGTGAACACTGCAGCTTGTATCTGAGCAGGTGAGCCCAGCCGTCCTGGTTCTGCAGGTCTGTGAGTAGTAATAACCCAAGCAGACATAAGATAGTGGAGACACCTCATTTTTCATGTCATAAAATTCATGTTTGCTATCAGTCTTGTTTTTGTGGTTTTACAGTGAGAAGGAATGAATTTTTTTGGGGGGGGCCCTACTATTGGTAGGATATGTGAGTTTTGAACAGCCTCATGAGTTTTCTGTGTAGCAACTGATGCCATCATTACAGCTTGTTGGTTGTTGCTGGGCTTAAGCGTGAGATGGTAAGATGTGCTGATTGTGAGCCTTCTGTCTACTTTCTGTTGTAGATAATGCCACTTTTCACGGATGTAATAAATTGACAAAAGCTTTGGAAAGGACTGGTAGAGGCTGAGACCTTGGCCACTCTTTGAGGGCCCTTGGCCTGCTGGGGCTGAAATTAGGAACATTTAAATAATAACATGCTACACAAATAATGAGTACACATAATTACACAGTCAGAGAGGGGAGCTATTAGCTGTATTTGAATTTCATTTGCTTCCTATAAATGTCATCTCAGATCAAGTCCTTTGGCCAGCAAAACACTCTTGATGAGATTTAAGGGACCCTGGATTCATTTCCTTAAACTTACCCTGGGCAGTAGTTGTGATGGTTAACCTACATTGAATTCTTACTACTTACCAGTTATTGTTCTAGTACTTTAGCTGTATTTTACTCATACAATCTTCAGAACAAGTAATTTTATAGATGAGGAAACTAGATACTAAGAGTGGATTAACAGTTTGCCTACACAGCTATTAAGTGGAAGCGTCAGGATATAAGACCAGGCTTTTTAGATCAGAGCTCCCACGCTTTCTGGATTAGAGCTCCCAAGCTTGTAGCCACCCCTTAGATAAGGAGAAGTAATTTTGGATCCTTTCATAAAGATAGCATTCCAAAAATAAGAATTTGTAGGAAGACTTTACTTTTTTAAGTAGCTATTTCTTTGGAAGGAGGTACGTGGAATTTTTATTTTATTTTATTTTATTTTTTTGTCGCGGGCTGGGCAGGGGATGGAGTCTTGCTCTGTTGTCCAGGCTGGAGTGTAATGGTGCAATCTCACTGCACCCTCGGCCTCCTGGGTTCAAGAGATTCTCCCGCCACAGTCTCCTGAGTAGCTGGGATTACAGGGATGTGCCACCATGCCTGGATAACTTTTGTATTTTAGTAGAGATAGGGTTTTGCCATGTTGACCAGGCTGGTCTCAAACCCCTGACCTCGGGTGATCTGTCCGCCTTGGTCTCCCAAAGTGCTGGGATTACAGGCATGAGCCACCGTGCCTGGCCGTCAGTAAGTGGAATTTTTTATTGGGAAAAAGAACCTTGGAAGGCATGGTAAGTATTTATTAACCGTTTTTCTGGGCTTTATTTATGATTTGTAATTGAATTGATAGAGAGTATCAAAAAATGTAGATGGCAAATTGGTTTACTCCTCTCTTCAGTCAGACACACGGATACATCCATTAGTTTCCATTTCCTTGCTTAGAGTTCTGTGTTTTTAATACTGTTGTCATTGGGGCTGGCTGGAACTCACTGGAGGAATGGTGCATGGATGTTCTGGCAACATCTGCCAATTTGTAGCCAAGGACCAGTATTGGAGGCAGAGATGTAGGACATTCTGTAGTCAACACCCCCTAGGCCCCCTTCAAGAAATATAATTTTGAGCTCTTTTCAGAATCTTTCAGTCATTTCCAAAGATTCTTGATGTGTGTGGAATGAAATGTGGGCCCAACTGTGAATTCATTGTTCACAAAATATTTTCACACAAGTCATAAAAACGTATTTGTGAGTCAAAATAAAAAAATGTCAGGCCACATGGTCTGATTTATGTAAGTTTATTTATGGGCCATATTTGAAATGAGTGGGGTATAAAGTGACTTTCGCTCTACGAAGGGGGACACCTGTCCCTTCTGTTTTTGCTGAAGACTTTCAGGTCTAGCTGTCCTAGAGATGGTTATTATCATTTATTATTATTATTCTTTTCTTCTGAAGAAAGTGGCTTATGGGCCAGGCGTGGTGGCTCACGCCTGTAATCCCAGCACTTTGGGAGGCTGAGGCGGGCAGAACACGAGGTCAGGAGATCGAGACCATCCTGGCTAACACGGCGAAACCCCGTCTCTACTAAAAGTACAAAAAAAAAATTTTAGCTGGGCGTGGTGGCAGCCACCTGTAGTCCCAGCTACTCGGGAGGCTGAGGCAGGAGAATAGCATGAACCCGGGAGGCAGAGCTTGCAGTGTGTGCACTCCAGCCTCGGCGACAGATCGAGACTCCGACTCAAAAAGAAAGTGGCTTATGCTTCAGCTTTACCGAAGTGTTGATGTCTGTGTGCTAGTCTCCTCCTCTGCAAGCTGTAGGGAGACCAGCTGCAGCTTCAGTTTTCTCTAACACTCCTGTGTCTTGGCTTCCAGACTTTTTTCTTTCCTTCTTTTCTGTCCCCTCATGTGAGGACACACTCTGTGTGAAAGAAAGCTGAGTGAAATGAAGGACTTCAAAGTTGTTGAACTTACTTTGTTTACAAAGCAAGCTACGTTTGTTGTGGAAAGGCGCAAAGGCTTGGGCTCTTTGTCTTTCAGCTGCTTTTTTTGATGTAGTGATGTGGGTGGGGCATTTCTCAGATTTTCATTTTGTAAGTGTTGGAGTTTTTGTTACGTGGGAGGCATTGTGGGTATAAAAACTGAGCTCAAGTTGCTTATTTTGGTCGAGTTCTAATACCTTATTTCATCCCTTCTAAGATGTGATAGTGTGATGCACCATTATGTTATGTATCAGTAAGCAAGAACAAAACAGTGCTTCCAATTATGAATGTGGGGCATCTTAATTATGAGATGCATGTTTTAACATGAGAAAAATAGGTGCAACTTAAAAATCTGTGAAGCAGGATGAAATACTGTAGGATAAATGCTTTAACAACCAAATGGGGCTGGGTGCCATGGCTCACGCCTGTAATCCTAGCACTTTGGGAGGCGGAGGTGGGCGGATCATGAGCCTGGTCGACATGTGAAACCCCGTCTCCACTAAAAATACAAAAATTAGCCAGGCATGGTGGCGCACGCCTGTAGTCCCAGCTACTCGGGAGGCTGAAGCAGGAGAATTGCTGGAACCCGGGAGGCAGAGGTTGTGGTGAGCCAAGGTTGGGCCACTGCACTCCAGCCTGGGCAGCAGAGTGAGACTTTCTCTCTCAAAAACAAAAAAACCAAAACAGGTGTATGGGTGAGTGCAGGAGGCTAGCAGGGAGGCAGATGATGTCAGAGGCATAGTTCTAAGATACAGGAAAAGTTTCATATCCATGAGCCTTGCAAAGGGGCCTTGAAAGATGCGAGAGTTTTCTGAGCAAGAGCTTGGGGTGGGCAGGGGTCAGCAAATATTTGACTGGACTATTTGGTGTCATAATCTAGTGGGACAAATGGCTGCAATGGTCGGTTTCTGTGGCCAAGTCACTTGTACTGGTCTGATGACAAAGGAGTGGTGCAAAATTAAGGACTGCTAGAGCAGGAAGAGCCTTTTTAGAGGCATATAGGTCAAACTCATCATTTTACAGATGAGGAATTTTGAGCCTTGATGAGAAGCTTAACTGGAAGGAATGGATCATGCTGAAGCCTGATTGGAACCAGAAATCCAATTTAAGTGACAGTGAGGCGCCACGCTTCCTAGTAGGCATGGCTGCTTGCACGCATTTCCTGGAGCGTTAAGAATGGAGGTGCCTGAGGAGGTTAATGTGCTCCTCTTTCGGGTCACTTTGTGCTTGACACCCCCTGCCCCTCTTGTTCTCGCAGCCCGCCTCCTTTGTCAGTTCTGTGAGCTGAGCTCTGTTTCCCTGATTACATCATCATTCCCATAAAATCCTGGACGGCTTTAGGAGAGACACAGCACTCAGGTAGTGTCACCTGGTAGTGGAGTCTGTATGTGTAGGGCTATAGGGTGGAGGAGGTGGTGTGTGTAGGGAGACAGAAGGGAGGGAGAGCAATCTGAGCTCGAGTTGGGCCTATTTGCTACAACCTTTTTGCTTGTGTCAGCTTTTATAGAAGTTCAGTTTCAAAGAAGTGAGGAAGGCAAATGGATGGAAATTTGTTGTAGTGTAGAATTTTTTTTTTCTTCCTTTGAAAGAGGGTCTTGCATGTTGCCCAGGCTGGCCTCAAACCCCTGGGCTTAAACAGTCTTCCCACCTCACCTTCTGAGACTCTGGGACTACTTCATGTATCATCATGCCCAGCTTGGGATTTTTTTTTTTTTCTCCTGAAGTTCCTTCTTTAAGAGTCTCTCTAGTTTCTTTGTGGATGAAATTAATCACCCCCCCGTTCATGACATCACACTGGAAATTATCCCTCCTTTCTTCATCATTTACCTCTCTTTACTGGTTTCTTCCCACCATTGTAGAAACATGTTCTTATTTTTCCCATAATAAAGTAAAGCCTCCCTTGTTCTTGCATCTCCTGCCTGCTCTATCCTTCTCTTAGTTTATAGCAAAATCCCCCATAAGAAAATGTCTAAAGAGTTTGTCTCCATGCCCTTCTATTTATATTCATATTAATATCTTCCAGCCTTCCTTTGCTATTCACCTTTGAACCCCTCACGTTGGGCCACTTATCAAGGTCCGTAATGATTGCCCAAGCCACATTTCCATTATTCTGGGCTGTAATTGCCCATTCAGTGGCATTTACCATGATTGAACATCTCGTGAACACCACCTGCCTGCTTGACTGCTGCATTTTGATTTTATTATTTTATTTTTTTAGATGGAGTTTTGCTCTTGTTGTCCAGGCTGGAGTGCAATGGCATGACCTTGGCTCACTGCACCCTCTGCCTCTCAGGTTCAAGCGATTCTCCTGCCTCAGTGTCCTGAGTAGCTGGGATTGCAGGCATGCGCCATGACACCCGGCTAATTTTGTATTTTTAGTAGAGATGGAGTTTCTCTGTGTTGGTAAGGCTGGTCTAGAACTCCTGACCTCAGGTGATCTGGTCGCCTTGGCCTCCCAAAGTGCTGGGATTATAGGTGTGAGCCACCGCGCCTGACCAATTTTTTTTTTTTTTTTTTTTTTAAATATTTTAGAGATAGGATTTCCTTTTGTGGGCCAGGCCTGAGTGCGCTGGCTCGACCACAGCTCATTGCAGCCTCAACTCTCCGTCTCATGCTTTAGCCCCCTGAGTAGCTTGGACCACAGGTGGGTGCCACCACGCCTGGCTAATTTTTAAATTATTTGTAGAGATGGGGTCTCCCTGTGTTGCCTGTGGTGATCTTGAACTCCTGATCACCTTAGTTGATCCTCCCAAAGTCCTGAGATTACAGCTCACCGTGCCTGGCCCACTTCGATTTTTTTTTTTTTTTTGATAGGCCGCATGAAGTTAAGATGTCCCAAAGCCAACTATCTGTGAGGTCTCTCATCTGCTTCTGTTCTCTGCTTGCCCCTTCTTCCCTTTTTCAATAAATGGCAGTTACTTGGTTCTAGTTGCAGTGGCCAAAACCTTGGAGTCATCTGTTACTTGTTTTTTCAGAGTTTTGCATTTAGCTTTAGCTAACCTGTTTTACTATTTATTTATTTTGAGACAGCGTCTTGCTCTGTTGCCTAGGCTGGAGTGCAGTGGGGGTTATCACAGCTCACTGCAGCCTGGGCTCCTTCCCCCTTTAACATGTCCTCCCCCCGAACTCAAGTTGCTGGGACTACAGGCGTGTGCCATCATGTCCACCAAATAGACATTGTGTTGCCTAGGCTGGTCTCGAACGCCTGGGCTTAAGTGATCCTCTTCCCTGCCTTGGCCTCCCAAAGTGTTAGAATTACAGGTGTGAGCCACTGCACCAGTCCTTAGTTAACCTGTTTGAAACTCACAGCACCTTTTGATTCTGAACTTGCGCTACTGCTCCTGTTCCACGTTGTCATACTTTCTAGCTTAGGTTACGTTGCAGCCTCCCTGTGCTCTGTCAGCTTCTGCCTTTGTATTCCTCCAGGCATCAGCCAGCATAAACCTTTAAAAATGTAAATTAGGCTGTGCTATGCTCTGTTCTGATTCTGGCATATCTGCCTATCCTCTTAATGTGAAAGCTAGATGTCCTCATGGCTGGCCACTTGATGGGGCCCCCATATCACTCTGTTCTCATTGTCTCTGTCTGTCTCTCTGCCTCACCCACTCCAGTCTTCCTGGTATTTTAAATACACAAAGCATACTCTGTTTAGCTCTCGCTGATCCTTCTGTTGAGAATTCTCTCCCTTCCGGTATCTATGTGACTTGATCTCTCTGTACGTTTCAGGTTCCCCTTCAAGTGCCCCCATACCCCGGAATGTTCCTTGAAAATCATCGTAAAAAGGGTACCTGCCTCTCTTACTCCTTAGCGCTTTACCTTATGAAGTCTGTCTGTACAGCGTTTCTCACTGCCTGACATTGTAGTGCTGTGAGGGAGGGGTGTGTGCATATGTTTATTCCTGTCTAGCCACATTCGATTGTAAGCTCTTTGAGAGGAAAACTTATTTTATTTGTGTCGACTGCTGGTCTGTTCCCTGTGCCTGGGATCTCCAAAGTCTGTGTTGTGTGAATGAGCATGCAAACAGCTCAGTGGCCCACCTGGACGCCACCCACGTCTCTACTGTCCCCTTTCCAGCACCTCTTGTTGCCATGCTGTGGATGTGCCACTCTCTGTTCAGGGGACTGAGAGTCTGCCAACTGGGACTCCAGATTTCGTTTTAGAAATGCTCACACCGTGACACCCTGGGCTCCCAGATGTCAGCTTATCTTATTTTCCCCATTGCCAGAGGGAAATGTGCATTCATAATTGTGTGATATTGTGTCCAGAATTGGTGGGTTCTTGGTCTCGCTGACTTCAAGAATGAAGCCGCGGACCCTCGCGGTGAGTGTTATAGTTCTTAAAGATGGTGTGTGGAGTTTGTTCCTTCAGATGTTCAGATGTGTCCAGAGTTTATTCCTTCTGGTGGGTTCGTGGTCTCGCTGACTTCAGGAGTGAAGATGCAGACCTTCGCATTGAGTGTTACAGCTCTTAAAGGTGGCACGTCTGGAGTTGTTCATTCCTTCCGCTGGATTCATGGTTTTGCCGGCTTCAGGAGTGAAGCTGCAGACCATTGCAGTGAGTGTTACAGCTCATAAAGGCAGTGCAGACCCAAAGAGTGAGCAGCGGCAAGAAGTGAAAGAACAAAGCTTCCACAGCATGGAAGGGGACCTGACCTGGTTGCCACTGCTGGCTCAGGTGGCCTGCTTTTATTCCCTTATTTGGCCCCTCCCATATCCTGCTGATTGGTCCATTTTACAGAGAGCTGATTGGGCTGTTTTGGCAGAGTGCTGATTGGTGCGTTTACAATCCTTTAGCTAGACACAGAGTGCTGATTGGTGTGTTTACAATCCTTTAGACAGAAAAGTTCTTCAAGTCCCCACCTGATTAGCTAGACACAGAGCGCTTATTGGTGCATTTACAAACCTTTAGCTAGACACAGAGTAGTGATTGGTGCGTTTATAATCCTTTAGCTAGGTAGAAAAGTTCTGCAAGTTCCCACCCGTCCCAGAAGCCCAGCTGGCTTCACCTCTCTCACTGGCACTCGCTGCAGGACTTTGCGGCACCTAGCCTGGGCACTCTGGCAGCTAGAGGGAGCTGGCCCGTGGTCACCAGGAACCCGAGCTGGCCAGTGAGCGTCAGGCACAGCCCCAGCTCCCGCCGTGCCTGTCTCCTCACAGTTCCCCGTGAGCAGAGGAAGTGAGCAGAGGGAGTCAGCTCTGGCCTTAGCCAGCCCCAGAGAGGGGCCCTCATAGCACATCGGCGGGCTGAAAGGCTCTTCGGTGGCCAGAGCAGACGCCAAGGCCGAGGAGGCACCGATAGTGAGCAAGGCCTGCTAGCACGTTGTCACCTCAGTATGTCTCACAGTCATAGAGATTCTTGGAATAGGATCAGCCTTGTATCCTTTCTTTCTGAACCACATTCGTTGCATCCCTAATTAGGTACAAGGTATGTTGCTTGGTAGTTTAAATTAGAATTGGGCTTTTAAGAAAAAGTAAAAAAAAAATTGTGTCTCAACTCTCAATTGATTTTTGTACTTTCACTAATATTTTTGGGGTTAATTTAATGGGCCTCAGGTGTTAAGCAGCTTGTACAAGGCCACGTAGTAGAGAAGTGGTCAAATCAGGGTGGACTTTTGACTCCATATATCTATCTCTCCCTCTCCCTCTCCCTCTCCCCTCCCCCCTCCCCCTCCCTCTCCCTCTCCCCTCCCCCCTCCCCCTCCCCCTCCCTCTCCCCTCCCCCCTCCCCCTCCCTCTCCCTCTCCCCTCCCCCTCCCCCTTCTTCTCTCCTTCTCCCTCCCTTCTTCTCTCCTTATTCCCTCCCTCTTCTTCTCTCCTTCTCCTCCTCCTTCTCCCTCTCCCTCTCCCTGTCCTTCTCCCCCTGTCTCCCTCTCTCTATTTCTGTGTGTGTGGGTGTGTGTGTATGTGTGTGTGTTTAAACTGAGGAAAGCCTGTGAAACCACATATCTCGAGTGTATCTTGTGACAAGTGTACACATATAACCGAGCGAGCAGCACTCCAGCTGACTGGTAGGTAGAGTACCTTCCTATCACCCTGAAACGGTTCCTCCTTCTCCCTTCAGTACAGTTGACATGTTTGTTTGTTTATTTAGAGACAGAGTCTTGGTCTGCCACGCAGTCTGGAGTGTGGTATAACCTCAAGATCCTGGCCTCAGGTGATCCTCCCTCCTCCTGGCATTACAGGCGTGAGCCACTTCGCCTGGCCACTTGAGTTCTTTAAATGTATTTGCTCATTTTGGAGTTTGTCAACACCACTGTCTCTATTTTTAAGAGCTGTTATGCTTATCGATGGGTTTATGCTGTTTGTCCAGAATGTGCTGGGTGTCTGAAAGTGTTGGGCTGAAACTGCCTGAAGGCCAGAGGCCCATGTGCGTCCCCTTAGCAGCTCCAGAAGTGGCTCATGTAGGCACAGTGTTTGAATAAGAACCCTGCGATCAGAAAGATGGTGACATTCTCAGAGTCAGACTCTCTCTTAAACCGGCATCATTGTTTTTGTCCTGAACTGTTGTGTAAAGCTGGAGCAGATGGGCTCTGGAGCAGGCTTCATTCTGTCTGTCTTCAGTGTCACCTTTCTCATGTGGCACGTTAGCCACCACTGTTTTTAATCTGTGAATATTCGGAATACTCAGCCTGGGTGTGTATAAAATTAATACTTAGAAATTCTGGAACTAGGGTCGCAGACTTGGCTTTTTTCCCCAGGGGTACTCTATAGAGACATCCATAGTCTTTTGCTGGTGCAGTGTCTTTAGTTAGATTGAATGCTGTGGGGAGACCATGATCTCCTTGTCGCCCTTGAGGATGCACAGACACTGCCTGTGGTGGCATAGGATTACTAATCATATTTTTTTGGCTGTGGTGGAAGTCTGTAGATCAGTCAACTCAGGCTGCCATAATAAGTTACCTTAGACGGGGCCTGCTGTCTGATTTCTCACAGTTCTGGAGCCCTTAAGTCCAAGATGAAGGTGCTGGCCAGCTGGGTTCCTGTTGAGTGCCCTCTTCTTGGCTGGTTCCTCTGAGTCTTCCTCCACATGCGAGGACACCAGCCCTCTCAGGTCAGAGCCCTGTGCCCCCATGACCTCATTTAACCTTGGTCACCTCCTCATGGACCTTAGGGGTAGAGGTTCAACAGAAGACTTTGTGGGGAGCATATTACAGTCTCTGCAGGCCTTGGAGATGGTGACAGTTTTATTCCATTCTAACCGTAGATGAAGTTAACCTCCATGTTAATCTGCAGCGTATTTTCTTTTTTGCTTGTGTGATACTAGAATATTTTCCTGATAAGTCAGGAAACCTTACAGTTGTTTGACCTTTGAGAAGGCTGGATGGAGTGACTGCTTTTGAGAGGGGGATGGTGGTTGTGATGGCCCTGGAAGGATGTTTCTGTTGTCATAGATTATTTGGGGAAGCATTGTGGAATTATTTGAGGACTTTTGAGGTTGAGGGAATCCTATTTGTTAAACGGTAATTCATCTTATCTGCCTATTGTGACTCCCAGCCATTTTTTATTCTTGACGTGTAATAGAAAGGAAAGACCCTGCAGGGTCACCATATAGGGCTTCCTACAGCCAGAGGTGACTTGTTTGTGAATAGGATTTATTAATGTTCTTTCTTGTAAAGTGATGTTGTCCCCTGCTAGAGAAAGACCTCATGCGTTTTCTAAATCTTTGAATTCTGTGATATGTGTATTTAAGTAGCTTTAATTACTATCAGATTTATTGTAATGGACTAGGGTAGTTTTGCTGTGCTTGTGAATGTCTTAGATCTGATTTCCCTCAAATTTAGAGGGCCCTTTACTTAGCTTTTGGAAATAACCTGTTATTACTAGAGCCACGTTAAATGTTTAGAGTCCTGTATGGTATATCTTTAAAAGCCAGAAGAGTGATTACTAGATATGCTTTTGGGAAATTACCCTACAGTCCATAAATCCCTTAATTTACAATTTTTTAAGCTCACCTGCTGCCAAATCTCATCTATCCTTCTAGCTTCCTCTTTAGGCTTTAAGATGTTTCTGTAGAGTCTGAGATTTAGCTTCTTCATAATTTCTTTCCCAAGGATCATAAAAACAGTACAGGTCTGCCTTTCAAGGAGGTGTGGGGATGAGGAGAGAAACATGAGCTATTTTATAATCTTGGACCTGCCTATTGGGAGAACATTTGCCAGTGACATCCCATCTTTGATTATAAATTGGCAAGGCCAAACCTGTACCCTGCCATTGACATCCAAGGAGAGCTGTCTCTTGTGTTTCAGGGTAACTCATGCCCTGCCTGCCTTCAGACCCCATGGCTTCTCTCCCTGACCTGTTACTAGTGTTCTTGCCTCATTTATGCTTTGAAGCTAATGGCTGGTTCAGCTCTTTCTGTATACAGGTTGTCTTCCTGTGTGATCTGCCCTGCCCTTGTCATCTGGGTAATCCTTAAATGAGTCCCTATTTTCTTTTTGCAGATAGGTGGGTGCTTGGTCATGCTTGGTACTGCCATTTTGGTGACGGGAAAGGCCATGTGCACTGAGGCTCCCAGGCTGGCTTCTGACGGTCTCTGAAGTGGTTGTCTCCTTTTAGCTTTCCATGGCTTTCAAAGTTATGCTGCCATCTAATACATGAAGGCAGTCCAAGGTCTACCATTTGCAATCATTTATTTAACTGTCTTTTATAGTTAATCAATGTATTTAACTATGTGTTTTTATTTTTTCTGTTGCCCAGGCTGTAGTGCAGTGACGCGATCTCAGCTCACTGCAGCTTGCGCGCACCACTGCCAGCAATCCTCCCACCTCAGCCTTCTGAGTGGATGGGACTGTAGGCACGTGTCACCACGCCTGGCTGATTTTTAAATGTTTTGGTAGAGATGGGGTGCCACTATATTGCCCAGGCTGGAACCCTGTTATTTTTGATAGTCTCCTTCCGTCCCATGTGATTAGGGTTTTCACCGAGGGACCCATGCTTTTGAATGCATATTTGAAAAATAGCATCTTGCCTCCTTCTAGAGTGAATTTAGAACAATGAATCTAGACTGATCTGTTCGCTAGGGGCTCCCCCAGCAGTGTACCCTCCTTGAGATGACTTTGTTCCTAGTGTCATTTGAAAGGGCCTTCCAGTTTGCTCAGTTGGAAAGTGTTACAGAGTTTTAAAGGGTGAGCTGGAAGGCTCTCAGCTGGCACTTTCTGAATCCCTCTGAGGAAAATGTTGGCAAACTCTCCACTCTGCCTGAACTCTTTTTATAAATGGAGAAGCCAGGAGTTGGGAAACCACCACACAAAGTGAGGTCGAACCCTCTGCGGAAACGTGTCATTATCTTAGTTAAGACAGTGGACTATTTTATGGTAATGTGATGGTATGGACCCCCTCCCACCCTTTGATGTGTTGATGTTTCAGAAAGCCCTTCAGTTCATCTTCCTGCTACCAAAAATAGAAGTGTGTAGGGCAGCAATTTACAGTGTATTTCTGTTTTTAACTGGAGAGCCTTTTTTTCCCCCCACGAGATGCACATGGCTTTTAGTTTCCTTCTTTGACAACTTAAATGAAGAAGGCAGTGCTTGAGTGCTTTATTCAACAGGTGTCCCACCTTCTAAGGAAAGTCGACTTTTTTCACTCCCGTCTCCTCCCCTTCCGTATTTCAGAGAACAAGTTTCCACGGTAAGGAGGAGGAGCTTGCCATTGATTTCTTCTCATGTTTGTTGCCATCTGTCTCACTTGCATTTCAGTCTGACGAGAAACCCAAGGTGAATGTGCCATGGAGCTCAAGAGGTTTCCATGCTCCTGAGCTGTCTGACTGCAGAGCCTGTAGCCACTTCTGCCTAGTCCCCAGAGAAGCCTGGAGATGGAGAAGAACCCAACAGAGCATGTTGGTGTGGGGTTCTTTATCCTTTCATCGCTGCACTGCCACACACTCAGGTCAAGCAGGGATGTCGTTCCTAGCTCTGTCCACATTGTGCAGCCCATGCTTGGTGCTTCTAGCCTTCTGGGGTCTCCCTTTATGGACGAATTCCAAGGGAATAGGTTAAGATTGCCATCAAGTGGCTGTTCTTGGTAGTGGATGTTGACATCCCTGCTGGCCGATTTCTTAGCCCCTCTGTGAGAACCTCTGTGCAAGGGATTGCCTGTCCTTTTGTCGGGGTAGGCAGAGCTCAGGACATCTCTGAGATGAACGCAAGCTGGGCCTTCTCGTGTGTGCTCTGTAAAACTGAAGGCAGGCTGGGTTGTCCCTGGAGCTGTGAATACAGACCATCAGAGATTTCCTGGAGAGAATGGATGGGCATCTACCCTCCTGCCGGCTAGGGTCCAGTAGGCCACAGTCCTCCAGCTCTGCTAGTGGAAATTGTTGAAGGATCAGACTGTCATCCCGATAAGTATAGCCCAGGGTCCCACCAAGGGTTCAAAGACCCATCAAACTTGATACCATCATTCTGTTTGGTTTGTTTATTGTTTTCCATCTCAGAAAGTGGGATACTACTTTTTTGTTTTTTGTTTTTCCCCAGACATGGTATTCTTACGATTAATGCAGTTGATTTATTTCAGGTTCTTAGTGCCTGGAAGAGTGTAAACATTTAAAACGGTGATCATTACTGAGGTTGTAGATAGACATTACCCCATGACTTCCTATTTGTGCTGTAGGTTTGTCATGAAGCAGGACACCTAAGGAACGGTTTCCAAGTTGCTTTGCCTCCTTCCTAGGTTCTGAATCCCAGTGTCTTGTCATTAGGCCTCACCCTAGGACTTGGCAAGCGAGCCGAGAGCGCTGTGGCTCTGACAGGCATAGAAGGAAGGATTGCCTCTCTAGTTTTGCCCAGCAAGGCATCCTCAGTGGTATTGGTGAAAGCTGCCCTGTAGGCATAGTTGGTGTTAGGTTTGTATAGGAGGGGTACCCCACCCCTAGCAGGGCACAGAGTATTGGATTCTGAAGTCTGTGAGGAGTCCTAGCAGAGAGTTTCAGAGCCAGCATGTGGTATGTAATGGAGGCTAGATCTGTGCCAGCTGGGTCAGCGGGGAGGCCCGAGACAGAGGGAAGAAAGTGACTGTGGGAGAGCATGTGATGGGGACAAGCTCTAAGTTAGGGTCAACAAAAGAAAATTCTTAAGGCCTATCTATTTTAGGCAGCTTTTTAGAAATGATAAAGGCTGTGTTATGCAACCATTCACTTTGCAATCTGTCAAATCATATTAAACCAGAATTCCTGGACTGTAGCCATCTCAAGCAATATTGAATGCATCAAAAATTTGATATGTTGGAATGGGCACTGACATTGGATCGTAATTCTAGTTCTACCAGTAACTGGGTGTCTGTGAGCAAATGATGCCTTCACTGGCATCCTCCTTATGTAAAACAAAACACTAGATCTCTTGGTCCCATTTGGTGTTGTTTCAGTGGTGAGTGTTATCGGGAAGTTGAAGGCATGCTCCTGCTCTCCCACTTTGCTGACTCTCTCATGCTTTGGGGTCAGGGAAGCATTTGCATGATTTTGCAGAATTTGGAGGGAAGCGAATGAGAAGTATTGTGGAGGAAATGTGCCCTTCATAGCTACTGACCCTCTCCTTTGGTGTGTAGAAGCACCAATACAGTGATCCCAGAGTGGTGTGTGTGTGTCTGGAGGTGGCAAAATGTGAGTCCAACTCGGCCTAGGTTTTAGTGGCACTTTGTCCAGAGTGTTAGTTGATGATTGCTGTCCTTCCTTTACTGGCAAGCCACAGTAAGGTGGCCTAAAACCATTTCTAATAAAAATCACCCTTTGGGATATTCGTTTGTATACGAAGTTTTTCCTACAGTTTTTAGTTTTCTGAGTAAGCCTGTGGCTCTTTAACAGTTCCAGTCTCTATTTCCCCTTCTCCCCTCCCCTGCAAGCTGGACTGATTACCACCTCGAGCCATCTGCTGCTGAATTTAAGGTGATTTGTCAGCCTGCTGCTGCATTTGCCCCCTGAAAAGGATTCACCTTCTGTCTGACTTGCCCAGTTTATGGGGGAGGTGGTGAGGAGGGGGTTCTAAACTTGTAACAGGGGACAGCAGAGGGATGAGGGTCTGCTGCAGACATGGCGGCAGACATGTTGGTCAGCATGGTCAGCAGTATAGGTCATTGCTACCCAGCAGAACTTTGTGTGATGTTGGAAACATTCTGTGTCGGTGTTGTCCTATATAGTAGCCACTAGCTGCCTGTGCTGCTTGAACTTTTGGAGCTTTGCTGTCGTGATTGAGAGACTTTTCTTTTAAGACAGGGTCTCGATCTTCGCTCATTGTAACCTCCACCTCCCAGGTTCAGGCAATTCTCATGCCTCAGCCTCCCAAGTAGCGAGGGTTACAGGCGCCCACCATCACGACCAGCTAATTTTTGTATTTGTGGTAGAGATGCGGTTTCACCATGTTGGCCAGACTGGTCTCGAACTCCTGACCTCAAGTGATCTGCCCACCTCGGCCTCCCAAAGTGCTGGGATTGTAGGCGTGAGCCACCATGCCTGGCCAGACTGAATTTTGCATTTGATTTGGTTTTGGTTAATGTAAAATTAAAAAGGCATGTGTGGATAGAGGCTATCAAGTCAATGTCACCATAGAGACAGGAGAAGCATGAAATGGTGGTGAAATTCTTCCCGTGTATCCCTATGCTCTGTTTGCTCCTGCTTTTGGCAGGAAGTCTTTCTGGGTATTCTTTCAACTCTCCTCATGGTGTGTTATGTAGACAGTTCTGACAAAGTTAAAAAAAATTGATATTTCACTCAAATGCCTTTTAGTCTTTTGGGCAATGTTAGAATATGTTTTCCCATGGTATCCATGCCACTATATTGAGAATATAGTAAACTACAACCTAGCAATTTATTGCTGAGTTCAAAATTATCTTTGTCTACCTTTGTCATTTACCTTATCTAGGTTTTCCCTTAGCTCCATGTAAATAATGTTGGTAGCTCCATCTCATTTCCATCATTGAGTAATTCTCTTGTGATTGACTCTACTTCTGTGCTGTTGACACAGCCAGTTTCCCTGTGATACCATGTAAATTTTAAAATTTCCTTTCAGCATATTACTAAAGAAAGTCATCTGAATTGTGGAAAAATTCAAGATTTCAGAAAACTGTAAAGATTGCCACTGGAGAGAATACCATAAATGGTGTTCCATATTTATCACAGCACTTGGGTTATTTCTGGTCTTCTCCATGATGTATGAAGCTTTTAAGGAAAATGCCAGGAAGAATATACACGAAATTGTTAACAGTGATTACTGGTATATTGGGACTTGGATGATTTCACTGCGTAAATAAGAGGAGGAGGATTCTAGGTAGTTTTGACATTTATTTAAATGTTTAGTAACAGAATGAGGTTATGTTAGCAGGATATAAAAGGCACATATTTTGAGAAAGACACAAAACTGCTTTAGTTACAGAAACAAAATCAGCCTGCAAACAAAGAAACAAAAATTGGAAAATTGAAATTAATAAAGTCCTAAATATCTAGAAAACATCATATGTGTAGATTTCTGTGTGTTATATTCAGTGCTCGTGAAATTATATTTCATCTCAGAATCTGAAGATGAGGTCTTCTACTTCCTAGGAATTTCTCATTTTAATCAGTGAGTGTTGAGATATCATAATTCATTGTAAATTATATGAGCTATTTCTAGTCTAATAATTTCAGACATAAGGAGATGAAGAGTTCTTTGACACATTTGCCTTTCCCAGAGAACGTTGAATGTTAGGTGCGTTGTACGTAGCGTGGGGCTTCCCAGATGAGAGCACCTCAGGCTTACGCAGCCCTGGATTGGCCCTGAGACACCGCTTACTCTTCAGCAGCATAAATGCATTGCAGCATTGTGAGTTATTGAGATAAGCAAGGCCAATGCAGTGGCTCATGCTCGTAATCCCAGCACTTTGTGAGGCTGGGGTGCCTCGGGAGGATTGCTTCAGGCCTGGGCAACATAGCGAACGAAACACCATCTCCACAAAAAATATAAAAAATTAGCTGGGTGTGGTGGCGCCTCCCTGTATGTAGTACAGCTACTTGGGAGGCTGAGGTGGGAGGATTGGTTGAGCCCGGAAGGTCGACGCTATAGTGAACCTAGATCGCGCTACTGGACTGCAGCCTGGGACACAGAGCAAGACCCTGGCTCAAAACAAAACAAAAGATGATCATGACTAAATCTTCTTCTTGAAGGAACCTGACAGTTGAGTAAATGTTACCTTCGTACCTTTTGAAATTATATTGGAATAGCACCTGTCAAATGGAAAGAGGAGCAGACGCCGTCTAGGCAGAGGAGAGAATAGTCAGAAAAGGGCATGTGCAAAGGCCTTAAAGCTCCAAGGGTCAAGTAATAGAGAGAATGTGTCAGCTGCCGCACATGCAGGACTCAACCCGGCTACCCCAGTGGCTTCATGCAGTAATTCAGAACCAAAGCATTGCTGATTGGTCTATTGCATGGCTCAGGAAACCGATGTAGAATAATTCTTTTTTTTTTTTTTTTTTGAAATGGACATAGAATTTAAACCAGTCAAAGACAAAATAATCAAAACAAGCTACATTTAAATTTTCGCTTCTGTCGTTAATTTGTTGTATTAACCAACAAACTATTAGAAGCAAATCGTTGCTTGTCATTGGTTTGTTAGTATTAATTTCTAGAAATTACCGGATTACAGATTTGTTAGCCTCCATTTCCAAGTTGCTCTTTTGAAAGATTTTATCAGTTAATCACACTAGCAGCACATGAGAGTACTACTTTTGTCAGAGTCAGAAATTTGAAAAGGTGATTACTTACTCTTCACTTTTGACCTATCAGCCTTTTGTTTCAGTGCTTTTTTTTGGGGCGGAGAGGATGGAATTTTTGCTCTTGTTGCCCAGGCTGGAGTGCAATGGTGCGATCTTGGCTCACTGCAACCTCCAGGAGTCCTGAGTAGTTGGGACTACAGGCACACACCACCTTGCCCAGCTAATTTTTTGTATTTTTAGTAGAGATGAGGTTTCATCATGTTAGCCAGCATGGTCTCGATCTCCTGACCATGTGATCCGCCTGCCTCGGCCTCCCAAAGTGCTGGGATTACAGGTGTGAGCCACCATGCTCGGCCTAATTTTGTATTTTTAGTAGAGATGGGATTTCTCCATATTGGTCGGGCTAGTCTCTAACTCCCGACCTCAAGTGATCTGTCCACATCAACCTCCCAAAGTGCTGGGATTCCAGGTGTGAGCCACCGCTCCCAGTTCTTTTTTTGAGACTGATTCTCGCTCTGTCGCCAGGCTGGAGTGCAGTGGCGAGATCTCAGCTCACTGCAGTGCCCACCTCTTGGCTTCAAGTGATTGCCCTGCCTCAGCCTCCTGAGTAGCTGGGACTACAGGCATGCACCACCATCCCTGGCTAATTGTTTGTATTTAAGTAGAGACAGGGTTTCACCATGTTGGCCAGGATGGTCTTGATCTCCTGACCTTGTGATCCGCCTGCCTTGGCCTCCGTAAGTGTTGGGATTACAGGCGTGAGCCACTGTGCCTGGCCTCAGTGCTTTTAATATACAGTTTTCCTTTCTTCACTATTCCTAAGTAGGTAAACAGCTTTTTTTGTGATTCTGGTTCAATTTTACTTTATACTATTAAGTAATGTTTTCAAAATATTCTGAAAAAGGTTGATCATCTTGTTTGACTTGGCATTATTTCTGTGTTCACCTTTTAAAATTCATTAACTGGATCACCTTCAAATATGTTAAATACATTTTATTATGTGTTTCTTTTTCCAACCAAAAAGCCAACAATATATATTGAACCAAAATTTGGGTATTTTATTACCATAGAAGCTTATGAATGCATGTAGGTAGTCCTATATGTTTAGTGTTTCACAAACCCTTTTACTTGTGTAATTAATGCCCCCAACACCAGTGTTGTCCTTATTTCCATTTAACAGGTGAGGAAACTGAGGCAGAGAGAAGTCTTATGATTTTTCTTAATCATTCTTAATCATAGCCGTGTGTGCTGTGATCCACTGAGGTTTTTAGTGCAAGGTGTTTATCAAATAAGTCAATATTTTTTAATTTAAAAAATTCATGGAGAATACAGTAGTTCTCCCATATCCACGGGTGATACATTTCAGTACCCTCAGTGGATGCGTGAAACTGTCGCTGTTACCAAACCCTATATATGCTGTGTTTTTTCCTATACATAAATACTGTACAGTGCAGATCATTCACGTCTGGGCAGGATAGTTCAGGGTTTCAGCATGCTACACGAAATGGTGTGCAATTTAAAACTTATGAATTGTTTATTTTGGGGATTTTTAAATTTAATATTCTCAGACCTTGGTTGACCATGGCTGACTGAAACCTTGGAAATGTAAAACGCAGATAAGGAGGGCTACAGTGTTGTCTGAATTTGAATGACTACATTAATTGTAGTATTAACAACCTGGTTAGTTTCACAAGTTTGCATACTGTCACCCAGTCCAGGTCACCCTACTATGTTCTTGTAATTATTGGTATTATTTTATAATTGTACAGTGTGGCCTTGTCATGTTGGCTATCGGGCCAGCCACATGTGTTACAGAGTTCAGCACTGTTGGTGTTTCAGGAATTACCAAGCTTTCTTGGAAAGCGTTCAAGTCAGACTCTGTGTGTACCTAATTCTGGTTGGTATAGTGCCAGCATATTAACTTTTATTTAAATAAAATTCCAACAAGTAATATTTATTATTACTATACTGCTGCCATAGAATGCCCACACTTTAATGTTTTTGAAAGTCAAATATTAGCACAGTAGATCACCTTTCTGCATTGACTTCTATCACACCCTGTGTGATATGATCAATACTACATAATTTCATCCAAATAATACAGAAATATCATTACAAATACATGGCTAATGCTGTGTGACTATTAAAATTCTATATTATGTGAAATTATCTGGCACCATAATCTTGTACTCTCTTCTATCACACGACAGTCCACACCACCCTACCTCTCTTTTGTAATTAGTAGTTTTGGGGAAATTATTAATTGTATGGTACTGAAATACCTAGGCACCAACTGGGGTTGGTCTTGGGGTTGAGGTGATAATTAGGTGGATGGCAGCCATGAACCTAGTTGGCTGCATAGAATTTCTGTGAATATGAGATCCCTTCTGAAAATTCTGACTTCTCCTGAATTAGAGGTCTCTCTTGTGACATGTTATAGAAGGTCTTTAAACATTTTGAGATTACAGTGGTGACATTACTGGGGCAAAATCAAAAGTTGACACCTGCTTTGGAAACTGATTTGCCATTCATCTTGTAAATTTGAACATTTGCATATCCAAGGATATCTACCACTTCCATTCCTACATATCTAAGAGAAACTCTAGTGCATGATTTCCAGGAGACTTGCAGAGAGGACTTGCAGTATGGTTCATGATAGCAATAAACTAGAAGCACCTTAGATGCCCTTGGACATGAGAATCATGGTGGAATACCCACCATTCATCGGTTGTGTAGTAGTATAACTACTCCATTTGTATAATAATGAGATTATAAGAGATATAAGCAAGGTTGTGGATAGATCTTAGTAACTTGATGTTGAGTTGGAAAAAGCCCAAGTCCCATTGGAACTGTTTTGTAAAGTTTATAATCAAATGCAGTGAAACAAAGTGCTATTTATATATGTTTATGTTATAATATTAAAAAGTTAGCACATAGGCAAGGCTTTAGGTTATGTTTGAGTAGTTGGGTTTGGCTGCGGGTTCACAGATACTCTTTATATCCTTCAAAATTAAAGTGGACTGATTGTCCAGAGGACTTTCGTTTAAGATTTATGACTTGCTCTGATATTCCACTATTGAAACTTAGATGGTGGTGCCTTCGTCCTATTAATGAACATGGATGGAGCAAAGAAAAGTTCTTCCCCAGTCTTTCCACCCTCTCCTCTTTCTTATCTTTAAGTATTTCAAGTT
This sequence comes from Macaca nemestrina, assembly GCF_043159975.1. Lineage (NCBI taxonomy): Eukaryota > Metazoa > Chordata > Mammalia > Primates > Cercopithecidae > Macaca > Macaca nemestrina. The sequence goes on along the minus strand of NC_092129.1, from coordinate 168,728,188 downwards.
GTGTTGTTATGCCTAAATGGAATCTATTTCTTAGTGTTATTCTTGGCCTTCCAGAGGATGCTGTAAGTCTAATATGGTAGTTTGCATGTTTCTTCTTTACTAGGGAACCAACATTTCATCTAAACAGGCTAAAACTTACGGGTATTCACAACGGAGAGTTTTGTTAAGTCTCCTTCCCGGCCAGACAGACACAGAACTGACTTGCATGTACTGTATTTTAGGAAATATTGCCTGCATGATCGGGAAGTAATGATGATGGGTAGGCTTTTCTTATTTCTTAAAATTTAAATACCTGTTTCTCTTTAGTTGACTAGAAGAGAAGGAAGCAGTGGAGATAGGAAAGGGGCAGATAGCGTTTATTACTGCTGATACCTGTGTGCACTCTCAGTGTGTGAGTGACAGAACTAGGGGTGTTCAGGAAAACCACTAATCATACATGATTCTGAAACTTCATTTCTGGCCAACTGTTTATGTCTCAGGGTTTCTACTTTTCTTACTAACCTTGCTAAGAATTAGCATACATCAGAATATCTGCCTCAGGTCTCCTTTCCAGTTCTCTGCTTTGGGTGCTGTTGATCACTGAAGGAGCCAAAAGACGTGTCCCAGTAGAAGGAAGAGGAAAAAGGCCGAATAGTCATCCCCTGAATGTCCTTTAATTGATTCTGTATGACTTATGCTGCAGTGGGATGCATGCCAAACGCTTGTTCACTGTTAACAGGAACATGCTGCACTGTAGAGCACTAAATAAGGGTCTGCTCTGGGGACTCACCCTGGGGGCTCCCCTGGGAACCATTGGAGAGCAACTCTTTTCCAGCCCTCTATGTTCTATAGGGAGTTGTGTATTGAGGTGACCCCACCCCTTCTTCCCCAGTGCCACTGGATTCTCGGATAGCCTCCTGTCTGTTGAGACATAGGAGCTAGCTCTGTGACCTTTGCTAAGAGACAAACTTGTTTTTAGCCACAGCTTCATCATCTGTTAAGTGGGGGAATTGTAGTAGAGTATCTCTGAGGCCCTATGTGTAATTCTGATTTTAAAGTGGTGGATATCAACTAGACACTAAGGAGGACCATATTCTACCTTCCTGATGTCTGTGTGTGTGTGTGTGTGTTTGTATATGTATATGTATATATATTGATGTTTATACATTTTTGATGTAAGAAGTTCTGGCATGTACATGAGCTTTAATGATTTACAAAACAAGAGTTGGCCATTGTGGAGAGAATATCCAATTGGCCTTGATTGCTTGCTAGCCTGGGTGACTTCACTCCTGAGCAAAGTTGACATCTACCTTCAGGGTTTTTGTGAGATATAAATAAGTTACTGTGTGTGTAGTATGAGAACCCAGAAGGGCCTAGTTAGATGGTTCAACAACTAGGAAACAAGAAGCTGGAAGTATTAGTAAGGCATGTTTCCAGTTCCTCTGAATGCATCTCAGGAAAACTTCCAGTGCTATGTGGGCTTGGCCACCGTCTTCCTCCCCTTGGAAGGGCATGAAGAGAGGCGTGTGGTAGTGTTGAGAGCATGTGTTTTGGACATTATCATTGCTGGTTGAAGTTCAAAGGCTTCAAGAGAATTGACTTTAAAAATCAAAAAGCTATAACATATGAAAGGAGATGTGTACTCCAGTTGTCTGAGGCCAGGGAGCTGGCCAGCCCTCAGTTGGATTCCTGCCTTTTTCACCCCTCCCAGCAGCTGCCAGACCACAGAGCCGGTTCTGTGAAAGATCCTCAAGAAACAATGAGAGAAAACAGCTTCTGTTTGATTAGATTAGATCAATTTATGTGCCTCAGGGAGGGGCCTGCGCAGGGCAGGGGGAGGGGTGCCCCTGTGTTGTTGGTGGGGGCAGCGGTGGCCCATGCGGTCACTTCATAAGTAATGAGGCTCCGTGGAAGCTGGAATTGGAGGGAGGGGGAGGGCGGGCTGGAGGAGGAGCATGTGGAAGGAGATTTCTGCAGTCTGTCTGGAGAGCTGCCCAGGTTTCCCAGCCAAAAAAACAAATAAAAATAAATAAAAGGCAAGTGCTGAATGACACAGATTATGATATTAAAAAGGGATGCCATTGAAACTGCGCCCTGGAGCCCGCTGTCCTTGGGGGTGGGGTGTGCTTGGCAATGGGGTGGGGGCATCTGACCGGCTGGGGACACAAAAGTGTGCACAATTAAACTGTGAATGTCCCCCTCCCCCCCATATGTCAGAAATTCTATACTTCGGATTTGTCTGCATTGCAGGTTGGGGAAATGGCAGGATGAAAAGCTAGTGGCTCTTTTCCTTTTTCTCATTTTAATTTATCAGGGTAGGGGGAGCCAGCCGGAGACCCCTCCTCTTTGGTGTTCGATTCCCTCCCATGCACATAAATAACCTTCTCTCCTGGCTGCCTCCCCTCCCCCTCGGCCCCATTGCTGTTCTGGCCGTCCTATTGCCGCGCGGAATCTGCACTGCCGCTTGCTTATTACGTACAGGGGAGGATTGTTGACAAGTGCTCCGGAGCCTGCCTCACTGCGCTCTTCCTCCCTCCCTCCCTCTGTCCTTCTTCCTCTCTGTCTCTCTGCAATGATCCGGCTCTGAGGATGGCTGCTCCACGGGTCTGTCAGGTGCAGTTTTTGGTGGCTTATCTTGAGGAACCTGGGATAGAAGGTCTGTTCCTATAAATAAAAGACAAACCAAATAGCTCTAGATTTGTTTCAGGCTGGTATGGCTTTTGTTGGAGAAATAGGCCTTTGTGGGTTTCCCTGCTGGGGTCCTGATTAAATCCATTGTGGATGGCAAGGTGCTATATATATATGAGAGACTATGTAAAAAGTGTTGCGATTTGCTTAATATTAATATTCTTTTAGCTTTGATATCCTCCCTAGGGGCAATGGTGGCTCCTGCAAAGGCACTGTGGAAATTTACAAGAGAGAATTAATGTCGCTCTTAAAGCATTAAGCTCTGTTGACCATTTTGGCCAAATCTGCAGTTTCAGTCAGGCTTGTATGAATTTAGACATTTCTCTGGAGACTGAATGCCATCCAGCTATAGCTGGTCCCTTTTATTTTATTTCCAATTTATTTGATCATTTCCCAGCATTTAAAAATAAATGTTTGATTAAAGTTAATTAGTTCATCCTCACCATAGCTCTGGTTTCCTTCATAAACAGCATGTTTGCTTTCATTTCCATTAATCTTTTCTTTTTCTACCTCCATCTTCTTTCCTTGAAAGATGGAGGAAACTGAGGCATGCAAATAGATCCTGAGATCTGAAGTGATTCTAGATTGAGACCTAAAAGCTTTAAACTTCTAGTGCTCTTGATTCTTCTCCCGAATTTCATGCATTAATTCATGTCTGTATTACTGTCTGTAAACACAGATGATTTTGAGGAACCTTCAATGTTTGGTGCCTCAAATCTTAGCAGATTCCATAGCCACATTCCTATAGTGATGCTTTCTGTACTGCTTCCATGCATTATATTTCAGTAGTGGAAAGAATGCTTCGCTGGTAGGCAGTAGGCCTTTCTAAAGTTATTTGTTGTCAGCAGGTTTTTTGTTTTTTTACTTTGAATGGACTACTTAATCCTTTCTGAATATATTCATCTGAAAAGTGGGAGGGCAGTTGATTTCTTGATATGTGAGTGAGGTAATAAGGAAACTGGGTAACTACTGTCCCTCCTAGTCATGCTACAAAGAAAACAGAACTTAGAACTTCCAAGAGATTCCTTTTATCCTAGGGAATGAAGGCAGCCCAGAGAGGTTTCAGGGCAAAGGGTGTGGCTGTTTATTTATGTACAAATTATGGTGTCAGTCAGGACACAAAGTTTGTGGAGCTTTGCCCGTTTATCATTACAGATTAGTACACAAACTGATAACTTTATGGCACTTGTCGATTGAGTAAAAGCAGCAGCTTTGCCTGTCATTGGAGAGCCTGGCTCAGATTGGATAGCTGGTTTCTTTTGGTACCTTACATTTGTGGGGTAAAGATGATAGGAAGCTTTAGAGACCTAAATACATACACACTTGTAATTACTTGAAGGCAGAAGAGTATCATTAGCTATCTGTGAACGTGCTGTGTTCATGGACATCTCCCTTTGAGGAGTGCAAATTCTGTAAGATGAGAAATCAGATTTGGGCCTGTCAGTTTATCTGAACACAGGACTTTCCACATGTTGGGCTCATTTATCTGTCTTAGAAAAAATTCTCAAAAAACAAAAAAAATGCCCTTGTATTGCCGTCTCCTTCTTGGAACTGAGTTCCCTTGCTCTGCAGTGGTGCCATTGTTCTGCCGCTCATGGTTACACACCAGCCTAAGTCCACTGTTGCCTTGAGTCAGTTTCCTTCTGTAGGCAGCTTTTGACCTTGGAGGTGGTCAGTTGTGGGCCCTCTGTGGTGTGGAATTCTTTTCTTGAGCAGATGGAAGCTCGAGTTGCATATCCTAGGGGATTCCAGGGGTTTATGTTGTGGTGGGTATTTATAACTAGGGTGTCTGGTGGGTGTGTGTTTGACTGTGTTGTCAGTATAAAATTAAAAGGGCATTGAGATGAAGTGTGGACCCAGAGAAGTTACGGCCTGGGATAGAGTAGCCATGGCATTGGACACAAAACTAGAACTGCTGATTGTAGAGCATCGTGGGTGTTTATAATTCAGTCATTATTATTATTCTAGGTTCTGCACTTGTTCTGATTGTTATAAAGCTCATATTAAGGATGAAGAAGGAGTGAAGAGGGGAAGAGAACAGGGAGGATGAGCTCTTGCCCCAAAGAACTAAAAGGGAGTTGTGCCAAAATGAGCAGTACATTATGTTCACAGTGGTGATCATCAGAGTTTAAATAGCTTCTGGGCTGGTTGGGAAATCTTTCCTGAAGATTGCGGCTCTTTGTTTTTGTGAGAGGTTTTGTGTTGAATAAAGTTAAACTGTCAGCCTTGTCTGTTTTTATTTATTTTCGTTGGAGCCTCTTAGTGAGCAGTGTTTTCTGTCCCCCTGGGATTGTTGGTTAGGATGTGCGAAGGGGAGATCTTTTGTCTTTTGGTGGTTCTCAATCGTTTGGGGTCTAGGTAGCCAGAATAGGGCCCATTCTAGTAGTAGCAGTGTTCTGCTTACCTCTTCCTCGGAGCAAATAGGACATGTCTGCTAGGCTTGTTCTTTGTAGCTCAAGGCATTTATTGCCTTCTGGGGCCCAGGGTCCCATCTTTCCCAAAGGCAGTCATTTACTTGGTCTGGAATAGGAAAAAAAAGGATGGAGTCAGGCATTTTTCTTACCTACCCAGTGACCCAACTTTTCCATGTTAATAATGACCACCGTGTCAGGTCTTAGTATCTAACACTTTCTCAAAATATTGTGCATGCAAAAGAGGTATAGATTGTTGAAGGTGTGTCCAGGTATAGATTCTGGTGGTGGTGAGAGAGCTCTTGTGAGATTGTTGATTAACAAATCAGTATTTACATCTGTTTTTGCAGGGGTTAAATGTAACAAGTATGTCCCCTGTGTCCACCCATTCATCCTCCCCATTCCTGCCTCCAAATCTTAGGACTGTTTTAAGGGGTGATGGGTGGGGTGTTTTTGGATTGTCTTTTCTTGACTGGAATGGGAAATCTCCATAGCTGATTTGATAGTAGACAAAGGGGAGCCCTAGTCAGCTCAGGGGCTGGTCTCATGAGGGAAAGGGATAATTATTTTCCATAAGCCGAGGTATGAAACCACTTTCTTTTGCGCCTCGTTGACCACAAGTGTGCCACCGACATCCTGCCTCGTGACTGGCATTTGTTCTCAGCCACACCAGTGTGTTGATCTGGTGAGCATGTCAGTGGACAAGCCTGGGCTGTGCTCTGCAGACCCTGTGCCCTCTTGCCCCTCTCCCTGGAGCTCTGTGCTCCACTGGAAGCTTCACATACTGACCTGCATGTGTACAGTGGTGGGCAAACTCCATGTTCATACTGACCATGCCAAGCAGGCGCAAAGCCAAATCCGCCCTGGCATCGGAATCCCTACCCTGCTTAAAAAGCAATTCATTTTTTTTTCTCTTTGCAAAACCTGAGTGAACATAACATTTATTTTTCACTATCAATGGCAGCAAACCATGCATTCTGATGACCTCAGAGAGGGCCCTACCTCAGCCATAGGGGCTGCTTTTATAATTTTTCTATCAACTTAAAGTGCTGCAAATACACACACACACACACACACACACACAAATTACTGCTGAAAATGAAAGCTCTTTGGGTGCTTGACTGTTTGATATGTAATGTGATAACCTTGTCTCACAGTGACAGGGTGACAGACGGCATTGGCTCTATGATACAGAATTACCTTTTGTGCATCTTTTCTACAACAAAGCTACATACATTGACTCACCCTAATATGCTAATGACTTTGGTGTGCTCCAGATGTTTTAGAAGCCCTGGAAGAGCCTCAAAGCCCTCCTTGTTTTTCCTTTCTTTTTAACCCTTCTTTTGGCATTGCTTTTGTGGAATAGAGCCATTGGCTTTTCCTTTGGTTTTCTATTGTCATGTATGTGTAGCTATTGAGAGAGGACCGGTAAAACTTCTTTGTGTCTAAAACATCATAAAATGATAGAGGCTACATGCTCTAGCCCCTCCCCCCCCTTTTTTTTCAGATATTAGAAAAGAATTGTCTTCTGTCCATACATTTGTGTTCCAAAATCTGTCGTTCTCTTCGGTTGCTTTCGAAGTTCCTTCAGCTAAAGGAATCTTTGGCCTAATTTGTGTTTCAGTTTTCCCAACACCCATCATACAAGGCAAGAGGGAGATGGCCATACACTAGTATCTCCAGTTTCCAAGAACAACAGGAATTCCTATTCCATTTTGATGCTGCTGTTCCAGACTCAGAAAGAAGCCTGTTTTGTTGTATTGTTTTTTTGCGGTCTTTTCATTTCTTGCTAATTTGGGAGATGGGGTGAAAAGCTCCTGAGTGTGCAGAGCTGCTGATGGCAGGGTTCTGTTGTGTTCAATTTCTTTAGAGTTCTCGGCTGCACAAATGGACACTGCCTTGTGGCTAAATGGTCTTGGATCCCAGACGCACTTCTCCCGTCAGCTGATGGTGACTAGCTGAGGTTGCAGGCACAGTAACCAAGCCGCCTTTACTGCAATGATTTATAATTTTCAGCTCATATTTATTGCTTTTGTGAAAGACAATAGACATGGTTTAATTTAAGTTCAACCTACTGAATATTAATAGAGGAGAACAAATGCTAATGGGATAGACTGAATCTTTGGGCCATTCATTCAATTTCCCCTGTTTAACCTCCTCTCCCTAACAAAGGTTTGTATTGGTCGGGGTGGGGGAGGGGGTTGGAAAAATAAAAACGGTTTGAGTGTGTGAAGGAGGGGATGCCATTTCATTATTTCTCGTTGACTAAAAATAATAATTTTAACAATTGGTGGCAGGGCTTTGTTAGGGGAAAGAAAAGGCAGCACATTAGCTTGGCTAATGTTGTAATAATGACTCTGTTGCCCTGTGGCATCGTATTCCGTCTTGCTGACCTGGCCCTCCTGGATTGGGCAGGCTGTATAACTGGGCTTTGAACATTCAAAATGAAATGTTGTAGCCAGTACAGTGGAGATTGATTGGGGTGGTTGGTGGGGGGGTGGTGGTGGGGTTAGATAAAGAAAAAGCCCAGGTTTATTCAACCATGTAGGCTGTCTGACTATAAATAAATGTAAATGTTTTCTGGACTGCTATATACAGAATGGAAGTACTCAAATTGCAAAAGCTGATCATGTGCAGAACAAAGTCAGTCTTACGCCTTCATAAGGGCCAGTAAAATCTATGGTCCTGGCCAGGCATGGTGGCTCATGTATGTAATCCTAGCACTTTGGGAGGCTGAGGCAGGCGGATCACAAGTTCAAGAGATCAAGACCATCCTGGCCGACATGGTGAAACCCTGTCTCTACTAAAAATACAAAAATTAGCTGAGCATGGTAACGAACGCCTGTAGTCTCAGCTACTCAAGAGGCTGAGGCGGGAGTATCGCTTGAACCCAGGAGGCGGAGGTTGTAGTGAGCCAAGATTGTGACACTGCACTCCAGCCTTGTGACAGAGTGAGACTCTGTCTCAAGGGGAAAACAACAACAACAAAACCAGAACACACAATAAAAAAACCTATGGCCCTTTAGTTTGTATAAAGGCAGTTCCTTATGTATGGGCCCCATTTTATGAATCTGGAACGAGAATGTGATTCAGGAAACCCCATGTCTTCTCTAGTTCAGATACTCATTGCAATCCTCAGAATGGTGGAAAACTCGGAGTTCTCTGAAGATTTAGTTTGATGAGGGCCTGGAACAATGGAGTCAGTACTTTGATTTCTTTTTGCTCAGTCATGCCTTATCAGAGTAGCCTTATCTGTTTTGCATTTTGTGCACATAAAATCGTTTAATATTCCTAGGTGTTTTTCATGTGTAAAATCTCTTCGTAAAATTACCCCTAATTTTTACTTAGGCAGTTGATTTGCAGGGTGAGAGGGTAGTTGGGGAGAGCATTATACGTCTCTTTACATTTATGCTTCTTAGACATGCACATTTTTTCCAACCTGTTCCTTTTTTGAGTCTCTGTTTGCCACGTTAGCTGATTCTTGTAACTCTGTGACATTTTGCAGGCAAGCGTCTTTTTTTTTTTTTTTTCCTGCAAAATTATTGGTAAAAGGTACATGAGGCCATGTGTGGTTTTCACTCCTGTAATTCTAACACTTTGGGAGGTTGAAACAGGAGAGGATTACTTGAACCCAGGAGTTTGAGACCAGCCTTGGCAACAAAGCAAGACCCCATGTATTAAAAAAAAGAAAGAAAGAAAGAAAATTAGTGGGGCGTGGTGGTGCACACTTGTAGTCCCAGCCAGTCGGGAGGCTGAGATAGGAGGACTGCTTGAGCCTAGGAGGCTGAGGCTGTTGTGAGCATGTCACTACACTCTAGCATAGGTGACAGAGCAAGACCTTGTCCCTCCGCCCCCACTGCCCCCTCCCCCCCCCCCAAAAAAAAAAACCCAGAGCAGCCAAAGCAGCATCAGTGTCACCTGGGAATGTGTTAGAACAGGAGACACTTGGGGGGGTGATTCACATGCATGCTCAAGTTTGAGAAGCACTTCTCTTTACAGTCATCCAGATTCTTTTGACAGCAAAGCTGTCAACAAAAAGCTTAACTTCTTTACAGTAGTCCACTGCTAAATCATTTGTTCAGTCATTCTTTCATACATTCACCTCTTATTCAGCTAAGACTTCAGCTGCTGGTATGTACCAAAGGGTATAGGAGCCTTTCCCAGTCTTCCTGAGCTGCACCTAGTCCTTGTTTAGTTTCTTTTTGATACCCGTATAGCTCTTCTTCCTCCTTGTCCTCTTCGTCCATCACCGCTACCTGTTTTCAGGCTTACTGCAAATCCCAACTTTCTTGTTCTTGTTTTGGTATTGCAAGCTTGCCGGCTGGCTCCATTGGCTCACTCACTCTCCTCTCCAGCACTTTCTTTTCTTCACTTACTACTGAGTGATACATATGATACATACATATGTTTGTCTGTCTCTCTTAATTTTAGATTTTGATTAACCTGTATCCCCAGTGCCCTGGCATATGGTATTTGTTAAGGAAATGGATGGATAAATTCAGAATTGATCCCTTTTTTGCTTTCTGTGCTTTATTCTCCATTATGTTATACATGTGTCTGCAGTCTCAGCTGAGGCAGGAGGATTTCTTGAGCCCAGGATGTCAAGTCTGCAGTAAGCTATGATTGCGCCACTGCCCTCCAGCCTGGGCAACAGAGTGAGACCCTGTCTTAAAAGCAAAAAGAAAAATTTGAACTCAACTAAGACGATACATATGTATGATATCCATCCTCTTTTTTTCCTTCTAAATTTTACATCTGGGTCTTTAACCAGCATTTTTATTTTCAGTTTTCTATCCGTTTTCTCTGTGATAATTTATCCATCTTCTCTTTTTACAGATAAGATAAATATCTTCCTTGGCCAACTCTAATCTTGGTTAAATGTCGCCTGTATCCTAATTGGGTGGGGGAGGGGATCCCCCCTCGCACAGTGATACTTGTAATGTGTTCTAACTTAGTGCCCATCAGTAAAGATACGATTTACACTACATATGTAATTTTAGTTTCTGTAGTCACACTCAAAAGTAGGTGAAATCAATGTTAATATATTTGATTTAATCTAATCCAAAATATTTCCACAATTCATATAACATTATCAATGACATGTTACGTTCTGATATTAAATTACAATTAAGTAAAATTAAAATGTATTTCCTCTTCCACACTAGGCATATTTCAGGTGCTCAGTAGCTGCACATGGCTAGTGCCTACTGTAATGGAGAACATGGCTTCAATCTCTGAAACACTGGCCACGCTTTTATCCTTGGATTCTTAGATTTCTATACAGTTGTCTCCTTTTGCCCTCACAGTGCAAACTCCCAGCATTTTCTTTGGGGGTTTTTATACATTTCTATTTCTGTATTGTAGTCACAACTCTTAAAGCCTCATTAGTTGAAGTAAATAACCATGTGTTTTATTTTCAACCTTATGTTATCACTCATACTCTGAAATGATGTAAAAATAGATAACTGGGGAAATGCAAGCAGAAACAAGCTAGGTCCCAGGGCTTTGTTGATGTGTCCTATGTTCATTCACAGTGTTTATATATTTTTTTAATCAAATACATAGAACACTGTGTTCTACATAGTGTTTAGTACAATTAACAGAAGTCACTTTCTGAGATACTTCAGTCACAAAGACTTAATACAGAGGAATGAAGTGTGCATAAAATTGGTGGAAGGACTAGAAGAGCAAAAATCAAGGGGCCACTCTGTATTTTTGGCTTCTAGATCAATCCTCACAAAACTGCAGATGCTGTGCTAGCAGTGCTGTTACTGCCCAGCTCTGGTTGCCTTCGAGGGTGGTGGCTAGACAGTGGACAGCGGGTCTAGTCGCTGTGGACATGAGTATCAGTGGAAGCTTCTTGTTGGCAGAACCTACATTGATGTAAGGGACTCTGAGGCTATTTTATTCTCCCGTTTCCCTATAGTGTGACCTTACTGCTGGTTAAAATACTTCCATATCAGTTACTACATAGCTGCTTTTTAGCCCCCCTAGGGCCCGCAGCTTCTTTCCACATTTTGGTTACTAAAAGCACATTCATGGGCACCAAGACTCCCCTGCTTAGCATCTGCTATCATAGAGAATCCTTATCCTTTGAGATGATCAAAGGCAAATCTGGTTACAATCTAATCTTATAGATGGCTATGAAGGAAAACGAGTGCAGTAGGATTTCTAGTTAATATCTGAGATGTGGCTGCAAAGATAAGGCTGCCTTTTCTTGTGTGGCAGGTACTGGTTCCTGCAGGCAATTCCAGAAAGGATTTCAGTATCTGTAGAGTCAATATTGACCACTTCAACAGTGACTAGTTTGATAACAGATACTCCTTTCTTCCTTTCAACCCTTTAGCCGCAAAAGATGTTTATGTACTCTTTAAAAACGAATCCTCAAGCATAGCATTACAACTCCAAATTTCTGGTCGGATTTCTTACTGCTGAAATTGTTTCCCTCTTAGGCATTTCACTCTCTTTAAAGGTGTCACATAGAATGAGGTTTTGCTTTTCTCCACCCATTCAAAAGAGATGTGTGCTTTTCAGTTCTCTTGTGTCCACATTCTTGTCTGTCTTCACCAGCGTTGTGTAGGGTTGACTGTGGTAAAGTGCTGCCTCCTGATGTGATGTATTTAAGTGTTTGTCCCCTTTTCTCACCTGTAGGGCTCCTTGGTAATGACCAGTCTAAGGGATTAGGACCAGCATCAGAACAGTCAGAGAATGAAAAGGACGATGCATCCCAAGTGTCCTCCACTAGCAACGATGTTAGTTCTTCAGATTTTGAAGAAGGGCCGTCGAGGAAAAGGTTAGTACCCAAGGCTGCAAATATTGGTACCTTCAACCAGGGACTGCAAACTCAGGTGCCAGTTCTCGCCACATGATAATGTGAGCGCACTCACCCAATCTTTTGATTTTCATAGAGGAGCTAGAATTACGAGGTTTCGTAACAAATGTCCTGCTTTCTAAGTGTTGTCTAATAATTATAATTAAAAATGGGAAAAAAAAGTACTCTGGACTGAACAACACGTGTTCTTGCTGGCACAGTTAGCCAAAGAGTTGCCAGCTTGTAATGCTTGTCTTAACTGTTCATTTTAATTGATTCTTAGCAGCCGTCATCTTGAGGAATATATATATTAGGTGATGTTTTGCCACTTCTGAAAAGAGATCTTTCTAAAAATTTGAAGAAGTAAATGTGGTGTTTCTGAGACATTTTTTCCTTGTCAGGAAAGCTGAAATTACACTGTGTATTTTTAATCCCTTGCTGTTTAACCAAGTTCCAAGTTAGTAGCTGTGGAATTGGTGCTTAAAACTTAGAACAGCAGTTATTTTTATGTGGCTTTCCTAAATAAGCTTAAGATAGTTTGGTAAGGAAGTTGGCTTTAGTAGTTTGATAAGAGTTTGTGGTTTCATGGTCAAACAGTGGCAGTGACATTTTATAATGCTTTTACTTGGGTGTTTTTGAAACCCTTTGCCTAGTATCTACCGTACTTCATACCTGTTATTTCCTTTTTTTCCCCTCTAAGAATTTATATTTCCCTTTGTTCTCTTTATGTTTACCTGGATGACTAGCTTCATGACTTTTTCTTAGAATTTGTTAGTTTCAGAGATTGAAGGAAAAGGAAAAAAAAAAAAACCCCTTGTCTGCCCGTCTCTGTCTACTCATTCTGGAGAATTTACTTTTCAGAAACAATCTACGTGTGTCTATCTAAAGAAGAACAGAGTAGAGTGAAAAATTAAGAGAAAAGGACAAGATTAGCCATGTGTAGATATTTAAAATTCCTGTTTTCAGGTCTGAAATTTGAGATGCATAGCTCAAAGTCTTTATTTTCTCCATCACGAGGTGTCGTCTTTTAAATAGCCTTTTAACTACATTGAATCTGTATGCTTCTCTCATTTTCTCTTCATCCTCAGCACTTTGTCTTAGAAGATGTCATAAGATTCGTTATTAGTATAGTTAGGATCTTCCCGTGTGCTGAGCTTTGTATGTCACTCCTTTAAAAAGAGTGTCTCAGTGATGAACCTGTTATATTACAGATATTCCATAACAAACATTCCCCATTCCAGTTTAAAACATGAATTATCACAAGAGAGTGATTTTAAGGATGTGTAAAAAATTGTGTCAGTAAATATATTGGAATGTGTGATAATATTATCCATGCCTCCAACTTGGGCATCTGGCATGCATCTGGCATCAACTTTCATCTCCATTTGAGGAGCAGAATTCTCTGAGTCTGGGTACCCACCCTTTAGCTCTGTGGCTGGCCATCACCCTCACTTCTGTCTGAGAGCTGGTCAGCATCCAGGTGCAGTGATGTGTGTTGTAGGCTTCATTCTTAAGGAGGGACTCTGTCCCTAACTCATTGTGATTCTCTCAGAAGATTGTGCTGCTAGCTTTCTCTTTGTATCAGACCACAGTGTCATGTGGCACCTGAGTGCAAAGCAGTCATTTAACTGGAATTTTTTAGGGTAGTAGAAAAGAGAAACTCTTTTCAGAGTTGGCTGAAGGAAAACTTAGCCCTGGCAAATCCTTTTTAATTATTCTTGTGTCAATTATCTTACTGAATTAAGGATTCATTGCAACCTGCTAACTTGGTTTTGGTCTCATGAAGGTTTTATGTGGATTAAGGTTTGATAGGCTTGGGTAGATTTTGAGGATGGTCTGGGGCACTCTTGATTATAGGAGGAAGATTTTGTAGCCTTCAAATATGTAGTGTCATTAGGGTATACATTTATTTTTTGTGGGGGTTGAGGGAGACAAGAGTCTTGCTCTGTCACCCAGGCTGGAGTGCAGTGGTGCGATCTCAGCTCACTGCAATCTTTGCCTCTTGGATTCAAGCGATTCTCATGCCTCAGCCTCCTGAGTAGCTGGAATTACAGGCACACACCACCGTACCTGGCTAATTTTTGTATTTTTAGTAGAGATGGGGTTTTGCCATGTTGGCCAGGCTGGCCTTGAACTCCCGGCCTCAAGTGATCCACTCACCTCCGAAAGTGCTGGGATTATAGGCGTGAGCCATCACACCCGGGCAGGGCATGCATTTCTTGTGGTGTTGCAGGGTATGTAGCAAGCATAAAATGGTAACTTAAGGCTTTAAAGCACTCCTTTGTTTTGATCTTTCAGTATTTAGTGGATTGGGATGAACCCTGCCTTCAAAAGCAGAGTAAATGACTTGGGACCTGAATTTCCAGAGCTTGGGTTGAAACTGTTGAAACTGTAATACATAACCTGTCTTCAACTCACATACAGAATGACTTTTCTAATAGGGTAATGGAATGTGCTGACTCTGAAGATGAGAAGTTGAGTCTAAAGTAACTACCTATAATGGCTATTTTAAAATAGCATTAGTGGATTGTTGAACAGATGCTAATTTTTACTTGTGAGTTTAAAATTTCCTAAACATTATACATGGGAAGAGTTTTTTTTTTTTTTTCCCCCTCACTCTTGTTGACCAGGCTGGAGTGCAGTGGCGCGATCTCACCACAAACTCCACCTCCTGGGTTTTCAAGGGATTCTCCTGCTTCAGCCTTCAAGTAGCTGGGATTGCAGGCATGTGCCACCATGCCTGGCTAATTTTGTAGTTTTAGTAGATGCAGGGTTTCTCCATGTTGATCAGGCTGGTCTCAAATTCCTTACTTCAGGTGACCCACCCACCTCGGCCTCCCAAAGTGTTGGGATTACAGGTGTGAGCCACAGCGCCCAGCAGGGAAGAACTTTTAAGATTGACCATTTGCATTCTCTTTTGGCCTTTAGACTTTGTAAGAGAAAATACTGATTCTTAAAAATTCATATTGTTGTAGTTTGTTTCATGTTGCTATAACAGAATAGCTGAGATTGGGTAACTTTAAAAATACAGAAATTTATTGGCTTATGTTTCTGGAGGCTTGGTATTCAAAGACTGAGGGACTGCATCTGGTGAGAGCCTTCTTGCTGCATTATAACTTGGCAAGAGAGCAGAAGAAAGTGCTAAGCTTGGTTTGTGTTTGTTTTTTTTTTTTTTTAAAGTTTAGTTTTTAAAGAGATGGGGTCTGGCTCTGTTACCCAGGCTGGAATGTAGTGGTGTGATCATAACTTACTGTGTTCTCTAATGTCTGGGCTGAAGGGATCCTTGTGCCCCAGACTCCTGAGTAGCTGGGACTGCAGTCAGTCACATGCCTCCACGCCTGTCTAAGCTTGCATTTATAACAAACCCACTCCCTAGATAGTGACATTATTCCATTCACGAGGGCAGATCCCTCATGATGTAATCACTTCTTAAGATCTCACCCTCTTAGCACTGTTGGATTGGAGATTAAGTTTCCAACATTTGAGCTTTGGGGGGCCACATTCAAATCATACGACAGGGTCATAATTTATGGACGTGCTTTGGAAAGAGCATTTTCTCTTTTATTTTTTAGAATGATACGAATTGCTAGTTAGCTATTCTTGTACATTTAATTACTCCTACTCTACACATCCTTTTTTTGTGCATGATTTTAGAATCATCAGCAAAATATATGCCTTTTGTCTACAGTAGGGTGATGGGGAAAGGGGAGAAGACTGAGAGGGACTTTATGTGCTTGACTTCCTTCTTACGGAAAATAAAAATCTATGGTGAAGACTGATGCTAGCCTCAGTTCCAACCTTTTCCAGTCTGCTTTTCCAACCTGTACCTTGAAGCAATTACATTTTTCTGATGATGCTAATAACTTGTTTTAATTCTTCAGTTAAAACATCCGTGTATTTACTAAGTGTTATTTTTCTGCAGAAAACCCCCGAGTCAGATATTGCTGTATTTACTGCCAGTGCCTTTACTTGACACTGGGGATCTATCTTCTTAGTGATAGAAACCAGTGGAGTCCAGAGTTCTTTAGGGTTTGGGAGTTTTCTCGTTTCTGATTCTCTTCCTCAGAGTTTTTCTTTATAGAGGCAACTATAACAACAACAACAAAAAACTCAAAACCAAAACTGGTATATTTTTACCTAGCCATCGAAAGGTCATCTGAGGTGCTTGTTGACAAAAGGAAAAGCCAGCCCGCTTCAGAATCTCTCTGCTGTGTTTGTGGAAAGGGCAGCCCAAGAAAAGATGACCGGAGAGATTCTGTGCTGGTTGGACCCTGAAGGCTGAGTCTTGTTTTTAGTTCTGGATGTTGTTTTTCTTTTTCTTTTGATCATTGTGGTAGGTGAGGTTGTTTTTTTAATGCTATATTTACATAGTTTATAATTTATATTGTTTAGAATGGAACCATTACAGAGACTTTCATCCTGTTCTGAATGTGAAGGCGGCCCTGCCTTTCTCTCTCATGTTGCCCTTTTGTTCCACTCAGTTCTTCTTGTCAAGTGTGTGTTTGCCGCATCAGTCTCTCAGTATGTGTAGAAACCGGAATGGACGGAGTTTGGTCGTTCGGGTGTGGACTAGTGGTCAGAAACTCTTCGGAAGGATGGTTATGGAGATGAGGATGATTTGTTTGAGGAATGAAAAGACAAAGTGCAATGAATTTGGTGATGGCATTTTTTAGATGTAAGTAAATACGAGATCTGAAATATACGATTCAAAAAAGAGGTCATCTGAGTTGGCCACTAAAATAGAGAGCAAGATTAACTGTTTGTATTTTATCTGTGCGTGAGTGGGGGGAAGAGGGTAGAAAAATTTCAAGAGAATGGTGATTCTTAAGTGGGTCTTATGGAGACTATGGTGCAGCATAAAGAGTATATAGACTGAGGCCGGGCTGTATGACTTATCAGTGTATCTTGAACGTTTACTTGTTGTGTAAATCAACAGGTCTTACATAATACAGGTTATATAATATAATATGTCTGGGCCTTAGTTCTCTCATCTGAAATATTTGAATCACAGTAGTAACTGCCTGATGGTGTTTTGTGACCTGAAGAAATTAATTCTTGAAGAGAATTTTGGTGTATTGGTCAGGTGCAGTGGCTCACACCTATAACCCCAGCACTTCGGGAGGCTGAGGTGGGCCGGTCGCTTGAGTCCAGGAGTTGGAGAGACGTGTGTGGGCGATATGGTGAAACTCCATTTCTTCAAAAAAAAAAAAAAAAAAAAAAAATTAGCTGGGCCTGTTGGCATGAGCCTGTAGTCCCAGCTATAGGAGGGTGAGATGACAGGATTGTTTGAGTCTGGGAGACGGAGGTTGCACTTAGCTGTGATCACGCCATCACACTCCATCCAGGGGGACAGAGCCAGACTCTGTCTTGAAAAAGATTAAATAAGCGAATAAATAAATAATAATTCTGATGTACAAACAGTACTCTGTGTGTTAGATGTTAGTGGCCATTGTCAGTATGTGTGACACATGAATTGCTACATGTGAGTATGCACATCCTTTCGAGACTTCTCTGACGTGTTTCAGAGGGTTTTTGAAATACACAAATGATGATTTATATCTTTCCTCTCTGTCAGCCCTACCACAGCCATCTGTAGGCAGATGGAAATGTATGGGTACTCCCTCTTTTGAAGTTACTGAGTCACTGGAAGGACCCTGTGGTGTGTGGTGTAAATTTCCCCTGCTGAGCTTGGTGCTACCTGATGTTTGCCTGAATGGAGCAGGCAAGAGTGGTGGGGTGAGCAGGATACCCTTGTGGCTGTTCATACATTAGTCATAGCTTCACCTTAGGGAGAGACCCCCTAGTGTTTAGTGTTGAGATCCCTTGTTAACTACATTCTTTTTTTTTTTTTTTTTTTTTTTTTGAAAGATGGAGTCTCGCTCTGTCGCCAGACTGGAGTGCAGTGGCATGATCTCGTCTCACTGCACCCTCCGCCCTCCTGGGTTCAAGTGATTGTCCTGCCTCAGCCTCCCGAGTAGCTGGGACTACAGGTGCATGCCATCACACCCAGCTAATTTTTGTATTTTTAGTAGAGACGGGGTTTCACCATGTTGGCCAGGATGGTCTCTATCTCCTAACCTCGTGATTGCCCGCCTTGCCCTCTCAAAGTGCTGGGATTACAGACATGAGCCACTGCGCCCGGTCAACTATATTCTTTAGAAGAGTATAGTGCTTTTTGTATACTAACACACTTTAAAAACTCTGAGAGTTTCTATTTAACTAGTACAGAAGTACAGACTCAGTCTCTGCAGGGATGTAACTTTTTTTGTTAAACAAGGAGCTGCTGTATTTTAGTTAGGCTTTCGATCCTGCAGGACTTAGTTTAAACACCGTTTGTCCTATTAGATTGAATTTTGAATGTAAAGAATTTTTGGAAGTGTTTGGATTTCATAACTCAGTGTACTCTGAGATATGACATGCCTCTGGATATAAATACATGTTGAAAGTGGTGAGAATTCTCTCAGGCTTTTAACAGGTATGATATTCACAGCTACATTGCCTGCACTACTGTGTTCTTTATTCTTTTTGGTCTGAGATACTTTGATGGTATAAAATACTTTTTTTACTTCAGGTTTGAAAGGAAGATAAGCCCAGATGTATGTCTTGCTTGATAGCATGCATGAATTGGTGTTATTCAAAGTGAGCATCCTTAAGAATTAGAATTATATTAAATAAGTGCTTAGTTTTTACTCATTCCTGTATCAAAAATAAGTTAGTAGTATAATTTACTATTAAATGCAAAAAAGTGAAAGCAAAAACAATCAGCAAAAGGCTTAACATTTCTCTTAACCCTTGATTTATGTTTAGAAGCTTCCACTGACCAGATTATTTGGAGTTTATTTTGTTGTTACAACCTTGAGATATATTTTATAAATAAGAGAGAAATACTATTTTAATTTTCAGCTTTAGAGTTATCATGGGTGAAATGTACTCTCTACTGCAGAAAGTAAAGAAAATTGAGTAATAGATTATGATGTGGCAATTTTGAACACAAAAGATGTGGATGTAAATATAAAGTAAATATGGGTGAATCTCGCCTATCTGCTGTTTCAAGTTATCTACCTAGTTGCCATGTTTGCTTCTAGTATCATTTTCATTTGCTTTTGCTTGAAGGATTTTAACATTTCTAACATTAGGTCTGCTGTTGATCATTCAGCTTTTGTATGTCTGGGAAGATCTTATTTCACCCACATTAAAAACATGCTTTTATGATAATTGTAGAATTACATGCAGTTATACAAAATACACCTTCATTTCTTATAGATATTTTTGCTGGGTATAAAATTTTAGTTAATGGTCATTCACCATCAGTACTTCAGTGACACTGCTTCACTGTCCCGATGTGCATCATTTCTGATAAGAATCCTGTTGTCATTTTCATAGCTTTGTAGGAGCAATCATTTACCACAATTTTCTTTTGAATTCCTTGTGTTTTGGCAGAGTTTTTATTTCCAGAGCTTGAGATTCATTGAGTGTATTAGTTTTGTAGATTTCATTTTACTATGGAAAAATTGGAGCCGTTATTATTTCAGATATTTTTGTGTGCATTAGTCTCCCGGTTGGGGACTTCATTTGCATATATATTACTCCGAAGTTGTCCCATAGCTCATGTGTTTTGTTCCTTTTTTGATCTGTATGTTGCATTTTAGATAGTTTATACACTAGATCTGCTGTTAAGCCTGTTGAATATATCTTTCACCTTAGACATTGTTACTATATTTTAGCAGTTAGAGCCAGGCACGGTGGCTAACTCCTGTAATCCTAGCACTTTGGGAGGCCGAGGTGGGTGGATCACCAGGACAGGAGTTGAAGACCTTCCTGGCCCACATGGTGAAACCCGTTTCTACTAAAAATACAAAAATTAGCTGGGCGTGGTGATGCGTGTTTGTAATCCCAGCTACTCAGAAGGCTGAGGCAGGAGAATCGCTTGAACCCGGGAGGCGGAGGTTGCAGTGAGCCAAGATCGCACCACTGCAATCCAGCCTGGGTGACAAAGCAAGACTCCATCTCAAAAAAAAAAAAAAAGTTAGATTTTGGTCTTTTCATAATCTTCAGTGTCTCTAGTAATATGCTTATTCTTTGGTGTTTCTTGAACATGTGGAGTACCGTTATAAGAGATATTTGAGTATCTGTGCTATTTTTGTCTTCCAGTATTTACAAAACAGTTTTGATTGATTAAATCTTCCTCCTCATCAGTCATATTTCCCTCCACCTTTGCATGTCTGGTAGGTTTTATTAGTTGACAGGCATTGTACATTTTTCTCTGTTTGCTGTGGGAAATGTTCGTATTTCTTTACATATTCTTGAGCGTTGTTCTGAGATCTGATTATTAGGGAACAGTCTGATCTGTTTGGATCTTGGTTTCAAGCTTTGTTAGGTAGGGCCAAAGCAGTGTTTACTGTGAGGCAATGTTAAGCAAAAACGCTTATGAGTATTTTACTTGATGTCCTATGGATTATGTTTAGCATGTAGCCTAGTAAGAATGGGCACTATTCCTAGTGCTTTTACAATTTGGATACTGTTCCCGCTAATCCTTTCTGGAAATACTTTCTCTTGGGTAGCTTCCTAACACAAGTGTGCTTCTTAGTACTCAGCGGAAGACGTGAGGAGTGCCCTTGGCAGATTCCACAGTTGTCTGTGTGGCTCTGGCCTCTGCTGTGCTCTGCCTTACACATTCTGTCACCTTGGCCTCCCCTTGTGTTTCTCAACCCCAGCTCTGCTTGCCCTTTCTGTAACCACTGCAGCCTGGACATTCTCTCAGGCCACTGAGCTGGGGGGATCATTTGTTTTCCGTCTGTCGGGCATCACAGTATGTTGCTATATGGTGGCCATTGTTTTGTGTGGATTTTTAGCTCTTTCAGGCAGGCAAGAGGTATAAATCCTGTCTAGCTTCGCTAAAAGCGGAAGTTCTTTCTGTTCTTTGAATGTTGAATGAGAGTGAGAGACAGACACATACCATCAGGAAATGGAACTAGCCACAGTCATAGCTTTTCATTTAGTTTTGTTAGTCTTTAAAAAAGAAAAAGGTGAACAGTGTAAGTAAGCCCGGACTCCAAGAAAAAAATTTCAAAATTAGTAAACATAAGCATTCAGCCTATCATAAAAATAGTAAACTCCATTCCATAGTAAAGCCTGTGACTATTAGAAGTCCTTCTTTGAAGCTATGGAATTGGTCTCTTCCATTAGGAAGAACTGACCTTAGCCTAGGTAATATTGTGCTAAACATTTTTACCTTAATTCTTTTGAAATACCTGTTTTTTAAAGGTTTTACCATCCTCACTTGGCAGCTGAGTTAATAGGATTTGGATCTCAGCTTTCGTATCTTTAATGCCTGGACTTTCCCACCGCACCATATCACCTTCCGTAAGTTGTAGCAAATGTGGGTTTGAATTTTCAGGTGTGTCATCTGGACAGCAGTTGGCTTGGTGAACTGTACTGGGGGTGGGGGTGCAGTTTGGGCTGGGGGCTGGCCTGGTCCACAGCTGCGCTGAGGGTCATCTCTCGCTGTTGTGCCTAGTGTTACTCTTCAGCTCACCTCTTCTAGTAAATCTTTTTTCTGCCAAGGGATATATTCCTTCTTTTCTGAGGTACATGAAATGCCTTTCTTCATTGGAAACTGAGCCATGGATACAAAGGGGGAAAATTTTAGCTTTATCTTGAGCAGAACCTATAGCTCCTGAAATCCTTTCTTGGGTCTTCCAATGTTAGACGTCCTTTTGTGTAAGGACCCCAGAGAGAGGCTCGTCCAGAATGTGAGAGCCGGGAGGGCCCAGCTCAGCTGACTGTTGTTTCAGGTAGCTGCTCCAAGTAGATCTATGATTACTTGTTGATTTTAGTGGGTGGTTCTCTATCTTTCTGGATGAATACTCTTTTTCTTTACTTTTCCTGTGGTGAGCTGGAGTTGGTAGGTTTGGGGGGTGGTTAACATCACAGTGCCTGCTTGTGGATATTCACCTTTCCCGTGGAAATCTTCCAAGTTTGGGAGGGAAGTTTGTATTTCACGCACTGTACCTTCACCTTGATCTGAAGTCAGCAAGGTGAACCTGAGTTCCTGGGTTTCGGTGTCTGAGGTTGGATAGCACAGAGCTAAGGAAGCGTTTTTTGAGTGTGCCAGCAGTTCTCACTGGGCTGTTCACGCATGCTCAGTTTCCTGGAGGCTGCCCATGCTGCTCATCGACATTCATGGTCAGGTTCTTTCCCTGTGGCAAAAACCCTTCTTCGTTCAGACCTCCTTTAACTCACAGTTTCTCACCTCTGCTCTGGGATACCCAAGACAGTGGTTGTGTCTCCCCACTTCTGCTTCCCGCATCATGGAATAGAGCCCCACCATAGGTGTCTACAGAATAGAGGAAGCTGGTCAGATAAACACGAAACCTGACTGGTTTTGTGTGTGCTTCCCCTCTCCCCCTCCCTCTCTCGGAATTTTAACTGCTTGGCAGAGTACTACTTATATGACTGTTTTGGGATTATAAAACAATCTTTTGTATTGTTCCAGTTTACAGGAAGCAGCTCCTTTTTTCTCATTAATGACGCCTCTTGTTGAGTCCATCTTGTGTTTCTCATGGGTTAAGCCTACTTGACTATGCTGTCAAGGCTTACAGATGCGGCTCTGTCTGTCTGTCTTTCCTTCTTTCTTCCTCCTTTCCTCCCCTCCTTCCCTCCCCTCCTCCCCTCCTCCCCTCCTCCCCTCCTCCCCTCCTCCCCTCCTCCCCTCCTCCCCTCCCTCCTTCCTTCCTTCCTTCCTTCCTTCCTTCCTTCCTTCCTTCCTTCCTCCCTCCCTCCCTCCCTCCCTCCCTCCCTCCCTCCCTCCCTCCCTCCCTCCCTTCCTTATTTGTTTGAGACAGGGTCTGGCTCTGTTGCCCAGGCTGGAGTGCAGTGGTATGATCTCAGCACACTGTAACCTCTGCCTCCTGGGTGCAAGTGATCCTCGTCTCAGCCTCCGACTAGGTGAGACTACAGGCATGTGCCACCACATCCAGCTAATTATTTGCATTTTTTGTAGAAGTCGGGTTTCACCATGTTGCTCATGCTGGTTTCAACCTCCTGGGCTCAGTTGATCTGCCTGACTCAGGCTCCCACATTGTTGGGATTACAGACGTGAGCCACTATGCCTGTCCTGCATCCCAGTCATCTGTGATTGGAAAGAAAGCTGAGGTCCAGCTCGTTTTTTGGGGTTGGGGACAGGATGGTGGTTTTGGCTTTTGGAAAGAATTGTGCAACTACTAAATTCAGAAAGATTAAAATAGGAGGTAGAGTTCAACATCACAGAAGGAAGAGTTTGGATGGGGAATGTGGTTTGTTGGTGTAACACTGTGAGGCGAGTTGTTCCTGAGTCATGGGACAAAGACAGGCTGGTATTTTAAGTTCACTTTTATGGGTCACGTGTGGGGAGATTTGTGTGGCTTAAGTGGCAGGATGGACTGCAGGTTCCCTTTCAAATTGTTACTACCTAGATCAGGATAATTAAGTCTGAGAGGTGTCTTTGTATGCTTGACCCCACCCTGGCCCGAGCACATATTTTATCCTTGGTGTGGGATATCTGTGTGCAGGATGCTGGAGAAGCTTGTCACTTCTCATCTGCACTCCTTGCTGGCCTCTGTTTCCCTTGGGGCCATGATAAGGAAGGAAGAGGTGTGAAAACGTGTCTGGTGACCAGTGTTTTGGGTTCCTGCAACTGTGATGACCTTAATGGTGCTGCTGTACTTTTGCAGGTTCCCCTTCCTTGGGTCTGTAGCTCCATTTTTGTTTTCTCAAGACACCTCCTCTCCCGGAGAGCCTTTTTGTTACCTCTGGTCTCTTTCTCTAGTGGTCAGGCTTCATCCCCTCGCTGGTCTGCGTTGTTTGGCCAGTACTTACTACTTTTACTGCTTAGACATCTGAGCCCACATTCCTGAACTCTTTCTTGGAGGCACACAGATGTGGATAGACCTGTATGTATTCATCCCTGGCTGACTCTTTTTTTTAAGAGATGGGGTCTTGCATTGTTGCCTACATTAATTAGTCTCAAACTCCTGGCCTCAAGTGATCCTCCTGTCTTGGCCTCCCAAATTTCTGGAATTACAGGCATGAACCACTGTGCCTGGCCCTTGACTGTCTCTTGATCTTCAAGCCCTTCTTGGCTTGTTTTGATTCAGAATTGATTTACACCAGGAGTAGTTCTGCCTCCACAATCCTCCAAATACTGTGGCTTAATGTCAAGCATGTTTTCCTAGCACAGTCTTAATAATTAACCTTTTAATTAGAAATCAGGAGAAAAGAGAATAATTTGTGATTATAGATTCATATAGACTGAGCTTGAATCTAAATAATACTCTGTCCCTGGGAGAGTCAATTATCTGAAAGAAGAGCAACTTTGCAGAGTGGCTCTGTTGATGTTAATAACAGCAAACACTTGGCTGGACATGGTGGCTTACGCCTGTAATCCCAGCACTTTGGGAGGCTGAGGTTGGGAGTTCGAGACCAGCCTGACCAATGTGGAGAAACCCTGCCTCCACTAAAAAAAATACAGAATTAGCCTGGTGTGATGGCACATGCTTGTAATCCCAGCTACTCAGGAGGCTGAGGCAGGAGAATCGCTTGAACCCAGAAGGCAGAGGTTGCAGTGAGCTGAGATTGCGCCAGCCTGGGCAGCAGGAGCAAAACTCTGTCGCCAAAAAAAAAAAAGCAAAGAACAGCAAACACTTACATAGCATTTATGATGTGCTGTCCACTTCCACTGTTCTACATTCCGTACATATGTTAGCCCATTTTATTCTCATAGCAAAATCATTAAGATAGGTTATTTTATTGTCATCCCCATCTTATAGATGAGAACATTGAGGCACATAAGATTATACTTGTTTGGGAGACAAGGCTCCCAGTATGTAATGCAGACTCAGTAAATGATGTCTGCTCACCTTAAATAAGTCAGTGAAGAGCCATCATAATGTACTGATGACAAAGAGAGAATAATATAGTTGTACCTTCAAAATTTTTGGAGTGGCCTGAGAATTCTGGGGTGTGGCAAAGTGATTCCATTTTAACCTTCAGAGGATTGTGACCTCCAAGGAGCACATATGCATGGGTGCTAATTTGTTAATGAAAATGCATGCTAATAGTTTTCTCAGATGCTGAGATGCAGCTACATATGATTGATTTAAGCCTGTTTTGAGCCATAGGAAATCTGCATCCCAGGGAAAGTAGAGAAGTAAATAATTTTTGTTGTGGTATACTGTGGTATGAATGTGCCTCCCACATTTCATGTGTTAGAAAGTTATTCCCCAAGTAGAGGTGTTGGGGTCATGAGGGCTCCACCCTCTTGAGTGAACTCATACCTTTATCATGGGAGTGGATTCCTTATAGTAGGACAAGATAGGTCCCCTTTTGTCCCTCTCTTGCCATGTGTTGCCTTCTACTCTACTGTGTTAGGAAATGGCATGAAGGCCATCACCATATGCCTGTCCATCAGCCTTTAAAATTGTGAGAAATAAATTTCTGTTCTTTATACATTATTCCGTGTCAGGTATTCTGTAATAGAAGCCTCAAATGGACTAAGAGTGCGAAGTGTGCTGCAAAAGAAAGATGTATGAAGTTTGTGGAACACAAGCAGAGTGACTAGGGAAATGTTTAGGGAAATTGCTGCCGCAATTTCATTTGTGTGCACTTCATTTTCCCATCTCTGGGAGATGTAATAAGAGTGAAAAGAGGAGGAGACCCTTTTAGTATTGTTGTGCTCTTCTGGGTAAATCAGTCCTTTTTGACTTCCTAAGTGAGCTGCCAGCTGTGGGTTTCTCAGGCAATCTAATTCAGGGAAACAGGCCTGTACCTGTTTCTCTGAACCTGGTAGCTGGGTGCGGTGCTGCTATAGTAATAACATGATGAGCTTCTTGAGTGCTGGGCAGTTTACCATGGGAGGGGACAGCGGCTGCTTGAGACCTGCCACTCAGGAAGGGCCAGAGTTTTCAAGATTGTGCCTCTTGATTGTCCTTGAGTGGGGCCGAGGTTTGACAGGTGAAGGGTTCTTTGTGCGTCTTAACAGCCTGCTTCTAGAAGGCTTTGTGTGCTTCAGGGCATTCTCTTTACTGATGGACTTCGCAAGCTGGCTGAGAGAGAAGGCAGGATTAAATTATAAACTTTTCTTTACCAAGATGGTGAGCTGGAGGCAAGACGGTTAGTTGATATTCAAAAGGACACACGTGGATGTTGGGCAGGCTGCACCTTGGATAGGCCCAGCAAGGCAGACTGGAAATGACCAACAACCCAGGTGGTTTGTAGAATTAAATGAAATAACCTATCTCCACGCTATGTAGGAGGTTACTATACCTAGGTGTTGGCTCCCAAATCAGTCTAAGCCAAGATGTGCTCAGAGGCACTGAATCAATATTTGTTGAATGGATGTGGACTGACAGCACTAGCTTCCTTCAGTTATAGTAGGGAGTAAGTAGAAGAGCTTCAAGAGGGTTTCCTGTCTTCACCTTAGTAAATGAAAAACAAATCCCGATCTTGCTTGCTTGCTTTTTTTCCAGCCCCCGAAGGAAGAGGTGACTTAAACCTAACAGATTCTTGGGTAATTACAAGGGAGTCAGGAGATTTTACCATTTGAAAGCCATCAGTGCCGTTTTATAGTTTTGATCAAAAGGCTTATTTATAGTATACATTTACATTGTTCAAGTGTATGTGTTTACTAAAGAATTACATAACTGGCCTGAGTAATTTGGGGTACATCAGCACCTTGATATATTTGGAGTACACTTTGCAGGAATGTAAAGGAGGGCTGTGTCTTTCTGGCAACCCTTTGTGGTTGTGTGCAGTGTATTTTTAACCTTGCCATTTATGCTCATCTTCCTGGAATTGGGTTTTAAGAGTTTGAAACCTGGGTCTTCTTTCTTTAACAAGTTCCTTTTCCTGCTAGACTTGGGTCAGTCTCTAGAGAGGTTTTATTAGATACTCAGTTCTTCTGCATAAACCCGCACCATACTCCATCCTAAGAGTTCAGTGCATGTGAGTTGTAGTGTGATGGAAGGAATGGAAAAACCTGGACCTGCCGCAGAATGTTTGCATCCTATGCAGGTTTAGATGTTGGCGAACACTTGTGGGACTCCATATTCACCCCCATCATTTGCTTCAGGCTCCTAGCAAACATACTAGCTTCTTCCGCATTTATTTTCTAGGGGGAAAAAATAAAGGGCTGGAACTTCATTGGAGGCATTTTTATTACTGCAGTGGCCATTTCCTTTTTCTGTTACCCCGGAGATCAGATTGCAGGGATATCACTTCTACCTCCCATGTAAATTATGGTTTAGCATGCTTTGTGGTTGCCATGGAAACTGATAGATACAAGTTTCTTTCCTTCCTCCTCTAAGCTCTTGCTAGGCTTTTAAACACTTAACATCTCTGTCCCATCCCTTTGCCCTCCTTGCCTTTTCACACCCCCAAAGGACAAATCTAAGCACCACCCTGATCTTTTTCAGCAGATGTGACCCACCTGGAAACATTTGATCAGTTCCTGAATCTTCCTTAGTGTGAATATGTAGACACTGGTTCCTGGCATCTTACGTGAAAGGCACTAGATGCTGAAATTGTGCGGGCTTGGAGTCACCTGGTTTGTGAAGGAGGTGACAGCCATTCATGTCACTTGTGGTTCACATGTGAGTGCTTATATGGGTTATTAGGCCTCTTTTTTTTTTTTTCTTTTTTCTTTTTAACATAGACTGCTGCTTGTTGTTAATACCTCACTTGACTGCCTAGTGCAATTGCAAGCAGTGCACAGTGCTTTGACTAAGGTGGGAATTGAATGTTTCTTCTTACTACTGTCGCCTTACACTTCCTGTTCCCTCACTGCCTACCTCCCATTTTATTGTAGAATGGGAGTTTGGTGGGTGATGGAAGGCGGCAACCAAAGTGACTTGTTTTGGAAGAAAGTTGGGTTCATTTCTGGTTTTGGAAATTTTAAGGAGGGGTTTTTATGGTAAGTGGTTTTTTCCCCCTACACAATAAGTAAATATCATGCAAGAATATTTTTTCCTTTAGGTTCAATGGCTTTAATTTTCAATGATAGAATCTTCTAGTTCCAGGCATGGTCACTCACGCCTGTAATCCTAGCACTTTGTGAGGCCAAGACTGGCAATCACCTGAGGTCAAGAGTTCGAGACCAGCCTGGCCAACATGGTGAAACCATGTCTGTACTTCAAATACAAAAATTAGCTGGGCCTGGTGGCGTGCATCTATAATCCCAACTACCTGGGAGGCTGAGGCAGGAGAATCGCTGGAACCCGGGAGGCGGAAGCTGCAGTGAGCTGAGATAGCGCCCTGCAGTCCAACCTGGGGGACACAGTGAGACTCTGTCTTAAAAACAAAACAAAACAAAATAAAAAACTTCTGGAGTATAGTCCTCATTAACTGTCTTGATAGCTCTATTCTGATACTTAAAGCTATTCATAGAATTGGTTGAAAGCAACACCATCCATATGTGATTGTCCTGCATGTGTTTGGATGGGGCGAGGAATTAGGTGGTCGTTGCTGTCTAGGCTATGCCCGCTTGAGTAGGGATGGTCCTTGTTTATTTTTGTATGCCCAATGGTGGCAGAGTATCTGCTGTGGAATAACAATTTGCATGTTTTTGAGTGTGTAAAGAAATTCTAGGAGTAGCTATACCAGCTATTAGGAAAAGGAATCTTTTTCTTGTTCTTTTTTTGAGGTAGTAGTTGTCTCACTCTGTCACCCAGGCTGGAATGCAATGGATCCATCATAGGTCACTACAACCTTGGATTCCTGGGATCAAGCAGTCCTCTTGCCTCAGCCTCCTGAGTATCTGGGACCACAGGCACATGCCACCATGCCTGGCACACGTTTTCATCTCTTGTAGAGGTTGGGTCTCAGTGTGTTGCCTGGGCTGGTCACGAACTCCTGGTGGCCTCAGTTGATCTTTGCACTTCACCCTCCCAAAGTGCTGGGATTACAGACATGAGCAACCGCACTCAGTGGAAAAGGAAACATTTCTAATGAGGTCATCACATTTCAGAGGCAAATACTCCTATTTAGAATTGTTCTGGTCTTTTGCACACTATCATATTAGAGGGTGTGTGTGTGTGTGTGTCTGTGTCTGTGTCTGACTGAAGTAAAAACTCATTGGATTTATTTTATTTATTTATTTTTTGAAGTGTTAGGAAAGAACCGAGTACACGTTTTTTGGTAGTGATACATATGAGAGAGAGAGAGAGAGAGAAATGTACACACTTGTTTCTACATTCTTTTCCCTGGGTACAGAAACTCCACATCTGACCACAAGGAAGCCAAAATGTACCGTGTAAATTTTACTCCTTGGTACATCTGATTAGTAATAAGGAAGTGCATATTTCTAGCATCACAGCAGGCTTGTGAGTCCTCAAACGTCATTATAATGTCACTGAATTGCTAGCAGCCCTCTCTAATTAGTCATGCCAAGAGAAGGCACGATTCCATCTTCTTGCATGAAGATTCTCTGGTTCTTCCCTTGGTGCCAACTTAAGATTAACTCCAGCTTTCTGGACTCTTTCAAATTTAAAAACATTTAACCTCAGCATCTATGTCCATGATAATAAATAAGGTCTTATAAGGATACCGTTAAATGTGTCTGATGTTCTTCCTAAGATTGTTTTTTCCTTAGGTACAAGATGTACTTCTGCATATTTATCTTCCTGGAGTTTAGTTTTCAAGACAATTTCTGTGATGTTAAAATACCGTGTATAACCACTTTATAGAATATGTCAAGTATGTACAATTAATGTTAATTCATTTCATTTACTGTATTAAAAAATGTGGAAAGAAGGAAAACATTTAAACAGAAAACAAGAACCATGCTTGATCCTGAGTTCTTTTCCTGCTATTTATATGTGGTTGCCAATTATATGTTGAAATACATGAGGCCTTTTGAGATGTTGCTTCTCTTATATGAAGTACTGTTCTGTTGAGTATATAACAGTGTAATAGGCCAGGTGCTTTATTGAGTTAAGTAAATTGTTTTCTAATATGATTTTAAAAAGTGCACTAAGCAAGCATTGGGTTGGGTGTAATGAGATGTCCGTCTGTGAAGTGCTTATTAATAATCTGGTGGTAAAATCGCTTTTGTCAGTGCCTACTTATGTGAGGGTTGTGGGACTTTCGGGGCATGCTTTCCAGTCCAAGCCCACTTAAGCTTCTGCTAACTCTTGGGGGAATGAATGGTCTGCAGGGGCTGCTTTGAGTAACTGCACATGATCCAGACCAGTCTTGGGGTACTTTATTATTCTGTCAACTTGGAACGGTGTAGGATGGGATTCTAGCAGTTTCTAAATATATGTTGTTTTCAGAGCCATTCTTTTTCTGGAACGTAGTTACAAATTTGTTCAGCCTGTTACTCAGCCCCCAAGAAATATGTTTGCATTCATTGTGACAGCCTGTAGACTATTGGTACCGTGCAGGGCTGTAATCTGCTTGTTGTTCCGGCAAATGCCATTGTGTAATGTGGACTGGCACTTGGCCTTTCTGGAGCTTGTAGTTTTTCCCCTTTGTAGGGACTTGAACTGCCTTTGCCATAATTTCTCTCCTGATTATCATTTCTTATGCCTCCTGCAATTTAGTCTAATTGAACTATGCTGGGATAAATAGAGCCCTTACAGAGCATGTGAATGTGAGATCATCCCATTCCCTAAATGAGGAATCTATGGCTTAGATAGGACTGGGTGCTGTGAGTCTTCGTGATTGATGTTTTGAAATGATTTAGGAACCCAAATGCACGCTGATGTTTTCCATCAGCTGCAATCCATATATCTCCTAAACGATGCCCTCCTGCTGTTTGGGTTTTGGGAATTGTTTGAGGCCAAGGAGAGGAGGGTATGGCTCCTTCAGCTTTACCCTTCTGAAGGTCATGAGGAATAATTCCGACAAACGCCTTGAAGACAGTGTTTTGCGCTTTCTGTGTTGCTGTTACCACGGCCTCCACTACTTTTAGTGTAAACAAGCCTTTTACATATTATTCACATTTCTTGGTTCAAGCCTCAGAAGACCAGGATATAATTTTAAATTGCAGTTAGTTAATTGAAATTAAGTTTCCAAAGAAAGTGTTGAAGACTATGATCTTTTTCCCTTTCAATGAAGCAATTTAAGTAAGAAATTTACAGGTGTCAGTTTGGATAATGACCACATAGATTTTTTCCAGAGAGGTTCTGTCTCCAGTGTTATCCCTTTATCCAGGGACATTGAATCAGAGCTGCGAAGCAGTCTGTTTTGCGGCTTCTGTTGAAATCCTCTTAAGCCAAGTCACTAAAGTTATGCCACTGGAAAGGACTCTTGTCTCTGGTGAAATAAATCCAGCAGGAAGCCTGTTCCCAGGAATGCCTGGTTAGGTACACAGGCTCACAGTGCTCAATAGTGCTCCTGCACTTTTGCTAAGCCACTGGGACCCACAGTTCACCTGCTACCAATGTGTTACTGGTGGAGGGTGTCCAGGTTCTTGGTGTTTTGAACAAAGAATTGTACAAAACGCACACACAAAGCAATGAGGAAAAAAAAGCAGATTTATTGAAACGAACGTACACTCTACAGGCAGGGTGTGGTAGCTCCTGTTTGTAATCCCAGCATTTTGGGAGGCCGAGGTGGGCAGATCTCTTGAGGTCAGGGGTTCAAGACCAGCTTGGTCAACATGGTGTAACCCCGTCTCTACTAAAAATACAAAAATTAGTCAGGCATGGTGGCTCACGCCTGTAATCCCAGCTACTCGGTAGGCTGAGGCTGGGGCATCACTTGAACTTAAGAGGCAGAGGTTGCAGTGAGCTGAGATTCAGAAAAAAAAAAGGAGGAAAAGCACACTCTACAGAGAGGGAGTGGGCCCAAGCAAACATCTCTGCTTGGTTGCAGAATTTTCTGGGGTTCAAATACCCTCTAGAGGTTTCCCATAGGTTACTTGGTGTATGCCCCATGTAAGTGAAGAGGGTGAAGTTTCCTGCCATAGATGGAAAGTTTGGAACGTTACAGAGTTACTTACTTGGGCTAGAAGTGCTCTAAGGTTGGCGGTTTTCCATCTGATTTAGTTCTAGGAAGTCCTTAGGCTCCCTCCCTCCAGACCCGGTTCTCCTTCTTCAGAAGCCCAGGTTTTCCAATAAAGTTAGATGTTTGGTTTGTATCTAAGCTGTTAAAAGCTACTTAAAAGTGTCTGAGCCTCTCTGTTTCCTTGTCGGATAAATGCAACCATTACACCTTATAGTATTGGTTCTAACCCAGTATTTCTCACACGTAAGCGTGCATCAGAATCATCTGGAGGACTGGTTAAAACACAGACTGGCTAGGTCCTGCCCTGAGAGTTTTTGATTCAGCAAGTCTGAGGTGGCGCCTGAGAATTTGCATTTCTAATATGCTCCCAAATGATTCTCTTGTTGCTGGTTGGAGAACCACACTTTGATAAGCACCACTCCGAGGGCTGTATGTGATTTAAAGCACGCGTTACGTTATTACCCTTAAATAATAAGCACACATTCTACATATAGTTGCTGGGTAAGCGAACAGTAATTATGTCTGTGGTTAAGAAATTTTAGGGCCAGGTAGCCCCATTTCCTTATAGGGACCTTTTCCTTTGCGTGTCCCCAAATGTTTCCTTCCTCAGCTTGTTCATCTGCCTTGTGCCGAGAAAGAAAAGTAATAATGTCTTTCCTTCCCTTGCGGTTTATTTGAAATTATTTATAGTCTAGTTGTTGGCTACACGCCTCCTCCCCAACCCCCATGTCTCTCTCTCTCTGTCTGTATGTGTGTGTGTGTAATTTCAGTTTAGGCAGTCGCTTAGGTGGTGTGCGTCCTACCTAAGGGCATGTCATCTAAGTGAAAGTCTTTTCCTGAGGTAAGCAACTTATTAGAGCAAACAATGTGATTTAATCTTGGATTTGCTTTGTATTAGGCAGTCATATGCTGGCTTTATTTTTGTATTTATAAGATGATTCCCATCTTCCTGTGGGTTGCAATACATGGTGCTTCCCTGGGCCAGGTCGATGCACCCACTACTGCCCACTCACATCATTGCATCATACAGGACTGGGGATGTTTTTCTCCATTCTTTTGGTGATATGGGGAGAAAATATGACAGTGCTCTCTCTTTGATAGTTGTTCTTTTCTCTTATAATTAACATTTATGAATGATACTCTGACGGACAATAATGCAATATCCATCATACCCCTGTTTTTTTAATTCTTTTTTTTAGGCCATTAGGGTTTTTCCCATAGCCCTCACTCTCCAGGGTGTGTGTGTGTGTGTGTGTGTGTGTGTGAGTGAGTCAGGGGTAGAATATTTGTGTATGTGCCAGTGTACTTTACTTTCCCTGTTTTCACATGTTTCAACTTGCACAAGACTTAATTTGTACCCAGTGGGGGAATCTGCTCGTAAAACACATGTACCTCCATAAGTCTGTCTCCACCCTTCACTATGTTCCTAACAGGTTTTTTTTTTTTTTTAAATGAAGTTTTGTTGTAGACCAGAGAATGAGAGATGACACTAAGTAACACTGTAGCTGTCCCTTGATGCACAAAATTCACGTTTCTGTGATGGACAATTCCATATACTCCCCAGTCAGTGACTTATCTTTTAAAATGGAATTTGTTGTATTTTTAGCCTGTGGGGTTATTTAGGGTGGTGGTATCTTTCAGAGAGTATTGCACATAGATAGATTACGAGGAGCCGGTTCCCTAGAGGAGCTGATGTGGAGAGAGATTTTCAAAAAATTCTTAGAAGGGCAAATAGGGTCAGCTGTCATCTTTGTTTATTTTAACCACTGTGAAGTGTGGAAGAGAATGCATTGGTTTTTCATTGTCATGACAACGGAGGCTCTTCACACCCCTGGGCACAACAGGAAATGAACCCATTCATTTATCCAAATGTGAGTCTCAGAATCCCATTATGTGAACTCCATGGAGTGTTAATTCAAGTATTTTGATAGAATGTTATTGTGTATTCTCCAGTAGTATTTAATAGTTGCTTAATCCTACTCAAGTCACTGAATACCCTTCTTGATCTGCTGTTTTCCTCATCTATCAGGAGGAGATAAGATTTTCATCTGTAGGACAGTGTTTCTCAGCTTTCTGTATCTTGGGCCTTAACCTCTGCTGGAAGAGGACTTTGAAGTTTTGCAGTCTATATAATTCATGAAATTTTTACTTTCTACTTTGTAAGTAGGTTTGCGTTTCCTTCAATAGAAAGATAGTTTGTTACCGCCAAGTAAAAGCCTTCATTCTGGCTAGTTTATTTTTGATTTCTAGAAGTTCTGTTTGGTTCTTTTCCATGTTAGGTTACATTCAAATGTTAGTTTCAGTGTTTGTTCAGTGGTAGTTTCAGTGTTCACTGTTTCAAGTGTTAGTTTCCTGTTATGCAGATATTTTCAAACTTGGCTTTTATTTGTTTTAACATAGTCTGATGATTCAAATTACTGACTGACATTTTCCCAGTTGGACATCTGCTGGGTTTTCCTCATGGTGCTTTATTTCCCCTGAATGTGAAAAGTTGGGGGGGAATTCATTGAGACCTGAGAGGAAAAAACTGTTTTTGCTACATCCTTTAGGGTATCATCAGTCCAACATTATTTAAACTAAATTCTTGAGAGATTATTTTTGGATTCCAAATCCTCTTGAGGGCCACCTAAGTTTTATAACTTCTCAGGAAAGATATCCAGCCTTTGGGAATCCCAGCTTAATGTAAGAAAGTTGTCTCCTGTTAGAGCCCCATTTTAGGGCTTGGAGGGTGGTAGGATGTCACCTTCCTGCCAGTGCCAGTGCCAGGGAAATCAAGTTCAGGTTGGTTTGTGTCAGAAGCACAAAAGTGGAGTCATTTCTCCACGAGTAGGTCTGGGTTCTAGCTTTTGTTCTTAGAAATTCTGTCAGTAGCCAGGTGCGGTATAAGTGTAAGCTGGTTGGCACATTGGAGTTTCAGTGCCTTGAGGATTAATTAAAAAAAAAAAATTTTTTTTTAAACTTTTAACTTCAGGGGTACAGAGCAAACCAATCCCAAAGCTAGCAGAAAACACAGAAAAGCTTTGCTGCATTTTATGGCTTCTAGTGAAATGGGGAAGGTTTTCCTGTCTCCCTCTCAGGGCGTGCGATGGAGGAGTGGCTCACTTCTTCAGTGCCCCGCTGCTCATACCTCTAGGGGAGCATACAGACCAACGGGTTGTGGGGCTGCAACCCCACGGCAGTGTCTAGGGGTGAATGTTTACAACTGAAGCCCCAGTGGGTGTGTGTTACAGGGTGTTCCTTTAGTTTGCTGCCTATAGGCGGCTTGTTTTAGCTCCATTAGACCCCCTTCCTTGAGGACAGAGGGATTTCTGTAACCTGTGGTTTCTTGCTGGTGTACCAGAAGAATCGGATCACACGTGGGCTTGGAGAATGAATGCAGGGTTTTATTGAGAAGTACCTCTCAGCAGATCGGGGAGCCAGAAGGGAGTTGATTTTCCCCTGGAGTCGGGAGGCATGCTGGTCGATGGCTGCTTCTGTTGTCTTCCACTGATGTGTTCCTCAGGACGCCCAGAAGCTTGTGTCGTCTATGCCCTGCTAAGGTCTCGGGTTTTTATAGGTTTTCATAGGCCCAGGATGGGGGCGTGTCAGATCAGAGTGGTCCTGGAAAATGCAACATTGGGCAGGAAGGCAGAAGTGCCTGTCCTCGCTTAGGTCTTGGGAGTAGAGCCTAGCCAGGGGCCACGCCCTTCCTCTACCCAGCCTTTCCCTCCCCACCTTCCCTGTCATTTAAAGGGACCATGCTCTTCCATTCCCAGCACTCCTGTATCACTAGTTGCCTACCACCTGGGAGGCCCTGTTTGAGAAGCATGGGATTAGAAAAATTCCAGTGATGTCTTCTGTTTCTAGTAGTGTGGACTCCTGCTTGGAATGCTTTTCTTGCGATTTTTTTTTCCCCATAATGTTGATATTCTGTGTTTTCCTATTTCAGTTGTAGTGAGTTCAGTTCAGGGGAGAATGAGATTCAAGTGGACTGTGCTTCCTTGAGAGAGCATTTGAGTGCTCTTCTGGTCACCTAGGTCTTGGACTTCTGGACCTCTACATGGACCCCTCCCAGCATGTCCAGGTCCTTCTTAGAGCCCAACTGCAGGGGGCGACCCTGTCCTTCAGCCGCATGGTTTTACTGTTCAGCTTCCGCGTAGATTCTACCTGGAAGCCCAGGGGTGCGTGGTCGTCTGTTCATCCGGGAAAAGTCCCTTGTGGTGAATGATTGAGTTCCCAAGCCGATTTCTGTCCCAGAGGGAGGTTGTTTCAGGGACTGAACAATGGGAATGGGAATGGCAGTCTCCACTGACTCTGTGGTATAGTCTAGGTCATAGTTTATGTTGTGATGCTGTGACTGGATTATGTCACACTTCATGAAACCTAAGCCTTCCTGTTCAGACCTGAAAGGCAGAGCCTGTGGCTCCTTCATTGTCCATTCCCTATGGTCTGTCCCTTTTTCTGTCCAGCTCAATCATACCGTGAACCCTTGGCCTCAGCTCCGTATTCACATGCACTGTCTCCTACGCTTACATTGTGGAAGCCCTCCCTTAACCTACTTAGGCACTAGGGTTGTCTCCCTGCAGTGCTAATTTGTGTAAAATTCTCTGCTTTTAAAGTTATATGACATAAAAAATTAAAAGAAACATTTTTTAAAAAGAGGAACTTTTTTCTACTCTCAAGTTCAGTTTTGGGGAGTCTGCTAATTAAATGGATGAAAGACAGATTAGCAAGAGGGAAAAAAACAGATTTAGTTGAGTTCACAAAGAAATGTGACTCTAAGAGGAGGTTAGAATTTACCATCCTAGAATTGCTTGAATTCGGGTAGCAGAGGTTGCAGTGAGCCAAGATCATGCCACTGGACTCCAGCCTGGCGACAGAGTGAGACTCTGTCTCAAAGAAAAAGAATTTACCATCCTACTGG
This sequence comes from Macaca nemestrina, assembly GCF_043159975.1. NCBI lineage: Eukaryota > Metazoa > Chordata > Mammalia > Primates > Cercopithecidae > Macaca > Macaca nemestrina. The sequence continues at coordinate 168,691,413 of NC_092129.1, read as the reverse complement.
GATGTGGGGGGCAAAAGGGTGATTCTGGGAGGACAAATGAATTCTTAGGAGAGGGTGGAGAAAGGCCACTTAGGAAGAACAGGTGAATTTTTGCAAAGATAAGTGGGCCCTTAGCAGAATAGATAGAAGATAGAATATTTTTTTGTCAGTGTCTGTTAGTATTGTTTTCCAAACCCACACAGGGTTAATGTCTTGGGGCCTGTTCTGGGTATGAGGTTAATATAGCTGCTTTCTGAGGGTATTTTGGAAATGGGTTGGGGCGGGGGTGGGATGGGGCAGAAGCTTGAAGTGTCCAGCTGGAAATGTTCTCATTTACAAATTGCTGGAGCAGGAGCCTCAACGACCCTTCCCAGGACTGATATATGGCTGGGAGTGTGGAGTTTGGCAGTGGATTGACACAGTTAAAGATGGATGCCTCTTTGATCAAACGGAGACCATTAGGGCATGTTTAGGCTGGCGGAATTGGAGAGTTGCATTATAAAGAGAGTAGTTATGCATCCCCCCCTCCCAGTGCCTGTCACCCACATCTTTATGAACATGATTCTGCGTTTGCCCGGTTGGCTGGCAGAACATTCTGCTGAAGCCAACAGTGAGGGAGATGTACATACGTAGCTTTTTTCATCTGTGAATTGCAGAGTGGAGAAGGATGTCGTTCATTTCCATGATTCCTTTGCACATCATTGTTTCTGACCAATTTGGACAAAATGTGATTGTTTTTCTTACAGTTCCAACTCCTTTGTTATTGTGATTCCCCCTTGCAGCCCCCCTTTAGAAGATCCTTTAGGCAAATGTTACCCTTTCTCTGAAGTGGTGGCTTGCCTTCCTGTGGTGGTGCAGCATAGCTTGAAAAGAGCTAGGAGGCCAGGCGCGGTGGCTCAAGCCTGTAATCCCAGCACTTTGGGAGGCCGAGACGGGCGGATCACGAGGTCAGGAGATCGAGACCATCCTGGCTAACACGGTGAAACCCCGTCTCTACTAAAAAATACAAAAAACTAGCCGGGCGAGGTGGTGGGCGCCTGTAGTCCCAGCTACTCGGGAGGCTGAGGCAGGAGAATGGTGTAAACCCGGGAGGCGGAGCTTGCAGTGAGCTGAGATCTGGCCACTGCACTCCAGCCTGGGCGACAGAGCCAGACTCCGTCTCAAAAAAAAAAAAAAAAAAAGAAAAGAGCTAGGAAACAGTTTTCCTCCACAGTATCCTTCTAACTATTCCATTGAAATAGCTTTATTGTGGCCATGCTCGAGGCTCACACCTGTAATCCCAGCACTTTGGGAGGCTGAGGCAGGCGGATTGCCCGAGGTCAGGAGTTCGAGACCAGCCTGGGTAACATGATGAAACTCTGTCTCTACTAAAAATACAAATATTAGCTGGGCGTGGTGCTGACTGCCTGTAATTCCAGCTGCTCGGGATGCTGAGGCAGGAGAATTGCTTCAACCCGGAAGGGGGAGGTTGCAGTGAGCTGAGATCGGGCCACAGTACTCTAGCCTGAGAGACAGAGCAAGACTCTGTCTCCAAAAAAAGGGGGAGAGGGGGAGCTTATTCTGGTTTCAGGCAGTGGAACAGGGGAGAATGAGGTAAACCCAGCTACAGTGCCTCTCACAGGAAGCATCACAAACATTAATTACTCCTGGTGCAAGAGGACTCAGTGAAGCTAGGTTTGAGGCTGGGGTAAAAGATAAGATGTTGGACATTACTCATTTAAAAAGTTTTTGGCTCAAAAATCTTATCATTGGCTGCCTTCATTGTTGGAGGTTTGTAAGTCTGTTGCATGGATCTCTATCCTCCTCCTGTACTTGCACCCCACTGTTATGTTTTATTAGGATCCAGTGCAATTTATTCTCCCGTTTCTTTCACTCCTTGTTAGACTTTTGATCACGCTTCCCTCTGTTTTGTAGTGCCATCCAGAGAAAACGAGCAGATAGAGAGGCTTTGTGAGGAACCTACGATGGATATGTGGCTGCAGCCTTCTTTGGAGGGTTTAAGCTGCACCGAAGGAGGCTGACCTTGTGGCTTTATCATTTCCTGTCTACAGACAAGGAAAATGGGCTTAAGCAGGAGGGATTAATGAAGGACTTAATTGAACAGGAAGTCTTTGTCTTTCAGCCCTTCAGAATTACACACAGCTTGGGTGTTTTTATCTTGAGTCCGGTTTAAGAGATTGGACTTCTTTTCTCAGGATGTTTCCGGAAACTGAGTGGGGATCAGAAATTGTCATGGAGTTAAAATGCTGAAGAAGAGGGGAAACAAGCCAGCTTCATTGGATGAGGAGAAGGACTTGTTTTGATTTCCTCATTCTTCCCAGTCTCACCCCTGGGAGTTTCTGCTACTGGCTTGGCTCAAAGCCTTAAAAACCCATAGACTACTTTTGTCATGTCACAGCAAATGCAAACATGTTGTCTCTGGAAAGGAACTGTGAGGCTCATGTGTTAAACCAGCAATGCTGTACCTTTAGCAGAGTGTTGCTAGTTCAGTGCCCGAAACACAGATAACATACTTGACCTAAAGGCCCCTTGTGAGTCAGAATGACTTTACCTTCTTGGAAATGTTTTGACTTGAGATCTAGTCAGGAGATATTCTTGTCCGACCCTTTTGAGGGTTCATATAAGCTGTATACAATTAGATGGACATGTATGTCCTGCAGATACTGCTCATCTGGTGTCCACTGCTGCTGTCTACATATGTGACCTCTTTCAATTTAGTGCACATTCATGACATCAGGTGGATTCACAGCTTGCATCAGTAGACTGGTCCTTGGCTGATGAAAAACTGGGAGGACTTTCATGTTGTACTGGGGCGAGGTGTCTGAGGTCATGGAATGGTTATTAAGATTGTAAACAAGGTAGAATTTTGTGAGTTGGAAGGGTTGGGCTGACCGCTTTGCATTCTGCCTCCCAACCCCTCAGGTCCCTCTCTTTGGTTTGATTCAGTGATGCCATTTGGTTTCTGTCTCGTGGCCTGAAATATGGTACCATGTGCGGCGTTGAATGTTAGGAAAAATTTAAGGCTGCTTGAGGAATATTCTGGGCATTGTTAGAGAGGAAGTTGATTTGCTCACCTTGCCCTGTTGCCCACTTTCCATTGGCACAGTTTCTTTGGGTTTTATTTAAATTTTTATTCCACCAATGTGTCCTCTAGAACTGCTCCTGCAGGTGCCAGTGACACAGATGCTGAGACACTGTGTCTGTAGTAACCTGCGAGCTCGTTTTTAAGTGGGAGAATGTGCCGTTGCTTCAGCATCACAGAGCACAAACACTCAGAAGGTGGAGGAGAATTAGTTTTACGTTCATTAGCTATTAGCAGATTTTAAAATTATGGTTGTGTTTCTTCATCTTATGCATTTTTAACAAATGTCGTAAGAGACAGTGTGTCAATTATAGCAAATGCTTTTCTTACAAAGCAGACTTCACTCCACATTTTGGTTGGTGATAGTTTAATGCCCCATACTTTGAAAATCACAACTGATTATGGTCCAGGCAACTAAAAAAATTTTTGTCAGAGCCCCAAAATGTGGGTTTTCTGATACTCATCAAAAAAGGCTAAATGCTATGGGTTTTCTGATACTCAGAAAATGTAGGTTTTCTGAAAATCACCAAAAAAGGCTATATGCTGTGTGTTTTATCTCTAGCCATATTTCTTAGGATCTAAAAAAAGCTGGATTGTATATTTCTAGATGTTCTCCATACAAGTAAAGAACTTTGGGGTGTAATGAGTTGGAGGGGTGAGACGGCATTGCTAATAGTGTTTATAGACCTACTTTCTGTGAATAGTGGCTGGGTTCTTAACTGGCACCAGATTTTAGTGCAGGTTCTAAAAATTGGCTAATACCAGTGCTTGTCATAATTTAGCATTCCTTTTTTTTTTTCCCTCAGGGGTGATCCCACAGCTGGAGTGTAAAGACTCGCTATTGCCATCTATTGGTGCATACTGGCTACTTCCTGAGATTTGCTGTGGGTGGGGAAATTGCCTGGCATCCCTTTTCTATTTGTTACCCTTTAAATAAAGAAACTCTCTGTTAGCGAACTTACTGCGTGAGAGTGAGGGCATATAAGATGCCAGAGCCCACTCCGGTCCTTCTGGGACTTAGTGGTCACTTAGTGGTCTGTCATGCCGAATGGACGGTTAGGACCCGACCTACCGCACAGCTCCATCTGGTATGATATTTCTGGTGGGAAGTTTCTGCAGCTATCTTAGAAGCATTCCCCTGGATTTTATTTTATTTTATTATTTTATTTTATTTATTTTTTGAGATGGAGTTTCGCTCTTGTTGCCCAGCCTGGAGTGCAATGGCACGGTCTCGGCTCACCGCAACCTCCACCTCCCAGGTTCAAGTTATTGTCCTGCCTCAGCCTCCTTAGTATCTGGGATTACAGATGCCTGCCACCACGCCCAGCTAATTTTTGTATTTTTAGTAGACGGGGTGTCACCATATTAGTCAGAATGGTCTCGAACTCTTGACCTCAGGTGATCCACCATGCCTGGCCTGGATTTTTATTTTTTAATATGCTGTATAGCATTGTAGAATACAATTTCTTTTTATATTTCTCTTTCTTTTTGGACAAAAGGAAGTAAAACAAGATTCTCGCCTCACAGGGTCATTCCGTTTGCCTTTCCAAACATGCCCACTGCCAGGAGAGTTTTGGCAATTTGCAGTTGGGTGTTGAGTAATCTAAAATTGGGAGACTGCTAGGGTTTTTGTTGAAATGATATTTTAAAAACTAAATAGGGAATCCCATCGAGAGATAGTAGAGAGGCAAATTAACATTTTAACTGGCTCTTCTAGGCTTTTAAAACTGAATGTACTTTAGATAATTTGTTCACACCTTGTAACTACAACAGCCTATTAGAAATTACTTTGGCCAGATCCTGACTGGATTCTGTAGGTACTTGCATGTGTTACTCTGACTCTTACTATCTTTATGTAGTCCCTGCTGCCTTAAGATCTGCTTTTTGCTTGAGACTGTCCTGAGACCAGCAGTCTTTGTCGAGAAGAGTATTTGTGCCTCTTCCTTCCTGGGCTTGGAGATGTAGCCCTCATAACAGGGTTATGCTGCATGGGGATGGCGGCGCAGACAGCCTTCCATAGGTGGTAAACTATAACTGTGTCATTTGTGACTGACAGAACAAAAGGGCTTTGTTGCCACTTTAATTGTTGATTAATGATGATCCCTCTCAAATTTGATGTGGTTGCTTTCTAGAACACAAAAGAACTCAATGTCACATGTTTCCTTGATCATGACAGTCATGATTTTCAGGCAGTCTTGGTTCTCTGACATTTCAGGATGCCATAGAAGATTTCAAGAAACATAACTGAATAATTTTATTAATTGAATAAAAAACTGTACTGCATATTACTTTTCATACTGTTTGTGCAGGATGTCACCAGCTGCCTGAGATTTATGTGCACCAAGTCATGTTTTATTTGGGAAAAAGTTGTTCATAGCTTGTAGATATTTAATGCTATTATCTTTGATTAAAAAAATTTTTTTTTCTCTCTTTCCTCCCCCACTAATGCTTCCCTGGAATTAAAAAAAAAGAAAAAAAAAAAAAAAGGTTCACCGTTCTCTCTGATGCCTGTTTTCCACTTTAGTATCCAAGGGAGTGAAGTGTCTGCGAGCAAGAATGGTGTCTTCTGACGTGGTGGTGATGTTTGGATTTGCAAGGCTTGCCTTGTCTTTGGGCTGGCTTCTTAATGGACAGAGCTGATGAATATATTTGTAGGCAGTTACGTTAGCGTTCCTAAGGGTGACTCACAGTTCTGAAGTAAGTTCATGTGTTGCCTAAACGAGTTACTCCTCATTGGAAGGGCTGAGTGGAAGGAAGTGCAGATTACAGGTTGTATTGCTACTAATCTTTAAGGGAGTAGGGGAGTAGATTTTTGGAACTGTGATATCTTTCTAAAACACGTATGAATGCATTTTTCACCTCCCCCTCCACCTGCTGAAGTGCTAGGTGGTAGTCTTTAAAAAGTCAGTATAGTTTGCTGTTTTACTGGTAGGTAGAAAGTTGGCGCTAGAAATCTTCAGCAATATACTGTCAGTTTGGAGATTTAGATTTTACTTCTCCAAAATAATCAGGACTTTTCATCTCCTCTTAGGAAATGATAGATCCAAAGGATTTATTACAGAAATCACTACATTCAGGTACCACTTGTGTTTTTAAGAGGAGGTCAAAGATCACAGAAGCTTGGAGCTAAACAGAGCCTTAGCTTCCCTTTGTTAATAGTCCTTAAAAAATCACATCAGAAAAAAAGACCCAGCTTGCCCTAGGTGACAGGTGAGGTGAACTAAACTCAGGTTTTGTGACGCAACAACTCTTTTGCTTGTACCACTCTGACAAAGCAAAACATAGTGTTTCATCTTGAGGGGAATTCAACTAACAAAAGGTTCCTTTACGCAAATTCCGGCTATGGCAGATGTTTACTCTAAATAGCTTCCTATGTAACTTAATTAAGACAAGTGCTGCAAATATTTAATATCCTGAGGTTTTTTGCACAAACAAACAATTTCATCAGTTTATATGTAAAGCAAGAAATGAGGCCTGTGGACCACTAGTGCTCTGTCTCCGGAAGTACCATAAAGCAGGCATTCTGCGTAGGATAACTCTTCTTACAGAGCCAGCTGACCTCCCGTTTTGTCATTGTGTGATGCCCTCCCCTTCTGGTAAATCAAACCCTGACAGTTTAAAACTGTGAGAACTGGGTGGACCATGCGCTCAGGAGAATATGGTCTATGCTAGTGCCTCTCATTACAGAGTTTGGTATGAGTTGGTCTCTGCTAGCCTCTGGGTTCACTTGAGGATGTGTTTATTTTCTCTTTACTATTCAGGATGTTTACAACCATTCTGTGTGGTTTACCCGCAACTGCACTTGCATTTGAATTTGGTGGGCAGCTTGCCCTGGGTAGAGGGTATCCCTTGCCCGACCCCCCACAACCTCCAGTGCGCACACACACGGGCACACTCTTGTTTCTTTGAGTGGCTGCCAGGTTTGTAGTGTGTGTGTCTGGGGGTCGAATGGAGTGGGTAATTATTTTGGGGATGGAAACACGGGAATTTTTTTTTTTTTTTTTTGAATAGGCCTTTCAGCAAGTTGGCAAAGCTTCAGGACTAGCTCCCACACCGGCACAAAGAGCGCAGCCATGCCGGTCATTTTGCATTTGCCAGACACGGACTGTCTGATTTTTTTTTGTTTTTTTTTTTTTTTAAATGAACAGACCCTCCCTCCCACCCTTTCCTTGCCCTTTGTTTAAAATTGGGATGTAATCTAAATAATTGGATTTACCAGCTTACGTTTTGAATATTGGAAAATTGAGTTAATAAAATGATGTTTTGGCATGTACTTCCCTCATCTAGGGAACAGCTGTGCATTCACTTTAAGCCGCCTGGTCCCCCTTGCTCCTGCTTGCTCCAGCTGATTTGTGTGTCACGCCATGCCCTTCTTGGGTTTGCAGACTATCAGAAATCCTGGACAGAAATAGGATTTAATTAACCTGGAAATTGCTGTTGTGCCGAAGTTAGGGCTACCCTAGAGATTGAGTGCACAGATAGCAATAAGCTGGTTAACTATACACTGTTGACCCCAGAGGAAACCTGGAGAAACAGTGCCACCCTTGTGTGAAGCTTCTAATGGCAGGATGCCCAGGAAGCTTCTAAATCAATCATTTGGGGAGGAAGGGCCACAGGGAGGGTATTACAAAAGAAAAATATTTGGCATAGTACTGTTAGTTCATCCCTGGGGTTTTTTTTTACAAGCATGGTCTCGTGATTTATTGGTTAACTTTCCATATAATGTTAGTGTGTATGTTACCATGCTCCTTCGTTCTCATAAAGATGCTGTATAAATTTTAACAACAAAAAGTGAAGATTGATTTTGGTAAATTTTTAAGTGATGATTCCTAACAGCAAGTGAGAGGTGGCTGTGGGAGGCTTAGCAGAAAAAGAAAGTCGCCTTCTATGTAACTTAGGGAGGGGACAGATGGGGAAAGGGAAATAGGGATCTTTCCCCCTTGGAGCTCGTGCAGCTTGATCAAGAAGTACAAGTACTCTCTGGTGTATGTGGTGGTCTTGTTGCATGAGGTGTGGCAGGAGCCGCCTCTTGGGCCCAGCAACTGTGACTTGGGAACAGTTGTTATAGGAATGCCAAGGTGTAGAAAAGCACCTTGTGTCACAGGCCAGAGCCAGACCTGATTTGGCTTCTGTGAGATGATGGTGAGGATGGGCAAGTGGCATGGTAAATTCTTAAGGGAGGGCCATATGGGCAGGTGCCTGGTTGGTATTTTTCTGTTTTCCTTTTCAAATATCAGCCTCTATATTCAAGACACAGTTTTATTCTTAACGAAACTGAATTCCTGTCTACCTTCAGGTAGGCTTCTGCTGGGATGGCTACTAACTTGACCTGGAGCAGAACAATACCAAGGCTCCTCCTCTCCTGTTGCTGTTGGATCTGTCTCACAAACATCCACCAATCTCCCTTTTCCTCTGAGTTGCCATTCAGTCTGCCCCTCTGCTCAGATACCATGACTGTATTGGATTCTGTGATTCCTGAATCATGAGTGGTGGGTTGTATAATTCACAGCTCCTATAACAGAGTAGTGTTCCTCCCCTTCTCCTTTCCGGCATCTATGGAGGGCTTCTCCTCTACACTTGGGAAGGCCTGTATATAGAAGTGGATCAGAAAGAGGAGACTGCAAGTAGAGAGTCCTGTGTATACCACCAGAAGGGCAAAGCAGTGGGTTTGGGGTTAGGTGGCTGGTTATGCAAGAGGTACTGCTTTAGGATGGTCACTCTCTCTGAGGAGGCGGCTTCTGTCCAGAGACATGAAGGGAGTGACCTCCATTACAGAGTAACAGGCCTGGATTGTTTTCTTCCCTTGTCTGGCCTAGAGGATGAGAAGCCACCAGCCATGGCAAGATAAAGGGAGAGAGAATTCCAGATGGAAGGAGCTGTTTGGAGTAAGCAAGATCCCCTTGGACCATTCCTGCAATCTCTATCTTAGGCCATTTATTGCCACATAGAATATACTCTATGGGATCCCATACACTCCCATACTCCCATACACTCCCATATACTCTGTGGGATCAAATTCGTAAATGGTCATTCATTTTAACACCCTTTCTCTTACTTTGAGACAGCTTCAGTGGCGTTCACTCAGCAGGGCTGATTTTGGTCATGAATGAGGGGCCATGGAGCTCCTTGGCCTGGCAGCTTTTAGTGAGGGGGTGCACACCGGATGGCTGTGCTCACAAGGCTTTGCTTCACCTGCCACGTGGAGGTCGCGTGGCGTGACATGGCATGGCAGAGAAAGCTGTCACGTGGGGACCCATAGGTTTGTTTGCTGGTCCTGTTTGTTCTGCCATCCAAGTTAGGTGACCCGGGGTGGGTCTCACCCTTCTCCTAGTTACTCGTGTGTACAGTGAAGGGGATCTTATTAAGATCCTTGAACATAACAAAGTGACCAGCCTTTCCCATTTCCCCAAACACCAAACAAACAGCGGCTCATATCCATCTTCTCCTGAACTTATTTGAACTTTGTTGTCCTTTAATTCAGATACACGCTCCCAGTGATGATCTGATCTGAAACGTCTATTCCCTCACCCCCACTGCACCATCCCTGTGTTTTACAATATTGTAAATAAAATGTTATCCTTTGAATATATCAACATACTTCTTCCTCTGCTGGTTTACATTTACTTGATTTGATCTTTTCACCTTGGCTTGCTGGAGGGCTTGATTTAATTGGTTTCATTGACATAAAGGATACGTGTGGAGTTCCTAGAATTAAGGCGTCTTCTGTAAGGGATCTCCTTGAAGAATTAATAAAAAGTAAACATGGAAGGAAATTACACTGTGATTGCGACTTCATGGTGTGTGTGAGGGACACACACCTTCTCTGGGGCTGTGTGTTACCCAGGGCAGGAAGGCCCATCCTAACTACGTGCAAGGCCCAAGGCTTGGGAGGGCACACATTTTATTTTTCTCTCAAACATTTGTGTTTTTACTTATTCAACCCCAGGAACCCCGTGCTCTCTTCACCCCAACCCCACAATGATTCTGAACCTCTTTTATCCCAGTTCTTTTCATTTTTGCTGTAATAATGGAATGACAGGTGGTGTTCTGTTGAAAATGCCAGTCAGCTGATGGCAGGGAGTGAGGAAGTAAATGGTGTGGTGGGCGGGTATGCCGCCTCCCCTGGAGGGTGAGGCCCCAGAAGCTGCACCACCTTGCTCCTCATGCTTGCCAGGTGACTTCCTTCTTTACCCCAGGGTTCTGCTGCTGCTTCCATCAGCACCTCTAGGTGCAAATATTGTAGGTTTTCAGCACGTCCGAATCACTTTCTTCCATTTTCCTATATCCAGCATTCTAGAAGGAAACCCCAGTCCCTGAAGCCTGTCTGTGCTGTTTGGAGTGCTTACTCAGGATTTGGCTGTACCATTCCTTTGGTTGTGTGGGGCCAGGAAAAGCAGGGTCAACACCTTCGTAATCCCTGCGGGACTCTGTAGGTTGAAAAGCCACACCGCAGACCTGCCCTTTGTAGACAATACAGGTTCTTCTAGCCTCTTTATAAAAGATATTGGTTTGTCTTGTTCTTTAGTTCCTGGCTTCATCTGGGTCTCACAACTGTTTAATCACTTGGGAGCTTGGCTTCTTCCTCTAAGGGGTAATTTATTTTGCTGCCACTTTTTAATCTCTTATTGCCTTATTTTTCATAGCCTCCCTGGGAAAGTCACCAGGCACCAAGCACCTTTTATTTCAGCATTGGTGGGCAGCAGTTTATCTTTTATTTCAGCATTGGTGGGCAGCAGTTTATCTTTGAGGTCCTGAAATTGTAAAATATCTCACAGTGTCTCACTCCGTTGTCTGTGCTTAGTCTGTGTTTACTTGTTTGTTTCTCATTGTCGCTGCACAATCTTCTCATCGTGTGTAGCGTTTGTTTTCCCTGACTTCTCAAAAAGCTGTAAACACTTAACATCCTGTTCACATGCAGGCAATATTTCTATAAAATTCCTGCAATACTCAGAGTGCGAATTGCGTCCATTCAAATGAAGAAGTATATATTTGTAATTGCCAATTAAAAACACTTTTCAGTAGAATGAAAACCAGCAATTTTTCTAAATACGGCACAACATTTCCTTTGTTTTAAAACAGTCTGGGAGGTTGGTGGGAACGAAAGCCTCACTGGAAAAGGAGGGCGGTTGTGTTGTGTCAGTCCACCTGGCAGCTGGTTGGAGTGTGGACCAAGGGCTCAGTAGCCTTCCCTCCTCGAGACCTGGCCATCACCAGCTGCCTGGGAATTGATGCGGAAATTGAGAGCCAGCCTTGAGAAAGTTTGATGGAGTGATTTTGTGTCTGTTGAGTCCCAATAAATTTGCTTGTATTTTGTCTTTTTAAATTGCCTTTTGTCCCTTTGTTCTATTTTCTTATGTAATTAAAAAAAAAAAAAGTCATTTGTAACAGATAGAAAATTTAAAGGGGGAAAAACAACCAAGCAGAAACTGCTCCTCATCTGTGACAGATGAGGCTCTCTGATTGTCTGAAAATCCCCCTCACCCTAACCGCCCCCCACTTCATTGTCCCATGTGAAGGTCCCGCCTCTGGGCTTCTGGTCTGTCATGTCTTCTATACAGGTAGGCAGTTGGTTGCAAAAAAGCTCTGTTCCCCATCACATAGAGATAGTGGCATTGCCTGATCCCACCATCCCCCTTTTTTTTTTTTAAAACAACACTAGGGCATTTTTGTTAAACTTGATTCACTTCCTCCTGTTACCTTGTTAATATGACTGTTTCATATCAGTTATTCCTGGGTTCTAAAGTGCTTTTTGGGCCAGGCGTCATGGCTCATGCATGTAATCCCAACACTTCGGGAGGCCAAGGCAGGAGATAGGCTTGAGGCCAGGAGTTCAAAACCAGCCCGGGCACCATGTGGGGAGACCCTGTCTCTATAAAAAAAAAAAAACCGAGCAACAACAACAAGCCAAAAACAGCTGAGTGCAGTGGCACGTACCTGTAGACCCAGCATTTTGCAAGGCTGAGGTGGGAAGATCTCTTGAGCCCAGGAGTTTAAGGCTGTAGTGAGCTATGATAGCGTCACTGCACTCCAGCCTGGGTGACAGAGTGAGACCCTGTTTCAATAAAAAGGTTTAAAAAAAAAAGTGGTCTGTAATGACCTACATTGTTTGTAGATTTTTTTTTTTTTTTTTTTTTTTAAGGACCCTAGATTACCCAGTAAGTAGTTGGGAGTCACACTTTGTCCTTTTTGATGGATTGTCAGTTTGTATTAGGAATATTATTAGACAGTAGTGTTTTTGATGGTCATGGGGAGGCAAGAGTAAACACTGCTTAGGACATACAAGGGAATTTAAGGTTAAAATGAGATTAGAAATTCTTCATAATATTGTGGTACTTTATATTTGGGGAGTGTGGAGGATTTATGAGGTTAAATTTAAAGGTATTAGTTTTGACGAAGTAGGCAGTCGTGTGTGTGTGTGTGTGTGTGTGTGTGTGTGTATTTTGCTGTAGGAATTTGTTAAATATTGTGATTTTTTTTTTTTTTAATGTTACGGCATTTTGAGCATCAGCAGTTTAGTATGCATGCTTACTATTCTATATAACCCACTCCCAACAATGTCTTCAAGGGAATACATCTGCCCTCTTTTACTTATTTAGTTTTTTTATTCGTTATTATTTTTGAGACAGAGTTTCGCTCTTGTCGCCCAGGCTGGAGTGCAGTGACTCGATCTCAACTCATTGGAATCTTCGCCTCCCGAGTTCCAGTGATTCTCCTGCCTCAGCCTCCGAAGTAGCTGGGATTGCAGGAGCATGTCACCACACCAGGCTAATTTTTGTATTTTTAGTAGAGACGGGGTTTCACCATGTTGGCCACGCTGGTCTCGAACTCCTGACCTCAGATGATCCACCCACGTCGGCCTCCCAAAGTGCTGGGATTACAGGGGTGAACCCCTGCCCCTGGCACTTTAGTTTTATTAGTTAATTGTTTTGAGTGGGGTTGCATTATCCATCCTACGTAGTGTTTGGGCTTCTGATCGGGTCTATTTTGATCCCTGTACTGTGATTCTTCGTTCTTTTGTTTTTTTCCCTGCCCTCAAATAATGTTTTTCAAGTATCTCTATAAGCAGGTCTAGATGAACAGTTTAAACTAGGACCCAAGTTCTCATCCTTGCGAGTGCTTACTATTCCATGAGTGGAGACCTTTACAATTAGAGGAAGAGTGACTATTAGGCAATTGATGATAAATATTAAGTTGATCATAAAGCAAAAATACGTTATTGTATTTATTGATGGAGAGACAAGGAAATTTCTTATTGGCTATTGTGTTAAAAAAGAACAAACCGGGCTGGGTGTGGTGGCTCACGTGTGTAATCCCAGTGCTTTGGAAGGTCAAGATGGGTGGATCACCTGAGGTCAGGAGTTCAAGAGCAGCCTGGCCAACATGGTGAAACCCCACCTCTACAAAAAAATACCAAAATTAGCTGGGCGTAGTGGCGCATGCCTGTAATCCCAGCTACTCAGGAGGCTGAGGGAGGAGAACCACTTGAACCTGGGAGGTGGAGGTTGCAGTGAGCTAAGGTGGCAACAGAGAAAGACTCCATCACAAACAAACAAAATTCAGTTCCAGGATCCATTAGGATTCATTTTGATAGAAAGGAATTTCTACCTAAGATTTTCAGGTGAAAGGAATTGAAATGTACTCTGTAGATACCAAATGGGTAAGTTAGGGAGTTAGCATAGGATTGTAATGGGAAAGAAGCCTGAAGGGTAGATGAAGGCTATTTTTTGTTTCAATCTCTACCTAAATAGTTGCAATTTGGCTGAGTGTGGCTCACACCTGTAATCCCAGCACTTTAGGAGGCCGAGGCAGGCGAATCACAAGGTCAGGAGTTCAAGAGCAGCCTGGCCAACATGATGAAACCCCGTCTCTACTAAAAATACAAAAAAATTAGCTGGGTGTGGTGGCGGGCGCCTGTAATCCCAGCTACTTGGGAGACTGAGGCAGGGTAATCGCTTGAACCTGGGAGGTGGAGGTTGCAGTGAGCCAAAATTGCACCACTGCACTCCAGCCTGGGCGACAGTGCGAGACTCTGCCTTAAAAAAAAAAAAAAAAAGTTGTAATTTGACCTTGTTGGCAGAGGGTAACCCAGAATTTGGGATTGGAGGGGGCATAGATACATACCGTTTTCTGCAGTACCAACTTGAATTGTTGTAGTGAACTTTTCATGGCTGAATTTGGAAGTGGCAACAGGGACACTGATGGCTAAATAGGCGAAGGTGACCTGGATGTGACGACACAGAAGAGAGGTGGGGATGGATTCGTGACCCCTTTAGGTGAAACTATAGGGTGCTGTATAAACGCAGCAGGATGATACAGGGTTTCCTGCTTACTGTCAGTTGAAATAAATGAATACCATTAAGCTGATGACGTCAAATACCGTGTGTAGTTTTTAAATGCTCAGGGAAACGGTGTGTACATAGGCATGTACTTCTACACACATGTATACACATGTCCATGACACACGTTGTATATCAGTGTACGAAACACAATCGTTTAACCAAATTTATTGCGCTTGAAAGGAGTCCCGTGGTTTGTGAGAGTGTGAGAGATATAGAACCTTAATTAGAAAGAGTTTGCTTGAAATAGGATCTTTTTTCTCCTTATGTATCATGATTTTATTGCTGCACGTAGGCCTATATCCTCCAGTCTCTGCTTAATTTATTTTTAATTTTCTTTTGCTTTTACAGGCCCAGGCTGCAAGCACAAAGGAAGTTTGCTCAATCTCAGCCGAATAGTCCCAGCACAACTCCAGTAAAGATAGTGGAGCCATTGCTACCCCCTCCAGCTACTCAGATATCAGACCTCTCTAAAAGGAAGCCTAAGACAGAAGATTTTCTTACCTTTCTCTGCCTTCGAGGTAAGACTTTGCAATGATCAGACGAGGTCTACATGGAATCTACATGTAAGCCTGAGGTATACGTGGAATAGACTTGAGCTCTACTCTCTGCCATGTTCATTTTTCTGTCCCCCAACCTGGGTTGAGGGGGAATTGAAAGTGAGAAATCCCTTTGAGAGTGCTGGGTGTGGCCTTTTAAACATCTGTTAAGTTTTATTTCCTTTTTAATATGACTCTTACACCCCACTTCCTGGCTTCTCGATACGCAATTATGCAGTTTCTAACTTTGACTTCTAATTTGATTTCTCTCCACCACACCACCGCCTTGCACACATTGTTTTGTAAGGCAATTTTTTTTGATAGAGTACTTTGGGGATATGAAGGCCCCTTTCTATGTGCTTCCGAAGGCCTGTCAGTAAGCCGTGGTGATGAGGGGCTTATGGTTCTCTCAGCCCTGTATTATGTTAAGGAAACAATACTAGTACTTTCAGAGTCTAATTGACTGTGCAAATACTGGTCCACGTTTCAACTTGAACCAGTTAACAGAGTCCAGGTGGATTTGGGAGTTATTTGAAGTGTTTGTTGCAGTTTCCTTGTTACTAAGTTTTCTAATAGCTGTGACAAAAGAACACAGAAGATTGAGAGAATAAGGAGCCTTTTCTGGAGGAATGATAGAAAATATAGGAAGTCCTGAACGCAGAGAGTTCCTTGGATGTGGTTACTTGAGAGAAAATGAACAGAAGGAGAGGGCCTTTGCTATTGGACATCTGTGGGAAGGCCTCAGGGTTCAGGGTCACTTTTATTTGATTAATATTTTGATAATTTATTATTACAGACAGATTTTAAGTACCTTAAAAAGTTGCCACCCATCATCCCTCACTCGATACATTAGTGTGTCTTTCCTTCAGGTAAGTACATTTTCCTATAACTGTCAAAGTTAGGAAGTTCACAGTGATACATGGCCCCCATGAGTTCCTCAAACCTCTGTTTCACATTTGTTCTGAAGGTGCTTTGTAATGTCTGAGTTTAGAGCAAAACGACCTAGTTCAGAATTAGGCAGTGCCATTAATTGTGTGTAGTCTGCTTAATCTGGAAGAGTTCATCATTGTTTTGTCTTTGACCTCAACACTTGAAAATTACAGGTAAATTATTTTTTAGAGTGTCCCTTGATTTGGTTGCCTGGTGTTTCCTCATGATGACATTCTGGTTTGTGTTTTTGGCAGGAATGCCACAAGGGAAGTGATTCCTCCTCCTCATTGTTGGGTCCTCTGTAGGGATACACAGTTCAGTCCTTCCCTTTCCACACTTTGTTCATGCTGATCATTTGACTGTGGTGGGCCTGTCAGGAGCAAAGTTACCCACCCATCTCAGCCTTTGCAATGTATAAGTGTTAAGAGAGGATATTCTTTGAAACTAGTACATACTTCTCATCATCTTTATCGTAATTGTATATGTATGGGCTTCCTATTTTATGCAAAGGGTTATGATCTGTTACTCCTATTATGTATTCTGATGTTCAGGTTGTCCCAGATCACCGTCTCATCCGTGGACCCTCTTCAGACTGGCTTTTTATTCCTTTTGATGTGTCCCTGTCATCCTTCCAGCCTTGCTCCTGGCACAACAAAATGTTCCAGGCTCATGGTGTACTTTCCCGCCCTCAGCCCTGGAAATGGACATGTCTCCAAGGAGCCCTGCTTTCTTGTAGGGACAAGTACTGTTCAGGAGCCAAGATCTGGGCACAAGGGATGCTGGGAACTATGGGAATGTCATTTCTCCCAGGTGTTCTTAGTAGACTGAGGTTGTGTGTTTACAGGGGTCTATCCGGAGTTCTGTGTTTATTAAAATCTGTGAGTTAGCAGCCATACTTCCAGTTTCAGTTTAACACCAAGGGGTTCATGTGCATTCATCCCCGAGGACCTTGGCTCCTGTAATCCTTAATATACTTATTTGCCGTGTCTTTTCAGTGTAACCCACCTCCCATCTCTGCTGCCCCCACGATGGGAAACTCAGCCCTGACACCCCATGTGGTTGCTCCTCACTCCCTCCCTTTGCCCAGTTGCCCTGCCTTACCAATTGGCTTTGGGACTGAATTGTTTGGGGGAATTTTTGACGTAGGATATGATGATAGTTGCTGGTGATTCTTAATACATAAGAAAGGAGAGTTATTACGTACTTGTTAGAAATTTTGTAGCCCTTGTCGGTCATTGAGCCTTGAAAACAGGGAGATGAAGTAGGTGGGATTCCCACCAGTTGATCTCCGTTAACTTTTTGGTTTGTTTTTGGAGACACAGGCTCTTGTCTCATATCAAAATAAGATGATGAGAGGTTGTTCACTTCTGGAGTTCAGTGGCACAGTCATGGCTCTAAGCAGCCTCAACCTTCTGGGCTCAAGCCATCCTTCTGCCTCAACCTCTCTAATAGCTAGACCTACAGGCGCATGCAACCACACTGAGCAATTTTTTCTATTTTTACTTTTAGTTGTTTTTTTGTTTTTTTTTTTTTTTTTTTTTTTTTTTTTGGTAGAGAAGGGGTCTTGCTGTGTTTCCCAGGCTGGTCTTGAAGTCCTGGGCTCATGCAATTCTCCTGCCATCTCAGCCTCCCGAAGTGCTGGGATGACAGGCATGAGCCACCATGCCCAGACATCTCTGTTACTTTTTACATAGATTTTGGCTGAAAGATTCTCCTGATCCTGGATGTTGAGTATGAAGATGGAAGGGAAGCTGTGAGGACTACATATGACAGACTCTTGTGCTGGGCTGGCCACTAGGCTGTGAGACTGGTAGAGTGTGGTGTGACGATCAGGAGTGGAGAATGAGTGGGCTGTGTACTCAGAAGGATGTATTTGCCCTAAAGGAGTCTTTGAAGGCTCCACAGCGCCATCAGCAGCAAGGTGATTCAGGTGGATCTAGCCGGGCTTGGTTGTGCCACCTGTAGCCCATCTACGTGGAGGCTGACACGGGAGAATCCTTGACACCTGGAGTTTGAGGCTGCCGTGAGACATGACTGTGCCTCAGCACTGCCGCCTCAGCAATAAGCGGCACTCTGTCTCAAAAAAAAAAAAAACAAAAACAAAAACAAAAACAAAATGGTGATATGGGACTCTTTGTGACTTTGGTCTTGCATGGCTTCAAAAAATTTTTTTTAAATGACATAATTGTACATATTTATGGGTCACATGATTTTGTGATACATATAAGTGATCAGATCAGGGTAATCAGCGTATCCCTCGTCTCAAACATTTATAATTTGTTGGTGTTGGGAACATTCCACATCCTCCTTCTAGATATTGCTAACTGTAGACATCCTATGGTGGTATAGAACACTAGAACTTACTCCTTCTGTCTAACCATAATTTGGTATCCTTTACTAAATATGCATGGCTTTTAAACATAATTGGCTTTTAAACACAATTGCCAGGTGTGTTTTTTGAGACAGAGTCTTACTCTGTCGCCCAGGCTGGAGTGCAGTAGCGTGATCTTGGCTCACAGCAACCTCCGCCTCCTAAGTTCAAGTGATTCTCCTGCCTCAGCCTCCCAAGTAGCTGGGATTACAGGTGCCCGCCACTATGCCCGGCTAATTTTTGTATTTTTAGTAGAGACGGGATTTCACTATGTTAGTCAGGCTGGTCCCAAACTCCAGACCTCAGGCGATCCGACCGCCTTGGCCTTCCAAAGTGCTGGGATTACAGGCGTGAGCCGCCGCGCCTGGCCAAAGCCAGGTTTTTTAAAGAGTAACTATGACTTAACTAGTTTGGCTACTTTTGAGAAAGGAATTTTGATGTCTAGAATTGCTCTCGGCATTTTGCTTAGTAAATCGTGAATTAATAGTTTCTGCCTCCACCAATCCACCAATCCCGTTTCATTAGGAGGTCTAAAGATTGCTCTGTTGATTATGGAAGTTAGTTATGCAAGTCTTTACTATGGAACAGTTGTGACTGTTGTATTTAGTTCCCAAAGGTAGAGAAGGAGAGAAACCCATCAGGGAATGTCTCAGTGATTCTGTATAGAGAGGAGTATGTGTATTTGTGCTACGTGTACTTGTGTGTGCACTATCTTATAACATGTTTTCTGAGGTTCTGGGAAACTCAGAGTCTCTTAGTTGCAGAGGCATGCTTATTTATTGTTCACATAAATGCCATCTAGAGAAAACGTCACCAAGTAAGTACCTGGCTTTGAAGTTTCAGGATTCCAGACAGAAGAGAATCATATTTTCATAGATAAAATTTACTTCTTTTAGATGTCAAATACAAAAAAGGTTTAAATAATTAAAGCCTAGGAGATGTTTAAAACCAATTTTTAAGAATGCTCTGAACCTTGGAAATGAAATTCATGTATGAGCTAAGCAATAAAAATAGGCTTTGTTATTTGTTTTTCTGTTGGTATACATACAATATTGTACTGTTTTGCTATTTCTCATACTTTTTTTTAGATCTGAGGTATTAAAAATGAGTCATCTCAGCTTTAAAATGCCTTTTTTTTCCCCCAAGAGGATAAGTGTGTTTACCTGATCTGACTCTACAAGCTCCAAATGACAGATGATGCTTATTATAGCTTCATGACCCTGAAAATCTGATGGATTTGGTGGCCTTAGATAGCATCTTTTAATAGGTAGTTTCTTGAGCTAATTAAAACCTGTATTTCAGTGTGTACAAAGGTTACATAGTGATCCCTGTTGTTGTGGTACTTTAATACTTCTATTTCCATTTTAATTTAAGAAAAACAGGATGTTAAGTTTTTTTTTTTTTTTTTTTTTTTTTTTTTTTTTTTTTTACAATCATAAAAGTAGTTCCTGTTCATCTTGGGAATATTGGCAGAAGAAAGGTAAAGAAGTAGGCAAAAGAATACATTCAAAATAGCATCTCCACCATCTCCCAGAGATGACTGCTGTTAATTACCTTGTTTGTGAGTATCTTACTGAGCATTCGGTGTGCGTATATAATACATATTTTTCCTGAAATGATACTGCAATATACTTTCGTTTTTTGCAGTCTGGATTTCCTACTTAACACTGTCACAAAAATGCCTGTCATTTCATTTTAATAGCTTATGTTCCATTTGGCGAATGTCTCATAATCTATCTAATTCCTGATGCACACTTAGAGATATTTCGCCTTTTTGATATCCAGTGCTGATGACGCATATCCTTAGTTAAATCTTCACCTTGTTGAAGCCCTTTCAGGCAAAGTTGACAGTTGGGAATGCGATTAACCTTCTTACACCTGCATTCTAATTCTGTTCTTTTTTGGTGCTGATTCCAAAGCAAACATAACTTGTCACATCCCCAAGCCTCTAGTGTTCACCATAAAGAGCTCATTCAGCCCATCACCCTTGGGTGACAAGCGGGCACTGTGAGGGGTAAAGAAGGCAGTCTTTAATATGCTCATTATGTATAGGGAAGAAAGTCTGGCTGCAGAAATAATGAAGGAGCCAAATCAAACACCTGGAAGTGATGTTTGTTGCTAAGGATCCAGGTCTTTTTTTTTTTTTTTTTTTGTCTCCAGTCCTCAATTATTACCTTTAATATTCTTGACAATTCTTGGGAATTTGGAAGAGAATAAATTGTGAGGCCAAGGGAAAGACAGCGAATGGAGTTCTTTAAACCTTGTTTGTAATCTGTTAATGTCAGTGAGAAATCTTTGAGATGGGGAGAAAAAACCCTATGCCATTAATACTGGGATTAGTATAGATATGTAAACACCCAGCTAGTCATTCTGAGGTTAAAAGCTTTAGAAATCTAAAACAAATTTGTTTTAAGACACTACCAGCTAAGTCTGCAAGGCTCTTTCATTTCCTATTTAATATTGTGACCTAACATTTCTAAAGGAAAGGAGGGTGGGATGAATAGTGCAGCCGGCCCGAAGTATTTGCCCGCAGTGTATTTATCTTTAAATAGCTGCTTTGAAGGGGTCCACATGTCTTTTGCCAGAGGCATAATTAGTATCTTTCACTGGCACACGCGGGGAAGAGGGTTTTGCACTTACTGCATGCAGTGATTCGTACCATCGCCGTATTCCCTGTCACCACTCTCGTTATTCTTAATGAGTTCTGTCGTCTCCTCTTTGTTCTGACTATGATTATTAACAGATTAAAAAGAGCTTAATGTAGCAGAGCACTGGCAGGTTAAATGATTCTCTTATTTACATTTTCCTCTTTACGGGGCACTGCAAACAAGGGGATTCCCAAAGGGGACTCCTGAAGCATGCAAACCTACATACACAGTTCATTTCTATGACCGTGGGCTTCACAGTTGAGCGTCACTCACAGCTCGGCACATTGAAGAGCGTTATTATGGGGAATTCCTCGTAAATATCCTTACTGTCAGCCGTTGTGAAGCAATGCTGTCTTGTTTTGGAACTGCCTGCCTTTTGTTTCTTCTGTCTTACAGAATCTTTAGTGATCAGCTGTCATTCAATTGCTAATGAATTCAGCAAACCTTTATTAAACTCTTTTTGTATGCTAGACACCTAGAAAACAGATTAGGCCCAGGAAAGCAGTATCGGTGGTGGGTAAAATTGAGGATATAACAATAAATGCGTGAAAATGCTGGGGTAGAGATGTGTACCAATAAAAGTGGGAAGGGAGAGGCTCTGGGATGGCTGCAAAGGAATGGGTGACATTTGCTGCAGGTCTTGAGTTACAGTGCATTAGGAACCTTTGCAGAAAGAGGATAGTGCTGGGAAGGGGTTCTGTAGAAGCACCTGCCAAGGCATGCATTGATGTTGGAGGGCCTGGAGTTAAAGCAAGAAAGTTAGGATAAGCCTCAGATTCTGCATGCCCTGGGGTAGTTACTGGAGTGCCCCTTGGGTTCTTCAAGTCAGGGGTGACATCATTATACACCTACAAGGTTAGAAAGATGTTACTGGCAGCTCTGCAGAAAATCGATTGAGGCTGCAGGGAGGTCTTCCTAGGAGCATTGGCCGAAGGCTGGCAAGTCTTGGGGCAGATGATTTAAATATTTCTCAGCCTGAGCTTCCTCATCTGCGAAATGGATATTCTAGAGTCTACAGCACACAGTTGCTGCAGAAGTGAACTAAAGCTAATGGGTATGAACTAGCCCAGAATTAATACTTCAGGCAGTCATCCACATATAGTCATCCTTTGACAACTCTGGGGACTGATTTATGGACCTCCTTTTGATACCAAAATTCATGGATACTCAAGTCCATTGTGTAACATGGTACATGGTATTTGCATGTATGCACATCCTCCTGTATACTTTAAATAATCTCTGGATTACTTATAATACCTAATACAATGTAAATGCTATGTAAATTTGTTTCACAATATTGTTTAGAGAATAATTACAAGGAAAAAATGGGTCTGTATGTGTTCAGCACAGATGCAACCGTCTCCTTTTTTACCTGAATGTTTTCGATCTACAGTGGGTTGATTCCACGGGTGCAGAAGCCTCTGATACAGAGGTCCAACTGTACATTTATTTTCCACTTTTCCAGTGAATTGAGGCAGAGGTAGTGGAGAGGAAGAGAGTTAGATTTTGGATTCAGGTGGAACTGTCTAAAAGATCAGCTGAGTAGACCGTAGGTAATAGAAGAGACAGTCCACCTGTGGTGTTTTTTCTAGAGAGCGTTGCTGGCCTCGTTGGCAAGGAACACATGTTTTGATGTAGTCCTAGCCTTGAGTATTGAGGACTAGGAATTCTAAGTAGGGCAAACGCAAAAGCCTGGGGTGATTTGGAGGTCACAGAATGAAAGGGGATTAACCTGCCAGAAAGCAATTAAGTAATCCCCCAATTGCAAGGAACACTATGGTGCTAATAATGAGCTTCCTTGAGCAAAATGGGAATACTTTACATTATGTAAACTCTTTGGGGAGGAAAGCACACTGTCTCCAGTGGTACACAACTTTTTTTGAGGGTCTCTGGGAGGTGTTGCATCTTAGTTTTTGAGAACAGCAATAGTGAAAGTGTATGTTTGAGAATGGTGTCATCACTGCCTAGGGGCTTTCAGTGGCCTTACATTCTGCATATACTTGGTTTTCTCCTAGAGTCAGTTACTTAGCTCAGTTCTGCTGAGCTACCTGTTTGTTTGTTGGGATAGTTTTTCAGTTAATAATGAAGAAATCTGAAACCTTGGAAGTTTTGAGGTCTGAGGAGGGGAAGGATGGGTCCCTTTTATTGGCCCTGTGACCTTGATCAGATGTTATTAATAGGACCGTAGGTCATTTTGCTGTGAGGATTCTCCCTGCTACAGGCCAGCTGGCCTCTGGCCATGCTGTGCCCTCCCTGAAGATAAACCAGGCTCTCTTTTTCCTGCCAGTGAGTACTGGCACAGATTCAGTACTTCTCAGAGTCATATCTAGCCTTCTCCTTACTTTCTAGAGAGTCCTTGAGTCTTTCTGAAATCACTTAGAGAACATGGAAATAAGACTTTAAGTATGGCAGTGCTGTTTTGTTGGCCAAGCACCTTGCTGACTGCAGGGGTTTCATTGATAGCACTAAAGTCCCTGGGATCTGTGTCCCACAGGGAAGTTTAGTATTCGGCTTCTGTATTGGGAACTGAGGAGGGTCTCACATGATTCGCACAAAGACTTTTGTCTATAGTGGCTGTAAGTTAGAATGCTCATTTTTGTTGTTGGTGGTGGTGGTGGTTTTTGTTTTGTTTTTTGAGATGGAGTCTCGCTCTGTCACCCAGGCTGGAGTGCGGTGGCGTGATCTCCGCTCGCTGCAACCTCCACCTCCCACGTTCAAGCTATTTTCCTGCCTCAGCCTCCTGAGTAGTTGGGACTACAGGTGTGCCCCACCACAGCCAGCTAATTTTTGTATTTTTAGTAGAGACGGGGTTTCACCATGTTGACCAGACTGGTCTTGAACTCCTGACCTCAGGGGATCCACCCACCTTGGCCTCCCAAAGTGCTAGGATTACAGGCGTGAGCCACTCCCACTGCACCCGGCCAGAATGTTCACTTTCCTACTGGTTTCTTCTTCTCAACTTGAGATAATACTGTGATGGCTTGAGCCACCATCATGGCTGCTGCTATGTGGTATGATTTGTGTATTCAGTGAGATGAAGAGAACCGTGGATAGACCTTGTGGCATTTGACTGGATGTGTATTTGAATGTGTTTTGAATTGCCAGTGCAGACTCACAACATAGGAAAGGTTGTAAGGGGAATGTTACAGTTTTCAGTGACATAGATGCTAGATCAGCGTGGGAGTAGGAGATTGGGAGGGAAGGTGGTATGATACCCATTGTATTCTCCTTGTGAAGTCCCACATGTTAATTGCTCATGCAGATAGAATACTACCCTAATGTCGGGAATTTCCTATATGTGGGATTAGATAGGCACACCTGGGTGCTTAATTGGGGTAGTTCTTGAGCGCTGAAATCCAGGAAGAGGAGGAGGGAGGGTTGCTGAAGGAAAGATTGGCCATGCATCCAGGAGGTCATTGCGTCATCCCTCCTTGTTCCTTAACGAAGACGGAAGGTTCAGCTTATTCTAACCATTGAGTTCATTTTGCATTTTCACCCCCTATCTCCCGGAGCGTGGTCACCAACCAGTCTACTTACTTTCCCATTTGGGAAAGAAGATTTGCTGTCACCTATGGAAAGAATGACAGTATGATTTTATACCTATGAGTAAAATGATATCACCTTACTGTGAGTCGCTCAGCTTGCTTTTGCCTGTGTTTGAGACCATAAAAATATTTTGATTGAATACATTATGCTCTGTGTACAGTTGAGTAACCTCGAGTCTCATGGCAAGTAAGCCATTTCCAGAGCCTTAGCCTCATCCTGGAGTTATGGATCCCATGTAGAGTCCTTTCAGTGGTTGGTATCCTTTTTTATTTTTTGGACATACCTATTTAAAAAGAAGTACCTTCCCAAGATGTGCATGATTGGATAGGCACCTCCTTATTCAGGAAGGAATAGGGATTCCCTTTGTGTTTTGCTCATGGTATTGAGGGCTGCTTCCCTGTCTCTGCTACACAAACCCCGCTTCATGCCAGAAAGGACATTAAGTGAACGTTTTACATTCATTTTAATTTTAACCATTACCTTTCCTTTAGGACAATTGATAGTAATTTTGTCTTGATACAATGGAGATAAATTATTTAAGACATGAATGCAAGTCACCTTATAGAAAATAAGAGCACATGGAGTATCTGGTAGGCAAATGAATGCCAGTTGGGAAATTCTTCCCTAATAAGTTGTAAAGTCAAACCAGGAATAGGCAGAGATTGCCACTGGACATGTTACGTTTGTCCCGAAGTCTTTTAGGGAAGTTTGTGTTTACATGTTGTACATGCATGAACGTATGAGCTGAACGTAGACATCTGCCCTGTTTGAGTCTCTGGTGCCTTGTATAGTGCTTGGTACATACATACATACATACATACATACATAGATTGCTGAACTAGGGTATTGGGGTGCAACTGCTTTCTTTTGTGACTTCTTTCATCTTCTATCCATTGCCCAAGTCCCTGCCAGCTCACTTTGAAGTTTTGTTTCTTAATTTGATAGTAGGGTTGATTACTTTTCATTCTGTTTATGTATCCCGAAGATAAAACACAAACTCAGTGGGCCAGCCCCATGGTAATTGGGTCAAGCAGTAGAATTTGACTCTCCAGCTAAATGATAGTGCACAGGGAATCCCTTTAGGGTCTTTCCAAAATATAGCCAAGTGATGTTTGGCTGCTTAAGATCAAGAACTGGTCGAGGGCGGGAAGATAATGGGCAGGAGGGCTTGTCTGTGTACATGATTCATAGAGAAGAATCCAATTTTATAGAAACCACAGCCTAAATTGGAGAAAGCAAGCTTTTGGATTAAAATGATCTCTGTTGTGGTTGTAACATACCACAGTTTGATTTTTGTCCAGATGAAAACATTTGGTTTGCACTTCAGTAAATATTGTGGAGACATTGCCAGCTAATTCTGAAAAGTAATGAAATACGGCTTTGGCAAAGAGCAGATGCATTCCGTACTCTGATTGCTCTTATCTGATCCAAGTTCAGATTTTTTTTACATTTGCTAATGCACTTGAATAATCGGGAGAGAAAATCTGCCTGTAATTTTAATAGAAAAGTGTCTATACTGACTATACTTTTATAATGACCACCCATAAGGTCTTCCCCTGCTTCCCCTGAAAAAAATCCCACACAATTCCCAAACCTCTCAAACATCATACACCTTTTGTTGGTTACTTTTCTAAAATGAGAGTTTGTAAAGGAGTGTGGTGTTCCATGTGAAAAGTCAGCCTCTCTCACTTGCTAATAATGTGAATGGGGCTTGTGTTTTCGCCATGCAGAGTCCACCCCCGAGAGGTCATATGAGGTTGCGGAGCCCTTTCTTTTCTTTTTCTTTTTTCTTTTCTTTTCTTTTCTTTTTTTTTTTTTTTGAGGTGGAGTTAACTGTTGTTGCCCAGGCTGGAGGTCAATGGCGCGATCTCGGCTCACCACAACCTCCGCCTTCCGGATTCAAGTGATTCTCCTGCCTCAGCCGCCTGAGTAGCTGGGATTACAAGGCGCCTGCCACCACACCCGGCTAATTTTTTGTATTTTTAGTAGTGGAGTTTCACCATGTTAGCCAGGCTGGTCTTGAACTCCTGACCTCAGGTGATCCACCCGCCTCGGCCTCCCAAAATGCTGGGATTACAGGCGTGAGCCACCGTGCCTGGCCGGCAGAGCACTGTCTGAGAAAGCCTCCCTTGTTCTCACCATCCTTACTGGTGTTTCACAGCAGGTTGTAGATGAGCCTTGCTGTGGGGAGGGGAAGGCCTCTTTTTAGAAAGTATTTTCAAGTTGTGAACCGCCTGTCTTCATCTCTCTCTTCCTGTTGTTTTCAACCTTGTAGCTAGCTCCATTCCCATTTCTGTGAATCCTGGACCCACAATGAGCTTTTCAAAAGATTGCTTCATCTGACATTTAGAGGATAAAAATTTCCCTAATAAAATGTCTAGATATGAAGCTGACCCCTTATGTGCCAAGATCTATTAAGTTACAAGCTATTTTTAATGAAAAATTTAAAAACACACTGTTCTGTTTTTTGGGGGTTTTTTTGTTTGTTTTTTTTTTCTTTCAGACAGAGTCTCATTCTTGTCACCCTGGCTGGAGTGCAGTGGTGCAGTTTCAGCTCACTGCAACCTCTGCCTCCTGGGTTCAAGTGATTCTCCTGCCTCATCCTCCCTAGTAGCTGGGATTACAGGCATCTGCCACTGTGCCCAGCTAATTTTTATATTTTTTAGTAGAGATGGCCAGGCTAGTTTCGAACTCCTGGCCTCAGGTGATCCGCCTGCCTTGACCTCCCAAAGTGCTGGGATTACAAGCATGAGCCACCCTGCTCGGCCTGTTCTGTTTTCAAATACGTCTGCTAGATACGGAGTTTCTACTGACTCAGCACGATGTAATTACGTAATTCATCCATTAACCCATTCCCTACTGAGGAATATGCAGTAGTTTTCTCCAGTGATAAACACCCTGGTCTGCTGTGTGTCTTTGACGGGTTTGAAATATCCTTTCCTTCATCCTGTTTGTATCCAGCAGATTCTTCCTCCTCTGCATTTATTTTTAAAAGAGATAATCAAGCTTGTATCTAGGTAAAGAAGAAATAAATGCTCTTTATGTAAATGTCTTAATTGTAGTTTCTAAGATGCTTTGTGTCTTACACATTTGAGGTTGTTATTGAGCTGTTACTTCATTCAGTCCTTTTCTATCACTGTGATCATTTTTACTTTCCCATGAAATGTGAGATGATCTTACTGCATTTGTCTCAATGAGAAAAAAAGAACCCACTTTGGCCTCATTTTTGCCAGTTCTGTGGCTTCTCTGGGTCTGGAATGACAGTTTGACCCCTCTGCGATTTTCAAGTGGACATGCCAGCAGGATTCTTAGAGGGATTTATAGCAACCGCGTGGTGACAGAGCATTGGCATGTGCAGCATTAGACTCTGTTGGCTTTATTCTTTTGTACCTACTTCAGTTTGTCTATGAGGTTAATGAGATGGACAGGTTTGAGGGTGCCTGGCCAAATTCTGGATGTCTGTTCCTTCCAGGGGAGATGTCGATTGTTCATGAGTGCTCCTGCTGGTGGATGGGGGATGGATTGGCAGTTGCCCTTGGTGGATGATGCCTAGGAGGACAGTCAGGTCATGTGCAGGCTGGCGGGGCTGGCGGGGGTGGCGGCTGGGGGGGACGGCAGTGTTGTCCTTGTGGGTTACCCACCAGTGAGAAGAAGGGGTACAAACTTAACCTCTGAACTAAGGGCACTTTGGTGGTGGTTAACCGACCTCCTCTCCTGGAGTTCATTTTTATTCTGCTTCAATCCCTTTCCTATACTTTCCCTTTGCCAAGTCTTCTTTCTTCCAACATATTACCTCCTGATTCCCCGTTTGATTTACGAATCCTTCATTACCCATTTTTCTTTGTTGATACTTTACCTTTAGATCCAGACCAACGTGCCAATCATCTGAATAGAAGCAGAATCATCTTCTGGGTTGAAAACAATCCGTTTTTCCTTGTCCCCATATGTAGGAGAAATGGTGTTCTTTCCCACCTCTGACTTCAGGACTAGTTCCGTCAGAGGGACTTAATATTGTTAGAAGGTTTTACTTTGAGAACAAGTTCCTCAGAATTGCCCTTATTCCTCACTGGTCTTCTATTTCTAATCTTACATTTCTTCTATTTTAGCCCCTCACTTTCTTTCCCAGTACTCAGCAGGTCATATCACCTATTTGTTTTTGTGGAGGAGCCATTAAAACAAATCCATTCATAATATTGGTTGTTTTCTGCTTTTGTTAAAAAAATATCATCTATGGGCTGGGCATGGTGGCTCACTCCTGTAATCCCAGTGCTATGGGAGATCAGATGAGAAGATCATTTGAGGTCAGGAGTTTGAGACAAGCCTTGGCAATATAGCGAGACCCCATTCCTACAAAAAATGAAAAAATTATCTGGGTTTGGTGGTGTGCATCTGTAGTCCCAGCTACAGGAGGCTGAGGTGGGAGGATCACTTGCAGCCAGGAGGTCAAGGCTGTAGTGAGTCATGATCACACCACTGCATTCCAGCCTAGGTGACAGAGTGATTCCTTGTCTCAAAAACAATATATTATCCTTTGTGGATACCAACAAAGTCTGGATGCTGAACTGAGCGTCTAGATGTTTTCTCCGTTTTAGTTCTTTGCAACATAAACTCAATCCTCACCCTTTCTCTCAGCATCTTGAGTGTGAGGAATGTGATAGTTGCTTCATGCTGCTTCTCTAATGTTTGAGTTTTTAAAAAATCCTCAACAGATCCTGTTAAGTGGAAGTTAATTCCTTATTTCTAATGTGCTTTACATGGGTTTTTACCTGATTCTCTTTGAATCTTAGAATATTTTTATTGGGTCTTATTGCTGTATTTTCTTCTTTTTTGAGACAGAGTCTTGTTCTCTTGCCCAACCTGGAGTACAGTGGTGTGGTCTCAGCTCACTGCAACCTTTGCTTCCAGGTTCAAGTGATTCTCCTGTCTCAGCCTCCTGAGTAGCTGGGATTACAAATGTGCATCCCCATTTGTATTGTTAGTTTTTATATTTTTAGTAGAGACGGAGTTTCTCCATATTGGCCACGCTGGTCTCGAACTTCTGACCTCAGGTGATCCACCGCCTCGGCTTCCCAAAGTGCTGGGATTACAGGCATGAGCCACCGCGCCCGGCCTTATTGCTGTATTTTTATATTGCTCCCACATGGCCTCATTTGTGGAGTATTATTGCCTTTGCAACTGAGGGGAGAGAGGAAGGCTGGAGGGGTGATGGCTCTCCTCTTGAAATACATGCCTGTAACTTTTCAGTCCCTCCTGCTCCTCCTGTTACTGTTTCCCTCTAACAAATGGTTGAATTGGCTGCAGAAGTTACTATAAGAAAGATCTACACAAGAACCTGCTGTTTTTATACTGTTCCATCGTTTGGATTTCAGCTGCTAGTCATTGCCTCCAAGATACAATATAGGAAGGCTGTGCTTTAAAAGAAATTAAGCATGGCTATTTTTATCTGGAAGGAACTATTTAACCTTTTAAAAGAGGGAAATTTAATGGCAGAGTCTAAAACCTACAAGTTCTTTCCTAATAGTATGACTGACAGCATATGTTAGATCAATAGTAAAATGATTTGAACATTTTTTGAGGGCTGTACTTACTCTTGCTTTTTCATAAATACGTGTAAAGGTAGATTTAGGGAGGACGGATCAACAATGTTGTTATATTTGACTATGTAGATAACCTGTCTATACACACGAATGGTGATACTGTACTGAAAATCATGCTAATTAGCCTCCTGTTTTCCTAGTCAGTCTTGTACTAACTGTAAAACCATTTGGATTGAGCGTATATTTTGGTCCAGTGGAAATGGGGGTAGATATTTTTTTCTCTAACTCCTGACTCTTTATTTTACTCCCTCTTCTATTTGATTTTCCCCAAAGTCTGTGTCAGGTTTAAGAACCTTCTTTCTGTCCAGAATCTACTTCTAAATGGAGACAATTAAGGGGAGGGGAATAAAACATCAAAATGGCTTTTGTGAGACCAAGTTGAAATCTTCTGTCTACAGAGGGTCTTTCTGCTGACTACATCCCTTTGAAGTTGCATATCCAGTCAGTGATGTGGTTCACATAATTTGGGGAGATTTTGAACATTGGTAGGTCATGAAGATGCCTGTAGGAAAAGGAAGGGGTTGAAGGTCCCACGTACTCTTTGCATTTTGGGGAGATGGATGCTTGGTTTGCCATTTCAGCTCCTGATACTGCTCATTTTCCATTTCCTTGTCACTGAGCATATAGTTCCAAAGCTAGACAGAAATGGTTTTAACTGTGTGTTTAAACCTTGCGATCTTTGAGATCTCTATTTAGATAGGAGAGTGAATTGGTGATTTGTCTCTTCATTGATGTTACCAGAGTGTTTTTAGCTCATTCATAGGCAGGCAGGCAAGAGAAGACATGAATTTCCTATTTAGTTCCTTTACTATTATCTGAAGGGGATTTTGTTTGTGTTTTAGAAGCCTCTGGTTCCAAATAATGTACGAATGACTTGATTGTATCTCTGAATTGCCTTTGTTTGATAAAGAAGAACTATATTGTGCTTTTTTTTTTTTTTTTTTTTTTTTTTTAAAGAATATTGAGCCTAAGTGTGGGCATGGGGGCTCACGCCTGCAATCCCAGCACTTTGGGAGGCCAAGGCAGGAGGATCGCTTGAGTCCAGAAGTTTCAGACCAACCTGGGCAACATAGCAAGACTCCATCTCTACAACAATTATAAAAAATTAACTAGGTGTGGTGGTGCGCCTGTAGCTCCAGCCTACAGGATTGCTTGACCCCAGTAAAGGGTGCGGTGAGCTGTGATTGCACCACTGCACTCAGCTTGGGCAACAGAGCCAGACCCTGTCTAGAAAAGTAATGATATTGAGCTTGTTTTTTTGTTACTTTAAAATCGGGAATGAGAACCTTTGAGGATGCAAGGTTAACATGTAAAAGTGTAAGGGTGAGGAGGTCGGTTTTCATGTTGGGAGGTTTATTTTTTCATTTTTTATTTCAAATTCAGCACTTTTACTTAGTGCAGCGTAGGAATTTATTTGGGTAATTTTGCATCCAGTTAACCTAATCAGGACATCAAAGTAGCTTCAAAAACCATTGGAGTTTGGAGAACTTGTATCTACCATTCATTCCTAATGAATACAACACAGTGATTTTATATAATGAAATGTTATATTCCATTTTTACTTCTAGCTTCTCTAATCGTCTTTTCTTTGATTTTTTTTTTTTTTTTTTTTGAGATGGAGTCTCGCTCTGTCACCCAACCTGGAGTGCAGTGACCGGATCTCAGCTCACTGCAAGCTCCGCCTCCCGGGTTCACGCCATTCTCCTGCCTCAGCCTCCGGAGTAGCTGGGACTGCAGGCACCCACCACCGCGCCCGGCTAGTTTTTTGTATTTTTTAGTAGAGACGGGGTTTCACCGTGTTAGCCAGGATGGTCTTGATCTCCTGACCTCGTGATCCGCCCGTCTGGGCCTCCCAAAGTGCTGGGATTACAGGTTTGAGCCACCGTGCCCGGCCAATTTTTTTTTTTTTTTTTTTAAAGTCTATTAATTTAGAGTAATCTCCTTCCTCAGCCGTGGGTAGGTGTTTTTATTTTATTATTTTTTTGTTCCATCCTTGGAGGTGTTTTTTTTTTTTTTCTCAAGAGATATTCAGATGCGATTTTAAAAATTCTGATTTGTTCTGTTTTGTATCTTCTTCCTGCTGGGGGATTTTGCTTGAAATACGTTCAAAAGGCGCAGATGATCTTGGGAGTATTTGAAAAATAAATTTAAAATGGCAGTAGAGATCAGTTGCTTTGTTTTTTCTCCTCAGTTTTGAGGCTTTAGGTTTAGTGTTCATTGTGGTATTCCTTCCGGAAAGGGTGAGGGTCAAGGCCTGTGTTTATGAGCTATTTTTCTTATTCCACCAGGTTCTCCTGCGCTGCCCAACAGCATGGTGTATTTTGGAAGCTCTCAGGATGAGGAGGAAGTCGAGGAGGAAGATGATGAGACAGAAGACGTCAAAACAGCCACCAACAATGCTTCATCTTCATGCCAGTCGACCCCCAGGAAAGGAAAAACCCACAAACATGTTCACAACGGGCATGGTAGGTCCACCGTTGAACTTGGATAACAAAAAATCTAAAGCGCCTGGTGAGAGCTGGAAGAGAGCCTCTGCTGAGAAGAGATGAGATGAAGGCAAAGCTCGTTCTGGGTGCTTCTCCAGGGCCAGATACTTCATGGGCAAAGGGATTATTAGTATAGTTTAGTGTGGTCCAGGGTGTTCTAGGTGAGTGCAGATACTCTAATGTTGTGGAGATGATGGTAAATTGTATAAGAACTGCAGATGAACAGGCGTCGGAACAGGAAAAGACCATATCTACATGGGGATGGTCAAGATTTGGTGAAACAATACCTGTGCCCCCCTTTAATTACTAACGTGATTTTGGCAGGTAGCTACGGTGTAGGAAGAAAACTATCATTCCTCCTATGGAATTGCACATCCATTCTGAAGTGGACTAATTTTCCCCTTGTGTGTATAGTGTGGAGGAGGAGGAGGAGAAAAGGCAGGAGCAAAAGCTTGGGTATCACAGCGAGGAAACTCGTCTTATATGAATAAGTTGGCTATAGAAAGCTCCTAGTGGTTTTTCTTTCTTTCTTTCTTCTTCTTCTTCTTCTTTTTTTTTTTTTTTTTTGAGATGGAGTCTCACTCTGTCGCCCAGGCTGGAGCACAGTGGCACGATCTCAGCTCACTGCAAGCTCCACCTCCCAGGTTCATGCCATTCTCCTGCCTCAGCCTCCCGAGTAGCTGGGACTACAGGCACCCGCCACCACATCCAGCTCATTTTTTGTATTTTTAGTAGAG
The DNA here is from genome assembly GCF_043159975.1 of Macaca nemestrina. Lineage (NCBI taxonomy): Eukaryota > Metazoa > Chordata > Mammalia > Primates > Cercopithecidae > Macaca > Macaca nemestrina. Next base: position 168,658,162 of record NC_092129.1, on the reverse strand, counting down.
ACGGGTTTCACCGTGTTAGCTAGGATGGTCTCAATCTCCTGATCTCGTGATCCACCCACCTCAGCCTCCCAAAGTGCTGGGATTACAGGTGTGAGCCACCGTGCCCAGCCGCCTAGTGGTTTTCAATAGAGAAGTGACCTAAATGGAGTTGTGCCCCGAAAACATAAAGCTGGCATCGGTGATGAGGACTTCTTAAAGGGAGATAACTTGAAGAAGGGGAAATGCACAGTGAGGTTGTAATTGTAGGCAATTCCCTGACCAAAGTAACAAGGGTTACTAAACATTGTTTGTCCAGTAGACATTAGAGGATGTAGAATAGGTATAAAAATGAGTGATTTCAGAGGCAGCACAGTGGTAGCCCTGAACTAATTGGAATTGCACTGAGTTGGGGAATAAGTGTAAGAAAAGAGGAAAGAAGCTGGGCATGGTGGCCAGCACTTTGGGAGGCCGAGGCAGGTGGGTCACGAGGTCAAGAGATCAAGACCATCCTGGCCAACATGGTGAAACCCCATCTCTACTAAAAATACAAAAAATTAGCTGGGCATGGTGGCATGCACCTCTGTAGTTCCAGCTACTTGAGAGGCTGAGGCAGGAGAACTGCTTGAATCCGGGAGGCGGAGGTTGCAGTGAACCGAGATTGTGCCACTGCACTCCAGCCTGGGCGACAGAGTGAGAGACTCTGTCTCAAAAAAAAAAAAAAAAAAGGAAAGAAAGAAAGAGGAGGGAAGCAAAGAGAGTGGGAGTCAGGAGGTATGGCTGTTTTCTGTTGCCCTTCTGTCAGCTACTCCACTAGACTTATTTTACTTAGGACCCACTGAGACCCTGTAAGATAGAGAAGCCTTGCCTACAAATGGCAGAAAATCAGTGCTGTCTGTAAGTGATGGAGGCAAAGGAATGCTGCTCATTTTTCTCCTTGGTGCCTGTGCACTGAACCGTCATTTGCCTTCTGGATTCACTGGGAAGTAGAGGCTCAGGACAAGCACAGCTTAGACATGATTGAAATCTCTGTCTAGCTTTCATTATTGTTGGGCCTTTCCGCTCTGTCCACTTAACAATTGTTCATCTGGCTTGCCTCTTGCTTTTGATTGTGTTTAGGTGACACGTATGCATAGTAGAGGGTGCGACGTCTTTTTAAGGTTTAATTGGGGAGATGGGGTAAATACAAAATGTAACCACATTTTAACCTTGTGGGAAAAGGTTGTTACTTGCAGCTGTAGTCATCAGGGCATCGGGATGGTTGGAAGAGACCTGCATATGTAAATTGGAATACAGGTATTAGTGTAAGATGTAATTTCTAAGGAGGAAGAATACCGCAAACAGAGTGATGCAGAATAATGCCTGTACTTGGGACTGTTGCCTGTTGTTCCGCTAGTGTGGACGTCTACTCTTTGGTGACCTGGAAAGACCCAGGTGAATTTATCTGACGTCTTGATCAGTTGAGTTAATCCCGTGTATACTAGTACAGTTGCACTGGGGTCCCTAACTCCTTTGTTTTCCAGAGTGTTTGGGCTTGATGTAGAGACATGGGATTCACATGCTGATTTTTCTCATGGATTCAGTTTTTAATGTTAATAATCATCATCTGCATGGATCTTAGTTATGTGCAGGGGCAGTGACTATCTGGCAGCACGTTACATGGAGTGTATGAAAGAAGGGGATAGAATGAGGGTGACAGGATAGGCTGAGCTCTCACCTAAAGGAGGGCATAATGATTCTACGTTGACCACTGTCATTGCCACTAGGAGTCAAGGAAAGTGTAACTATCTGTAGATACATATCTGTATGCATTTACACAGATAAACTTCTGAGTTTCAAAAATCTTAGGAGATTCTACTTTTCCATTTTTTATTAAAAAAATTTTTTTAATACTTGTTAATTCAGATATTTCCAGAAACATTGTTGGGATGTTTTTGTCCCCGAATGAATTTTGATGTAGGATAGTGTGTATCCTGGCTGCAGGCTGGGAGGACTAGGTGGAATGAGTGATCTTGGGTAAGCACTGACACACCCACCTCCTACTGCCTTTTCTGAGTTGTGTCCTTGCCCTGCCTCCTGATTCTCTTCCTCCCTGTCTCTTCTGTCGTCCTTTCTTTTACAACAGAGTCACAGCATCAGATAGAGGAGCTGCAGGAAGCATACCCATACCAGCTGGGTTTAGGCAGGGGACTAACTCTACTGAAACTTATAAACCTTTCTGTGCTTCCTTTTCTGAGACTTGTAGATAACCAAACTGAAAGGCCCTTCTCACATCCCTGAGCAGCTGGCTTATAGCTTTAGTTAGATTGACATCATCTGTGATTAGCCCTGTCCCCAACCTCCAAGCTTCTACCATTTTGATTATGTTGTATTTGAGTTGTGAATGGGTTTTCTTTGGTTTCAACCCAGCAGAGTCCCAGAACTACCATCTTGGGAGAATCCATGAGGCTGTGCAATCTGTTTGCCTTCATCTAAACTTCAGGGGAAGTTTGATGGGGGAATTCTTATAGGCCCAAGAGACCTGTATTTAGATCTGTCCAGACTGCAGTCCTTCCTGCTGTCCCATTCTGTTGTCCGAAGTCCCCAGCCATTTCCCTCTTCAGTCTTGTTAGGCCTGCTGGTTCCTGGAGCAGGCACTCACTTCCTGGCATGTCCTCTGCCATTTAGTTCACTGCTCTTCAGCAGCATCGTAGGGAAGTTTTAATCTTAGTCTGAGGTTTTCTTCTTATTGCTACCCCTGGGCATTTTTTAGATCTTAACCTGGTCAGAAAAATTCCATTTCCTATGGGGTGTTCAAAAGACCAAGCAAGTCAAAGAGACACAAGCATGAAACCAACCCTGCTAGAATTTTTCCTACAGAATTTGTGAGTTTTTAGCAAGTCTGAATACCTGTAAGTGTTAGGAAAGATTTCATGTTTACATGTTCTCGAAATTGCTGTATTTGTAGAGGATTTGGAGAGAGCTCAAACTCATTTTATTGTGATAAGTGCTGAAACATAATCATAGAATCTTTGCCATATTAACAATGGTGAATGATGTTAACCATTTATGGAGTTACCTTTTCTGTCCTAAATCAAATAAGATTAACTTCTGTGTAAATGAGAAAAATGTAAGCCCCTGTGCTTACCTAAGCGTTCTGGAAGATAGCACAGATGAACACGGCAATAGGATCTACCCACAGGAGCTAATGGGATATGATGTCTCCTGGCACATCTGTCAGAAATGTCGGAAGACAATCAGGTCTATCCGTGCGTTTCTCCTGATGAAATAGGTTTCGGTGTCTCATTCTTGTCATTCTCTGTCACTTGGTGATGCTACTTGGGTGACTTGTATCCCTTGTCTTCTGGTGTGTGTGTGCCGCTCCCCCCCAGCCCTTGTGTCCTGCCACCCAACTCACACCCATATACCAAGGTCCTTAAGGTGGGGTGGTGTGGGGCAGGGGCTGTTGGCTGTAAGCAGCTTAGATACTCCAGTGATCGTTGGGGCTCCATTAAGAAAGACATTTTGTAGTTTCTGTGTATGTTTATGGGTTTTGTGTATTTGTTGTCCCTTTGTAGGCATCTGAGTACCAAGTCTTTTGTGAAGTCATATGAAAAGAAAAAATCCCCACAAGCCACTACCTGGGATATAGGTCTCTGCGGAGTCCTTCCTGCTGTTGCCACATGGCTTGAATGGCCTTGGAAGGCAAAGAGTAACAATCCACAGGATGTCAGTGATTCCTTCTGACGCCAGTGGAGGGAATGGAATAAAGCCAGCTTAGTAATATACAGGCCCCTTGGAATGCTCCTCCGATTTCAGATGACCCAGGGGAACATGCTGGTTTCATGAAACCAAAGTCAGCTTTGAAGAAAGCTAATGTCAGCCTCAGGTTCAGGCAGTATTGTAGAGAAACACTGAGCTCTCCGTAGCTGGCTAGCTGTGCTACCCAGTCTGTTTTACATCCGCTGTTATATTAAGATGGATGACAAGGAAACAAACTGACGTCAGTTTATTAAAGGAAACACTTGTGACGTTGGGAGTAATCCCTCAGGCAAGAGGTACTAATTGAACGTAAGAGTATTTCTGAAGTTATTGTTTTCAACAGCAGAGAAGGAAATTATTGATCATCTCATCCAAAATTGATGAAAACCAAAGTGTAGCATTCTTTCAAAATTAAACATTCTCAGCTGTGGAATATTCTCATGCCCAACATTGCTACTTCCTCAGCCATTTCTAGATAATGCTGTGTTGCTCAATATGCATATTTGTTGTTATTTTTGTCTGTTCATTTCCTAGGAATGTCTTTGCCACCATTGAACAGTCATCAGGAACTTAGTTGCATGCCTGTTTTTAGCTACTTGTTTTGTTAGCTGTGTGTTCTTGGGCAAGGCATTTACTTAGCTTCTTTGATTCTTAATTTCTACTTCTGTGAAATCAGCATGATAGAGTAGATTAGCATTCATGTGTCCATTCATTGATTCATTTATATCCCAGCATAAGGAAACAATGAAGCTGTATCATGGGCAACAGTAGAGCCATTCAGATCTCTAATGGTGGATGCCAGCCATTGTCATATGTTCAAGGAAAATGACATTTCCAAGATCACTATTCAGCTGGGTGAAGGTTCCCATCTAAAATTTCGTCCCTGTAATCCATTCTTCTTTCCCTGAGATAATAGTGACTTGTCCAGATTAAAATATTTATATTCCATCCTGTCTTCAACCCCATTCACATTGCTGTCTATACTTTGTCTTCATTCTCTTATAACCCTTAGGAAAACTGGTGTACTGTTGCATCCTCTAATCAGAGGTTGAGTTGTTGAAAGTCAGTACCAATCCCAGTCGACACCAGTGGTTTACACAAGAATCCTCCAAGTGGTCCAGACTGCTGGGATCACCTAGAGCTTTGTTTTCATGTGTTAATAAATACAGACCAAATTTTGGCAACAGTTCCCATGGCAGCTAAAAGTTCTTTTCTGCAGAAGTTCACTGAGGTCCATATCTCTAAGTTTAGAGCAGAATTCCTAGAAATTTCTTATAATGAGATTTCATTATGGGTATCCGTCAGTCATCAAAGGGAGTATCTATTTAAATGTGACATAAGATAAAATAGGCCGGGCGCGGTGGCTCAAGCCTGTAATCCCAGCACTTTGGGAGGCCGAGATGGGCGGATCACGAGGTCAGGAGATCAAGACCATCCTGGCGAACACGGTGAAACCCCGTCTCTACTAAAAAATACAAAAAACTAGCCGGGCGAGGCGGCGGGCGCCTGTAGTCCCAGCTACTCGGGAGGCTGAGGCAGAAGAATGGCATAAACCCGGGGGGCGGAGCTTGCAGTGAGCTGAGATCCGGCCACTACACTCCAGCCCGGGCGACAGAGCCAGACTCCGTCCAAAAAAAAAAAAGATAAAATGAAACAGATCTTCCTACAGAGGGTTCCTCACAATAAAAAGGCAAACAGGCACCAGTGCCTTGCAAATATAATCAAGCTTGGAGCTCTGCAGGTGCTGTCAGAAAAGAGGTTAGCAATTTTCTGAACCTGAAAAAGGCATCTTCTGAACAGACAGAGGGAAGAGACTCAGACAGAGGAAAGAGTCCTGGAGAGCACCACATCTCAGGCCACATCAGGTGCTGTGGAACTGCCAGGGAGGCCCAGATCCTGGCTCAGCCCTGGAACTAGCATTTTCTCTTGCATAATTGCCTACCACCTGTTCTTCAACATAAACCCACTAGCCTCACATTGTGCCACCAGACAAGGCACCTGAGCCAGACTGTGCTGTACCTGTGACCTCAGGAAGCTGTGATGCTCTGCCCTTACCCCTGTTCCCTGATTTTTGAGTGCTCTTGGTGAATAGAAGCACAACATAAGGTGTGCTTTAGATGAAAATAAGTTCTCTGGCTGCATGGAAAGAACAGTTTGGATATAGTTAAGAAGGTGAGCTCAGTCTTCCTTCCTCACACCTCACACTCCCTCATTTTTAGAAAACATTAAAATGTAGAGGCAGATGATCTTCATGTCCTTTTGGTTCCTGACTTGGGTGAAGAAGGCGCAGGTGTGAAAATAGGTTTTCTAGCAGGAAGAACCTGGGTGAGGGCATCACGATTGTGTATTCAAGCAGCTGCTCAGAATTGTTGAATCTTTCACAAGAGAAAGGGGAAAGCAAGCTGGTTTTTTTGTGATTCTCCATTACAGGGTATTTCTCTTATCAGATTTGTGCTTTTCCCTATTCTATATGCTCGAGCTGTTGAGGCGTGTCAGGAAATCTAGCAACATCTGTATCCTCCCCAGAGGGATCACCCCTGCTGAAATGTGGAGAAATAAACACACAGAAAACAAAGTGTGGAAAACTGGTGCTTTACTACCAAGGCGAATTTGGCCAAAATTTTAATTAGGCCACACTTCAAGGAGAACAGCTTTATTTCAACTGCTAGCTAAAGAACCTAGAACCCAGACTGCCAGGGGTGTCCTGTTTCATCTTGTTTCTCCACAATCAGAGGAGGAGAGTGGCTCCGGGCATGGAGCCAGGACATCTGGCCTCATGGCAGAGGTGGCAGGAGAGGACACACACACCATCCACAGTGTCCTGCCATCAGCTTCCACATGGGCCTGAGGCCGTACTCCTCTTCCTTGGAGCAGGAGTCCTGATGCCAGTAGTTTCCTGCAAGAGCCTGCTGTCCCCAGGCAGATGTTTTGTTTTGCAAACATTACACAGGACTCTAATGTGCTCATTTATAATCCACTGAACATCCTAATGGAAATGGATTTGTTTATTAAAATACATAATCTGAAATGATTTGGACAGCATCACATGAGCTTTTAACCTTGGGTTAGCACTCAAGGGTTACAATAACAATGCTTCCAGCAACTTCTATTTCAATAGCACATCAGAGTTTCAAAATACTCGTACATATACAGAATCTCAAATGATTCTAAAAATAGAGCCCTTAGGTAATGACTGTTTGGAAACCAAACAACACAATCAAAACACTGCTTTGTGGCTATTTATATTACAAGTTGATATTTGAAATGCCTAGATTTTTCTTAAGCTCTCATAATTGGTTATTTTTTCCAGGGGGTAAGTGAGGTAGACTAGAAGAATTAATAAATGCCTTTGGAATGAATTTGCCTTGGCTTTTCTCAGTCCTTTGTGGAGGAGACCTTGGTGAAGGCTTGTTGCTAAATCAGCTGCATATATATTTTTTAAATGCTTTTTATTACTTAAAAAATGGAAGGAAGAAGAGTGGCTATTGTTTCTTTTGTGCACATCTTTTTCTGAAGAGGGATATTTCTCAGAAGACTTTTTAAACAACATGTCATTGGCCTCCCAGCTGGAATGATTTAATTGCTTTTAGATTCACACCGGGGGCATGTTGTGTAAGGGCCAAAAAGCAATCATTTGGATGAGTTTATCACATTTCTGCTCTGTGGTTGCCTTTGAGGGGCATCGAGCCCTCTCTTTGTCTGGGGTGGTTTGGGGGGCGTCGTACATCAGGGTCAGGAGCTCGCCATAGCCCTGCTATGTTCAGTGGGGACAGAAACTCCCTAACAGACAAATGCTTTTTTTTTTTCTTTCCCCCCCAATCGCAGTTCTCATGTGATATCCTTTTTACCTCTTTTTAACCTCTGGTAGCTCCATTTTTCCTGTTGAGGCAAGTGACTATTCCAAAAGGTTGGAATATGGGATGTGAGTTTTTTTTGTTTTGTTTTGTTTTTAGAGCAGTAATGCATGTGGAAACCAATTATGCAATGTATGTTTCTAACCACCCCCTTTACACATTTAGGGCAGTGTTCCTTAGAGGCCGTTTGGTAGAATGGTTCAGAGCATCATGATTCCAGCACTGACACACTTGTGCCTGCAACCTTAGAATGTTTCTGTTTTAGTTTTCTTATCTCTAAAGAAGAGATGATAGGTTTTGGTAAGAACTAAGTGAATTGATATATGTTACAACAGTTAATGTTGGAAACTGCCGTGTTGCATATTATTAACGTAATGTGATTGAAAAGATCCGGTGCCGGGAACAACCTTATAATTGCTAAGAAAACCCGAGAAAGTTTATGTATCTCATATGCCTGGGACACGATAAGGACTGTCAAAGAGTCAGCTATTACCCTTGAGTGCTGTGACTTTATCAACCTCACCAGAACTGTGTTGTGAGCTGTTTCTGTGTGGTAGAAGGTCTTGTGTCAGGATTATCATTCCTGTGTCAAGATTATCATTCTTTCTCTGTTTCTTCTTGCTTTGCTAAAGTATTTGTTCCACTGGCCACGTAGGGCCTTAGGGGGATATAGGTACACCCTTCGGGACAGCTGGTCCGTGCCCCATGAGTTCAGTGTTGGGGGATGCATAGCCCTGCCTTTGTAATTCTTTCTGTGACAGGCAGCTAGAAGATGGTGTACCTGGTGGTGGAAGAGAAGCTCCTGGCTCTGATACCTCTTTCTAGCCTTGTGTCTGGCTGGTTATTTAGCCTCTTTAAGCTTTAGTTTTCCTCCTTTGTAAAATTATATTATTAATACCTGACTCAAAATGCTGCTTGGTGTTGTCGGGGAGGATATGTGAGGGTGGGGACACTACTCTTAGGCATGGATGCAGATAGAGAGGGCTGACTGTGTTTTTTTCGTGCTAATGTTTTTACTTTGAAAACGACCAAGTTGCCTATGACTTGTATAATCAATTGTGTCAATGGGATGCATTCTGATCTAACTGCATGTGCATATTCAAGGGTGTTTCTCTCTCAGTGTGTAGTCAACAGTCACAGATTCCTTCCTCAAATCCAAAGGTGAGCCAGAATTCTTATCACTGACTTCAGATGTGGTTGGCCTGTTATAAATCCTTATTTTTGAAATTTAAGTGTTTTGTTTTTGTTTTGAGATGGAGTCTGGCTCTTGTCACCCAGGCTGAAGTGCAGTGGTGTGATCTCAGCTTATTGCAATCTCCGCCTCCCGGGTTCAAGCGATTCTCCTGCCTCAGCCTCCTGAGTAGCTGGGATTACAAGTGCCTACCACCACACCTGGCTAATTTTTGTACTTTTAGTAGAGACAGCATTTTTACCACGTTGGCCAGGTGGCTCTCCCGAGCTCAGGTGATCCGCCTGCCTCCGCCTCCCAAAGTGTTGAGATTACAGGCATGAGCCACTGTGCCTGGCCGGATTTAGGGTTTTATGAAACCCAAAACTGCAGAAACATTTTATTCGTTTGTTCTTTAGGAGTTAACGCTGTCCTTTTCTGAGTGTAACCTGCAGTTCTGTGCTCTTTCCTTGATTCTTGCTAGTGATAAAGCATGAGACCCTTGCAGACCAACTTCCCATTGCCCCATAAGGCCATTTGTCCAGATGTTCCTCCCTTGCCATTAACACTAACATTTTAGAGCGGCTGATGCCCGCACAGGCCGTGGGGCTAGTAATCATCAGGTCTGCCGTCCTTTCCTCAGTGCCTTTTGGGGCCAAGAGGGCCAAGAAGCCATTTTTCAATGACAAAAACCATTCATCCTGATTTATGGTCTTTCTGTTGTCCTGACCTTTATATTCTCATAAAGATCTTACGGCCTTTTAATCTTTAGTGTCGTATGTTAGCAGGAATGTATGTAAGAAATTTGCGTAAAGGGCAGTTATATCCAAGTCTGTTGTTTTATCACTGCACATAATGCATTCACACTTGTAGATCATGAGGAGAGTGGCAACCAAGTGGTAATTGGTGAGAAAAATATTACAGAATTTAAGTTCTTCTGTAGAAAAGGAAGAAGATGTGATTGGCTTTAAACATTCTATTTCCAGGTTTCTGTTATACTTGTGATCAAAGTGAAAGAGATTTCATTGTGTGAACGTTCCAGAAGGGTTTTACAAAGCCTGTAAACCAGTAGAATTTGCTTATGATACTGGAGTTTCGGAGTACAGAGCCAGCTGAAGGTTCCGTCTCTTGCATCCCAGGTTGACGTTTGCTCCCTGTGCGAGTGAGCTGCTGGCTGGAGGCAAGGTGATAATGGGGCTTTTGCTCACCTAAGCTGTGTTCTTGCAGCTTTCCCTAGTTTTCCGCGGATGCTGTAGCTAAGTTAGTGCGCTGTTTTGGCCCAGGGCAAACCGGGTTACAGCACTCACACATGCTACATTAAAATCCATTTGAACTGTTGGCACAGGTTGGCAGACATTCCATTGTTTTCAGACAATAGTGACTCAAAGTTGAACTGGCTCCAGGGAGCAAGTGTGGCTTTTGTACAGTAACAGGGATTTAATGCCAGCCAATTGATGGAGTCTGTGTCTTGCCCAAGTAAGGGATGCCTTGTAATGACATGAAGCGTACATTTAAATATCTGGCTTGAGATCAGAAACTTGCGGTGGATCTCTCTTCCCTTGCTTAACACATTTCTTCTTTATTTACAGTGACTCTCTTTCTCTCTCTTTTTTTTTTTTTCCCCTTTCATTTGTTTTGGGGTGTGGACAGGAAGAAGGTATTTTAATTTGGGGGTTAATTCGGTCCCATCTTCAGGGTCTTCTGTTCATTCTTTTCCTTTGTTGCCTTGCTAGCAGATGTTTCAGCTGACTTTCTGTAATGGTCCTTGTCTAGATTTTTCTCTTTCAAGGAGGTTAGGCCTTCCGAACTGTATTATTTTAGCTCATACATTGCATAATCCCAGGATATCTTATAACTTTTGCTGGATGCCAAGTAAGGACTCCTGTTTCATACACATCTAATAATCTAATAATACACATCAGGATTCCCTCTTGTGTTTGGATGAGGTGCCTTTATTAGCATGGGTAATTGGCAAGATAGGGGCATCTGGTTCTGGGTGGCGCTTGCAGACAGGTAAAAGTAGAAGGCCAGCTTTGTCAGCTTTCTCTAAAAATTTTTTTTTTTCACGTGTGGATCTTTGCCATTGCAGCAAGAGCTTTCGAAAAGATCATCCTTCTTATATTTGCATAACTCCTTTCTCTGAAGAACGCAAAGCACTTATATACTTTATTCAAAATACTTCAGCAAGTCCTGGAGGGCGAATAAGAGGAAGCAGCCAGCCGGTCTATAGTTCAGGGAATTGAGGCCCAAATGGGGTTGGTGAGCAGAACTAGAAATCAAAATCAAGAGTGTGCATGGAGTGAGGGTATTAAAAACCTTACGATCAGTTTTTCAGACCTTCCGTGAGGGTCTCTTCAGGAAACTTGTGTCAGCTTCTAAATATGCGAACAAAGCTTTTGGGGAACGTTGTTTAGGACAAGCTCCCTGGAGGTATAGATGTGAATTCCCCTAGGAAATTGTAGCTCTCCACCTTTCAAATTGTTACCGGATTGCTGTTAAATATGTTTCTAAAGTAACTTCTTTTGCCCATATCTTTTTCATCCCTCACTGGGAGCAAATCTTACCTTCTCAGGGATGAGGTGACCCTAAATCAAAATAACAGCCTTTGGATTTAAAGATTTTGCCTGCCGTGGTGTGAAAACACTTTTCTGTAGGCCGTTTAACTTTCGGAGTATGTGTATACAAATCAATATATTTGTCTGTGTTCATTAATGTAAAGCTATTTGTATCTGAGCACAATACAGTTTCCTAATGTGGTTCACAGTGATGAATGCTTTTTTTCTCTCCTTAAAGAAACTAGTCCAATTATTTCTTTTAATTGGGGACGGTGTGTGGAGGACTTCTATACATCGAACTTTCTGTCTTTTTCTCTCTTATGTTCACAGGGTTTAATCTTTCCCTGTGAGAGTGAATATTTTTTTCCTTTCCTCTTCTCTCCCTTTCTCGAATCTTACAAATTAAGACAAAAGATAATTACTTGGAGGAGTAAAACTGGCAGGTTCCCACGACACTTAAAATTAATGAGCTGTTGAGTACAAAATATACCCTGTCTTTGGCTCTGTCGGTGTTGCCCAGTCCTCCCCCTGCCCCCTTTACTTCCCGTTTAACACATGATTTGACTTTCTGGCTTTGTTTGCCATTTGGGCATATCGCCGCTCTAAAACAGCATGATGGTTACAAAAAGTGGGTTTACTTGAAAACGTTCTCTTTGTTTGCAAATCAAAGTTAATTTGATTCAGTTTTTAATTTCTGTATGTTTGAAAACTCTTCTGTTTCCAGATATCTTATAAAAATATTGTTTAGTAGAGTACCTTGCTGAAGTCCTCAGGGCAGCCAGTTTGGTTCATTATGTAACTTTCACCTGCTTCCCTCACCCCTCCGGTTCCCCTTTCCTAAAATCCTAGTATTTTAGGATTGTTTTGCTGTCCATAGTATTTTCCTGAGCAGTAGGTTTTGTGACCTCAAAATAACAACCAAAGAGTTGTGCATCTGGTTTCAGGTACGGATACTGCAAAGAAGGATCTGTTTTTTTCAGATCAGAAAGATACTGCTGGCTAACCACTGTTACACTCTGGGACTGTCTGTGAAAGTCCCAGCTTAGCAACTGGCCTTGCCCTGCCAAGTGATGTATCACTGTAATGAAAAATAATCATCGTCTAAAACCAAACACTTATTAAGAGTTACATTATTTGACCTTTTTGTTAATCTCGTTAATGTCTTACTAAGTAGGATACAGCCATATTATGATTGCTTCTGTATTCATCTTTTGAGTGTTGCAGTACATAGTTTGGTTGATGTATATGAAGAAAATCAGCTTGGGATAGACATGTATGTACATGGGAAATGGCCTTCATAGATGATTTCAGTACTTGATAGGATAGCAGGCTCTACAAGTGGTAGTTTCCTACAGGTCATTTCCTCTGGGAATCTGTACCTTTATCAGTGAACTTTTCATACTGTTAGATGAATATCCGTTGGTTTGTCTTTTTCTTTGAATGAACCTTTAACCCATGCGCTATTTTCTAGCATAGCCTGTGTTGTTCATTTGAAAATAATGGTTCACTGAGTTCTTGTTAGCATCTTTGGTAATAAACAAGGGTACATCATCAAAGAATCTCTGTCAAACTCATGATGGCAGATACTGGTTTTCTGAAGTTCTAATTTTTGCCTGAAAGCATGAATTCTGTCATTGGCAGCAATGACTATTAGTTACTTGCCTTGAATAGACAGGCTTGCTTTGTTCGTTTTTGGAAAAACCTAGTAACTAAGTGAAGACTACAAATAACGAAGTCCGAAGAACTATATTGCGTTGGTCCTTCTTGAAGTAAAAATAACATCCTGGCCGGGCGCGGTGGCTCAAGCCTGTAATCCCAGCACTTTGGGAGGCCGAGACGGGCGGATCACGAGGTCAGGAGATCGAGACCATCCTGGCTAACACGGTGAAACCCCGTCTCTACTAAAAAATACAAAAAAAAAAAAAAAAAACTAGCCGGGTGAGGTGGCGGGCGCCTGTAGTCCCAGCTACTCAGGAGGCTGAGGCAGGAGAATGGCGTGAACCCGGGAGGCGGAGCTTGCAGTGAGCCGAGATCTGGCCATTGCACTCCAGCCTGGGTGACACAGCAAGACTCCGTCTCAAAAAAAAAAAAAAAAAAAAATCCTATGAAAAAAAGGGGCTAGCCCCAAAACTTACACAGTCACACAAGTGCTTTTCCCTAGAGATGATCATTGTATTTCTGTATATAGGAGAAGTGCTTTATGTATAATAGCATTTTGTCACACAAGGTGTATGTGCTCAGGGGCCATGATTCAGTCATACTCACTGTTTATATGACTTTATCAAGGTCATTCTTAAGTGAAACTGGCTCTCTTTTTTAACTGCTACTAATCCATGGTAGCAGGGATGAAATGCATATTAGATTAGTGTACAGTAGTTTGGTGCCATTGCCTTTGTTTATGCTAAGGTACCGGTGATTTCACCTGTATTTAAAAAATATATTTTGTTGAGATATAATTCACACATCATAGAATATACCCATTAAATGTACTGTAGCATGTATCAGTACTTCATTTCCTTTTTATGGCTAATACTTCATTGTCTAGATATACCACTTTATGCTTATCTAAATAAGTATCATGTGGATCTTCGGGGATTTCCCCCAATTTTTAACAATTAGTAATAATTCTGCTATGAATATTTGTGTACAAGTTTTTATGTGGACATATTTTTTATTTCCCTTGTGTACATTCCTGGAAATGGAATTGGTGGGTCATATGGGAACTCCTATGTTTCTCCTTTTGAGGAACTATCTGAAAAGGAGAAACCATTTTGCATTTCTGCCAGCAGTGTGTGAGGGTTACAGTGTCTCTACATCCTTGCAATCAGTCGTCATTATCCATCTTTACGGTATGATAATCATCCTAGTCGATATAAAGTGGTGTATCTCATTGTAGTTTTGATTTGCATTTCCGTTATAGTTAGCCTACCATTTTTCGTGCCTTCAGTGAAGATGTCTCCCCACTGTAAAGGCAAATAATGTCTTTGTATTATTATGAAATAGCTTCGACCCTAGCAGATCTCCTGCAAGGGTTTCTAGGTCCACTTAAAGGGTCTGTAAATCTCCGTTGAAATCCACTGATCTGGTCACGTGTCACCGGTGGAAAACCGGGAGGTGTGTTCAGTGTTCTCCTTTGAGATCCACTGATCTGGCCACACGTCACCGGTGGAAAACCCGGAGGTGTGTTCAGTGTTGTTCTCCTTTGAGATCCACTGATCTGGCCACACGTCACCGGTGGAAAACCGGGAGGTGTGTTCAGTGTTGTTCTTTGAGATCCACTGATCTGGCCACACATCACTGGTGGAAAACCCGGAGGTGTGTTCAGTGTTCTCCTTTGAGATCCACTGATCTGGCCACGTGTCACCGGTGGAAAACCGGGAGGTGTGTTCAGTGTTGTTCTTTGAGATCCACTGATCTGGCCACGTGTCACCGGTGGAAAACCGGGAGGTGTGTTCAGTGTTGTTCTCCTTTGAGATCCACTGATCTGGCCACGTGTCACCGGTGGAAAACAGGGAGGTGTGTTCAGTGTTCTCCTTTGAGATCCACTGATCTGGCCACGTGTCACCGGTGGAAAACCGGGAGGTGTGTTCAGTGTTGTTCTCCTTTGAGATCCACTGATCTGGCCATGCGTCACTGGTGGAAAACCGGGAGGTGTGTTCAGTGTTGTTCTCCTTTGAGATCCATTGATCTGGCCACACGTCACCGGTGGAAAACCCGGAGGTGTGTTCAGTGTTGTTCTTTGAGATCCACTGATCTGGCCACGTGTCACCGGTGGAAAACCGGGAGGTGTGTTCAGTGTTGTTCTCCTTTGAGATCCACTGATCTGGCCATGCGTCACTGGTGGAAAACCAGGAGGTGTGTTCAGTGTTGTTCTCCTTTGAGATCTATTGATCTGGCCACGTGTCACCGGTGGAAAACCCGGAGGTGTGTTCAGTGTTGTTCTCCTTTGAGATCCACTGATCTGGCCACGTGTCACTGGTGGAAAACCGGGAGGTGTGTTCAGTGTTGTTCTCCTTTGAGATCCACTGATCTGGCCACGTATCACCGGTGGAAAGCCGGGAGGTGTGTTCAGTGTTCTCCTTTGAGATCCACTGATCTGGCCACGCGTCACCGGTGGAAAACCGGGAGGTGTGTTCAGTGTTGTTCTCCTTTGAGATCCACTGATCTGGCCATGCGTCACCGGTGGAGTTCTCCTTTGAGATCCACTGATCTGGCCACGCATCACTGGTGGAAAACTGGGAGGTGTGTTCAGTGTTGTATTTCTTTTTGCTCAGGCAGGTGATTTGCTGCTCCTCTTTTTCCCATGAAAGTGACACTGGCAAGCGTTAGGAGGCACCTGGCTGCGCTGGACTTTGTCCCCAGACTCTGATTCATGGTCTGGCATGAGTCGGAGATGTAACAGGCATGGTCAGTGTGGACTAGTTAATGACCCAGAGGAGTAGGAGGTTGTATTGGGTCTTACTGAGACCAGCGTTTGTCTGCATTGAAGGCCTTCTTTATACTCTGCAGGGAGGGATATGAAGCAATTGAGATTTGCCCACAATCTGATTGTGCAGTAACCTGAGATGACGCTTTTAAACATGCAGTAATAATGTCTCCCAAATACTGTGTGCCTACTGAACCCCAGACATTGTGGTACATGTTCTACCTACAGGAACATCTGCTATCCCCAGTCTGTAGATGGGAAAACTAAGGATTAGATAACTTGCCCAGCTGCAAACAACAGAGCTGGGAATGAGCTGCAGATACTGTTTTGAAGGGTGGCAAACCTATACAATAATATTTTGTTAACTGAATAAAGAGAAGTAATTATAGAACTGGTGCTTCTTCATAGCAGGCCTCACCTTGAGACATGTCTTAATGGCAGGAGAAAGCACAGAGAAGTATGGAGGAGTATTGGAGATTAAAAAAAAAAAAACCAGTTACTTCCTGTGCTATATTTTAATAAGCTGTGTTCACTGCTTTAGAAAATTGGTGAACAGTCAAGAATTGCCTAGATTCATGTTCCCTTGGCTTGATTTTTAATCACATTGAAGTATGACTTCTTACGGATGTTGCTTTTAATTTGTCTTGAAAGCTAGCACAGATACTGCCAGCTTGGGCATGATTGATGGTTTCTGACAATGGGTAGTTACTTAGACTTAGAATAAATGCCAACCATTTGAAACTCTCCATTTTCTCTGTAACTGAGAGTATCCAGTAGAATCTTGTACAACATTGGATTGTATCCCGTATTTTGACGTGGCCTGGTCTTTCCTTCAGTATTTTAAAATCTATTCATCACTGGTGCTGGAACAAACTTTGAGATAAAGGTTCACAACTGACAATCCATACAGGGAAAATGTGAAATCTCCATCTTATACCATGACAATTGGACTAAAGAATTAAATCCAAGCAGTTTAATTATAAAACAATTAGAAGGAAACTTAGAAGATTATTTCACCATTTGAAAGCATGGGTGGTAGAATGAAGAAATGTTGATGAAAGGGTGCGTGCAAAGTTGGTTCGAGGGGAGGAAGAAAATCTGTAGATCTGGACAGCCTTGTGACTGGTCACTAATAATGTAGTGTATACTCCACAGTTGCTTATCTTAAATATTCTTAGCACAAAAGTGTATAAGGAGATTGGATATGGTAATTAGCTTGGTATAATCACTTTATACCTCTATTAAAAGGTCATATACTATAAACATACCATTTTAATTGTTATACTTTAATAAAACCGGGAGAAAATGTACAGAAGGATACGTTAAGCATTAAAGTAAGAAACTGAAATTTGTTAGCAGATTTGGCACCACAGCAAATGGAAAAGTAAATGGCAACAGAACGATATTTGCAGTTTATAGGGCATTAATGTAATTTAAAGGACTCCTAAAATTCAATGTGAGATTGAATGGCGGGGAAAAGGGAGTCTTCAAAAAGGACAGATAGGTAAGATGTTTTTCAGCTGTGTAGAGGAGGAAAGATTTGATTTCTCCTTCTGCAAGCCAATAGGAAGAGATTTACAGTTCAAAGGAGGAACAGTTTTCCCTTTCATCTGCTGCTGTGGGGGTGGGGGATTCTGCCTCAAGTTCTGCAAGTCCTGGTTGGGGTGGGGATGGCCTGGAGTTGCTCCAGTGAGTGCCGGATGGATGAGTGGACACAGTAACCTTTTGAAAACTCCCTCCGGCAGGATGATGGCTAAAAGATCACTATAGCTTCCCCTTGCTGATCTGCCTAAAGCAACCCAGGAGCAGGGTTTGCTTCCTCCTTCCCTGAAGAAACAGGCCCTGTCTGGACTGTTTGTGGGGAGTCTAGGCCTGTGGGTTCCAGAGAAATGGATGTGAAAGGCTCGTTTATTCCATGGGGAGGGGCGGTAAAGCAGAAGGATAAACCCATAACATTGGTATTTCTGATTTTCTGTAGAAACCCCGAGCATCCCTGTTCTCTTTTTGAAGTCTCTGCCTCGTGTGTAGGAAGCACCATGCACACTGGAAATTCTCACTTGTAGCCACCTGGGGTTTGGGGAGGGATGGGGTGGGCTTGGGAGGCAGGCTGACTTCATGTGCCAGGGATAGGTGGCATGGCCTGTGCCAGGCACTTACCCCCTCCATCTGTAAGTGTCCTGTCCAGTAGGGTTGTTCTGAGGATTCAGAGGCTCAGTGTACTTCAGGGCTTTAGCATAGTTCACCTGGCTTATAGGAAGCACTTAAGAAATATTAGCTATTAGCTTTTATTGCTGTTGTTGAATTTAGGAATAGAAAATGGATCTGGCTCAAAGCTCCATCACCCCTTTCTTCATCTCTGTTGTCACTGATATGTCAGATAAAGCAGCTCTGCCCCCAACCCATGCATGGCAGTAGCTCTCTGGCCTCAAAAAATGCATCTCTTTTAAATCTGAGAATAGACTTTCTTTTTTCTTTTCTTTTCTTTTTTTTTCTCTTCTCTTCTCTTTCTTTTCTTTTCCTTCCTTCCTCCCTTCCCTCTCTCCCTCCCTCCCTCCCTCCCTTCCCTCTCTCCCTTCCTTTTGTCACTCTCTGTCACCCAGGCTGGAGTGCAGTGCCATGATCTAAGCTCACTGCAAGCTCCGTCTCCCGGGTTCACACCATTCTCCTGCCTCAGGTGCCCGCCGCCATGCCCGGCTATATATATATATTTGTGTATATATATATATATTTTTTGTATTTTTGTAGAGATGGGGTTTCACCATGTTAGCCAGGATGGTCTCAGTCTCCTGACCTCATGATCCACCCGCTCTGGCCTCCCAAAGTGCTGGGGTTACAGGCGTGAGCCACGGTACCCAGCTGAGAATATACTTCCTTATTCTGGATCCCCTGTCTTTATATTCCAGGTGGTCATGTTCTTGGAATGAGACTGTGTTAAAAGTTTAAGTTCTTTTTCGTCAGGCATGATGTTGATACTTTGAGGGGTGCTGGAGTTTTCTGGTAGGGAGTTTTTAAAGAATGGATTTTTCCGTTGTTTTAGCTAAAGCACAAAATTCTTAATGGTTAGGGTTTTAAATTTAATTTTGTCTCTTGATGTTTAGGCTTCTTCCCATCATCTGCGTTCAGGTGCTGGCTGTTTTTTTTTTTTTTTTTTTTTTTTTTTTTTTTTTTTTTTTGAGAACATCTGACATTTGATGGTTGATTCTTTTTGACTTCAGGGAGTAGAGGTGTATTAGTCCATTCTTTATAGGTATTGCTATAAAGATAGTACCTGAGACTGGGTAATTTATAAAGGAAAGAGGTTAAAGGAACTCACAGGCTGGGGAGGTCTCAGGAAACTTACAGTCATTGGGGACGGCGAAGGGGAAACAAAGCACATCTTACGTGGCAGCAGGAATGAATAGAGCGTGAGGTGGGAAACACTTTTAAACCATCAAATCTCATGAGAATGCACTTGCTATCGCGAGAACAGCATGGGGAAAACTGCCTCCATGATCCAGTCACCTCCTTCCAGCTCCCTCCCTCACACATGGGGATTACAGCTGGACATGAGATTTGGGTGGGGACACAGAGCCAAACCATATCAGTAGTTTGCGTGGTAGTGGTCAAGGTAGTTACTTTTTTCTTGTTTTCTCCTTCCTTTCTAGTTTTCAATGGTTCCAGCAGGTCAACACGGGAGAAGGAACCTGTTCAAAAACACAAAAGCAAAGAGGCCACTCCCGCGAAGGAGAAGCACAGCGATCACCGGGCTGACAGCCGCCGGGAGCAGGCTTCAGCGAACCACCCCGCAGCGGCCCCCTCCACGGGTTCCTCGGCCAAGGGGCCCGCTGCCAACCATCACCACCCCCCTCTGCATCGGTCGGCTCAGGACTTACGGAAACAGGTAAAGTCCGGCAGGGGTGCCCACATGTGTGCCAGACCCCAGTTTCCCACTTCACTTCACCAAGCTCAAAATTCATCTTCAGAGGGCTCAAGAAGCAGGAAGTGATGCTCAGAAGCAAGACAGGGAGAGACAGAGCACACGTTTGCACGGGCTGCAGGCGCCTGCACCTTTTGTTCTGTGAAGATCCATCAGTTGGATTTGCATTCATCCCGGGGTGCCAGTGCATTCACCAACTGCATTCACCCAGAAAGGGCACTCACTTCCTTACTTAAGCCTTCTCCCTCCCACCCACCCACCCTGGGCTCCACATGAGCGGTAGAGTGGCAGGGAACATGTTTTTCTTAGGTTAGGTTTTGAAATAGGCCTGCAAATGGCATAGTTCTGTTAGTGGATGATCCTGGTCTACTTTTCCATTTTTTTTGATGTGACAAGTTACCATTTCACCACCTGGCCTTTGAAGCAGAATATGTGCATGCTGTGTGCACTGCCGAGCAGTCTGTGGAATTGGGTGTGGCTGGGTGGCACCTCTTCCACTGAAGGCATTTGAGTCCCAGGCCGTAGCATCCACAGAGTGCAGGTAGATGCCACCCTGACCACCACCTTGCCCCTGCCTGTCCCGCCCTGCCCCCCTTGGCCCCCTGGCCCCCAAGAGGGCCACAGATAAATGCCAGTCCTGGTCAGGCAGTTTTGAAGAATCCCTCAGGGCTTGGCCATTATTGCTGTCCAGATGTTCCCATTCCTGGATATTGATTTCTCACAACCCTAGGGATGAGTAGTGGGGATGAAGGCAGGTTCCTGCATGCACACAGCTGAGGGCTTGTCCCCCGGACAGGTGGCATTTCACTGATTCCTCGTGCTCCTGTTCCCCACTCCATTTTAACATCCGCTGAGTCATGGGATCATGGATGAGCTTTCCTCACAGAGTTAAACATACAGTGTTAAAATCTTCCCCAGAAAAACTGGAGGCTCTGATCCTTAAAGTAGCTTCAGAGGAAGTTATGGAGGGGATAGAAGGGATTTCCTGGCTGGCCGTGTTGCAGAGTGACTAGCATGGTCATTGTGTACATGGTTACTGTGGTGTGAACATACTTGACTTCATCTTGTGGTGGAGGTGGTCTTTCTCATTCTTGGTGATGTTGTGGATATTTCTCTCTGAATGTGAACATGTGACTGTAGTCACACACAGGCAGACAGGTATGTGTGCATGCACACGTGAACCTTTACCTAGCAAATAGTATGCAGTTGGTGGGGAGGTGGGCATGGCAAGAATACCCACCACATTGATGTTTTCACAGTCCACACACACCTAGCACGTATTAAACACTGGCCACTGTTGCCAAAACAGACCTCAGTTTTCCCAGAGGCAACAGGCATGGTGTGGAATTGGGCCATATCATGCGCTCACCTGGTGTCTGTCAACCGTTGGACCCCCGATTGTCAGCACTGGAGGCACAAAGCCCAGGGACGCACCGAGCTTTGGTCCTGGGTCTGTGATTCTTCACTCCTGTTCCTAATGCTTTTGGTCTGAGGGAGACGTGTACAGAACTCTGCAACCTAAGGTTTTTGCTCATGAAAGAGAACAGAATTAGAAGCAACCCAGAGAGAAAGAAAGACAGTGATTACACCATGTGACTGCATCCTGTTTTCCCAGGATCCTAGAGTAGGGTTAAGTTGATTGTTTGTTTTTGTTTATCTTCTATTCATCCCACTTTGCTTTTTTGAGTTTTTTGAGTTTACTTGTGGTAAAATTCTAATGGGCCACATCAGAACTTAAGGCCATATCCAGGTGAGCTTCCAGATCTTGCCTTTCTGCCCTGAGAACCCATCATCGGGATGGCGAGGCAGGAATGAAGGGTGGCAGAGGACCTGAGTCATGTACATGTGACTGTTCACATTCTCATGCACGGACAGACATGGGTGCACACACCCTCTTGCGCGGTCACGAACGGGGGTGCGTGGGATACGCCTGTCGTCTCAGCTGGTCAGAGCTCACTCTCAGCACTTGCCCTTCATTCAGTTCAAGGTTTCCCTTTGTTAAGGGGATGAGAGGAATTAGCACAGTTGGACAGCGTAAAGAGCTGAGGAGGAACAGCAAGTACCGCCTTAGCCTGGGATGGCCCTGCCTGCCTCCGTGCTCCATGGCATGTTTGTGTGACCTGTTCCCTGTGCAGGATCTGAGGTGCAGGAAAGAGGTCCTGGGGTGCCTCTCACACAGCAGTCCTCTGAGTTAGTGCAGGAAGCTCAGCTGCTTCCAGGGCTCAGGGTAGAGTCCTTGCAGGTAACGCCATATGCTCATGCAGGGCAGGGATCCTCTCCTGTCACCCTTTCCCCACTTTCTCCCTCTTCCCTCTCCTCCTGCCTCCCTGTTCCAGTCTAACCAGCCCAGATGGGATGACCCATGGCTCTAGATTCTAATTTGGCTGTGACCCTGACCTTCAATGAGTCTTGAGATGTGATATTTAACCTTCCTGGGCCCTGTTATTCTTTTGGAGCCAGTCTTACCAACTCCTTGCACAGGGACATTGTGAGAAATAAAAGGGAAATTTTCAAACCTCCAGATCCTATTAGTTAAATACTCTGAAAATAAGGTCAATAAAAGCAAATTGTAGATTCCCTTGTGACTGCTTGATGCAAATGATTAGACTGTGACCTTTCATCTTTTCAACTGCATGAAAGATGTGGGCCCAGAGGATACTCTGATCTTTCATTTCAAATATGATATTTAGGGGTTTTTTTTGGTTATTGTTCAGCTTAAAAGAAAGCATAAATGAGACTGTATGAAATGTGGAGGGATATAATTTTTAGGGGGTGCTGCTGAGAAGTCCCTTTGCCCTGCTTGCTCTAATGAACTGTGTAGGGGCACACACCTGTCTGCCGAGTCTAAAACCACTTCCCCTCCTGCATACTGGGTAATACTGTCTGATAGTGTGTGCCATTTATGGAGTCCCTAGAACCTGAGAGTTAGAACACACCAGTGCATACACCTTTTTCTTGGTGAGAGGGCTCTGACCGACCGTTTACTCTCGATAATACCAAATGAGCTGTCTTTGTCATGGAATGCATGTGCCTGTAAAACATTGCAGTTGTCACAGGGCTGGGATTGCCCCTGGGTAATAATTTGGTTGTCTGGTAAAGGGTCTCGCCAAGGAGCAAATGGTGTTTTTCTGTTGCTTTCCTGCAGTAGTACATCTGCTTACATGCGGTGACAGAAAGTAACAAGTTTAGGGGATGGTGCAACAAACGAGCTTTATTCCTAGCAAGGGTTTTGAAGTATTAGTTTTCCAAGAGAGTCATGAGCAGGTTTTGTACTTGTATAGAAATCTGTGTGGTTTATAAGCCAGGATATTGGACCAGATGTGGCCACATGTGATTCTCATTTCTTATGCTGAGGCTGAGTGTGAGAAGAAAATGATCAACTGGCTCATCCGTGGGTTTTGCAGGACCTTACACTGAGCTAGGCCACCGTCACTGAAGAGGTTTCCATATGAAAACGGACAGGCGTTGCAGAAAAGTCCTGCCTTGGTAAGATTCAGAGAGCGCCAAGGAATTGAGAATATTCTTTTAAAGTTCTGGAAAATACGACTGTCGAGAAGGAAACCTAGAAAATCGTATTAGTTTTTAAAAATGTTTAAGGTTTTCTTCTCATGACATCATTTTGTCATTTGAACTGCACTTGCTGGTGGTGTGGTATTTGTGACTCACTTACATTGCCTTCAATGGGAGGAGAGGTTGTAGGTACATCTAGATTTCCTGGTAGAACCCAGGCATCTCTTTAGAGCATGTTCCCCTTGGCCTTGGATAGAAGGCTCCTGCCCACGTGCTGCTGCGGTCAGTGTTTGAGCAGGCTGCTCCTCCCCTTCCATAACTCACTGTCTGTCCAGTGCATTTTGCTTCTGTTCAGGCTCTTTGTTTTTGATTCAAGTTTGAAAGTGCAAATGGACTATACCCAGCCACCAACTGTTTCTCTCTCTGGGCTCTGGCTCTGTTTTGAAAGGCTGGCAGAGGCCTCGGCTCAACGGCTCCCTCTCGTGGGAAAGAAGAGCGTGCCAGTGAATCTGAGGTTGAACTGAGGACAGCATCGTAATCTTGAGCGACTACAACATTTTTGCTTAGTTAACCAAAAACATCAGAGTCATTTCTCATCTTCTGCTCTGCCTTGGAACTGCATGTTTCTCCTTTTCATCTGTCATCATATTGAGTTGATTTAAATATTGTGTGTGTCGATGGTGAGGTGGAGAAAAACCAATAAGGGTGGAGGGGAGGGATTTTATATTCTTAAAGCAAGCACACAGAGTGTGGACCGGGTACAGTTTTTTAAGATGGAATTTCCATTATTAAAAACAAAGGTAGGAACGTTTGATGTCCCAGGCTTTCATATCTCTCACCTTATATCCCTTGTGCAAGAAGAATGAGATATTGTTGCAAGTACTCATCTGGCTGAATGTAACTTGAAAATGCTCTCAACCTTGCCTGTTAAATTGAAACCATTCTTTTATGACTAGGAGGGGTTGCTCTAATACCTCATGGCCGTGTGCCTGGGATCAAAGACACGAGCGACGGATGGCTGTGGGTCAAGGAGCACACGCTGCAGACACCTCACTTTCTGCAGAGCTGGGTTGGGGGTAGGGGGCAATGGGCCAAGAAGCCAGAAATCCACAACAGAGCTGAGAGAAGGAGCAGCTTCAAGCGCCGCTCAGCTGAAATGTATTGTCATTCAGTGGAGGGCCCTGCTGTAGCCCACCACGGCGCTAATTCCTCAGCGAGCTCAGATGACTTCTTGTGTGTGCTCTTACGTGGAATCCCTCAGGACGGGCAGCAGTGACCTTCCTTGTAGTGCACTGGCTGCATAACTGGGGTTTTAATTGATACAGATAGAGGTGGGTTGGGGGAGACCTTCGATAGCAAGGTAAGACAATGCCTTCCTCCATTCTTTTGTTTTCTTTTGTACTGATTAAGCGTTGGCTCCTTAGAGACAAGTCCAGGCCAGGAAAAGGGGTGTCTTTTTGTTAGATTGGTGGGTCCCGGGTTTCCCCACAACGGTGGTGCTGGCTGAGTTGTTGGTTCTGTTTTATTTCTCCCTTTTAGGACACATGGAGCAGCTTGAGGGGGCAGGACTGCTTCGCGTGTTAGCTTGTCAGCTCCTCTGTGGCCTCTCGTGGTGGGCCTAGAACACGGACCCTCCGGGTGTCGAGGGGGAAGACAGCCAGTAACACTTGCCCTTTTCAGTCTTTGTAATTTATTTGTTTGAACTTCGCTGTTCTGTGTTGTGGGTGAGATCCGTCTAGTCGTTGAGCTTGTTACATGGGCGTGCGTGTGTGATATCTGGGTGGATACTGTTGAAGATAACTGTTATAATAGTAAGAAGGAAAATAGTGCAACTCATTTTCTTATAAAGCAAGTTATTTGAATGTACACCTTGCCAATAATTCAGTATTTAGTTTTTCAGAAAGATGTAAATAAGGTGTTCCTTTTGCCATTGAAGATAGTGATATATAGAATTCAGCTGTGTAGAAAATTTACTTCCCTGTAGCATTGCTAGCCATGAACTCAGGTGCCCCCGAGAAGCCAGAATGGATGGAACCAAAGGCCTTACACTCTTACTTCAGATAGAATATGAGAGACATAGCGCTCTGGCATTTGCACAGGGGTGTTAGGGAAGGGCAGGGTGCATGGATTTGCGGCAACACAGCCATCTGGGGCTTTTAAACACCAATTAGTACAGAATCTAGAGGGAAGGGCTTTACATTATTTTGAAGCTCCCCCAAGGGTTTTAGGGGTGCCAGGTTTGGAAAACACTGAACTAAACCTCAGCAAGTAGTGGTGGCTGATGCCTGAACCTCACAGGAGTTGGTTATGTCTGGCACCGTCTGGAGTTTGCCATTTTGACTGGCGATTCCCCATCTGTAGGAAGAGATGATCACAGCTGCATCGTGTAGTCAGTCTCCTTAAGGAGACTCTTGTGCTGGGAATGGGGGTGAAACAGACTGCACCCCTACAGGTTAACAGGAGACTGAGCCAACTGTAGAGGTGTTGTCTTCCACTGTCTGAACCCGAGATAGAGCCCTTCACTGAGGTTCCTGACCCTACCCCCGCCCCCGGCTTTGTTGCTGGAAATAAAGATCAGCCCCAGCTGGAGTTTACTATTTGCTTTTGTTTTTCTAAATGTTTTGTCTTGTTTTGGTTTTAGTGGAAGCATTTGAAAGAACAATTAAAACTAGGAGATTTGCATTCCTCACTATACCTCCTCTTGCAGATTAATGGCACTTACCAGGGAATATTTCTGTCTGTTCTTACCCCTGGTTTTATAAGTCTGTTTTAAATTTATCATTGCCAGGTGCTTTTTTCCTCTCCAAAAGGGTTTCCCATTATTTATTCCAGACCCTGTCTGGCAGTCCCACTTTTTTTTTTAATAGGGTGACTCCTGGTTTAGGAGCCTGAGTGTGATTGCTGGGCCTTCCCTTCTGCCTCTTCATGGGGCCTGAGATCCTGGCTCCAAGAATGAGGTCTCCCTGGGGCTGGCTTCTAAGAGATGATGTCCTACCAAGAATTTGTGGCTTTGATTGGACTGTATTTAACTGGTGGCATATAGAGAAATACAGGTCTTAGTGGCTTCTTTCCTTTTCGATTTTTATAAACTTCACTGATACCTCATTCAGTGCTTCCAAGCGCGGTCCCCAGGTCAGCGCACAGCATCACCTGGGACCTGGTTAGAAACGCACATTCTCAGCCCCATCCCAGACCCTCTGACTTGGACGCTGTGCGGGTAGGGCCCAGTGATCTGTTTACATCAGCCCTGTAGGGGATGCTGAGAGCCGCTGGTTTGGATGCGTTTGGGAAGTTTCATCCCACACCCCACCCCCACTTGAGGTAACTGCTTATTCCTGGGCCAGGCCTAGGTTTAGTACAAAGGTCACTAAGACTCATTACCTGCCATCTGGGGACCTTCGTCCCCATGTGAGGGCAGCCTGCACAGCCTTGTGGTGGCACTGGTGTTTCAGTGCCCTCTTGGCCATCACTGCGTGAGGCCAGCTCTCCTGACCAGGAGGTTCAGGCTCCCCCGACCCTGGCATCTTCCTCTCAGGGGCTGTTGGGGAGAAGAGGGGGCTCGTGTTTCTGTTCCGTGTTTCTCAGTAATTGTGTGATTTTTAGGCTTCTTCCTTTGGAGATGGTGGTGGTTATAAAACCCTGAAGTCCCTGACTTTAAACTCATATCATAGGTGGAAAGTAATGCCCAAGTTGTTAAGTGGTGGGTCAGTGGCTACATCGTGACACGGAGAAGACATCTCCTCAAAACCAGCATGTCCGGCAGCAGCCCATTGGGGTCCCTTCATCATTCTTGTTTGAAGCCTGTGCATTTATGGTGTCTGCCATTGTCGCTCCCCATTTTCTGTGACATTTGTGTGTCCCAGGATTACCGTGGCGTCCAAGCTGTAAGACTGCCTCTGTTTGCCCAGGTCCCATAGAACCCAATGGAAAGTTTGTCCAGGGTGGGAAAATATGTGGGAAAGTTTGTAAAGGTTGGGAAAATATAGGAAGCACGTGTGCAGATGAGGGTTGGCATGTGTTGCTCACCAGTGAGGTCGGGGCATCCCTCTTCCATCCAGCCTGTTCCTGTCCAGGGCTTGTCTCCACAAGGAAAGCAGACGGCAGCTGCTGACAGTTTGCAGCCACACCTCCGGGCCCGGCCTGCCACCCGGAGCCAAACCACATGGGCACTGCTGTTCTTTTCCTTCCATAGTATTTTTGTTTTCCTTCTTTTTTTAGCCACATAGATTTCTAAATCCTGTGGGCAGGTCGTGCTGCTATGTGGAGCACAGAAATAGCAGACATGACTTTTCTTGGAACAGGGATGTGTGTGTGTGTCTGTCTCCACTTCCCCCAAGGAAGCAGGATCTTGCTGTCATCAACTCTTAGAAGCTCAGGACAGGTGATTGTCTGGCACGTGGGGAGGTCTTCATTGTGAAACACCAGATTTCCTGGAAGAGCCATGAGAACGTGAAAATACACACAGGAAACCCGGCTAGGAAGTGCCTGGGGCAGGCTGCATACTTTTGTGAAGAAGGATAGGTGTATAGTGGATTCCGAAAGTGGACATCGCTGCTTAATTCTTGGATGTGTATTTTGCTTCTCTTTGCTGGCATTTCCACATCTCTTCTTATCACAAACAGGCTGCTGGTGTTCTGTTCATCCCCAGCATCCAGGGCCCTTTCTCACGGGTGGGCCCGTCGTTTTCGTGGCAGGTACTAATTCTGCGTTTTTTTCCGCCTCTGCTTCTGCTGCTCCACAGGTTTCTAAGGTAAATGGAGTCACTCGAATGTCATCTCTGGGTGCAGGTGCAACCAGTGCCAAAAAGATGCGCGAGGTCAGACCTTCACCATCCAAAACTGTGAAGTACACTGCCACGGTGACGAAGGGGGCTGTCACATACACCAAAGCCAAGAGAGAACTGGTCAAGGACACCAAACCCAATCACCACAAGCCCAGTTCCGCTGTCAACCACACAATCTCAGGGAAAACTGAAAGTAGCAATGCAAAAACCCGCAAACAGGTGCTATCCCTCGGGGGGGCGTCCAAGTCCACCGGGCCCGCCGTCAATGGCCTCAAGGTCAGTGGCAGGTTGAACCCAAAGTCATGCACTAAGGAGGTTGGGGGGCGGCAGCTGCGGGAGGGCCTGCAGCTGCGGGAGGGGCTGCGGAACTCCAAGAGGAGACTGGAAGAGGCACACCAGGCGGAGAAGCCACAGTCGCCCCCCAAGAAGATGAAAGGGGCGGCTGGCCCCGCAGAAGGCCCTGGTAAGAAGGCCCCGGCCGAGAAAGGTCTGCTGAACGGACACGTGAAGAAGGAAGTGCCGGAGCGCAGTCTGGAGAGGAATCGGCCGAAGCGGGCCACAGCCGGGAAGAGCACGCCAGGCAGACAAGCACATGGCAAGGCGGACGGCGCCTCCTGTGAAAATCGTTCTACCTCGCAACCGGAGTCCGTGCACAAGCCGCAGGACTCGGGAAAGGCCGAGAAGGGCGGCGGCAAGGCCGGGTGGGCGGCCATGGACGAGATCCCTGTCCTTAGGCCCTCCGCCAAGGAGTTCCACGACCCGCTCATCTACATCGAGTCGGTCCGCGCTCAGGTGGAGAAGTTCGGGATGTGCAGGGTGATCCCCCCTCCAGACTGGCGGCCCGAGTGCAAGCTCAACGATGAGATGCGGTTTGTCACGCAGATTCAGCACATCCACAAGCTGGGCCGGCGCTGGGGCCCCAATGTGCAGCGGCTGGCCTGCATCAAGAAGCACCTCAAATCTCAGGGCATCACCATGGACGAGCTCCCGCTCATAGGTAGGTCTGGGCTGGGGGGTGGGGGGAGTGTCCCTGCCTGCCCCAGATCCCTGCAGTTCCCTCACAGTCTTCACGTTCTCTTCCCTTGCAGAAGCTCCAGTTCGGCTCCCCTGTCTCGGGAGTAGTGGGCTTCTCAGCTCATTCCCCCTGCAGCCCTTCTTCCCAGGTCCTGGGCGTTGGTGGCAGGACAAGAATGGTATTGAGCTTGGATCTGGGGTGGGCCCCTTGCTTCCCCTGGGCTGTCAACTTCTACCCACAACTGCTGGAGTCAGAGCAGGGGCCAGGGGGTCAGTGGGGAACGCTGCCCCTCTGGATTCTGCTAGACTGCCACTGCAAAGCGCCACTGACTGTTGATCTTACAACAGACCTTCCTCACAGTTCTGGAGGCTGGAAGCCCAAGGTCTAGGGGCCGGCAGGGTTGGTTTCTCCCAGGGCCTTCCTCCTTGGCTTGTGGATGGCTGGTTTCTCCCTGTGTCCTCACAGGGTCCTGCCTCTGTGTGTGTCTGTGTCTTTGGATTAGGGCCCATCCTACTGACCTCATTC
Source organism: Macaca nemestrina (assembly GCF_043159975.1). Taxonomy (NCBI): domain Eukaryota; kingdom Metazoa; phylum Chordata; class Mammalia; order Primates; family Cercopithecidae; genus Macaca; species Macaca nemestrina. The sequence continues at coordinate 168,628,693 of NC_092129.1, read as the reverse complement.
TAACATAATTACCCCTTTGAAGACCCTGTCTCTAAATTCATTCATGTCCTGAGGTACTGGGGGTCAGGGCTTCAACATATGAATTTGGAGGGTGCACCATGCAGCCCATAGCCCTCTAGGGTCCTGCAGGACATTTTTTATCCTGCTCAGCCTTGTCTCTTCTTCTTCTTCGTTTTTCCTTGAGCTTCAGTTTCTCTGGCGATGTTGTCAAGGCCACAGGTCAGGGGATCTGTTGACATTTTTTCTGAGACTAGGTGCAGCTCTGGCTGGGGCTGTTGCAAACTTGTCACAGTGGATCCTTAGCGAATGCATATTTGGGCTGTCATGTAGACCCTTGCTCCTCGGGGTGGGCTGCAGGCAGAGACTCCTCTTGGGTTCCCCTGTAGCTCTCCTTCCCGGTCATCCTCTCTTGAGTCCTGGCACTGGGGACACAGGGCGAGAATGAACTTGCCCTGTTAAGGCTAAGTGGGTTCTGTGCAGTGAGGTGCATCCAGGTAAGGTTGCAACCCCCATTAGTCTAGACCCATGGGAGGAAACAGGCCACACCTCCATTTTGGAGATCCTGAATTTTCAAAGGCATGGAGACATGTAGCCATCATTTAAGTGTCAGGGATTTGGCAGCAAGATAGGCTTCCAGGCAGGATGGAGGTTCAGTGGTTCCCCTCAGCAGGTGCCTGCTAGGGCTGATGCCTGAGTAACAGTCACCTTAACTTGCAGGAGTTGTTGGTTTGTGCTCTGCTGTTGGGAATGGCACGTGACAGGCAGCAGTGCAGGGAGCAGACTTTGCACATGCGTGCACCCACGCCTGCTGACCACGTCCCGTGACTGCTTGGGACACGGTGACTGAGTCAGTGATGGAACCGCACTGAGTCCTCCTGCCTTTGGAGACCTGCAGACAGGAGGGAAACATTCTGAGTTTCCCTACTCTGCTAGGTGGATGATGGAGCCTCGAGAGCACACTTGACATCGTAGCGACAGCCCCTTTTGTTTAGAGTAGGTTTTTCTTTACCCTTGACTCCCATACCCTGGGACAGAAGCCATACGGTGCCTCCCTGTGCTGTGCTTGTTGCCGTCTCCCAGAAGTCTAAGGCATCTGACGTTCTGTCCGAGGGGTACTGACTTGCTTACGACCCAGCAAGACCTCAGGGCTGGGGGTCTGAGCTCAGCCATCTGACAGTGGTAGAAACTTAATAACTTTGAAGTAATAGCCTGAAATCCACCCCAGCGGATGTGCCTTCTGCCTCTGTGCAGGTTCACTTCCACCGTAGGCCCCAGGGAGCCGCTGTGCCGCTGGTGGGAGTTGGGTGGGGAAGGGGCTTGGCCATGTAGCTGCCTCAAGGCCCTGAATGGGAGTGATCACAGTGGGTGAGGATTCCATGAAGAGTTCTTGCAAGCGCTGTGTGATTTTCGGGTGCTCTTGCATTATAATCTACTTAGAGTGAAATATGAAAGTGTGGATTTCCTCCCTTCTCTGACCTGTGTTCTGAGTCACGCGTACGGTGGAGGACTTGTTCTGGTTGGGGACTGGTTTTGGTGCCTACCTCTGTAAGTTGAGACCGGGCCCACCTGCCCTGGAGGGAAGAACTCCCGATTGTCAGCCGGAGACCCACCTTGAGTCCCACCTGGGACTCTGGGAGTCTGTGGGACCTGGAGTGAGTTGTGGAGTCTCTGGTCTTAGGTCCCTCCTGTCAAGGCTGGGGACAGTTTCCTCAGTGATGTTACCCTCACCCCCCTGTTCCCCACAACCACATCAGCCCACTGTCCTGCCACTTAGTGTGAGTGGAATTCAGGCTCTGTGTCCCCATCCCTGGTCTTGCTGATGTGCCGGGAACTCGCTCTCTTGTGTGTGCTCTGTCTGCCGAGGTGGTTCAGACGCTTCACCTGGTGGGTCCGGCCATGCTTGGTGTGTGCAGGGACCCTGCCTGGACTGGATCCATGCACACTTTGCCTTTTATTACTTAAAAACAATATTACTTAAAAACAACATATCCCCACACTCTAAAGATTTAAAATGTTATTAATTTATACTCTGTTTGGCATTTTGTTGATGATTATTTTGGAAAATCCCTCCCGCCCCCCTTTCTTTATTTGGCCCGACAAAGGTTGCTTTTTCCATTCCCATCTAGAAAAGCCACCGGGCGTGCATTAAAACCTGTCCAGGTTTGATGCGCATTTGCGCTGGTCTGTGACCTGATCAGGAAGGGCACTGAGCACCAGCTTACACACTGAGAAGCAGCCCACTGTCTGGATGGGCGAGGGATGAGGCTAAGGCACAGATGTACTGCCCTGTGTCCTCACGTGGGTGTTGCTCTTTGCTCTGGAAATCCGGCGGGATTGAAAATAAACTAACTTTGTGTGAGTGGGTGGATGGGTGGAGTGAGTGGGTGGGTGGGATTTGGGAGTTGGTAGCAAGTATGTGTGAAAGCTATTCCAGGTGACACTGGGCTGTGGGTGCAGCCAGGACCCCTGCCCGCTCCTCACTGGGGAGCTGGTCTTCTCATGACACCTGCCTCCATGTGAGAAGGCATGCGCCAGTACATGGCACACTGTGATGTTCCTCCCTGTATGTCCGTTTGGCTAGCTCGCTTCCTCTTCAGCCAAGCCCCAGCTTAAATGCTGCCTCCTCAGATGCTCCCCACCTAAAATGGTAGTCCCTTTTTCCACGTGGCCGTAGCATATGGCCGTGACCCATCATTGTGTAACGCCCCCGTCTCTGTAGACTAGAAGCCTGCTGTTCGCCGCTCTCTCCCCAGAGCCTGTCAGAGTCCTGGCTCATAGTAGGAGTTCAAGAATTACAGGTTGAATGAGGAACATCTTGTTCGTGTCCCTTTCACTGACTGTCCCGTTTTATCCCCTTCGCCGTCCCAGGGGGCTGCGAGCTCGACCTGGCCTGCTTTTTCCGGCTGATTAATGAGATGGGCGGAATGCAGCAAGTGACTGACCTCAAAAAATGGAACAAACTAGCAGACATGCTGCGCATCCCCAGAACTGCCCAGGACCGGCTGGCCAAGCTGCAGGAGGCCTACTGCCAGTACCTGCTCTCCTATGACTCCCTGTCCCCTGAGGAGCACCGGCGGCTGGAGAAGGAAGTGCTGATGGAAAAGGAGATCTTGGAGAAGCGCAAGGGACCGCTGGAAGGCCACACAGAGAATGACCACCACAAGTTCCACCCTCTGCCCCGCTTCGAGCCCAAGAATGGGCTCATCCATGGCGTGGCCCCCAGGAACGGCTTCCGCAGCAAGCTCAAGGAGGTGGGCCAGGCCCAGCTGAAGACCGGCCGGCGGCGACTCTTCGCTCAGGAAAAAGAAGTGGTCAAGGAGGAGGAGGAGGACAAAGGCGTCCTTAATGACTTCCACAAGTGCATCTATAAGGTAGGGGCCTCCGTAGAGCAGCCAACCCCAGCTGCAGGAGTGCGGGAGGAATGACAGAGGAAGTGGGGCATGCTGTGCACTGGACGGCGCGTTCTCTGACTCCCTGGTGTGATGAAGGAGGGGCGGGCCACTGTGCTGGGTGAGGGTGTTGACTTAGTCCACTTGTGCTGCTGAACTACTACAGACTGGGGAATTTGTAATGAACAGAAATGCATTGGCTCATGGTTGTAGAGCCTGGGAAGTCCAATATCAAGGAACCTAGTGAGGGCCTTCTGGGTGCATTGATGGAACATTGATGCAAGGTGGGGCAGCAAGAGACCCGGTGAGGGAGGGGAAGTCCACTCCACGAAGACACCACGAGTCTCTTCCTGCCCGCCCAGGGCCTCGGGTTTCCTTTTCATTAACTGGCTTGCGTGTGCGTGTTGCGTGCAGGGATATGCCAGGGATAAGTACCTGGGCTGCGTGCTTTGTTTCCCCTGCATCCCCAGTTCTGTCTCATCCTGGTACTTGACAGCTGCCCAAACCCAGCTGAACTTTTCACTGGCTGGACCCTCAGTGGACGCTGCTCGCTTGTTTTCTCTGCCTCCTCATTTCCATCTGCTCACCTCACTGCCAGCCCAGCGTTGCCAGGTCCTCTCCGTGGAGGGCTATCCCTGATAAAGCCATCAAAATGAATCTCACCATTCACACGCTGTGGAGGGAAGAGTTGGGGATAAACCAGCAAACTGAAACGCGCAGCGTTTCCCCATCTCCGCCAGGTCTCACTGCAGCACAGTCATCCTGAGGAGACTCACCCCTCCAAGAAGCAAGGGAGGCAGAGTCCGTGGCTCTCCTCTTGGCAGCCCTCCCAGCTGGCCTGGCTCTGAAGCAAGGCTTGGGGCTTCCTCCCTTCTCCAGCCTGCCAGTGGGTAGCGGAGCACCTGGGGCCCAGCCGGCCGAGCCCAGCTAAGTTGCAGTCTCTGCTGAATTGCCTGGCACGTGCGTGTCCTCTGCGGTTCCAGCTCTGGATTCGCTGGGAGGGAAGTGTTCTCTGCTCCAGCCCTCATGAGCCTGGTGGGGGCGTGTGGCTAGTGGGTTTCTGCTGCACTGGGAACTGGCTGTTGGTTATCGCTAAGCTCTGCCATACCCTCAGGTGCCCATGACTTCCTGACTGCAGGCTCTGGCCTGGCCTTGTAGTTGAGGCAATGCAGGCTTCTGATTCCATCACATATCTTAGAAATACAGAGGAAGAGTTGACTTGACCCCTGGCGTTGCTGCTTCACTTTAAGTCCAGGCCCTGCAGACCCGCCTCAGGCTGCATCTCAAATACTTGCACACTTCTCTGGAAAGAGATACTCAGTTTTTCTGACCTGAGACCCTGAGAGGGTTTGGGTCCCTTTTACCTGAGTGTCCTCTCCCATTGCCTAAGGCTGCCTGGTGGCGATGCGGTGTGGGGGTTGCAGGATGCAGCCTGCCAAGACACAAGTGCCTTGTATTTGACTTCATAAATGTTCTTAAGAGAAAGTGTGACCCAGAGACTTTAAGCTCTGGGGAATTTTATTTGGTGTTTCCTGAATGTTTTACTGAGAAGCCTTTGTCAGGTAAAGCCACTCACTCCTGTGACTCTGAATAGCCAACTGGTGAAATGAGAAACTGTCAACGTTTTTACTTTTTACTGAGGAAGGCCAATTCTGTGAGCGTATGTTTGATCCGAAAAAGAGGTTTGGATTTTTAAAAACTCACCCTGTCAAGGATATTTCTAGATTTCATCACGGAAATGTACTGGAGCTCTGCGTGGTGGCCATGGCGACGCCCCTAGGCAGCCATGTGCCCACGGGGTGGGGACCCTGCTTGCGCAACTGTGGCACTGGTGTCCTGGCTGCTGACTTTTGTGTGCTGGTGTCATCCTCACCTTCGCTCATTGCACTCTGCCTTGGTGCAAAATTCAGTCCCTCCTTGTAGTTACCTTTTTTATGTTACAAGAAGCAAACCATTGGGAGCGGCTTAGAATTTGCATGGAAGTATGTTCCTGTAGTTAGAACCCCATCTAGTTCCTTTGCTGTGGGAGAGAAAGGCACAAGCCAGTGTCTCCATACCGACTGCGACTGTGGACCTGACGGCACAAAGCACCTGCTGCTCCCTGTTCTGGCCCTGTCACTTCTACAGGAACGCTGCAGTGTCCAGTGCTCTGCGGGGAGGCCTTCCCTGACCACCCTCCCTCACTCCACATGACACCTGGCGACACCTCCCATCCCATATTTGTGTGGTTGAGGCCTATGTGTTCCCCAGACTGAATGGAAGCTCCACGAGGCCCAGAGGTGTTGTGTGTTTTTCAGGCACTGCTTTGTCTCCAGCCCCTAGGATTTGGCCTAGTACACAGTAGGTGCTCAGGAGATACTTCTGGACTCAAGTAATACATTTTCCCGGTCAAGAAAGAAACCATAGCAAGGGTCTTAAGACGGCTTCCCTCTGAAAAACGCACCACATTTGGTGTGGTGGGTGAAAGAAGGTGCTGACTCTGGATTCCCAAACTGACACACTCAGCTATTTTATCAAAACAAGCAAATCATTCTGGATGTTATTGGGAACAGGGGCATCGAAGAAGAGGTGCGGAGGGGACAGCAGGTGGTTCTGTGGAAAGAAGGCGACCAGGTTGTAACTTCAGTGAAGGCTGCTGCCCTGGCAGGTGTTCATATGGCACGGACTCTCAGGGTGTAGATGTCACCCCAGTTTCTGTCTCTCCAGCTTCTCTCCTGTGGGATCCCTGGTCATGAGTTCCATCAGGTCACAGCTGCTGATAGCTTCCTCACTGGCCGGCAGCAGCCTTTGTCAGCTGAGGGATTCTGCCTCCAGCGCAAGCGGCTTTTTCTGCAGGGCCTTGGAGGGGCCTTCCATGTTTCCGCTCTGCGTCCACTCGGGGCCTCTGGGTGGCAGCCTCTGTTCCTGGCAGAACAATTTGGCCCTCATGAGGGTGATCCTTCGTGGAGTCTTCCTGCTCCTCTTAGCACTGTGGGTTCTTAGAGAATTTCTGCCTTCTCTGCCTGTCATTAACTCAGGATACAAGGTGACCCACAGCCGCAGGGACGCCAAGGGGCAGCGGCCCATGAAAGGTGTGTGGCCTCATTCGCAGTAGGGCTCAGCTTTGCTTCTGAAGCTTTACTCTTTTTTTGTTTTGTTTCAGGGAAGGTCTGTTTCTCTAACAACTTTTTATCGAACAGCGAGGAATATCATGAGCATGTGTTTCAGCAAGGAGCCTGCACCAGCCGAAATCGAGGTGAGAGAAGCGGCCCCTCCCGTTGCCTCTCATGATGTGGGAACCACTCGGCGAGCTGGAGGACATCCTTGTCCTGCCCTGACCCCTGCAGCCCGGTGAACTGAAAGGACTCAGACGGGGCTGAGTTCATCCTCTGTGTTGAGCGTGCACCAGGGCAGCCAAATGTTTTAACTTAGGTTGATCTAAACTTGTTCACAAGCCAAAAACACTATAATGAAGGTGGGGAGTCGCTGAGTGCAGGGGGCGGGTTCTGGGCACGTCCCCTGCTCCCCGTCACCATCTCCTCCTACTTGCTCACCCAGCTGCTTCTCACCCCATCCTCTGTGTGTCTGTTATGCAAGAGAATGTTTGGAATCCCTTGAAACCACAGTTGTGCTTTTTCTTCCCTTCTATTTTTTATTTAATGGGATTGGCAGATTGCCATTTTTGTGCTTCTGCCAACTCTCTTCTTTGAGTTAGTATGAGGTTGGAAAGACAGTGAGCACTTCTGTGCCCAGACCAATTAGGGGGAGTTTTTGTGTGCGGCGCTGCAGGACAGAGACCGGATCTGTTTATTTACCTCCCCTCGGCCAGTGCCCAGCTGAGTCCGTGTGAATTTCCAGCTGCTGACGTCGGTGGGCTCTCAGCAGCGCTTGGTCGTGGAAAGGGAAAGAAATCAAACCCGGATTACTGGTTCAGGGCAGCTGCCGACCGGGGAACAGGAGGTATTTGTTGACCACAGCCTCATCTTTTGGTGTGTGACAGGCTTTTGCTGCCTTTTTTTTTTTTTTTCCCTTTAATGCCACCTCTTTCAAATAAAATCCAGGGTCGGTTTGCCCCATGTATACATGCTGACCACTGGGGGTTCAGGTATCTTGTTTTGCCTAAGTTTTGGACATGTGACCTTCAAACCTGCTCAGACCAGGATGGCTGGTCACCCTCCCTGGGTGGTGCTTGCTGCCCCACCTCCTGAAAGCAATTGTCAGAGCTTAGGATGTCCAGCCCTGTGGCCTGACCCTGCTTTCCTAGTGTGAGGAATTAGAGGTTTACCTTTAGCACCATCTTTATCTGTCTTAGGACTTAGGTCTCTACTTAGGTGCGGGAGCTGCCTACGCTGTGTACCTTGGGTGCGGCCACTGAACGTCACGCAGTGGCCTGACACCCGACCTGTGGCTGTGATTACTATGCTGCAGCCGCCACTGCCTCACCCATCACCAGCCACGATGTCAGCTGAACCCTGGTCTAGGACACGTGTGGCTGCCGCAGCTGCTTCCACAGCACGCGTTGTGTTTGTGGTAGAGATGTCAGGTGGAGGAAACTTGCTTTCTGGGGCTGAGCATTGGACCTGGGAAGAGGCCTTTGTTGCCAAACAACACGTGTCCTGTGGGCATCTCCCCAGAGGTGCAGAAGTTTATTACTCTCCGTAATGTGCATGAAAGCTTAGCTCATCTTACAGCCTCTTATTCAGGAATTAATTCCCTCTGAAAGTCTGGATTTTGCTCTAGCGGTTGTGTAAATATTTAAACACAAAGGAGAGATTCGCTGGAATTTAAACTTCAGGCCTGGATTGCCTAGTTTCTTGTGCTCTGTCTTCCAAAAAAGGCCAGTGGACAGCCCCTGGAGTTGGCCACCAGCTGGGAGGAGTCCCTTCCTTCCCTTCCCACATCTTTACGGACCCACCAGAAGCTGGTTGCCTTCAGTTTCAGCAAATGCATGGCAGGATTGGACACTCAGGGAGTCTGTTGAGGGAATCCAGTCGTTTAATGTGGAATTCGTTCTTGATTTGTGGAGGTCTGACTCCGCCAGGTGGACCCCCTCTTTGTGGAAGTCAACGCAGTGTTGAGGAAAGTGGTTTCGGCGTTGCTAGTAGCACTTCATTGAGCTTAACTGGACCCTATGATGTTGGGTGCTTGTAAGTTAGGCTTCTTCCCTAAATGTGGTTCCAGCTTTACCGAGGTTTGTGAGATGAGGAAAGAGGACTTAGTGCTTCTGGAGTGATCACTGAGAACAAAGTGGAAGGTGACTGCGCGGGGAAGCTTGTCTCAAGGGAGCCTGGGCACCGCTGCTTGCCTGCAGTCAAAGCATGTTCTGACCCATTCTTTGTCCCCATATTTGTTTAGATGGAACATAAGTCACTTTGGAAGCTTTTTGTAATTTGCAGTTACTGTGCTTAGCATAATGTCCTCCAGGTTCATCCATGTTGTAGCACGCGTGAGAACTGACGTCCTTTTACAAGGTCATGGTATGGAGTAGATTTTGTTCATCCATCTGCGGATGGGATACTGTGGTGGCTTCACCTTTTGGCTATTGGGAATAACACTGCATAACATGGGTGAGACACTGCTTTCTGGCATTTGGAGGATATGCTTGGAGGTGACCTGTCATTGCTTTCTGCGTTAGTGTCCTGCTGGAGACACTCTGCAAAGAGAGCGTCTGTTCTGAGGGGCGTGTGCACCAGACATTCATGTCCCAGTTTTGTTGGGTTGAACTGTGCTCTGTGGCTGCAGCACCTTAGGGTTGCTGACCAGCCCTTTCCTGTTCCCTGCAGCAAGAGTACTGGAGGCTAGTGGAAGAGAAGGACTGCCATGTGGCAGTGCACTGTGGCAAGGTGGACACCAACACTCATGGCAGCGGATTCCCAGTGGGAAAATCGGAGCCCTTTTCAAGGTAACCTGGGATTCTCTTGTCCGTGTTCTTGGGAATGTGACTGCATCCTTCCCCGCCAGTCTGTAACGTCCCTCGTCTTCCCCTTTGCAGGCATGGATGGAACCTCACCGTCCTCCCCAATAACACAGGGTCCATCCTGCGTCACCTCGGTGCTGTGCCTGGTAAGCCTGACTGTGGCCACCTGCCTGTGGCAGCTGTGACCATGAGTCCTACTCACTGAGAATCAGGGCTGGGAAATCCCTTCTAAGCACTGCCAGGGAGGGATGGGGTCTTTAGGCATACAGGACGTACATTGAAATTGATTTTTAGGCCGGGCGCGGTGGCTCAAGCCTGTAATCCCAGCACTTTGGGAGGCCGAGACGGGCGGATCACGAGGTCAGGAGATCGAGACCATCCTGGCTAACCCGGTGAAACCCCGTCTCTACTAAAAAATACAAAAAACTAGCCGGGCAAGGTGGCGGGCACCTGTAGTCCCAGCTACTCGGGAAGCTGAGGCAGGAGAATGGCATAAAAAAAACCCGGGAGGCAGAGCTTGCAGTGAGCTGAGATCTGGCCACTGCACTCTAGCCTGGGCGACAAAGCGAGACTCCGTCTCAACAAAAAAAAAAAAAAAGAAAAAAAAAGAAAAGAAAATAGATTTTTAGAAATGAAAGGAGTAGCATGATGGTTGGTGAAGTCAGTAGAAAAGGTGGAAAGGTGAACCACATGGCCGAGTCTAGAGCTGGGAGAAGCTTAGTGGCCAACTTTGAACTTTGAAATAGCTGCCTTCAAAGCCGAAGTCACAATTCCTAAAGGCTACTGCAGGCTGAAATCATAATTCTCAAGATGGTCAGTAGGCTCGCAAGAGATGGATGGATGCTTTGCAAGCTTTAGGGAAAACCAGGGGGTCATGGAGGTTGTGGTCACTATGAATGTGAAGGCCCAGGCCTTGGGGAAGGCAGTTAGGAACCTGTCCAGGTCCTGGAACCTGACTCATTTCTGAGCTGAGCCAAGGAGCCCTGTGCCCTACTCACCCTGCTCGGAGGCCTCGCCAGCAAAGGGGCTTTCTTGCTTTCTGCCTCTGGCCCTGATGGGGGCTTTTGGGTTTGGTGCCTCTGGTCCTCAGCCTTGGGGCTTGGGGCTGCTGGTTCCTCGGCATTCCTCACCAGGTCAGGTTCCTGTGGCCGCCACCTCATGAGGCCGACGTGCTGCTACTGTTTTGAAACAGTGTTCATATTCTCCCACTTCTGTAAAGGAAGCAGGAAAGAGCAGGTACCTTCTGCTCACTGTCTTTTGTCTGACTTGGAGTCCCATTTCTTTTCCTTCTTGTTTTAGGAGAAGAAAGAGAATTTTACTTATTGTTCCTTTGAGACGTTGTTGCCTAGCTTTTAAAAATGCGCTTTTCACTCTTGCTGTTTTAGGAGTGACTATTCCCTGGCTAAATATTGGCATGGTCTTTTCTACCTCATGCTGGTCTCGAGACCAAAATCACCTTCCATACATTGACTACTTACACACTGGTGCTGACTGCATTTGGTAAGTACACGGCCGCGGGTGGGAGGGGAGGGACTGCAGAAAGTCATATTACCACATTAAGTGGGGCCTGCGGGTAACCTCTTGTCCAGGTGGTTCCACGTGCTTGAGAACTTGCTTCTCTGTGTTCAGGCCTGTCCTGCGTTCCCTGCCGAGGCCTTGGGCTGGGATCGCCTCCCTCTGTTGGAAGGTGCTGGAGAGTTGGGGTGCTGGAGAATGTTGTCACACTCTCTGATGATGTGCAAAACTTTTCATATGCTTAGTGGCCATTTAAGTTCCCTTTTCTGAATTACCTGCTTAGGTCTGTTTTTGTTTGTTTGTTTTGTTTTGTTATGGATTAGTCACTTTTTCTTGTGGATTTCCAAGAGTTATTTTCACCTTAGGGTTAAGGAACAGTAGTAAAAGTGCCTCACAAAGTTAACCAGTAGTAGTGACTATGTCATCAGCCCTCTATGAACTGAATATGAACCGTGGCATTTCATGATTGGTTGTTTTCAGCCTCTCTGTAGAGCCAGTGTTTCCTCATCTTTCGGTGGCTCTGCAGGGAGTAGAGTTGACTTGGGAATCTCATTCCTGCCGTGTGGAGACGCACACGTTGTGTACCCCGCGGAGTCTGTTGCCTGGCGAGGTGTTTTGGGTCCCCACCTGTAATCCTGACTCTCACTGTACCCATCCCTGATTGAGGCTGGACTCTTGGGTGTCTTTGTTTACGGCGGCATATGGGAAATGACTAGAAATAATCAGATGTCTTGTCGTCTGATAGTTTACCGGCATGCCATCCATGCCATGCTAACTGTGTTTATTGCCCTAATGGGGTGATTAAGCATTCTTTATTAAAATAAAGAAAGTCTTAGGACTCGTGTTCTCCCTCCGTGGAGCCAGCGTCGGCTGCAGCCGCCTGGTTTTGGCTTTTCTGGTGAATGGTGCTGTCAACCTGAGGGAGCCCTCCCCTCCCACGTGGGTCTGCGCCGTGGACGGTGAGCACGGCGTCCTGCAGGTCCACAGTGATGGGCCCGGGAAGCCCAGGCTGTTGCCTGTGGAGTGGGGACTGACAGGAGCCTTGGGGCTGAGCCAGGCCCGGCCACAGCTGGGGAGGGGACAGCCAGGACAATCCCGAGAGGTGCCTTTGCCTCCGGAAGAAGTGTGGCCATTCCCTGTGGGGAGTTAACACTGGCTGTGGCTGTGCATGGCCTGCTGTTCCTGGGGTCGCCCCCAGACCGGTGACCTGAGGCCCGAGTTTCTTCCATGTGGGTTTGCTTATGGCTTGACGTTGAGTCACAGATGGCAAAATGTGATGTCCTGTGTGGGCTTTTTGAAGACTTACCCCTGGAACCTCATTGAGGGAGAGAAAGAAAAGGCAGGGGTAGGATCAGAGGACATGATGGTGTGTAGTTGTTCTTAAAACATGTGATTTAGGTTGGAAACCCTGTATGTAAATTACCAATCAGTAACAGAATATGTTGGCATTGAAAATAACATGAGCATTTAAAAAAAATTCTTAAATGTGGCTGTTGCCTGCACTGAGCAACTGAACCCAGGATTTGGCTTCAGAGAGAAACGTTTTCGTCACAGACACTTAGGGGCCGCAGTCGCTGCCTGCTGTGCAAAGGCGGGCCCTGGACCGGGGGTGGGGGCTGTTGGGAAGGGGCTGGTGGTGTTGCCCTGAGCTGCTGGCCCACGTCTTTGTTTTTAGTGGTGGCTGATGGCTTCACTGGTTTAGCATCCTGAAGATCTGTCCGGCCCCTCTCCACACTGATGTCCTCCTCTTGCCCGGGGAGGAGCCCCTCAGACAGCCTGAGACGCCCAGGAGCAGGGCAGCCATTCCTGCACCCCTGCCCTGCATGGGCCTCCCCTCACATGCCCGTCATTCATGCTGTGCGCCTGGCACCAGGGGCGTCACATGTTGTGAGTGGACGTGTGGCCCTGGTGGGCTCCTTGGGACACCGAGGACACGGGCAAAACCCCCTCCCCTCCCTGTGATTGCCGTGGGGAGGCCGCGTAGGTCACTTTCTACCTGTACCTCCCACCTTTTCTCACACTCGAGGACCCCTGCCAGCCTCACCCTTAGACCCTGGAGGGTCTGGGAGCCACCACTTCCCCAGGCCACCCTCTGACGCAGTCCTGTGTGCCCTGATCCTCCTGTGTGGGCTGGGTCCTGACACACAGAACTCCCCAGCGGGGAGCAGAGCTGGGGGCCGCTAGGTAACCCCGGAGCCCCACTTCGCCACAGTGTCTGCCAAGGAGTTGGCCTTGAGGTGGTGCATGTGCCTGAGCCTGGCTTTTTCCCAACTCTGTGCATTTGTAGAGGGCAGGGTTTACTGTCCTGGCTGGAGGGCCGAAGGAGCCACACATTCCTTGTCAGGACACTGTCATGTCCTGCTCCTGCGGCGGTCTCTGTTAACAGAAGAAGGGTGCAGTGCCGGAGCCTCCGAAGAGGCCCGTGGAGGCTGCAGTGTGTCTGGTTCTGGTTTATAGGGGTTTGTGAACATCTGTTTCTGGTTTGAAGGCTTTTTGGCTCACCAGGTGGGTCAGATCTGCGGAAAAGATGAGCACCTTGCATCGCGGTGCGCTGCGGTTTGGCTGTGTGCTAGGTGGACGTGGCACTGCTGCCGTGGGAAATAGGAGCCAGTGGTGACCAGGCACCCGGCCAGGCCAGCGCACTGTCCCTGCTGGCGTGGAGCAGAGCCTCTCCCGTGTGCTCGGGTCCCTGAGGGTGACGGGGGGCGGCCCAGTACATGCAGGAGGCCCTTGTCAAGTCTCTGCTTGTCTCTTGTGTCTCTCAATGACCCAGGTATTGCATTCCTGCTGAGGAGGAGAACAAGCTGGAAGACGTGGTCCACACCCTGCTGCAAGCCAATGGCACCCCAGGGCTGCAGATGCTGGAAAGCAACGTCATGGTGCGTCCACTCAGCCGCCGCCTCCAGCAGGAACTGTAGGACCTCCTAGGCACTTGAACATGGTTTCCCATGAACCTGCTTTTCAAAGGCAATGAGAACACAGCAAAACAAATCCCCAGGGTGCAAAGGGAAAGGTCCTCAGACACAAAAGCCAAACTGACCATCCATCAGATTGCACAGGGCGCTGGGGTTTTGCACGGCCTTTGCATCTGTTTTGGGGCTTGTTCATGTTGAGGGCTGCTGTGGACTCTGGGTTTTCTTGTGCCCACTGCTCCTACCTTCTGGGCACATGAGAGGAATGAGCACAAAGGCTTCTTCACTTGTTTTCAGGAAGTCATGGGGCTGGTGAGCTCCTGGGAGGTGCTGCTTTGGGCTGTATTCTGACCAGCTTCTCTGGCCTCTGCTGACCCTGCTGGTCCAGCCTGTCCATCTTAGAGAAGAGATGGACGGGGGACTCCTTTGTAAGCGCAGCCTGTGGGCCTGTGGCCTACTTGGCTCTGGAGATGAGCCCGGCAGCCTCCTGGTTGTGTAACCTTGTCCCGTTTCCAGCCCATGGCATTGCCAGGTGGGGACAGAGGGGCCTGTGTGGTCATCATGTCCTCAGCTGTGCATGAACCTGTCATCACTCTGGGGCCAGTGCAATTTAGAACTTCTTCTTGTGTTATGAATGACATCTTTTTATTTTCCACATAAAGCAATCTTGTCTCCTTGAGAGCAGGCCTCTTAGGGTGCTCATGCCTCACCTGAAGACTGCAGGTGTCCCGGCGCACAGGGAGGGGGTGTGCCTCAACCTGGCCCTGTCTCCCCAGATCTCCCCGGAGGTGCTGTGCAAAGAGGGGATCAAGGTGCACAGGACCGTGCAGCAGAGTGGCCAGTTTGTCGTCTGCTTCCCGGGATCCTTTGTGTCCAAAGTGTGCTGTGGGTACAGCGTGTCTGAAACCGTGCACTTTGCTACCACCCAGTGGACAAGTATGGGCTTTGAGACGGCCAAGGTAAGCAGAGCCAGCCTCCTCCCGCTGGCTGCCCCCGCATCCATGTGAGCGCCGTGCGTGATTGCACACAGAAGCAGCCCTGCGTGTGCGTGTCTATCTGTAGATAGTTCCTTTTGGAATATGTCTTTGAAATTCTTAGGAGGTGGTTGAAAGGTCTTCTAGGAGTGAAAAGTTAGGGATTTGTTTGTATCACAAAGAGTTTTGATCATACCGTTACTGACAGACCCCTCCAGTATTGGAAAACTACTGAAGATACTTAAGGTAATTGCTTAGAATGAATGGACAGAGAACCTCCACCCATCGTGAGGTGGTGGCAGCTGCCTCTGGGTAGTGGCGAAGTGCTGTGACTTCTCCTGGTATGTGGTGCCTTTCTCACAGGGAGGCAAAGTTTTGAAGAGTTTTTAATCCAAATGCAATTCAAGATTTAGAAATTCGGACAGCCGGCCTGCCCCTCCACCAAGAAGAACCTTGACAGCTGCCTAGTCATGAAAATCCACGCTAAAGGGATGTGACTCCTCTTTCAGGAAATGAAGCGTCGCCATATAGCTAAGCCATTCTCCATGGAGAAGTTACTCTACCAGATTGCACAAGCAGAAGCAAAGAAAGAAAACGGGCCCACTCTCAGTACCATCTCAGCCCTTCTGGACGAGCTCAGGTAACGGACTCGGGGTTCTGGGAGACCCCCAGGGCCCACGTCAGAGAGCTTGACCTGGCTGCCCTTCGGGGGCTTAGCCGGGTAGACGCCCGGGGTGAGCAGACAGCGCTGCCCGCCTGCAGCCGCAGAGCCCCTTGGCACTGCACGGCCCATGTGATGCTTTTCCAGATGGGCAGAGGCTCAGGGTGTGCTGGTTTTTATTTTAACATTGTTTTTTTTAAGAAAATAATTTCCCCTTGATGTTCGGACTCCGAACCTCCAGCACCAAGAGGTTCCTCCTCTTTGTGGGATTGACTGCAAGGGGGGTGCCCGACCCCTGACACGTACTTGCTGACCCACTGCGTCAGAGCCTGGCTCTGCACCAGTTAGGGGAAGGCGTGGATAGCTGCCCCCGGTCCTCCACCCTCCATTTTCTTGCCAACCCCTTTGTGTGTGTGTGCCGTGTGTCTGTGGTGTGCGTGTGTGGTGTGTGTGTGGTGTGTGTGTGTGTGCTGTGTGTCTGTGTGTGGTGTGTGAGGGGTGTGTGGGATGTGTGGTGTGCGTATGTGTGGTGTGTGTGTGTGTGTGGTGTGTGTGTGTGGGGTGTGTGTGGTGTTCGTATGTGTGGGGTGTGTGTGTGGTGTGCGTATGTGTGGTGTGGGGGGTGTGTGTGTGTGGTGTGTGTGTGGTTTGTGGGGGGTGTGTGGTGTGCGTACGTGTGGTGTGTGTGTGGGGTGTGTGTGTGTGGTGTGCGTGTGTGGTGTGCGTGTGTGTGGTGGGGGGGTGTGTGGGGTGTGTGTGGTGGGGGGGTGTGGGGGGGTGTGGGGTGCGTATGTGTGGTGTGTGTGTGGTGTGCGTATGTGGTGTGTGTGTGGGGGGGTGTGTGTGTGGTGTGCGTATGTGTGTGGTTGTGTGGGGTGTGTGTGTGGTGCGTGTGTGTGGTGTGTGTGGTGTGCGTGTGTGTGGTGTGCATATGTGTGGTGTGTGTGTGGTGGGGGGTGTGGGGTGTGCGTATGTGTGGTGTGTGTGTGGGGTGTGTGTGTGTGTAGGGGGTGTGTGTGGGGGTGTGTGGGGTGTGTGTAGGTGGTGTGTGTGGGGGGGTGTGTGGGGAGTGTGTGTGTGTGGGGTGTGTGGGGTGTGTGTGTGGTGTGCATTATGTGTGGTGTGTGTGTGTGTGTGTAGGGGGTGCGTGTGTGTGTGGTGTGTGTGTGGGGGGGTGTGTGTGGTGTGGGTGTGGGGGGGTGTGGGTGTGTGTGGTGTGTGTGTGGTGTCCGTATGTGTGGTGTGTGTGGTGTGTGTGTAGGGGGTGCGTGTGTATGTGGGGTGTGTGTGGGGGGGTGTGTGTGTGGGGTGTGTGTGGGGGTGTGTGTGGGGGGGGTGTGTGTGTGGGGGGGTGTGTGTGTGTGGGGTGTGTGTGGGGTGTGTGTGGGGTGTGTGTGGGGGGTGTGTGGGGGGTGTGTGTGTGGGGTGTGTGTGTGTGGGGGGTGGTGTGGGTGTGTATGTGTGTGGAGCAGGTCAGGGCGGACGCTGAGCAGAGTGGCGCCTGTGTAACCCTCTTCTGTCTTCTCTACCGTGTAGTTCTCGGTGCTTCTCCCATCCTGGAGCAAGGCTCTGGGTTGTGTTGTGAGCACATGAATTTTGAACTTTTGGTGATAGTGTCTTGACTCTCTCCTGGGCTTGGGACACAGGGAGAAGCCCTTACTAGGTGGCCGTGGTTTTGCAGGCGTTGTGACGCCTGCATTACTAAGTCTGGCCACAGAGTAGCCTCATCAGCCAGGGCTGCTACTGATCTGTGGACTAAGGCACCTGGGGAGGTGAGCTGGGCTCTGAACCCTGAGCAGGTCTCACTTCTGACAGGAGGGTGTGTCTGGAGGGAGGCCGGTGTGGGAAGTGCATGTCCTGCTGCTGGTGAGCATGGCCGGCTGTCACTAAAGGCGTGGGCCGTCCCCCGTGTCTGGCAGGGATACAGAGCTGCGGCAGCGCAGGCAACTGTTCGAGGCTGGCCTCCACTCCTCCGCGCGCTACGGCAGCCATGATGGCAGCAGCACGGTGGCGGATGGGAAGAAAAAGCCTCGAAAGTGGCTGCAGTTGGAGACGTCGGAGAGGAGGTGTCAGATCTGCCAGCACCTGTGCTACCTGTCTATGGTGAGCCCACCTGGCACGGCCGGCGCCCTTGTGTGCAGTGCTTCCCCTGAGAGCTCCAGGGTTGCCCCCAGAAGAGGGAGGGTGCTCTCTGCACAGGAGACCTGCTGTGCTCCCATCTCTGGAGCTGGCTGTGGGACCTCAGCAGAGCTTCTGACCTCTGGAGGCGGCTGCCTCACCCGCAGTGACCAGGCCACACAGAGGCTGTCCCTGTACTCTGCCCACACGTGGCCCTCTCTCGGTCCCGCGGTGCCTCCTTCCTCCTTGCGGAGCAGGTGGCCTCCCTCCCCCCCCTACTTTGTCACCCCAGCCCCCACGCACTCTGCTCTTCATACTTTTTGAGACGGTCAGGGGCGGGTTTCCCACAGTGCTGGGCAGCGTCTGCCACCCCCCGCCCAGTGACCTGTGCTTGGTAGACTTGGGCCCATGGCCTGTGCCCTTTGGCTCTGTTCTTGGCTTCCTGGTTCTGCTCAGGTACATGATCTGCCTCAGCCCCCAAGGACTTGGGAATCTGTCCTTGGTGAAAGCTGATGCTCCCCCTGTCCCATCTGGGATCAGAGCTGCTTTTCTGGCACAGCCACTCCAGGCTACAGCAGACTGCATTCCTCTCGCCTTCTCGACTGTACCCTGCCGGCCTCCTTGTGACCACCTGCCTTCCCCAGCTTTGGGCTTAATAACAAACACTGCCTCCTCCCCTGCTTGCCCTGTCCTAGACCAGAGGTGGGCTCAGAAAAGCCCTTCCATGGCAACTGGACGGCTGTGGCCCTCACCATGCTTTTTCCAGTCCTTCCTTGACCTCTCAGCAGGCAGCTGTCCTGACACGCTCTGGGCAGGGATGCCCGGCTGGCACTGCAGATGGCTCCACGCCACTACACACCTTAGCCTGGAACAGAGAGCATGCCCGACAGGCCTGACCTGCCTCCCTGGGCCTCTTCCCTTTCCACAGTGCCTCACTCCTCCAGTGCAGAGGCCTAGCTAGGAGGCGCCCGCTCCATATGCCGTGGTGCCTGTGTCCCACAGGTGTCCCCTCCAGCTGCACGTTCCCCGAGGGGCCAGTGCCTCTGCGTCCCTCTGCTTGTCCACGGTGGGCCAGGACTGAGACCTGGGTCGACTCTCCTTGGCCTCCCAGTGTGACTGGGTCATGCCGCCTCACCCCAAGTCCTGGCGTGCCCTGTAGAAGAGGGAGGACACGGCCTCTCCCGGACGAGTCAGATCGGGGCTTTGTACCATTTGAAAGAGCTGAAAACTCTGTGTGTCCTCGTCTCCTCCTTACCTAAGGACACAACTCACGGTGTATCCGATAGGCCCCCTCATGGCCTCATTCGAGCCGATTTACCTCTTTAGAGGCTCCACCCCCTCCTGCAGTCACAGCTGAGGTCCTGGAGGTTCACGCTGGCATTTCATGGGGGACAAATGCAGTCTGTGACCACCCTGCCTCCCATCCTGTAGGTTTCCTTCTACCTAGTTTTTCCCCCAGACTTCTCAAAATGTATTACCTAGAGCCATTCTGTTCTTAAAATGATAAGCATTTTCCCAGATCTTCAAAGTACCTTATGAACATCACTGATAAAAGCTGCATAGCTTGGTGTGCTCTTTCTTTTCTTTTTTCCTTTTTTTTTTTTTTTTGAGACAGTCTCGCTCTATTGCCCAGGCTGGAGTGCAGTGGTGTGATCCTGTCTCACTGGAGCCTCAGCCTCCGGAGTAGCTGGGATAGCAGGTGTACCACCACGCCCGGCTAACTTTTATTTTTGGTAGAGGTGGGGTTCTGCTATGTTACCCATAGGCTGCCTACTTCAGCCTCCCAGAGCCCTGGGATTACAGGCATGGGTCACTGTGCCCAGCTGTCCATCCTCTTGCTGGAACACTCTATTCATTGTCCATGTGTGTGAGGGCTGTATGGTGGTTACTCCTGGGGGTGAAGCTGGTCTGTCCATGTGAGGTGGCACCAGGTGGCCTCATTTTCAAGCCATCCTTAAGAAACTGCAGAGTTGGCACGTGGCATTTCCTGTCAGCCTGAAAGTTATTTTCAAAAGAATATATTGTGAGGCCGGGCATGGTAGGCTAATCCCAGTGCTCTGGGAGGCAAAGATGGGCAGATCACTCAAGGCCTGGAGTGCGAGACCAGCTTGGGTAACATAGTGAGACTCAATTTCTACAAAAAATACAAAAAATTAACTGGGTGTGGTGGTGGGGGTATCACTTGAGCCCAGAAGTTCAAGGCTACAGTGAGCCTTTGCAGGCTGGGTGACAGAGTGACAACCTGTCTCTTTAATTTAAAAAAAAAGAAGGCCAGGCACAGTGGCTTACACTTGTAATCCCAGCACTTTGGGAGGCCGAGGCGGGCCAGTCACAGCCTGGCCAACATGGTGAAACCCCGTCTCTACTAAAAATACAAAAAAATTAGCCGGGTGTGATGGCACACACCTGTAGTCCCAGCTCCTCTGGAGGCAGTGGTTGCAGTGAGCCAAGATCGCGCTATTGCGCTCCAGCCCAGGTGACAGTGTGACTTCATCTTAAAAAAAATACATATATATATATATAAATCCATGGGCAAAAATTGGGGTCTGACTTGTGTTGACAGTTTGCATTGCTTGGATTACTAATACATTTGTAAATTTTAATTAGATGTGTTTCCTATTCTTCCTGTCCTTGGCCCCAAGTGTCTCTCTAAGGTCTTGTTTGTGTCAGTAGGTGGCATTCCCACACTCCTACAACATGTTCTCTGTTTCTCGCTTAGAAACACTGCAGACGAAAACAAGTCCTTCCCCTCAAGCTTTCTGAGAAAGGCCTGTGACCCTTCTGCCTCTTGAGTATTGAGACTGAATTTTTCCTTATTTTCAAACTCAGAATTAGAATAGTACTTGGAGTCAGCGTGAAGTATGGGAGCCCTCCCACAGAAGCCAGGTGGACAGGCCCGCAGTGAGGGTCTCTGTCCCAGCAGTCTCCTGTGGCCTTAGGCAGCAAGGCGTCCACAGCTGGCGGACAGCCCGCCCAGGGAGGCCGGGGCTGGTGGGTGAGCTGGTCCGCACTGCAGAGGCCAGGAATCTGTGGTGTTGAGGGTGTCGGGGGAGTTTGCATGGGGTCATTGGACGCCCCTTGCTCTGTTGACTGAGCCGCTCGTGGACCACCATGAGAACCAGTTTTGCTGCTGGAAAGTCCAGGGCGTGTTCCCTGCATGGCTGCCCGAGTTGGAGTCCTCCATGTTCCACATCTATGCCAGCACTAGGGTGGTTTCAAACCCAGGGTCTCAGCAGCCCTCAGAACTCAAGAGATTAGAAAATGTACCCCTCACTGTCTTTACCAGCCTGGTGGTGACTGAACCTCTCTCAGGAAACTCCAGCAGAAATCTGGAGGGGACATGAGGGCCACCCCAGGTCTCACTCAGAGGTCGTCCGCTCCTCACTTTCCTAGTTGAAGACTATGTTTCAGGTGGTTTGTCGGTTTTCGTTTGAGTCCATCTCCATGTTTCCAGTCCTCAAAGCCCTTGGCCTGGGTGGTGGGTGCCAGGGCTGCTCTGGCTGGGGCCGTGGGTGTGAGGGCTGCCTGGCTGGGCGTGCGCCCACTTTACCCTCCCAGGGTGCCGTGGAGTTGTGTCCTGACCTCCGAGTGTCCTGCTCTTGCTTGCAGGTGGTACAAGAGAACGAAAACGTCGTGTTCTGTCTGGAGTGTGCTCTGCGCCACGTGGAGAAACAGAAGTCCTGCCGAGGGCTGAAGTTGATGTACCGCTACGATGAGGTCAGTCCCTGCCCGCGGGGTAGGGTGGGGCGGCAGCTGGCGCCTTCCCTGGTCCTGGCTGGATGTAGGCCCTCCGGCCTGGCAGTTCTGTGCCTGGTGGGCAGCCAGGGCTCTGCAGGCCTGAGGTGTCCTGTTCTTAAGCCCTAAACCCACTCAGGCCCCACGTTAGGATCCCGAGGGGAGCAGGGCTCCTGCATGGGCCCGGAGTGCCGTGCATTTGGATTTCAGAGATGGGCTCTCACCAGGGCTGAGGCTCTTCTTGCAGCCTCACTGACTTTCCCAGGGGCTGCACCACTGTGGTTTAGAGCCAGACCCTTTTTTGTGGTGACCTGTCCCAGGCACAGTGGGACGGTTGGCAGTGGACTCGCCAATCTCCACTCACTCGACGCCAGCCCCTCGAGGCTGAGAGAGCTGGAAGTGTCTGCAGACGCTGGGGCAGGATGGGAAGTCCCAGTGCCATCCTGCAGGCGCCAGCTCTTCTGGAGGGAGAGGTCGTAACAGTGCACAGCCTGTGCAGCTGGGGGCTGCCCTGAGTGGCGGAACTCCTGGCAGCAGTGCCTCTCCCCTGCTCTGCCCCACGTGTGCTTCCCCTGCTCTGCCCGCCTTCCCTGCGTGTGCTTCCCACGGACTCTGATGAGGCTGGTTACGAGGACGGTCACCACACTGTGGTCATTGCACAGTTGAGGCCACTGAGTGGGGCGGGTGCTGCGGGTCTGACTGTGCGGGGCCTGGTGCGTCTGGGGGCCCAAGCGGTGGGGCCAAGTGGTGGGTCTCACTCAATAAGCCTTGAGCTAAACGATTGGAGAGCTGGAAGAAGAACTCTTTGCATCTGTTTTGTTTCAAAGAGCATGCTGGGTGAAGGCAGTAAGCACCTGCTGTCCCTCCTTCACCTCAACAGCAAATGTCCAGGCACAGTCACAAACAACGAAGCCTTTGCGGCCGAGATGAGTGTGGCTCTGGCACCTTGTGCAGTGCAGGTGCTGGCACAGGAAGGCTTCCTCTGGCTGCCTGGAAAGTGCTCTGTGGATCATGCGTTGCGCCTCTCACCAGCAGCCTGTTTCTGTAGCTGCATGTCTGACGTGACCAGATCCTGGGAAAAGAATGGCATGCAGGGGCTAAGACCTAATGGTTGGTTTTGATGAATTAGGAGGAGCAAAGGTATTTAGAAACTGCATACTCTGCAGCGGCTGATGTAGTTCAGTAAGCAAGTCTGTGCCTCTGTCCCCTGTTGAGCTGTGCATTGTGTTTTGTTTTAGAGACGGAGTCTCACTCTGTTGCCCAGACTGGAGTGCAGTGGCATGATCTCGGCTCACTGCAACCTCTGCCTCCTGGGTTCAAGTGATTCTCCTGCCTCAGCTAGGATTACAGGCATGTGCCACCATGCACCCGGCTAATTTTTCTTTTTAGTAGAGACAGGGTTTTACCATGTTGGTCAGGCTGGTCTCAAACTCCTGACCTCAGGTGATCTGCTTGCTTCGGCCTCCCAAAGTGCTGGGATTACAGGCGTGAGCCACCACATCTGACCCATTCTTTTAAATAGGAAATTTCTAGCTTGTAAACAGAGACCATTGCAAAATCTTGTTCTCAACCTCCCAGTGTGCCCAGCACACAAATCACCCATGGCTGTGCCTGCTGACCTGGGACAGTCTGCTTTAAACACCTACCTTTTGGGGGGTAGGGGACACACCTAGATTGCAAATCCCTGAATTCATGGCTTGGGTTCTCATGGATGGTGAAGCTCTCTGGGGAGTTTGGAGCCATGTGTGCCTCCGGCCCTTGCAAGCTGGCTGAGCAGGGTCCAGTGAGCAGGGTGCTGGGCTGCCTGCTACCAAGCCTGGCGTGAGGGCACTGGTCTCGGGCAGGTGCTGTCCGCCTGTTGAGCTGCATGCGGGGAGGGAACAGTGCCCTCCTGTAACCGCACGCGGCCGGCTCCTCCTCGCTCGTCCTTATGGTAAGGTAGCTGTAGTCCCCTAAATGGGTGTTATGGCAGCTCAGCCACTTACTCCTTATCCGTGTTCATCATCAGTGCCTCAGGCCGCCATGACTATGGTGTTATTACAGATCCATGCGCACCCCCCTTCCAAGGGCGCCTTTAACTTGTGATGGGAGCCAGCTGTCACTCCTTACCCTTATCTTGGGGTCTTTCCAGAGGGCTAGAGATCAGGCCCTCAGATGTTTCATTCCATGGCTGGCTTCCTCGCCTGCCGGACTCAGCGTGGTTCCCAGCCACCCCTGGCCCAGAGAGATGCTTGTGAGATGCACGTTTGCTACTCCTCCCCATGTTCTTTTTAAAAATGAGATGATTATAGGATGTACTGTGTGAAAGTTACACACGCAGTTTTGGTGCCGACAGATAAATGATTCTCTTGGGTGAATTACAAGGATATCTATAGGTGACAAGTGTTTGCATTTATTTGCATGACCAGGTTCAGTGGCTGGTAGCTAAAGTGAGTCAAGTAGCTTGGGTATTTGTGTCACCATCCAGGACGTAACAAAGCCCCCAGGTCTCTGCTGCGTGCTCCGTGGTGGAGGCAGTGCTCTGGGCTCCCCCTGCCAGCCCTGCCCTTATGAGCAGGCAAACCATGGTGGACCAGGGTATTGATGAGGATGAAAGGGCCGTGCCTGCTGTGTGGCGTCAGGAGGAGCTGGGAAAGGGAGACTCACTGCGTCTGAGCCTCTTGGGGACATTGTAAACACTGTTGGTTGGTGTGAAGGGGACGGCTACGCCGCTGCCCTCTGCCCTAAACCTGCCCCTGCGTGGCTGTCAGGGTCAGAGCTCTTGTTAATACGGTATGCTAATTGTTAATACGGTATGCTAATTGTTAATATGGTATGTTAATTGTTAATATGGTATGCTAATTGTGCCTTCCTTTCACCCCCAAACAGGAACAGATTATCAGTCTGGTCAATCAGATCTGCGGCAAAGTGTCTGGTAAAAACGGCAGCATTGAGAACTGTCTCAGTAAACCCACACCAAAAAGAGGTCCCCGCAAGAGAGCGACAGTGGACGTGCCCCCCTCCCGGCTGTCAGCCTCCGGTTCATCCAAAAGTGCTTCGAGCTCATCATGAAGATGCCAACGCCCGTGGTCGATTTATATATATTTTTTTGTAATTATTATATTCTAGTTTGGAGTACTTGCTGTAGGATTGAAGCTGTCTTTGCACTAGCTCTAAAGAAGATTTTCTTCTGGTTTTAGAGAACTAATTTTGTTTTAGCATTAAACTGTTGAACTTTTTTTTGTACTTAGAAAACCTAGATACTGCAGTCAGATTTTGGAAACTGCCGTATAGTCACTGTTTTAAAAACCCTGCAGGGGCTGTATTAATTTGTATTGCCCCATGGCTGACAAAAGCCTTTTTTTGTTGTTGTTTTGATTTTTTTTTTTTTGTAACTGTTGGGGAAAAAAAGGCTTTTTAACCCATTTTTGAAGAGGGTGAAGTTTGGAGAACAAATTTAAAAACCATCAGTCACGTGAGCAGATTTTTTAGAAGGGATAGGAGACGCGCGCGCGCACACACACACACACACACACAAAACTTGAAATGGCTTTGCTTTGGCTGTCGTCTTCTGCCATGTGCCAGATGAGCTTGTGATCTGGGAAGCCGGGGCACCCCCGTTTTGTTTCTCTGGGCGGTTGTGGCAGCTGAAGGCGGACGTTGTTTCCTAACCATAGGCGGAACGAGGAGACGGGAGCGAGTGGGCTCTCCACCAGCACATCACTATGCATCTGTTCAAGGAAAGAAGAAAAGCGAGCGAGGAAGACGGAAAAGACTGCCTGCCTCGGAGGGGTCACATGAGGGAGACCTGTGCCTGATTTCATTAGGAAATCCATTCTGTTATTTTTTGGTGCTGTTGGCTACTTTATCAAAAAACCCTTCAATAGCATCCTTAAGATTTAAAAAAAAAAGAAAAAAAAAAAAACCGGAAAAAAGTGATGGAAGCCGTAAGTGCTTCTTTGTCATCGACGTGCAATCTTTCTAACATTCCATCTCCATCTCACCGCTTCTTGTTTGACACCTTCACAAGTCAGCATTAATCTTTCTTTTAAAATTTGTTTCGTTTATGATCACATAGAGAGCCACTAGGAGGCCTGCAGTTATTTTTGAATGTGAAAATGCATTTGCGTTCATCTTCTCTATTTTTTCTCTTCATGTTGTAACAAAAAGGAAAAAAGAAAAAAAAAAATCCCATCCCTTTTGTACATATGCCTGTAAATTGTTTTAAATACTTGAGCCTTTTTCTCGGTGGGGGGTGGGGAGGGGGTGAGAAGACGAGATGAAGAAAAGCCTTACATTTCAGTTTCTTCATCGGTTGGATTGGATGCTTACAGGGTTTTTCTTGTAACATTTATAAGTGCTGCTTACATCACTGAACAACAACAACAAAATAATAATGGAGTAGCTGTTGCCCTTCTCCGGTTGTGTGTACAGTATGTGTGGAATAAAAAAGGGAAACTGTTTTCACAAGCTGTTCTTTGTTTCATAATTGGATTCATCAATCCCGTAGCTACCCATATTGCACTGAGCTTGCCAGTGGTGACTGCCAGGAACGTCCTATGATCCACTTTGTTGGTTGTTGTTGCAGAAGACTGAACTGTTTTGGAATATTTAACAATTACAGAAACAGAGTCAAGTGTTTTCCAATGTGGTTGTCTGGTTTCTATGGCCTTGCTGTGTACTTTCCCTCTTTTTGACAGTAAACTTCTGCCTATGGCTTACAGTTTGACATTTAATTTATTAGCGCTGCTCTGCACCCCTCCCTTGGGAGGGAGACTTCATGTGGTTTATTGCGAGTTTTTTGTTTACTTTTCAGGTTTGTACTACAAGGTTTAATAATAAAAACAAAGTTTTTTGGACATTTGTCTGTCTTGTGGAAGATGACTGAATGGAATGAGCTCTTTCTTTTCTCATCCACGGGCAGGGGGCAGAGAATCGCCCGTAGCCAGGGAGCAGAGCCACCCCCACGCGGCAGTCCTGCTCCCACAGCTCCCACCTGCCGCTGGGTCCCCTTCAGCATAACCTAATGGTTTCCACGTGGCCCGGCAGGCTGGGCCAGAGCTGCTCGTGGGCTGCGGCTGTCCCCCTCATTTCCCATCGAGCCGTGCCCCCTGAGCTTTCAGGATGAGCGGACACTGGGTGCATTCCGGGTGGTATGGCTGCAGACAGCCCCCCTCATCTCAGCGGGGAGCTCGCTCGCTCGCTCGTTGGGCTGGAGGAGTGATGGCAGGAACATATCTCCAGGGGACCAGTTTCTTTTCATAAAGAAGAGAGGATTGCTTTGGGCTTGTTTCTGTTCTTTTGGGCCCAGGCGTATGAAAGTAGGGGTTGGACCGGTTGGCCATTGGACTGGTAATTCTGTAATGATCAAAGGAAAACCCCAAGCTTTGCCAGAGTGGTTTGGCTACAGTCAGCTCTTCTCCAGGGAGTGGCCTTTTCCACCTGTGAAATGGCAGGTCATTCCCTGCCTCATGCAGAACCGAGCCCTGTGGAGCCTCCCCTGCCTGGCCCAGACCTGCCCACATGCAACCTCCTGGGGCAGCCCCCAGTGACCTGCGCGTCCCTTCACTCTAAGGAACCCTGAGTTACAGCGACCTTAAGGACGTGTGTATTTAGAAGCCTTTTGTATAAACTAGCTCCGTGCGCTCTCAGTTTACCATCCTCACGCTTTATTATTAGCTGTTCTTTCAGTTTCTCACACATTATTGGCAATTATGTAAAAACCAAGACCCTCTATAAAACAACCTGGGTTTCCAGGTGGAATTCCGCATACAGCCAAAACCGGATTCCAGTGTGGCCAGACAACGCCCACGTCCCGTCCCAATTTAAGAGTCGCTGTCGTCACTACCATCCGGAGTGGCCTCTCTGTCAGTGTGTGATGTGGCCAGGGCAGTGTCCACCTGAACTTCCTCCTCATCAGACTGAACCACGGGGGACTCCCCATCCTCACTGATGTCCTGGGTGGCCGTGTCGGTGCAGGTGGAGGAAGAGGAAGGTGGCTTGGCTCGTAATTCTGAGGGATTTGGAACCTGGAGGGTAATCTCATTCTGACAGGTACTGGATTCAGGCCCTGCAAAATAACGTAGGGAAGAAAAAGTCCTGTCATAAAAAGATTGCGGATTAGAATTGCTGCCAACAGCTGTGGAATGTGCCCGTCATGAAAGGGGTGTGTGCTTTTTGTTCCAGGGACCTGGGGCCTGCCCTGGAAGACACTGAGCTGAGTGATGCCAGAGGCAGCCTCAGGCCCTGCGGTGACCCTTCCGTCCCCTAAGGAGTCAGCCACCGGTGACAAAGATCAAGAGCTCCTAGGACTATGTAATAGTGTGTAATAGAGGCCCGAGGGCAAGTGCTGCGTATCTTGGAGGAGCAGTCCCTGTAACCTTGATAATCTAGATGTCTGTCTTTTTACCCTTTTCAGTAATTCAGAGACACCACTGCTGAGACTGTCGGAATTATTGACCTTTCAGCAGGTCTCCAATTTTATGGAACTAAATAGGCTCTTCAAGGAATCAAAATTCTATATT
Source organism: Macaca nemestrina (assembly GCF_043159975.1). Lineage (NCBI taxonomy): Eukaryota > Metazoa > Chordata > Mammalia > Primates > Cercopithecidae > Macaca > Macaca nemestrina. The sequence continues at coordinate 168,600,990 of NC_092129.1, read as the reverse complement.
CAGGTGTCACTGTTTCTAAATCTTTCCTTGACTCTGGGTGAGGGTTCATTCTGGTTTCTAGTATTCCGGCCTTCTCAGGATGGCAGCAAATGCACCCAAGCCCCTTCTCTTCCCTGGGATGACACCGTTCTGACAGATTGCCAGGAGAAGTGGGGGAGAAGTGAGTGAGAAGCAGAAACCGTGGTAATGGTAGAACCTTCTAGAGATGGCTGAGGTGCTGCCAGGAGGACTGAGCTTTGCCTTGACCCAGCCAGAAGAACTGGTCTGAAATTTGAAATGCAGCGAGCCCAGGTACAGGTCTGGCACCTCGGTCAATATTTGCTGCATGAATGTGAAACAAAATTTTGGGAAGGGATGAAAGGAACTGAAGTCCAACTAAGTTTTACAACACAGGCCAAGAGCTGAACATACACCATGGCTTTGCCCCATAGCAGGCATGCCCCTAAACGCCTGCCGCATCAAGAGGGAAGAGTTCCGTGGCAGCCACGCAGGAGAGTCTGCACCTCCCTGCAAACGCCGGTCTTTAATCACAAGGAGCAGACTCAAATGGATTTCTGGGTGGTAAAGGAGGGAAAACAAGAAAGCTCTCAGCTCACCAAAGTTACCGGAGTGGAGCATGTCAAATCTTTGAGAAGAATTCATGACGGAACCACACCACTGTTGCAGCTGCCACGCAGCCGTGTGGAACCGTGGGGTAGGGAGCCAGGAGCTGGCTGTGCGCTTGGGGGTTTGTGTGTAAGTGACTGGCAGGTTTCTCACTTCTCCCTTTGGAGGGGAGTGGCATCGGTATAGCCCCGGTTCAGCTGATGCAAGTTTGTCATCCCTACCTAAGGCGGGGGACAGCACAGTGTTCTCTTCTCCCGAGTTCAGGAAGACGTCCAGGGCCTCCTGGTCAGATATGTCCATCAGGTCCATCTGCTCCAGCATGTCCACGTTCACTTCCATGGACGACATGCTGCCTATGGGCTCTGCGGAGAGATCAGCGACACGAGGAAGGACACGTCTTCAATATTACTTTAACAGGTGATCTTCCATCGGCAATAGGCTAACTACATTGCATTTTCTAAGCTTCCTTCAAAACGGAATTTGAAGCAACATATTAGTAGATGACATATGCCAGTCTGGCACTTTAAATGCATCCTAAATCACCCTTGGCAACTATTATACCTTTTACACTTTCCTTAATCTGCTCATCCCCAGCCCTATGGGACGCTGAAGACCAATCTCCGCATCAAGCGATTTCCGGCTGTTTGGAGTAGGACCCTCCGCCTGTCTCAGAGGCCAACATTCCTGCAGCAACAGTTAGCGACCTTCCTCCCCGCCATCCAGGGCTCTGCTTCCCGCCTACAGTTGCCCTGAACCTTCCAGGCGGGCACAGTCCTCTAATTGCAAGTGGAGTTTCCACTGCCCTTGGAACATTTCTCAGGCCTAATGGCTGAAGGGGTTTGAACATCTGTAAGCTGCCAGAGCTCCCTGCAGTGGAAGCACAGACTAGGAGAGAACAAAACCCAGCCCACCAGCAGACGGCGACCCCAGCCTGGCCAGCCTCAGCCCAGCCCTGAGCACGGGACGCCTCACAGGTCTTTCCTCAGAGGCAAACTACCTCTGTGGCCCAGAAAACCACAAGCCACATAAGTTATCCGAGCCGTGGGGATGCCTGGCAGAAGCAAATGCAAATTTTTTCTGGAATGACCCTCCCTTAACCTTGGTTTATACAAAGTCAATCCCAACCCAATCTGGCATTTGTGACACACATGAAATGAGCCACTCTGAGTGAGGGGCAGCAGAAACAAACAGGATCCTTGCTAAAGAACTTGAGATGGCTGTTCACACACTGCAGTCATAGGAAAGGTAGAATCAAAAACAAGGTGTCAAAAATAAGGACAGACATTTGAAAGAGAGCCAAATAATGACTAGGTAGAAGAGACTGAAATCCCAAACTTGGGGCACAGTCACAGCCCCACAGAAAATAACAAACTAGATGGCAGGATGAGTAAATCTGCAATGCAGCATAGAGGAACAAAGGGAAATGCGAGCGAGCATAAGAGGTATGTGAGACACAGAAGCGTAGCATCTGGTCACGTTTCCCCAGAGCCAAGAAGGGAAGAGAACTCTATTCAAAGAAGCTGATGATTTTCCCAAATCGATGAAAGACCTCAGGACCCAGATTTAAAAAGCAAAACATTCCAAGCGAGATCAAAGCAATCCTCACCTACATCAATTGCTTTGAAGTTGAAGAACATCAAAGACAAAGGCTCTCTAAAAAGCAGCCAGAGAGAGAGGGCAGGTTAAGAAAGAGAAGGAAATAATTAGGATGACAGGCAACTTCTGAACAACAATAATAAAAGCCAGAAGACTGTGGAGTAAGTTCAAAGAGGAGAGAGAAATGTCATCTCTAAAATGGTGTAACATTAGGTATCATTTAAGCTCCAGGAGAGGAGAAGCAGAGACTAAGAAGAAACACGTCATCACGAGCCTGCTCTCGCTGGAGGCACAGCGAAGGAAGGACTGAGTGCAAGAAAGCATGTTAAGCAAAGAGACGTGTGAGTGTGTGAGTTAATGTAAAACCTGGAATGGAACAGTCATAACAAGGAGTCACCAGGGCCAAATCACCCTCCTGAACAGACACGGGGCGGAGAGGAGGGTGCTCAGAGCCACAGGACATGAGATTACGGCTTCATCTGGGAGGAAAGTGAGTCTCACTATCTTCAGGCTCAGAAAATCACTGAAGTTCAGCACTCAAATGAGAGGTAAGAGTAATTCCTGTTTTCAGTTGGGGAAAAGTGTTACGGTTTAGATGGTCCCATGCTTGGCAGCAGCATCCCCACCGACTGAGCCAGCCTGCTCTGCCTTGGATTTGGCCAGGGTTGAGCTCAGCCACACGGGGACAGCAGTTCACTGGGCTTGATCTTCAGGGCTGAGTGGTCAGGGGAATTTGATGGCACCCTGGTCAGGCTTGTTCTTTTTGGGGGCACACTTCTGAGGGTTTCCTTTCTGACCTATGGAAGCCTTTCGCCAAGGCCTTTCTGTCTTTTAGATTTTGGCTTCTGACTTCAGTTTTGAAAATTTGTCTGTGCCATCTTCTTGAAAAGGGCAGGAGTATAACTTAAAACAGGAGAGAAAAAATTGGACTAAGAAGCATAGGAAAAGCTTTCAGGAAAATTCTGTAGCACCAAATAAGATGGTAATGAGTGTGTCAGTGATCACAGGAAATGTCAGTGAGCCAAACTTGCCAGTTCAAAGATTATACGACTGAACTGAAGTAAAATCCAGCTACCTTCTGTTCACAGGAGACAAATATGGAGACACAGAAACATGAAAATGTTTCTTAAAAAATGAAAAGATATAATGAGCAAACAAAGAAGAAAGCTGATACAGCTATATTAATATCAAAATAGATTTTAATGGGAAACAAAAGTAATACTGGGATAAAGAGTAGTACTTAGTGACTTTTAAATGGTTCAATTCACCAGGAAGATAATCTAAAACTTCTATTTTGGGTTACGTTTTTAAAGTTAAAAAATGGCATAATGACAATGAAAACATGATATCCGTGATCTTGGGCGCATGTCACTATACCTATTCGATGGCTGACATCAGCAGTCCCAAAGTTAGTAAGAGAAATCGAAATCCTATTCTCCAATCACAATGAAATTTAGTTAGAAATTGGTAACTGCGGCCGGGCGCGGTGGCTCACGCCTGTAATCCCAGCACTTTGGGAGGCCGAGATGGGCGGATCACGAGGTCAGGAGATCGAGACCATCCTGGCTAACACAGTGAAACCCCGTCTCTACTAAAAAAATACAAAAAACTAGCCGGGCGAGGTGGCGGGCGCCTGTAGTCCCAGCTACTCGGGAGGCTGGGGTAGGAGAATGGCGTGAACCCGGGAGGTGGAGCTTGCAGTGAGCTGAGATCCGGCCACTGCACTCCAGCCTGGGCGACAGAGCAAGACTCCGTCTCAAAAAAAAAAAAAAAAGAAATTGGTAACTGCTAGGAAAACTTTCACATATCTAATTATTTTAAAAAACATTTATAAATAGTTCACAAATCAAATATGAAATGCTAATGATAAAATTTACCCAGGAATTATTAGTGCCAAAATTTGTAGGATTCAACTAAAACGGTCCCCCTGCAAGAAATCCATAGCTTTGAATGCCTTACCAGAGAGGAACGCTGAAAATCAAGCCATTCATCAACTTGGGTTAGAAAAAAACAAATGCCCAAAGAAAGCAAAACTGAAGAGAAGTTAATGAAACAGCAGAAAGAACAAAGAAGCTGGTTAGGTTCTGGGGTAAGACTCGTCGTAAGTAGAGATGAAAGGAATAAAAGGCACATGAACAATTTTAAGAATGCAAAAGCAAACCTACCCAGGAACACAGTTGAGGGGGAGACGCGCACCATGGGCAACGTTATGCTGACACAGCGGACAACTAAAGACAAGTCCATGGAAAACTTGCCAAAATTAACGAAAAATAGGAAATCTCTATAACCATCAGAAAAAAAGAATAGGTAAAGTCACTGGTCTCAGCATGGGAGGGAAGTTCTACCCGCCATTCAGGAATGCATGAGACACGTGCGCTTGCAGAAAGATCCAATACCACTAAGAGGCCCATTGTGTCTCCATCCAGAAACTTACTGCAATTCTGCTCAAATTGTAGACAAGGTTCTTCAACAAACTTGAAACTGTGACATTTACACCAAAGGACAAGACCCCAAGAAGAGTCATGGCAACTATGAAGAAAATAAATGCGTGCAGACACGCAGGGCAGGTCGGGAAATGCGTGCAGATGCGCAGGGCAGGTCAGGAAATGCGTGCGACACGCAGGGCAGAGTGGTAATGGCTCCAGCAGACTCAGGCTTCACTAGAAAACGTTTGCTCAGTCCCAGCACTCCTGACACTTTGCACCAGATCGTTCTCGGTGGTGGGGTTGTCCTGGGTAGTGTGGGATGCTTAACTGCGTCCCTGGCCTCTGCCCACTAGATGCCAGTAGCACACCCTTACCCCAGGCATAACAAGCAAAATGGGTCTCCAGACATTGCCAAATGTCCCCTCGGGGGCAAAAGTGTCTCCAGCTGAGAACCAACACTTGAGATGACTAAGTATACAACAGGGTAGTTTTGGCTCAGGGACCGGCAGCAGAAGAACGCAGCCAAAGAGAGGCTTGAAGACTCCCGAATGGTGTCGTTTCATTCCAACAGATTAGCAAAAATTAAAAAATCTGACGCTACCAAGTGCCAGTAAAGATGTAATCAGAACGTGCATACGTGGCTGGGGAGACTATAAACTCGTGCAAATGTCTGGCAAGGAATTGGACAGAATCTAGTAAAATAAAAGATAGCCGTGTCATTATGACCAGTAATTCCTCTCCTAGTTATATACCCTAAAGAAGTGATTCCCAAAGTGTGGTCCCCCTCAGCATCACCTGGGAACTTGGTTATAATGCAAATCCTCAGGCCCCACCCACACCTGCACAGTCACAAACCCTGCAGTGGGCCCAGGAAATCCATGTTGGAACCACAGACCCTCCAGGGGTCTGTGAGGCTGCTCAAGTCTGAGAACAGCTGGTCTTAAAGCAACTTACGGATGTGTACAGACACACAAATTATAAGAATGTCCAAGGCCAGGTGTGGTGGCTCACGCCTGTAATCCCAGCACTTTGGGAGGCCCAGGTGGGAGGATCACTTGGGCCCAGGAGGGTCAAGACCAGCCTGGGCCACATAGTGAGACCCTATCTCTCTAAAAAATTAAAAAATTAGCCAGGCATGGTGGCGCACACCTGTAGTCCCAGCTACTCACTCGGGAGTCTGAGGTGGTAGGACCACTTGAGCCCAGGAGTGCCAGACTGCAATGAGTTATGATTATGCCACTGCACTCCAGCCTGGGTGACAGAGCGAGACTCCGTCCTAAGAAAAAAAAGTCCGTGCTGGCATTGTTTTTATGAAAGAAGAAAACTGGAAACAAATACCCATCAATACAACAATGAACAAATTACATTTATTCAATGGAAATAACTATTTAAGAATAGAAATCAAATTAGAGGTGAATGTATCAGTATGGATGATTCTCAAAATCACAGCACTTAGGTGCACTTTTGCCTGTCAATTCTATCTTTTCTAACTTTATTGTAATTTTATCACTAGCCCCAAACCTCGTTCTCTTCCCAGGGCACTGGGTCCACTCTGGAGCATCCCAGAGCTGAGTCAATCCTTCTGGAAGCAGGCGCACCCCTGGCTGCATAGGATGCCATTTTGCTGAACTACTGGTTCAGAGACACAAGAGCCTGAAATCTATGGGAATACAGAGCCAGAAAACTCAGGCACAGACCAGGACATCTCCGAGGTGATTTATTAATAAGTAACTGCAGGATACCCTGACATTCAGCAATAAAATGAAAGCAATAAAAATGCTTTTCTAAGAAAATGGCAGTCATGTCAGGCAGAAGATCAAACCTGGGCTAGGGTCTTACAAAACACCTAATGATGTCCTAATGGCACGGAGAGCTCTGCGGGGCCTGTGGTGGCACCCAGACCCCCTCTGCTGCTCAGCCCTCCCGGCACCGCCTTCAGTCCTCAAGCCTGACAGCCTCTGTGCTTGGGGGGCCATCCGGCCTCAGCACCATCCAAGTGGCACAGAAGTGCCTTCACCCCTTCCTCTGATGATTCTCTGGATAAAACTTGCCATGGCCTTGTCTTAATTAAGAAACGATGCTTCTGAAAGGGAAATTCCAACTGCTATTTCTGATTTAGTGGAATGAGTCCAAAACACCATGTTTGCTGCAGAGTTTTTAAATTTTTGATTGATTCTCCTAAATTAATACTAATCCGTGGAGATGAAGCTTCCTCCCTAAGAAAGGCGCTGTGGCTCGTCAGGCTGGGAAGTCTGAGCCGGCTCTGCACAGCCGTGCAATGGGATGTCCGATTCCCGTGTGTGGCTGTCCCTCAGCTCTAGCTGAAGAGAAAGCTAAAAAGCCCAGAGCCTCCAATTTTCTTCTTCAAAGCTTTCAAAACCATATATTGACAAGATGTGCCTGATTTTTACCTTAAAAACATGAGCCCAACATTTTCTTGAAACTTAATCTTTGAGATACTCAAAACCACGAAAATTTCACCACTTCGTATTTCCTTGCAGGTATTTGCGGCAGGTAGCTGCTAGATGCTTCCCTCTGCCAGCCCGGTGCCTTGCTAGCTGTGGAGGAGGTGCAGTGCGTGCCTGTCCCTGTCACCAGGAGCTGGTCATCAACAGAAGCTGCTCCTTCCAAGCCGGCCGCGCACCTACTACATCATCATCAGCCGTGTGTCCGTGGCTCTCCCTATAATGGGAGCTTCCTGAGAGGCACTTTCATTTCTCTGTGCTTCCTCTGGGCTCACCAGCAAGTGCTAAACTGAAGGAAGATAGAGTTAAGTTGTTCACCAATCAGAGTTTCTGTGGCTGTCCATCAGTGCATCTCTTCTATGACATGAGACATGGCTGCGATGTGTCATTATGTTCAAATTTGCGGGTCGGCCAGGGTGTATCTGTATGGATTGAATGCGTCCTCCTAAAATTTGTATGTTGAAGCCCTAACCCCCAAGATGAGGATACCTGGAGTTGGGACCGTTGGGAGGTGATTAGGTTAGATGAGGTCAGGTGGACATGGCTCCTGTGGTCGAGATTAGCCCTAATACCAAGAGACAGCAGAGGGCTCCACCCTGCTGGTGGCCACGTGCACACATAGGGAGAAGGGGGCCGCCTACGAGCCAGGAAGACAGCCCTCATCAGACACCGATCACACCGGCACCCTGATCTTGGATCTGAGGCCTCCAGAACTGAGGGAAAAGAAATGTCGACTGTTCAAGCCACCCAGTCCACATGGTTTCGTTATGGCAGCGAGGCTAAAACAGTGTCCTTCTCTGCTTCTACCCATAACGGGATAAAAATCCCTGGAGCAAACCTTCTGCTTCCTCCCAAAGGAGCCATGGAAAGCCACTCTCTACAACTCGCAGCCAACACGGAAGTAACAGAATCCTGTACATCCACTCGGAGGAACGCACGGAGGACAAAGGCAGGGTCACGGGTTACAAGAACGGCGAAGGCTGACTCTAGAGAACTTGTTAAGCTTCAAACCTACCCTGTGCGTTGGAAGGTAAACAAGCTTCTTCCTCACAACTGACTGCGTTCACCAGCACACTATGAGGTCTTCAGCTACTGCTGTTCATCTGTTTTTCTCAACATTATTTTCTTTCCTCATTCTTGGATTTCTTTTCATTTATTTATTTATTTATTGAGATGGAGTCTCGCTGTTGCCAGGCTGGAGTGCAGTGGCGCGATCTCAGCTCACTGCAACCTCTGCTTCCCGGGTTCAAGCGATTCTCCTGCCTTAGCCTCTTGAGTAGCTGGGATTACAAGCGCATGTCACCACGCCTGGCTAATTTTTGCATTTTTAGTAGAGACGAGGTTTCATCATGTTGGCCAGGCTGGTCTCCATCTCTTGACCTTATGATCCACCCACCTTGGTCTCCCAAAGTGCTGAGATTACAGGCATGCGCCACCGTGCCCGGCCTCATTCTTGGATTTCTTTAACTTCTCCTTGGAGGGGACATAGAACTGGATGACAAGGAAGAAACACTCCTGGAGGATGTGGTTGGGGGCAGGATAGAGAGAACAAAGGCCAGGGCCAGGCAAGCCTGGGGAGAGGATGAAGGCTGAGATTTGAGAGGTGAGGGAGGTGTCCAGGAGGTGATGAGAAATTCAGGAGAATGGGAGGGCAGGAAAACAGGGGAAGGTTTGGACGGGTCTCCCCGCTGCCTGGGGTCTGGTCCTGCCTGTGCGGCGCAGGCTGGTGGGAAAATGTGAGCTGCCCGGCGCCACTGCCCTGCTCACCCCTGCTGCACCTCCGAGTCACTGGGTTCTTCCAAAGGAAAAGCTGGGAAGGAGTTCGGTGTCTGGACGTCTGATGGGCTTGTTCCTTACAGCACTATTTACACCAAGGGAAAGATTTTAAATGTTCAGCTAGGAAAACTGGTGGAATATATTAGGATACATCATGACAAAAAGATGCAGCCTTTGACACACAACCTCTCAAAGTATTTTGAACAACAGGGGGAAAGAGTCCTATATAACATGAAGAAAAGTTAGAGACAAAGCCATATATGTGTACGGTCCAGTCAGATCGCAATTAAATAAGCAGACTCGACAGAGACTAGAAAGAACGCATGAAAAGCAGTAACAGGGATTATTCTGTCCTGGAGAATTAAGGGCAATTTTCCTTTTGTCCATTTTGGTAATTTCTAGAAGCCTAATTTGTGTTTGTAATCTTTGTTTTTTTGAGACAGTCTCACTCTGCCACCCAGGCTGGAGAGCGATGGCGCGATCTCGGCTCACGGAAACCTCTGCCTCCCGGGTTCCAGCGATTCCCGTGCTTCAGCCTCCTGAGTAGCTGGGATTACAGACATGCACCACCACGCCTGGCCACTTTTGGTATTTTAGTAGAGATGGGATTTTACCATGATGGCCAGGCTGGTCTCAAACTTCTGACCTCGGGTGATCTGCCTGCCTTGGCCTGCCAAAGTGCTGGGATTACAGGCATGAGCCACCACGCCTGGCTGTATCTGTAATCTTTAGAGGTATTAAAAAAAAATATCTTCAACTAAAGCCTAGACTGATAGAAGAGGCAAAATCAGGGCAAGAGATAGGTGGCCCGACGCACACATTTTGGTTGCTGGAGTCTAATAACAGAACGGGACTTCTGAGGACTCTGCCCCATGTCCTGCTCCGGGAGAGGAGCCCATCGCCACCCCGCACAGCCAGTGAGTCCCTGCTCCAGCAGCCCCGGCCCCAACTCGCCTCGCCGCTCCGCGATCTGCAGGTAGCCGGTGGACAGGTACTGCTCCATGTCCTGCTGGAAGGCTTCCTCAAAAATCTTCTGCCGCTCCTTCAGCTTCATTTGCTGGGTGTGCTCCATTTCCAGGACCTTCTGGGCGTGCTCTGCATCTAGTTCAGCTGAGGAAACAGAATAACTGGGGTTAGGGTTTGAAAAGGGACCGAGAGAGGAAATGGGTATAAACAGCTGCTCACATCCCCCCTCCAAGTGGATGGAGTCATGCTGCATTGACAGACTTGGGCTGGTGCCCCAGCCGTCTGTACAGCTGGCCTCCTTGCCCCTCCAATCTGCTGCCCTGCTCCCCCCTACCTGGGCAGTCAGGCCCTTAGTGCCACACCTTTGCATGTGCTGTTCCCTTTGCTGGAACGACCTTCCCCCCTCCCCCGGCATCGCCCATTAGTCAGTCACAAACAGCTGTTCACCTTCCAAGATTAGCTTCTCAGGTTATCCTTCTGCTAACTCCAGTGGAGTCTGCTGCTCCATCCAGATGTTTCCACATCCCTGTGTTTAAACTTCTGCAGCTGACTTACAAATTGCAGTGCAATTGCTAAGGACTTGGAGTCCCTGCACGACTGTGACCATATATGACTCATTTCAACATGCTGTCACTCAGCTCAGTGCCTGGCACACAGTAAGTTCTCAAGGCATGTTTGTTAAAAGTATGTAACAGTGGAATACTATTCACCCTTAAAAAGAAATTCCGACACATGCTATAACATGGATGAACCTTGAGCACATACGCTAAGTGGAATAAGCCAGTTACAAACAGGCAAATGCTGTATGGTTCCACTCATATGAGGTGCCTAGCGCAGTCAGGTTCATGGAGACAAGAAGAGTGGTGCTCTCAGGGCGGGGCAGAGGGCGTGGGGGCTTAGTGGTTAACGGGTATAGACTTTCCATTTTACAAGATGAAAGAGATCTGGAGATGGATGGTGGTGATGGATGTACAGCATGAATATATTTAATACCACTCAGCTGGACACTTACAAATTATATGTATACACAAAATGATAAATTTTATGTGTATTTTACCACAGTAAAAAGTTGGGAACAGGGCCGGGCGTGGTGGCTCACGCCTGTAATCCCAGCACTTTGGGAGGCCGAGGCAGGTGGATCACCTGAGGTCAGGAGTTCAAGACCAGCCTGGCCAATATGGTGAAACCCCATCTCTACTAAAAATACAAAAATTAGCCGAGCATGGTGGCAGGCGCCTATAGTCCCAGCTACTCGGGAGGCTGAGGCAGGACAATCACTTGAACCCAGGAGGCAGAGGTTGTAGTGGGCCGAGATGGCGCCACTGCACTCCACCCTAGGCGACAGAGCGAGACTCCATCCCAAAAAAAACAAAAAAAAACAAAAAAAAACAAAAAAAAACAAAAAAAAAAGTTGGGAAAAAAAGTAAATATGTAGCCATCATGGTACATTACAAAGTGTTTAGTCTTGGCTTTTTAGTGTTTACTGGCCACACAACCTAATCAGTTAACCTTCTCATCTGAAAATTTGGGATAGAAATATTAACCCAATATTGACATGAAACATATAAAAGGATGTGAAATAATTTTATAACTTAAGTGACCAGTGACCCTTCAAGGTAGGCCTGAGTCAGTAATATAGAAGGCAAGAACACTAACATAATCAACTTTCACCTGGTCATTCAAGCAAGAACCCCAAATCTCCCAGCTATAAACACTTTCCAGTGGTTTAACCTTTCCTCAAGGCATGTGATATGGTTTAGCTCTGTGTCCCCGCCCAAATCTCTTATCAAATTGTAATCCTCACATGTCAGGGGAGGGAAGTCATTGGGTCATGGGGACAGTCTCCCCCATGCTGTTGTCGTGATAGTGAGTAGTTCTCACTAGATCTGATGTTGTATAAGGATCTGACAGTTCCTCCTTCACATGCTCATACTCTCCGCCTTGTGAAGCAGCCTGCTTCCCCTTCCACCATGATCGTAAGTTTCCTGAGGCCTCCCAGCCACGCAGAACTGTGGGCTTATTAAACCTCCTTTGTTTATAAATTACCCAGTCTCAGGGTTTGTTGTTGTTTTGTTTTGTTTTGTTTTTTGAGACGGAGTCTCACTTTCTTCCCCAGGCTGGAGGGCAGTGGTACGATCTCAGTTCACTGCAACCTCTGCCTCCTGGCTTCAAGCAATTACTATGCCTCGACCTCCCAAGTAGCTGGAATTACAGGTGCGCGCCACTATGCCCAGCTAATTTTTTGTATTTTTAGTAGAGACGGGGTTTTGCAATGTTGGTCAGGCTGGTCTCAAACTCCTACCTCAAGTGATCTGCCTGCCTCGGCCTCCCAAAGTGCTGGAATTACAGGTGTGAACCACTGCACCCGGCCTCAGGTATTTCTTTATAGCAGTGTGAACAGTGACTAATGCAGTAAATTGGTACTGGAGAGAGTGGGGTATTGATATAAAGATACTTGAAAACGTGGAAGGGACTTTGGAACTGGGTAATGGGCAGAGGTTGGAACAGTCTGGAGGGCTCAGAAAAAGACAGGAAGATGTGGGAAGGTTTGGAACCTCCTAGAGATTTGTTGAATGGTTTCAACCAAAATGCTGATAGTGATGTGAACAATGAAGTCCAGACTGAGGTGGTCTCAGATGGAGACGAGGAACTTATTGGGAACTGGAGTAAAGCTCACTCATGCTATGCTTTAGCAAAAAGACTGGTAGCATTTTGCCCCTCCCCTAGAGATCTGTGGAACTTTGAACTTGAGAGAGATAATTAAGGCTATCTGGTGGAAGAAATTTCTAAGCAGCAAAGCATTCAAGACATGACCTGGATTATTGTGAAAGCATTCAATTTTATGCGTTCACAAGGAGATGGTTTGAGATTGGAGCTTATGTTTAAAGAGAAGCAGAGCATAAAAATTTGGAAATTCTGTAGCCTGATGATACACTAGAAAAGAATAACCCATTTTCTGGGGAGAAATTCAAGCCAGCTGCAAAAATTTGCATAAATAATGAGGAGTTGAATGTTAAGTGCCAAGACAATGGGGAAAATGTCTCCAGGGCATGTCAGAGATTTTGGCAGCAGCCCCTCCCATCACAGGCCCAGAGACCTAGGAAGAAAAATTGTTTTGTGGGCCAAACCCAGGGCCCAGCTGCTCTGTGCAGCCTTGGGACACGGCACCCTGCATTCCAGCCACTCTTAACTACAGCTGTGGCTACAAGGGGCCAAGGTACAGCTCGGGCTATTACTTCAGGGGGTGCAAGCCGCAAGCTTTGGCGGCTTCCACATGGTGTTAGGCTTGTGGGTGCACGGAAGTCAAGAATTGAGGTTTGGAAACCTTGGCCTAGATCTCACAGGATGTATGAAAATGCCTGGATGTCCAGGCAGAGGTCTGCTGCAGGGACAGAGCCCTCATGGAGATCTCTATTAGGGCAGTGCGAACAGTAAATATAGGGTTGGTGCCCCCACACAGAGTCCTCACTGGGGCACTGCCTAGTGGAGCTGTGAGAAGAGGGCCACCGCCCTCCAGAGCCCAGAATGGTAGATCCACTGACAGCTTGCACCATGCACCTGAAAAAGATGCAGGCACTCAATGCCAACCTGTGAAAGAGCTTGCCCAAGGCCGTGGGAGCCACCCCTTGCCTCTGTATGACCTGGATGTAAGACACAAAGTAAAAGGAGATTATTTTGGAGCTTTAAGATTTAATGACTGCCCTGCTGGATTTCAGACTTGCTTGGGGCCTGTACACCCTTTGTTTTGGCCAATTTCTCCCATTTGAAATGGGAACATTTATCCAATGCCTGTACTCTCATTGTATCTTGTAAGTAACTAACTTGCTTTTGACTTTATGTGCTCCTAGGTCAAAGAGACTTGCCTTGTGTCAGATGAGACTTTGGACTTAAGACTTCTGGGTTAGGCCGGGCACGGTGCTCACACCTGTAATCCCAGCACTTTGGGAGGTCAAAGCAGATGGATCAAGAGGTCAAGGGCTGATAACAGCAGCTCTGGGCTGACAGCAGGTGAAAGAAAAGGGGCCTCCACACTACAATCACCAGGAGCCTGAACTCTGGCAGCGACCTGAAGGGCCCTCACATAGATTCTTCTCCAGTGCCTCCAGAAAAAAACGCAACTCAACCTCATGGAACACTGGGCAGACAACCCAGTCACACCTTGCCTAGACTTCTGCCCTACAAACTGGAAGCTGATAAATTTGTTTCGTTTTAAACTATGTTTGTGGTTATCTATTACACAGCAATATGGGATTACTCCAAACAGGCTGTCTGTATGAATTCAGGTCCCTAATCAAATCTGGTTGACTGTAAATTCGAAAAAGGGCAATCTGAGTGCCTTCCCTTACGTAAATATTTCCTAACTCCTCCCCTGTGTCTGTGGCAGACCCCTGCTCTACTGGGTTTGGGTGCTGTTATTCCAGAAAACATGTGCAGAATGTTTCAGCTGCCCTGTGTCCTGGGATACACTGTCACAAACCATTTCACCCAAGGCATTGCTCCCTCTGGTTCAGCTCTTGGGAGTGTCAACATCTTGGGGGTGTTATCAAGATTAACAAAACAAACACAGCAGCTCTTACAATGGACAATGGTGAATGAGGTCCGTTATCTGCCTTAGTCCCGCCCACCCCCACATTCCCAGCACCACATTCTCAACTCTGGAGTCCAGCAAGCTGGTATGCATGGCAGATCTTAAAACCCAGGGATGGAGTTTATCATCTCAAATCAGGTATAGTGTCTAATACTTAGAATACTGTGGGCTTTCTTCTTAAATTCTGATCTACATACATGCAAGAAACACAAACTAATGCTAACCAAAGCAACATAGGAAAAGTAATTTTCCTAATTAGCATGTAATCACATGTATATTTCCTCTGTGCATTCTGCTCATACTGTTGCCATTACTGGGTGCCTTCTCTCCATTTCCCGCTAGCCTCATCTCACATTGTTTATGTGGAGACGGTCTGCCACAGCGGGAAGAGCTTCTGCTCACAGGTTTCAGGTTGGGCCCAACTCGGGTCCTACACTCCTAGCGCCTCTTGGCACAGCCCTCTGGTCTACCTCTGCATTCAGCTGCAGCTATGGGAACCAGCGTTGTGTGCATTCACTGGAATGCACAGAGGGTCCCACCTCACAGCCACGCCTGTGTGGCTGTGTTTTTCTGGTCAGAGTATTCTCTGAATCTCAGGAAACCCAGCCAGCACAGCCCAGAAGTTCTGTGGAATTAAGGCAGCTCTCAACCAATAGGTGACGGAGGTCAGTATCTCAGGACCCTGGTCTAACATCCTTTGGGTGGATGATCCTAGGAAGCGTTCTCAGCGCTTCTCAGAGATCCTGGTACGATGGCACATACTCAATGGCTTTAGCAGCTTCCTGTTTTTAGCTTCTTCTCGTCGCTGTCTCACTCTCCCTGTCCCTCGCTCCTGCATCTTGGAATCGCCTCCCAAAGGACCTGCAGCTAATCCTGGTCTCAGGCTCTTTTTCCACATAACTGATTTCACCTGAGTCGCAACTTCCTCCTCCATACAGGTGCGGTAAAAACACCTACTTCATAAGGTTGTTGGCAGGATTAAATGAGGTAGCAAATACGAATCAAGCACAAAGTACTGGCCAACAGCTGACAGCTAACGCTAATTCCAGCGTTATTTAAACAACAGCCTCTTGAAGAGGGAGCAACAGGAAATATTACCAAGAACCAGGATTCACTATGCACTGAAAATCACTTGCTCTGGGCCCCACTCGGATGCTTAAGAATTAGTTACCTTTCAGTACTCTTAATAAATCTGCAAGGAATTTAGAGTGTACTCGTAAGAAAAAAAACTGAAGAGGATGTCTTTTCACTTGTTTCACTTCAGTTGTCAACATATCTGTTCAAATGCTTCATGACTGCCAAGTGCATTAGAGTAAGTCAACCCTAAAATACATTAAGTATGCTTCAAGTACTTCAAAGTTCAGCTAATCTTCTTTTAAAAAGTAATTCCAGAATAGGCAGCTCAAAACCAAAGATCAATGCAGAAATCATCAAAGGAGTTTTAATTAAAGCATATCTTGTTTTAACTGAATTAAGGTTTTCTATAGATATATAATATAAAAACATTTTTCTCAAGACTATTTCTGCTTTAAAAGTTTGATACCCATGTTGCTGAATTATTGGCCCTTCGGTTTTTTCTATGCCAGAATGAAATCCAATCATGTCTCAACCTTCACAAGGGAGGAGGGGTTAGGTTAGACAACTTAAAATGACTTTTTTTTTTTTTTTTTTTTTTAGATGGAGTCTTGCTCTGTCACCCAGGCTGGAGTGCAGTGGCGCAATCTCGGCTCACTGCAAGCTCTGTCTCTCGGGTTCACGCCATTCTCCTGCCTCAGCCTCCCCAGTAGCCAGGACTATAGGTGCACGCCACCACTTCTGGCTGTTTTTGTATTTTTAGTAGAGACGGGGTTTCACCATGTTAGCCAGGATGGCCTCGATCTCCTGACTTTGTGATCCACCCGCCTCGGCCTCCCAAAGTGCTGGGATTACAGATGTGAGCCACTGCACCCGGCCTTAAAATGACTTATAAAAAAATAGGAGAAAAAAATCACTGTTTTAGGTTTTAAAACATGTTCCTCACTAGGTATCTGAAACATCCCCAGCTGTCCCCGTCAGCTCCCTGCTTCATTTCAGAGCCCTTTTTGTATCTCGGGGCTGAGCACTAAGCCAGCTTCACCGAGGACCGAGCACAGTTGCACCACACCAGCCCCTATTCAGGATGACTATGAAAAAGCACAAAGCGGGCATTTAAAAATAACTTTGCTGCCCAGCAGCTAAGAGAGATTTACCCTCAGCGACGTGACTGAATGAGGATGTTCTTAATTAATTGGGCC
Organism: Macaca nemestrina; assembly: GCF_043159975.1. NCBI lineage: Eukaryota > Metazoa > Chordata > Mammalia > Primates > Cercopithecidae > Macaca > Macaca nemestrina. Next base: position 168,584,294 of record NC_092129.1, on the reverse strand, counting down.
TGCATCAAGAAAACAACCAAAGATGGCAGAAGTGAAATGATGCGAGGGTATTTGAAGGAAAATTTTCAAATCTAGGTTTAACAGCATCTGAATTTTAGACTGAGGACTGAAAAATCTAAATTACAGAACATTTTCTACAAGGAAAAATGACCCCTTGCTCACATTAAGGTGCCATTTATTATACTGGGGAAAGCCAGACAAATACAAAGATGTAAAGAACTTCAACAAATGGACTTCAGATTAAAAGAAAAAAAAATCAAAACAAGATGCAGTAGTTTTTCTACGTCGAGTCGGGAGTAATCATTTAACTCCATTATCAACTCAGGCCTATGTCTTTTTATTTCAACTCCTGAACATTGCTCAAGTTTTATCTGACTGCAACTTCCACTTTAGCTACCACTATCAATTTCAAATGGATAATTACTCAAAACAACAAAAAATTCCATTACCACTGAAGATGGAATAATCAATTCTCAATTATACGTTTTAATGGGGCATAAGGGCGGCACAAGATATATGAAAAAAACAAAACAAAACAAAACCAAGTTCATTTCAGGAACAAATCCAACATATTCTACAACTAAGTCTTTTAACCAAGATAGGTAATAAAATACAGTGAGGTGTTAATGACCGAAAAAGGCCCCCAAACCTCTGGGAGTCATGTACAGAAAACTAGGACAAGCCTCTCTGTTAAGAGTTCAAAATGTTAAAAGAGAAACAGTAACACTTACTAAATATGAACTGAGAAAAATTCTAGTAATCTCTATATTAAAGATTAAGAGCATTGTTCATTCAAGATAAATAAGACCAACAAGACATTTTAAAAACTAACTTCAATATTTACAATTCAGGTGTTTTACATTGAGTTAGGGAATATGAGATTTGTGATATTAAAATACATGTGACATGATCAAGAGAGAACTGTGAAATCTCTGTAAATCTCTAAACAATTTTCTGAATACAAATAAAACATCTCTTCAAGCTGTTTTTTGATAAAAACAATTGCCAACAGTCTATCAAATTACATAACCACTAGAAGACATTAAATTCTGTCAATGTCACAGATTTAAAAAATTGGGGCCTATGGTTTGTTTTGTTTTGTTTTGTTTTTTTTAGATGGAGTCTCACTCTGTCACCAGGCTGGAGTGCAATCTCGGCTCACTGCAATCTCCACCTCCCTGGTTCAAGCCATTCTCATGCCTCAGCCTCCTGAGTAGCTAGGATTACAAGCACATGCCACCACACTCAGCTAATTTTTGTATTTTTAGTAGAGACAGGGTTTCACCATGTTTGACAGGATGGTCTTGATCTCCTGACCTTTTGATCTGCCCACCTCAGCCTCCCAAAATGCTAGGATTACAGGTGTGAGCCATCGCACCTGGCCAACTTTTTTTATGCTTCTAATTATTTGCATTTTTTTCTTTTGAGACAGAGTCTCACTGTATTGCCCAGGCTGGAGTGCAATGGCATGATCTTGGCTCAATGCAACCTCCACCTCCTGGGTTTAAGCGATTCTTGTGTCTCAGCCTCCTGAGTAGCTGAGATTACAAATGTGCACAATCGCACCTGGCTCATTTTTGTATTTCTAGTGGAGACAGGGTTCCACCATGTTGGCCAGGCTGGTCTTGAACTCCTGACCTCAGGTGATCCGCCCACCTCAGTCTCCCAAAGTGCTGGGATTACAGGCATGAGATACTGTGCCTGGCCTATTTGCATTTATTTAATAGGGTATTTTTGATGCATGAACTATGTACATTGAGGAAAATTTTTGGCCATAAAAAATTATTTATTCCACAAATAATAGGGTGAAAGTCCCTTTGTAGTCCCCATAAATAGATGACTACAACCAGCACATTTTGGTGTATATGGGATTCTCCCCCCATTAGGATGACTATATGAAATTGCAATACTCAATTTTTAAAGCTTTTTACTTTGAAATAATTACAGGTTCACAGGATGTTATCTAGAAATGTACATCCTGAATGTCCCTCAATGCTAACATCTTACATAATTCTGGTATAAGGTCAAAACCCAATAATTGACATGTGTACAATCCACAAAGCTTATTCAGATTTCACCAGTCACACGTGCACTGTGCGTGCGTGCAGATGCGCATACAGCTCCATGCATAGCCTGTGTAAGCACCACATCAACATAGTACCACCACAAGACTCCCTCAGGTTCCCTTTGTAGGATACGGTAAATTCCTCTTCAAAGTTTAGCCTGTTAACTTCCTTTAAAATTCAAGAGGGAGAAAAATTGTTAAGTACAATAAGTTCTGAGTTCTTCTTCAAAGAACCAATATGTCAGTATGTTCAGCTTCCCTGTTCTTTGTTCTCCATTTTAAAGTTTAACTTCCTCGTTCTTTACTCTCCTTGCTCCTAGTTTCAGTAAACAACCCCCTCCTAGCCTCTGTCACCTGTTCTGTCCTTAGGCATCCTTAGTCACCTGTTCTGTAACTGTCCTTTCCACCAAAATTACTCACCCTGCCACTCTGGCTCATATACTTGCTCTCTTTAAAACAGCCAATCGGAATTAGCCTAGACTGTGCAATCCAACCCTAGCCAACAGGGGAAAGACACAGCAGTAGGAGCTAGCGGCATTAGGAATAAGACTCCTTTCCCCTTCCTTGTCTGGTATGCTCTCGCCATTGTTCCATCCACAAGACGCACCCGTCTATAGCAGTAAATTGCCTTGCTGAGAAAACTTTTGCCTCAGTGCCATTGTCATTTGGCAGCACCAAGCATTTACTTCCAACACCTTTTATAACCATGCTGTCCCTCCCCAAACACTCAGCTGGACTCCAAATCTATAATTATGTTAATTCATATGTTATGTAAGTGGAATCATACACTATATATCCTTCCGATACTGGCTTTTTTCACTCAGCATAACTGCCTTGGGGTTTCTCCAAGCTACAGCACATAATAACCTGTTCCCTTTTATTACTGAGCAGAATTTCATGGTATGGATGTACCACAGTTTGTGTAACCATTCACCCACGGAATGACTGTTTCCAACTTCTGGCTATTATGAATAAAGCTGTCATGAACATGTGTGTATGAGTTCCTACATGAAAATAAGTCATTTCTCTCATAAAATGCCCAAGAGTGCAACTGCTGGGTCATATGGTAAGTTCATTTTTCGGTTTTGAAAGGAACTGCCAAACTCTTTCCCAGAGTAGCTATTCCATTTTACATCCCCATCACCACTGGGTGAGCCAGCTAGTTTCTCTGCATCTTTGCCAGCATTTGCTGGGACCTACTAATTATAACACAGGTTGAATATCCCTGCGCTGAAATCTGAAGCTTTTTGAGCACATACCTGATTCTAACAGGAAATGCTCATGGGAGCATCTAGGATTTCAGTTTTTTGTTTTAGCCATGCTCAACCGGTAAGTGCATATGGCAAATATTCCAAAATCGGAAAAAATCCAAAACCTGAAACACTTCTAGTCCCGAGTATTTCAGATTAGGGATACATAATCTGTACAGACTGTTTCCTTTTCTCTCTCAATTTTCTCCAGAATGTGGATGTCTGTCAGAAACAAGTTTCAGCTTCCTTTTAAATATTTTCAATAATTGCTGTTTCCAAAGGTACTTCAGTTCCCTGAGCTTAGTGAAATATATTTTAGAAAAATTTTGTTCAGAAACTGAGGACTTGTTAGACAATGACAAAATACACAAGATTTCCTTGTAGTTTTAAAAACCACTTTTCCTGTACTGTTACCATTTAACAGTTACATGTTTTCTTACCTCAGTTTTCAAATAAGGTATACACAACAATTTTTAAAGTCTCCCAATCTCCTGCCCCCTACTTTAACACATCAATACAAATTTTCTCAGGCTGGATTTAAAAAAACACCTGTAAAAGTATTTTCCTGGCACTGGTTTTCTTTATACATGAATTTTTAAAGTATCAACTTCTGTGCCCTGTGTTCCTATAGTTTTAAAAAGTTTTACATCCAGCCTTCATCAATAATTAGTTTTCAAAACAGACAAAATTATTTTATACCATACATTATTTCTGTGAGTGTTCTAAAGTATTACAGAGCATTATTCCTCAGAATTGGCATTTGGAAAAACAGTTCTGTGTGTGCTAAAGTTAACACACGTTTTCAAAGGAAGTTAAATGACTTTACAGAGCTTTTCTTCACCCTTGCTCCAACAGAGACACACGCACACCCCTTACACACATTAATCAAGTACTATACTTTTATCTTTTACATTCAACTAAGAAAAGGTGATCCTTACCTAAAACACGGTAGTTTGGAATAATGGCAGTTTTTTTGCCAACAGTCAGAATAAATAACTTTTACACAACAAAGAACTCATGGCAACTACTGAGCTGGTCACAAAATTAGGTCCTTAGGAACAGCTAGTGGAAGTGCTGTTTCCTAAAACCATGTTGCAGGAAACACTATTCTAGTATTCTGGAACACTTTTCAAATTCCTATCAATCACCTGAAGGAAATGACCACTATCTAGAGTATTAGCAAAATGAACACTGCAGGAACAAGATGTGCATGAGGCTTGCCAGAAATAGTTAAGACAGAACGCTCCACAGTACCTTAGCTTTTAAGGGAGGGGCAAGGGAGTTTAGCAGACCAGGGTCTGACTGCCGGGCGGGTCTCAGCACACCACTCACCTCTCACCACACACCCTGGAGGCCTCCGATTTCCCATCGGCAGGAGGGTGGAGCTGGCTGACATGGATCAGAAGGTCACCTCCTTTTTTTTTTGGGGGGGGGTCGGAGTCTTGCTCTGTGGCCCAGGCTGGAGTGCAATGGCACGATCTTGGCTCGCTGCAACCTCCATCTCCAGGGTTCAAGCAGTTCTCCTGCCTCAGACTCCTGAGTAGCTGGGATTACAGGCACGTACCACCACGCCTGACTATTTTTTGTATTTTTAGTAGAGACGGGGTTTCACCATATTGGTCAGGCTGGTCTCAAACTCCTGACCTTTTGATCCGCCTGCCTCGACCTCCCAAAGTGCTGGCGTGAGCCACCGCGCCTGACCCCACCTCCAGTTCTTAAAAGCTAAGAACCTATTTTTATTTACTTCTGATTGGAGCAGGAAACGGTGATCCCAAAGCCTAGTTTGTTTTTAGTAATACTATATGAATATCAGATTAGCATTAAGGAATTTAAGACCTTTTGAGTTAGACAATGGCATTTCAAGAAAATAAGATTTAATTATTAACAAAATCCTGAAGGTATTTTTATATTCATTTTCCTGGCCAATTAATTGATTGAAGAGTGTTAAGAACCAGAAAGCTTAAGATAAATGGATCAGTGAGAAATGCACTTAATCATAAATTACTACCCTTGTTCAAATTCATAGGCTCAGGCTAGGAGGTTAAGGGTAGGGTGTGGTGGCCTCTGCAATGAGTACAGGTAGCACCAAGACTGCTGCTTCCTGTAGGAAATCGATAAATACCTACACGGATGAGTCACAGTTCGAAGGAATGGTTCAACGCCATTTGAAAATGCTATTCAGTGATGTGTTGACAAAGATGCTTTTTACAGAAACAGTATGTTAAAATGCCGCATGAAATAGCAAGAGTGTTGATTTTTCTTTTTTCTTTTTTTTTTTGGTAAGACCAAAAAGAACTTCAGTCTAGAAGCTTTGTGTTATGGATATTTAGACAAAAGCCCAATTTCTAGAATTTTTAAGCCACATCTGACATGTTCCTGAATGTTAACTATGGAATTGACCTCCTTATTAACAATTTGAGGGGAAAAATGGAAGAAGTTTAGATCACTACAGGAATCTTTTCAAAATCAAAGGCTTTTCTAAAACGCTGCATAAAAGACTTTAGAAAAAGTAGTATAAACCAACTGCCAGCGTCTGTGAGTGAAAATTATTAAAGAGTCCATTCAAAAGGGTTGTAGAGACAGAAAACCAGTGGTTCTCCACATTTGGCAGCATCAAAATCATCTCCAGTACTGGTGAACAGAGATTCCTGGACCCCATGCCCAGAATCCGATTCAGTAATCCATCTGGGCCGAAGATTGCATTTCTAACCAAACCCCAGGTAATGCTGATGTTGCTTGAGAACCACTGCTCTAGATGAACTACATCTGTGCAATCACTGCATTACTTCATTTACATTTTGACTTTGTATAAATATTTATACAAAGGGAAACACAGATGAAGCAGCTGGTACAATCCATCGAAATGACAGAAATGTTATCTCCTTAACTCTTGAAAATATCTGTGAAATTATCCAAAACGGAAAAGCTCCAGCAGCAACCAAAATGCATAATCACAGACAAGAACTGCCTGTTGTCAACCTTATGGGTGACAATAACGGGTAAGCCCCTTAAGGCAGGCTTCCCTCCTTAGCATCTCTGTGTGTTCTATGCAATCCATTACCAGTCCCTGTGCTTGGTGGCTTCCACACAGCAGGAGGCAAGATCCCCTGTGACCAGATCTGTGCTTTGTCCTGAACTCCAGATATAACCAAGAGTGGGTTCTCATCCTCTCCATTTTCAGAGACAACATACAGAAGTTTTCAAGTCATCTGCATTTAATTTTCCCATAAACAATACAAAATTATATATATATATATATTTTTTTTTTTGAGACAGAGTCTTGCTCTGTCGCCCAGGCTGGGGTGCAGTGGCCGGATCTCAGCTCACTGCAAGCTCCGCCTCCCGGGTTTAGACCATTCTCCTGCCTCAGCCTCCTGAGTAGCTGGGACTACAGGCGCCCGCCACCTCGCCCGGCTAGTTTTTTGTATTTTTTAGTAGAGACGGGGTTTCACCGTGTTAGCCAGGATGGTCTCGATCTCCTGACCTCGTGATCCGCCCGTCTCGGCCTCCCAAAGTGCTGGGATTACAGGCTTGAGCCACCGCACCCGGCCTATATTTGTATTCAAAGCTAATAGACAAAACTCTGGCAAATAAAAATTTTAGAGAAGAAAAAATACATACAAGCAAAGTGAGATGTGAGAAACAGAATATGGCAACAAATGCTGCAGAGATGCAAAATCAATGTTAACCATAAATTTCTATGAATCAAAACTCTCAGACTCCATCAATATAACAAAGCTAATCACAATGATAACCTAAGGTATTCAAAGATTTTAAGACATTTCTGAATTATTAAAACATTTTATAGTATATTCTAACTGCTTTGAAAATTGGTCATCTTTGAAAGACTGGTAAATATCAACAGATAAAAGGTCTGAATTAACCAAAAACTTCCCAACCTTGATAACCTGGTATGTTTGTTATTCAACATAAATAATCACACATTTAAAAAGTTTTAAAAAGTTCTACCTGCTATGGATTCACGGCTGTTCAACACAATCTATGTGTTAAAATAGATCACACCCAGGATTCAGGTCAGCATTTGCTATTCTTAATCTCTAAGCTTACACACACACACACACACGCGCACACACACACACACAGTTCTTCCCATTTATAACAACATTTGGAAGGAAGGAAGGAAGGACATTTTTTTGCCAACAGAAAACTCTTAAGAACACAAAAACCAAAAGCATCCCCTTGTTTCCAACATTTTGATTTCAGTATATAAATTATGTTGATGGAATTTTCTCAGTAAGACAATTCTCATTTCTATGGTAATAGTGATTTAAATTGGCTGCGATCTTACAAAAGAATCTTGAGAAATATCTAAAAACTAAACTCATATAAAGAAAGGTTGACATAGAGGGAAAAAAAGGCAGTTAATATATCAGCACATCTAAACAAGGCAATGTTAATTTAAAAAACAAAAAAAACCTGTTGAATAGTGATTCAACATAATATTAAAATCTATGGTCTGGGTTTTGTTATTTGTTTTAATCATGAGAGAAAAATCCTTCAGATGTAAAATTTAAGTTTTCATTAATTATTAAAAATGTATATTTTTCTATCTTATTCATTCAAGAATAAGCAACCACTTGACAAATGTGGACTAATTTTGGCAGTAACCCCTCACTACCAGAATGGAGAAATACACAAGCTTCAGTTGTTCTCTCACAAGCCAGACTGAAAATAAAATGCAGTTACAAATCATATCACCTACAATTTTGTTTAACTCCAAAGATCTGAGGGTCTCTAATTTGAGCATTACAATCAGAAAAACAAAGCTGACTTTCTTCTTTTTAAAGGGAACTCGAGGCCGGGCACGGTGGCTCATACCTGTGATCCCAGCACTTTGGGAGGCTGAGGCAGGTGGATCACGAGGTCAGCAGTTCAAGACCAGCCTAGCCAACATGGTGAAACCCTGTCTCTACTAAAAATACAAAAATTAGCCAAGGGTGGCGGCGGGCACCTGTAATCCCAGCTGCTCGGGAGGCTGAGACAGGAGAATCGCTTGAACCCAAGAGGCGGAGGTTGCAGTGAGCCGAGACCACGCCATTGCACTCCAGCCTGGGCAATAGAGCGAGACTTCATCTCAAAAAAAGAAAAAAATAAAAAATAAGGGAACTGAAATATCATAATGCAGAAACAGGCTGGATGTGGGTGGCAGGTGCAGTGGACATGGTGTCCTGGCAGCTGCCCTTTCCGTCAGCCCTCCTTGCCACCTCTGGCACCCTGCAGCAATGCTGGGCCTCCCCTCTTGAGGCTCATTTTCCTGTCCTCACTAGGTTGCATTATCTTTTTTTCTAGCATTTTATACTTAGCTAGCTGTCGACCAAACCCAAGCCTTGTGAAAAGTTTTAACAAGAGAAGATCCTTTCAACTCTTCAGAGCCAAGATTCAGTATTTTTAGGTTTAGTGTTTCCCCAGGACATTTGCATTTTCATAGGCCACTACAGAATCCGAAAGGCCTTTGAAGCTCAAGGAATTAAGCTACAGCGAGGAATCACTTTCAATCTTTCTGGGCAGGGCTCTTGCCGCTTGACCCAAGCCATCCCACCGCCAGAGCTAGATCCTGACTTCGCCAATCCCACCTCCACTTCAAGAACTTCCTGTCCAAAGGTGAGGGAACCTGACTACTGATACCTGCAGCTCCCCACCGTCTACCAGTGGAGCTCCAGGAAATTAAAATTGGGTTTAAAATTTAACATTAGAGTAATGATTATCAACATTAATTAGAATTCAGATGCTAGATTTCTTTGGATTTTGAATATCACTGAAGAACACTTAAAAATGTTCAAAACAATCACCTTTGGAGATGTTTCCACTCATACTGCCTTGATTTCAAATTAAGTAGTCCAAAAATTCTAAACTAGGATGAGTCTCAAACCTTTTCAAGTTTAAGAATGGGTGTCCTTTTTTGGCAATTTATGAGAAAGTATGTGACAACGAAAATCAATTATGAATTCAGTAGCACTTTACCTAGCTGTGAATTTTGTTTCCCACAACATTTACATATATTTCAAATAAAATACTGCATATACTTGCAATACAAAATATTTATCCAAAGCTCAACATGCTTTTGGGTTCAAAGGCCTCTTGTTATAAATGTCCTCATGCCACCAGTTGGAAATATCCTGCCTCTAAAAGGTTCAGTGACAGCCAAATCTCAGCATGCTTGAAAGCTGATCCTATCTGCTGGAAACCTCATTATTTCCAGAAAATATTTTTGAAATGGGGACGTATCACTTTCAATTATAAGCTGTCGCAGGCTTATGAATAAGTGACTTATGAATAAATCAGTATTATGAAAAGATGCCTTGGTCCCCTCCCTCCTTCCACCAGGAGTCCTTCACTGCCAGCTAACGAGATGGGGATGAGAGGCAGATTCTGCCCCTGCCAGGCAGGCTGGTGTTGCAGCCCACAGGGATGACGGAAGATGGACCTGGAGAAGTTCCTGAGTCCACAAGCTGAGGAAGATGCTGCATGAGGAGGGCCCGAGCAGGGGAGCTGACAATGTGGGGGCAGCATGCTGAGTCATCTGAATTTTGTCACCTTTCCTGAGATTTCACCAATCAGAGATTATATGTTTTAATAAGTCCCTTTTCAGTATGAAGAGTACTATATTTGGGGGGCTCTGAGAAAACTAACCTTCAAAGCTTAACATGAATTAGTTTATCAGGCTTACCTCTCCCTTACCGCTTCTCTAAGATTAACTGCTCTGTAGATGAGGGGGGAAATGAGCAGAAAGAGAGGTCATCTGAGAGAAAAAAAAGCAGTGGGTGGGGAGACAGGACAGCCCTGCTTGGGGGCCTCAGCAGGAGCTTTTGGCAAACTTGAAAGTATCAATGCTTTAGCAGAAACGGGGACAAGGACGTGCAAAAGACAAGTATGAGACGCTGAAGATGCGCTACTTCTGATTCAAAATAGTGTTCAGAGATTTTACCCCTTGCTCTTCCTGTTATCTATTGGCTACAACTACCTTACGTTCAGTAAAGACGTATAAGAACAGCTTTGCAACGAAACCACTATTCAGGAAGTATCCCGAGGAAGCCACTTTTCCAGCTGCGGAAGAAGGACACACAGCCAACACCTGACGGTTCTCCAAAGAAGCCATGCCCTGACTTGTAATTGCACTGACCCTTTGCTCAGAGGCCTGCACTCAGCCGACTTCCACTCACCCTCCACACCTCAACTCGACTGCCCCCTTCTCTGACAGGCCAGGGAGACCCAGGTTCTCTTTCCTCCATGCTCCCACATAACTGGCACATGTCCACTGCTGCCACACACTTGCCCCCTATAGTTCCACTGGATGCCACGTTCCTCGAGAGCAAGCACTGTGCCTTTCAACATGGAAGCTTTAGTGCCCGTCATGGAGTTGGCACTCGACAACGGTCTGATGAAGGTACTGGCAGCAATCACTAAATGGGGGCTGCACAGTAAACGCCAGATATCAGGAGCAGCCTCATGAGTGCACAGGAGTTGAAGCAGCCTTCAACTGGCTGCTTGATCGCAAAGCCGTAGCCAGCAGTCACAGCAAGCCAGACGTTTGAGGTGCAGTGATGCAGAAGACAAACAGCACACAGCTCAGGAAACAGCGGCACAGCTGACGGGAAACACCAGCATGACATTCTATGGGCTGGAAACAAACAAGTACGATCCTCATGGCTAAAAGTGGGAGCAGGAAGTGGCTACAAGGGGCTCTCAGGAACAGGCAATGGACAATGACATCAGACTGGTCCATGGAATCAGTGCAGGAGGTATCCAAAAACACCTGCACTTAAGATTCAGTTCAATAAAAAGTGACGTTACCCAAGGGCTATGGAAAAGCTGGCCAGGAAATCTGTAATGCATTAAAAATAGCATGCCAAAATAAATCACATCCAAATGATCAACAAAATACACCCTCTGAACTCTTCCCCCAAATTCATACTCACAAAATGATGCCATGAACCTTTCTTTGGGTTTGACCCCAGCTGAAAGTAGGTAGAGAAACTGAAGGAATATTGAGGGTTTATTTAGAATAGCACACAACCTATAAGCTGATATTATCCATTCAATGAAAGGTTCAAGAAATCCAAGATATTACAGGATTCTCTTACATGTACCCAATTAGTATGACAGCACAGCTGGGTGCAGTGGTTCATACCTGTAATCCCAGCACTTTGGGAGGTCAAAGCAGGAGGACTGCTTGAGGCCAGGGGTTCAAGACTAGCCTGGCCAACACAGCGAGAGCCCCTTTCTCTATTTTCTTAAAAATATGACAGGAATTCATATACAAGAAGCCTATTATTTTGTAAGAAAAGTGTAACTTATAAACTGAGCTAACATTCCTAAAATAAGACCCATATTGTTTTGAAAATTGTGATGTGATAATGTCCTTTTCATGAACTTTCCTGATAACATATGTTGATATTCCTTAGGATGAAGATTTGCCCATCAATTCAATACACAGAAATAGGTTATTTTCATGGAATACTTTGGGGTCTTTTACGTTCTAAGCACAAAGTAGGAACTCAAAAGTGATTGTGAAATGAGTGAAAAATGATTAATTAAAAAAATAAGAGTGAGAAGGTATAAGATTCAGGAAATAGCTCCTTAAGGAAAAAGTTTAAGCTCAATCATTTTATTTCATTGCTTAGTTTTTTGCTGTACAATCACCAACAGGAGAGGGGAGAAAAATCCAAAAACTCTTGCCAACTTACGAGAAAAGCAGTATGCCTGAAAATCAAGTAAAACAAGTTTATGAGATGGTTTGTAAAGTATCAGGAATACTGTCCTGTTATATTTGCATTTCCTTTGTTCCTCACGAAGGGTGGCCATTCTGACAGGCTGGGAAGCACAGCCTCAGGCCAGAAGCCAGACACAAACACTTTGAGGGAGGGGAAGAGGGAACAGAAATAGCATATAAAAAAGGTCCTGGATGAAAATACAGGATTTTCAGACATTTTAAAACATAAGCTTCATATTATGAAAGACGGCACCATACAAGATAGATATTCTGTTTTAAATTCAGTTAAGATGGAACCACACAGCATTCCAGAGGGATGATAAGTGGTAAGTGACTTGATTAGCATTTTGACATAAACTGTTTTAGGCCTTCCAAAGTTCTTTATCTATCTTTCCTCACATGCAGAGGCACAACTTCATTCTATTCTTCATGTGCAAAGCAGTTCAATGCTCTTGGCAACAGGTGAGCTTTTTTTTTTTTTTTTTCCTCAGACAGCTTTGCCATTTCTTAAATTTTCTTATAAAAACACATGCAGGTTCCTCAGAAGCAGACCCAGAGCCTGAGAGCTAACTTCTTAAGTCGTTTTCATTTTTCTTTTTTCCTTCCTCTCCTAAGCCTAATTCCTTTCATTTATGATTACAGGTGACGGGGTTCAGGACAAAATACCAAAATATGGCACTGAGACATATTAGATACTTGAAGCTGAAAGAATCTGAGAAAACCGCAGAAACAGGAGGATCACTCTCACCTTCCCCTTGCCCTTCTCCCCTGAGGCAGGCATAAAACCTGGGAAAGAGCTTCTCATTTTCTCCTGAAGCAGGACATAAGATCCTCATGTGAGAGACGCCCACACTACACATAGAGAAAAAGAACGTCCTCATCTCTGAAGATGCAGGGACACAGAGAGGAATCTGAACAAACAGAACTTGCTAAGTTCCCCCTAGTTTACTGCCATTACATCACACTCTTTGTCCAGTCATATTTCTACACAACTGTCCACTCTTCATCAAGCCTAGCATGAAAATACACCAAGTTTCTGTTTCTTTGGGTCTTCATTTCTGAAGGCTCCCATGTCACATAAAACTTATATTTGTATCATCTTCTTCTTCTTCTCCTTCTCCTTCTTCTTCCTTCTTTCTTCTTCCTTCTTCTTCTTCTTCTTCTTCTTCTTCTTATTATTATTATTATTATTATTATTGTTATTTGAGATAGAGTCTCACTATGTTGCCTAGGCTGGTCTTGAACTGTTGGTCTCAAGTGATCCTCCAGCCCCTGCCTCCCAAGAAGCTGGAATTACAGGTGCATACCACTATGCCCAGTGGCTTTTTTCTTATTAATCTGTCTTTTGCTATAGGGGTCTTAACCATGAATCTAGGATGGGTGAGGGAAAGATATTTTTCTTCCTGTCAACTGAAGAATGATGAGGTTCATAAATTCGGAAAAGAGAGCTTTATTTCTCATGAAGGGTTGCAGCCTGTAGGGTGGCCATTCTGACAAGCTGGGAAGCACAGCCTCAGGCCAGAAGCCAGAAACAAACACTTTGAGGGAGGGGCAGAGGAAACAGAAATTGATGCTAAGCAGGGTGACCAAATGTACATTTTCAATAAGCTGTCCCAGGAGTCATGAATATTTATGAAAGGAGAAAGGTGCACACGTGCAATGGAGCTTCATGCTCCTTCATGGAACCCATGTACAAAAAAATGGTAGCATTAGCAAGATCCAAGGGTGGACTCCTGCCCTGTGATGTCAAAAGGTGAAGACGACCAGAAAACCCTTGCTGTGCAGTCTGTGTGGACTGGCCCGAACCATTCCGTGGTTGGTGGTCTCTTACGGGAAAAAATGCTGGTCAGTTGTGTGAAAACTGCAAAAGGGAAAAGCAGTGTCAGGTGGTTGGCTAAAATCAGTGGTGGAGTCTTTTGAAAGGGCTGTTTTCTCCTTAGCCCTTAGGTGAGAAAGCCTAATCGTGGTTAGCCAGGGAGAGAGTATAAGAGGCATGTTTGACCTCCTATCCCATCATGACTGCGAACTCAGTTTTCAAGGTTACTCTGGGTCCCCTTGGCTAAGAGGAGGTCTGTTCAGTCAGTTACAGGGCTTAGGATTTTATCTTTATTTCTTACTCCGCTATGTAAACATGCACATGAGATAAAACATTTTCCACTTTGCTAGAATCCCTTAATTTTGATGGTCAAAAAGGTCCTATATTTCCTATATTTACCATTTAAGATGTTAAGACTCTAAAATGATCCAGCAATATTGTCAAAGGCATTAGAACCAGAGCAACTCTGTCTTGAATAGAGGCTGGGTAAAAGGTGGTTCAGGCCTCCTGGGCTGCATTCCCAGGATGGTTAGGCATTCTTAGTCACAGGATGAGACAGGAAGTCAGCAGGACTGTGGTATCACAAGATACAGGTAATAAAGACCCTACTGATAAAACCGGATGTAGTAAAGAAGCCGGTCAAAACCCACCAAATCCAAGATGGGGATGAAAGTGACCTCTGGTTGTCCTCACTGCTCATTATAACGAGTTATAATGCATTAACATGCTAAAAGATACTCCCACCAACACTATGGCAGTTTACAAATGCTATGGCTATGTCCAGAAGTTACTCTATACGGTCTAAAAAGCAGAAGAACCCCCAGTTCCAGGAATCCCCACCCCTTTCCCAAAAAACTCATGAATAATCTACCCCTTATTTAGCATATGACCAAGAAATAACCATAAAAACAACCAACCAGTAGCCCTTGGGGCTGCTCTGTCTATGGAGTAGCTTTTCTTTTGTTTCTCCTCTAATGAACTTGCATTCACTTTACGAATTTGCCTTAAATTATTTCTTGAACAAGATCCAAGAACCCTTTCTTGGGGTCTGGATTGGGACCCATTTCCAGTAACATCTTCCTGGCAAACCGCCAAGAGGTGACACTGGAGGATCTCCTGGCCCAAAAGAATAGACTGCGGCACTCACTGGCCAACTCTGGGGAAGTGGGAGGGTATTTGTCCAGAGTAAAGAACAGAATTGGGTTAGAGGCCCAACTTAGCAGGGTTAGAATCCCTCCTAAGAAATAAGGGGTTAAAGGTCTTTGGGTCAATCCCCAGGTGAAATGCCCAATTTAGCAGGGTTAGAGTCCCTCCTAAGAAACAGGGAGTTAAAAATCTTTTTTTTGTTTTTTTGTTTTTTGAGACGGAGTTTCGCTCTTGTTGCCAGGCTGGAGTACAGTGGCACAGTCTCAGCTCACTGCAACCTCTGCCTCCTGGGTTCAAGCAATTCTCCTGCCTCAGCCTCCTGAGTAGCTGGGATTACAGCCATGCACCACCAAGCCTGGCTAATTTTTGGATTTTTAGTAGAGATGGGGTTTCACCATGTTGGCTATGCTGGTCTCGAACTCCTGACCTCGTGATCCGCCTGCCTTGACCTCCCAAAGTGCTGGGATTACAGGCATGAGCCACTGCACCTGGCCTAAAAATCTTTAGATTAACTTGCCTTGTGCTTTTTGCTGTTGCTGTGGGTGACAGAATTAGTCATGTACAGAAGCACACAGGACATGGGGGAGCTTTTTCTTCTCAAAGGAGAAAAATAAGAGCTGATGAAGATGCTGGAGATCAAGATCCTTTTGTGACTGACAAGCAGCCACCTGAACTTTTGATTCAGTGTCACTGCACTGGGTGGGTCTTTCCCTGGCCTCCCTGAGCTCCTCGCCTGCCCAGCCCCAATTCAGGCAATGCTGTTTTCCCTCCCCTCTCCTCTCTCATTCTCTCTTTTTTTTTTTTTTTCTCTCTCTCTCTCTCACCCTTTTCCCTTTCCTATCTTTTCTGTCACTCAGGGCGACTGTCCTCTCTTCCATCCTGCCCAGGGACCACACATTGAAACTCCTAGTCAGAGGTCATTCCATCCCACTTTGAATGGATTAAATGCTTTAAGGTCATAAACTGCTTCTTTGACTTGAAAATTGTTCAACTTGACTGCTTTGGAGCCATTACATTCTAGATAAGACTTGGGGGCCTGGGGACCTGTGGAGTTGGCCATGCCCCTTGGGTATGCTGGAAAGCATCAGACCTTGTCTGTACTTCTGTCTGGTGTCCTAGGCTTCACACCTGGTACTCACCAGGATTTTTACCAAAAATAAAAGTTGCTAAGAGTTAATACTGTAACATACGTAACTGAGACTACTGAATAAACAGTTTTACACGTAAGATGTGTTAAAAGTATAATGAGTTTTTGGTAAAATATTATAAGAAGGCATGAGGATGGGGAATTTTTTTTTTTTTTTGGCCTGGTTTAGAAGGTTAAAGGATTGTTTTAAGGTAGATACGATAAAGCTGAAGGTTTGAGCGAGTTGTGAAAGGTTTGTGAAAGACTAATCTTGTAAAAGAAATTCTGTGTGTAAACAATTTGGCTAAAGCTAAAGGGGTAACCATTCAGTTTTTACATAAATTGAATTTTTGAAATAAAAGCACCACAGGGTTTTCTTAGAATATTAATCTTTTATTTAACAGAAAATTGTAACAGTTTATAAAAGGTTTACGGGAATCTTACCTTATGGTCAAACTGACTAAGATTGGACAAATTTATCTAAGAGTTTTACTAAGAATTGGGTTTAACATTCATGGTACACTAATACAAAGGTAAAATCTGGCTTTCTCTCTCTTGAAGATTTTCATGTAATATTAAAAGATAATGAAAGATTTTTGTTTGCCTAAGCTACAGAAAAGAGGCAGGAAAAAAGAGACTGTTTGGAAAGCTAAGTTCTCCTGTATTAACAGGTAAAGGGTTTTGTCTTTTTAAAATCTTCATCATTTTGACTAAATGACTTATTATGACCTAGGATTCTATTTTATAATATCAAATGTTTTAAACCTTTGATATTTGACAAACTTTCCAAAGTAAAATTATAAATTATATCTTTTTCTTAATTAATCTTTTAGATATCAGTCTCCTAAAGTAAAAAATGACATATTTGGCTTATTTGGTATATTAAAATCATACAGGAAGCATTGTTAAATATGAAATTGTGTTTGGCTTTCTTTGGGTTGTATTTGTATAAATATATTATTGGTATGTGTTTCAAAAATACTGGAAACATCTATAATTTTGATATGGCTTAGTGTCCGTTATCAGTAATTATATTATGTTAAATTATTGTACGCCACAGAAGCAACCAAATTTCCTTGACAATTGCATCTTTGATTACTGCTGCCCAAAGACATTTTGTCATCCACAGACAATTGTCTTGTTTTGATCCTCTTCAAAAGATGGTTTATAATCCACTATAAGATTCTGATGAGTACTTTTTTTTTTTTTTTTTTTTTTTAAGATGGAGTGTCTGTCGCCAGGCTGGAGTGCAGTGGTGCAATCTCAGCTCACTGCAACCTCTGCCTCCCGGGTTCAAGTGATTCTCCTGCCTTAGCCTCCCAAGTAGCTGGGACTATAGGCACTCACCACCACGCTCAGCTAATTTTTGTATTTTTAGTAGAGTCAGGGTTTCACCATGTTGACTAGGCTGGTCTTGAACTCCTGACATCAGGTGATCCACCCACCTAAGCCTCCCAAAGTGCTGGGATTACAGGTATGAGCCAACATGCCCGCCCTCTGATGAGTACTCTTAAATGCAGGTCTCTGATAACTTTGAAAAGTATGCCAATAAAATAGGAAAGGACTTCCAACACTCTCTTGAAAAACTAATGTACTCGTAAATGTTGAGCAAAACAGGAATTGCATAAACTGAATAAAAGACTGAAATAATCTTTTTATGACTTTCTGCTTAAAATGTTGCCCATACTTTCCATTTTGTTTTTCAGAGTCAAGAAAACTTTCCTTTTGAGCTGTTTACAGTTTTTATTAGGTTGATGCAAAAGTAATTTTGGTTTTGCATCGCTGGAATTTGCTGTTTGATATTACAGTATGTCTTAAATAAATGTGGTTATGTTATAGGTCATTTTAATGGGCATTTCTCGCTTTATGTGTTTTTGCCAATGACTTACTATTTGCTGTTTATTTTATCTTTATTTTAGACTATGGAAATGACATTAGACAAAAAGCAAATTTGAGCGATTTTCTTATTCAAGTTCGAAATGGGTCATAAAGCAGTGGAGACAACTCGCAACATCAAGAATGCATTTGGCCCAGGGACTGCTAACGAACTTACAGTGCAGTGGTGGTTCAAGAAGTTTTACAAAGGAGACAAGAACCTTGAAGATGAGGAGCACAGTGGCTAGCCATCAGAAGTTGACAACGACCAGTTGAAAGCAATCATCAAAGCTGATCCTCTTACAACTACAGGAGAAGTTGCCAAAGAGCTCAACATCAACCATTCTGTGGTCATTCAGCATTTGAAGCAAATTAGAAAGGTAAAAAAGCATAATAAGTGGGTGCCTCATGAGCTGAGTGAAAATCAAAAAAATTGTCATTTTGAAGTGTCATCTTCTCCTATCCTACACAACAACAACAAACCATTTCTCAATCGGATTGTGATGTGTGATGAAAAGTAGATTTTATACAACAACCAGTGACAACCAGCTCATTGGCCAGACTTAGAAGAAGCTCCAAAGCACTTCCCAAAGCCAAATGTGAGCCACAAAAAGGTTACGGTCACTGTTTGGTGGTCTGCTGCTGGTCTGATGCACTACAGCTTTCTGAATCCCAGCAAAACCATTATACATGAGAAGTATACTCAGCAAATCAATGAGATGCCCTGAAAACTGCAACGCCAGCAGCTGGCATTGGTCAATAGAAAGGGCCCAATTCTTCTCCATGACAACGCCCAACTGCACATCACACAATGCTTCAAAAGTTGAATGACTTGGACTACAGAGTTTTGCCTCATCTGCCATTGCCACTTGACCTCTCACCAACTGACTACCACTTCTTCAAGCGTCTCGACAACTTTTTTGCAGGGAAAACACTTCCACAACCAGCGGGATGCAGAAAATGGTTCCCAAAAGTTTGTCAAATCCCAAAGCATGGATTTTTATGCTACAGGAATAAATAAACTTATTTCTCATTGACCAAACTGTGTTGATTGTAATTGCTACTATTTTGATTAATAAAAATGTGTTTGAGCCTAGTTATAATGATTTAAAATTCATGGTCTGAAATTGCAACTACTTTTGCACCAATTGGGTAAAGTGTATTCCTGTTAACAAAATTTGAAGTATATTTCTTTCTCTCTCCCTGATTTCTCCAGAATTTGGAAACTATTTGTATTTGTAACTTATGGCAATATAATTATTTGCGTAAGTGCAGTAAGAATCTTTTTTCTTTTGTAACAGGGCACAGTTGGAGAAACTGGTTATTTTACCAAGGCTTTGACTGAAATGGCATGCTTTCAAATATAAATAGACTTCTTTAAGGAATCAAAGTTGACTTACAGAGTCAGTAAAAGCTCCTTGGAAAACTGGCCTCATACCTTGTGTACACAGTCCCTGTATAGGGTTCCTGACCTGTGGTAAGTAAAGAATGTCACTTTCTGACAGGCTCAGAAGGCCCAGGTTATCTTGGGACGCTGAGAGAAGGAAACAATTTATCCAACTCACACAGGTATCTGCAAGCACAAACCCCTGGCTGGGCTCAAACCTTTAAAAAGAAGTCTAATCTAAGATTCCTTATGGAAGAAAGTTGTATCAAAGCCTATTTAAAAAGAGCCTACACAGCAAAAATTATTCTCGCTGCACTTTATACAAATAATCAGGCCAGGTATAAAGTTTATTTTGCTAACAAATCAAACCTATCATGCTTTGTCTTTAGTAAAAATGAGACACTGGGGAGAGAAAAATTATGTTTCAGTAACTATAGTATACCTGTTACTAGAATCGAGTCTTGTCTGTTGTTTTTGAGGTGTTTCCTGCAATTTAGACTGACCCAGCTTATTCCTGTGAACCAACCAGTGACATCTGGATGCAGCTCAGAAGAAACAAGAGGGATAGGTAATGTAAAAATCTGGATCAATATTATAATTCTGGGCACATTAGGATCAGCTAGCCACTCCAAGTCAGCTTAGTTCCAACAATTGCCCAGTTCATGGAAAGCCTTCTTATTTAGTTTACTTGAGATAATTTTACTTATTTTGCTTTACTTTTATGGAATATATTGTCACTGTGCTCTTTGTGTAGGAATGCAGGATAAGTTTACTCAATATTTTCTTAAATTGAACACTTATTAGTCTTCCAAATATCACCTTTTGTCGGAACTCAGAGTTATGAACGGCCCTCACCATACGGATGCTTTCTGACCAAGCACCTCTCTACCATGAATACAAGAGACCCTAATAGTTGGGCGGGAATATCATCACCCCTATTCAGCCCAAAGAACAGAAGATGGATCTTCATCCCTCTACAACCCTTAGAATTAAAATTTCCTTGTAAAAGGGAAGGAGAAAATATGTCAGAGGTGTTTGAACCACAGCAACTCCATCTTGAATAGGGGCTGGGTAAAATGACCTGCTGGGCTGCATTCTCAGGAGGTTAGGCATTCTTAGTCATACCATGAGACAGGAGGTCGGCAAAACTGGTATCAGAAGACACAGGTCACAAAGACTCTATTGATAAAACAGGATGCAGTAAAGAAGCCAGTCAAAACCCATCAAAACCAGGATGTTGATGAAAGTGACCTCTGGTCATCCTCACTGCTCATTATACATTTATTGTAATGCATTAGCATGCTAAAAGACACTTCTAGCAGTCCCATGACATTTTACAAATGCCAGGACTATGTCCAGAAGTTACTCTATATGGTCTGAAAAAGGGAGGATGCCTCGGTTCCAGGAAATCCCAACCCCTTTCCTGGAAAACTCATGAATAATCCACCCCTTGTTTAACATATGATCAAGAAATAACCATAAAAACAGTCAACCAGCCGTCCTCAGAGCTGCTATGTCTATGGTGTAGCCATTCTTTGTTTATTTACTTCTCTAACAAACTTGGGTTCACTTTATGAACTTGCCTTGAATTCTTTCTTGCACAAGATCCAAGTATCCTCTCTTGGGGTCTGGTTCAGGACCCCTTTCTGGTAACAATATCACGTTGTGCTTTTTTCATAATTTATAGCAGAATTTATTTATCTGTTTCTCTATGATCTAAACTGAGAAACCTTTGACTTTCTGTACACTTCAGAAAACTGATAAAAAGAAAACATGTTCCTAGGTATCACATGCACAGAATGGAAACACTTAGTAAACATAATAAATGTTTTAGTTTTCTAAGCAAGACACTTCTCACCATTAGCTTAGAAATCCCAAATGGATGTATGGATAACTTGCTTTCCATTTTTTCCCAAAGTCTTATGGAGGAGGAGGAAAGCACTGAAAATGTTTAAATTGCTGTGTCTAGGCTATTAAGACTATCTCTTTCTGGTGAGGAAAACTCAATGAGCAGAACAAAAGAGAGAAGTGTGCTGGGGAATGGAGTCGAAGCCATAGAAACTAGCATAATCGCCCTTATTACAATCTCCTAAATTATGCAGGCCATAATCTCTCACCACGCAGTATGCAAGGCAGGCAGACTCTCAACTGTCCCTAATATTCTCTAGTTGCGTAATTCCCCTGGGTCCCAGCTGCCATCGTTTCTCACTAACTGGCCAACAGCCTCCTACCTGGTCACTCCAAATCCATACTGGCCACCTTCCAAGCCGTTTCCACACAGCAGCCAGAGTGACTTTTCTAGAAAGCACATCTGATCATGTTTCCGTTGCTTATTAAAAGCCTTCCCTGAGACTACACTGTAGCAAGATTGCTTCACACGGCATAATTGAGTTTCACTGGGAACCAGAAGATGCACTCCACTGCAGCCTTCACAACCTGCTTCTAGCTCTTCATACTGGCCATAATCCCACCTACACATGCTCTTCCCGCTGGCTGGAATTTCTTCCCTTCCATCTTACCTCCTACTCAGCTTTCAGATCTCAGCTAAAGTACCACTTCCTCAGAAGAATTTTATGACCTTCCTAATTAAGTGAAACCCAACCTATTACAGAACCTCATTTGAAAGTTCTGAAGAAAACAGGAGAAAATCTTCATGTCCTCAGGTTAGGCAAAGGGTTCTTGAATATGAGAGCAAAAACATAATTCATAAAAAAGAAAATAAAATGGACTTCATCAAAATTAAAAATTCTTAAAGCCATCTTCACAAGGTTAACAAGAATTCTGGACAGAAATATAGTTATAATTAAGCATTAATTAGGCTGTACCTTAAGCCACTTCCTTAAAACCTAATGTCACATAACATTAGATACTGACCATCTGTATCCCCATTGTTCCTATAGACAGGATCTCTGAGGTTAGAATCATAAGGCTTTTGTTTAAGAATTCCTTAAGCAAATCCTGAATTCCAGTGGAACAGCAGAGGCCAACCAGCTTGAAGATCCCCATAGAAGAACCAAATCAACATGAGAATACAGTTTCTTCATCTCTCTGTCCCATGACTTCACTCTGCACTCTTTGACTAATCAATGATCTCTACATTTGGTGCACTCCAAAACCCTTAAGAACCCTAGCCCCGGCTGGGCGCGGTGGCTCATGCCTGCAATCCCAGCACTTTGAGAGGTCGAGGCTGGGCTGAGGTTCCCAGGATGGAATACCTGAGGTCAGGAGTTCGAGACCAGCCTGACCAACATGGTGAAACCCCGTCTCTTCTAAAAATACAAAAATTAGCCAGGCGTGCTGGCACATGCCTGTAATCCCAGCTACTCACGAGGTTGGGGCAGGAGAATCACTTGAACTCGGGAGGTAGAGGTTGCAGTGAGCTGAGATCGTGCCACTCCAGCCTAGGCAACAAGAGTGAAACTAAGTCTCAAAAAAAAAAAAAAGAACCCTAGCCCCAAACTCCTCAGGGAGACTCCTTTGAGGTTTCCTCCTCATTTAGTGGCTTCACAAGTAAACCATTTTCTGCTGTAACTCAGTGTCTCGGTATATTGACTTGCCGTGTACATCGGGCAAGGAACCTACTACTGTTACACTTTTGCCCTTCAAAATATATTGAGAAAAGGAAAATGCACAAGTTGGGAGAAAATACTGTAAATCACATATCTGATAAAGAACTTACACAAAATAAATTTTTAAAAACTCAACTCAATAATAAGACAAACCAAAAAATTTTTTCCTTTTTTTTTTTTTTTTCTGTTTTTTTGACACAGGTTCTCACTCTGTTGTCTAGGTTAAAGTATAGTCGCACGATCTCCGCTCACTGCAGCCTCTACCTCATGGGTTCAAGCGATTCTCACGCCTCAGCCTTCCAAGTAGCTGGGATTACAGGCGTGCACTACCACTCCTGGCTAATGTTTGTATTTTTAGTAGAGACAGGGTTTTACCAGGTTGGCCAGGCTGGTCTTGAACTCCTGACCTCAGGTGATCTGCCCGCCTCAGACTCCCAAAGTGCTGTGATTACAAGCATGAGCCACCGTGTCCGGCCTAAGAAATAGGCAAAATATTTCAATAGTCATTTTACCAAAGAAGATACATAAATGGCTAAGAAACATATGAAAAAAGATGCTCAACATCATTAGTTATCACAGAAGTACAAATCAAAATCACATGGCTGGGCAAAGTGGCTCATGCCTGTAATCCTAGCACTTTGGTAGGCCAAGATGGGCAGCTCTCTTGAGCCCAAGAGTTTGAGACCAGCCTAGGCAATACAGTGAGACACCGTCTCTACAAAAAGTAAACAAAATTAGTCGGGCATGGTTGTGTGTGCCTGTAGTCCTAGCTACTCAGGAGGCTGAGGTGGGGGGATCACTTGAGCTCAGGAGGTTAAGGCTTCAGTGAGCAGTGACGGCGCAGTGCACCGTAGCCCGGGTTACAGAGCAAGACCCTGTCTCAGGCAAATAAAAAAGACAAAATTACATGGGATACCACGTCACATCCACTACAATGGCTATATTAAAAAAGACAAACAATAAGTGTAGGCAAGGATGAGGAGAAACTGAAACCCTAATACACTGCCGGAAGGAATGTAAAATTGCAAAGTCACTCTGGAAAATAGTTTGTCAATTTCTTTGAAAAGTTAAACATAAACTTATCATACAATCCAGCAATTCTACTCCTAGGAACCTACGCAAGAGGATGAAAACATGTCCACACAAAGGCTTGCACAGGAATGTTTACAGTAGTACTATTCTTAATAGCCCCAAATGTCCATCAACTGGGGAATGGATAAATACAATGTTATATATTCATACAATGGAAACCATCAGCAATAAAAAAACAATGAAGTACTGATATAGTCTATAATATGGATGAATCTAGAAAATATTATGCTACGTGAAAGAAGCCAAATATAAAAGACTACACATAACATAGGATTCTGGACATTTATATGAAATGTCTAGAAAAGGCAAATCTATAGAGACAAAGTTGGCTATGCTTGTCTGGGGTTGGGGTTGGGAGCTGGGATTGACTGAAACTTAGCAGAAAGGAATCTTTTTGGGGTGATGCAATCTTCTAAAACCGGACTGTGGTGATGACTGCACAACTCCTTAAATTTACTAAAAAATCACTGAATGGTATACTTAGAATGGGAAAATTTATGGCTTATAGATTACATCTCAATAAAACTGTTTGAAAACAAAAATCTCATCTGACCACGTAGTTACTTGCTAGCACTTGTTGTGAAGTGTTAGGCATATTAAACATTCAGAGGAGAAATACGGAGTCCTCTACAAGCATTTTGCTTCTTTAATAACAGGCAGCCTCATGTAGTAGAAAGATCACAGGCTCTAAAGCCAAGACTGATATATAAAATTCTAAGCCCCCCAAATAATTGAATGGATCCACCTTCTCAGCCAAGGGGATTCCAAAGAAACCTGAAAGGCTAGTTTAGGCCACCATGGGAAGAGGGGGTCAGGCATGCCTCATCATACCATCTTCATTCTGGAGTTCAGACAGACTGACCAGCACTAACTTTAAAACACAGATCCTAAGAGAGACAGAACAGACTTTATAGCAATAAGATACCAACTCCAACCTGACTCTAGCATAACCTTACATGACAGATAAAGAAGGAAATATAATGTTTTACCCTAAAATATGTTTCTTTGATGTATTTTGAAATGACCCTGCAAAGCCACCTTTTGTGGGGGAAAATTTGCATCTGGAATGAATCTTTTTGTTTTTGAGACGAAGTCTCTCTCTGTCATCCAGGCTGCAGTGCAGTGGCACGATCTCGGCTCACTGCAACCTACACCTCCGGGATTCAAGCAATTCCCCTGCCTCAGCCTCCTGAGTAGCTGGGATTACAGGCACCCATCACCCTGCCTAACTTTTGTATTTTTAGTACAGATGTGGTTTCGCCATGTTGGCCAGGCTGGTGTTGAACTCCTGACCTCAGGTGATTTGCCCACCTCAGCCTCCCAAAGTGCTGGGAGTACAGGTGTGAGCCACTACACCCAGCCTGACTGTATCTCTATTAACATAACAAGGTCTTTCCCCTTCCAGGCCCTCCCAATCCTGAAGAGATTAACTGAGAGTATAGCACTTTTTAAAGGTCTAAATGGAAACTTTTGCCATCTATTGTCATCTCTAAGGGTGGCCACCTATGAGTCTCCATCTAAACACTAAGAACCTTACGCTGAGTGGGCTGAGTGCAGGGGCTCATGCCTGTAATCTCAACATTTTGGGAGGCTTAGGCCAGAAGACTGCTTGAGGCCAGGAGTTCAAAACAAGCCTGGGCAACACAGTGAGATCCCGTCTCTAAAAAAAAAAAAAAAAAAAAAAATTAGATGGGTATGGTGGCAAGTGCCTGTAGTCCCAGCTACTCAGGAGGCTGAGGTGGGAGGATCGCTTAAGCCCAGGAGTTTGAGGCTACAGTGAGCTATGATTACACCACTGCACTTTAGCCTGGGTGACACAGCCAGATCCTGTCTCTTAAAAAAAATAAAAATAAAAATAAAAAAAACCCTTGGTCTCCACAACCCCTTATCTTAACCCAGATACTCCTTTAGATAATAACTCTTTCAACCAATTGCCAACCAGAAAATCGTACAATTCATGTATGACCTGTAAGCCCCCTTGCTTCACGTTGTCCCATCTTTCTGGATCAAACCAATGTACACCTCACATGTATTGACTGATGCCTTATTTTTCCCTAAAATGTATAAAATCAAGCTGTAAGCCAACCACTTTGGGCACATGTCCTCAAGACCTCTTGAGACTGTGTTTCAGGCCATGGTCACTCATATTTGGCTCAGAACAAACCTCTTAAAATATTTTATGAAGTTGGATTATTTCACCGACAAAACAATAATGTTCAAACTCCTGCTTCACCACTTACTAGCTGGGTAATTTTGGAAAGGTACTTAAAATCTCTCCAGTTCAGTAAAATAGGAACAAGAACAGTACAGGTTGCTGTGAGGATTAATGATAATATATATATAATATTATCATTAAGCCCCTGATGGGGTTCAGGACATGCTGCCCCGAAATAAGGTACACCTTGCATTTGAGAAAACAGCAGAATCAGGAAGGCCACTCTCACCTTCTCTGCCCTTTCCCTCTGAAGCAGTCCATAAAATAATTCTCTAACTTTCCCCTAAAGTAGGTCCAAGACCCTCTTCAGAGAGGTATCTTCTGTATACCTGGAATAAAGGAATGTTCCTATCCCTGAAGAAAAGAATCTAGACAGGTCTTCCTAAGTTCCCCCTACTCCCATTTATTACTCAAAGAATTTTAGAGATAATCCTTTCATCCTCCAATCATATTTCTCCGTGAATCTCCACTCTTCATCAAAGTTAACATAAAAATACACAGGTGTCCCTGTTTATTTCTATCTTCATTTCTGAAGGTTCCCATGTCATGTAAAACTTATATTAAATAAATTTCTATGCTTTTCTTTTGTTAATCTGCTTTTGTTTTAGGAGTCTCAGCCACTTTGTCATGGAAAAGGAAAAGATACTACCGTTGACCCTTGAACATGGATTTGAGCTAGGCAGGTCCATTTATACATGAATTTTTTTTTTCAATAAAAATTACATCAAGTGTGCCTGCCTCTCCTTCCACCTCCTCCACCTTTGCCACCCCTGAGTCAGCAAGACCAACTCCTCCTCCTCTTACTCAATGTGAAAACGATGAGGATGAAGATCTTCATAATGGTCCATTTCTGCTTAATAGTAAATTTTTTTTGTCCTTATAATTTTCTTAGTTACATTTTATTTTCTCTAGCTTGCTTTATTGTGAGAATATAGCATATTATACTTATGACATACCAAATACATGTTAATCAGCTGTTTATGTTAATGGTAAGGCTTCTGCTCAACAGTAGGCTATCAGTAGTTAAGTTTTTGGGGAGTCAAAAGTTATGCGAACATATCCATTTGCCTTTGGGAATGGGGTCAGTCCCCTCAACCCCTGTGTTGTTCAAGAGTCAACTGTACTGTTTTCCCCTTACGAAGCTCTTTGAGATCTAGTGAAACCATCCTCACAGGCTAACAAGAATTATGTGCCAAGTTCTGGACAGAAATACCGTTATAATTAAACTTTAATCAGGCTGTACTTTGGCCCACTTCCTTGTAACCAAAAATCATACAGCACTAGACACTGACCATCTGCCTCCCCACTGTTCCTCTAAATAGGATATCTGACCTTAGAATCATAAGGCTTTTGTTTAAGAATCAATTGCATCCCCACTCTTCCCATAGACAGGATCGCTGACATCAGAATGATCAAGTTTTTAAAGAATTGCTTAAGATGTTCTTCAGACCCTGAATTACAGCGGTACAGCTGAAGTCAACTGGTTAAGACCCCCCCACAGGAACGAAAAAAGCGTAAGCATGCAGTTCCATCTCCCATCCTATGACTTCACCCTGCACTCTTCAACCAATCAATGATGCCCAGACAACAGCCCACTCCAAACCCCTTAACATCTCTAGACCCAAACTCCTCAGGGAGGCGATGTGCGGTTTCCTCCCATCTCCTCTTTCAGCTGCCCTATAATTACTAAATTCCTTCTCCACTGAAAGCCTTGGTGTCAGTGTAGTGACATGCCATGCCTTAAGCAACAGACCTGTTACAGTCACACTGGCTTCTGCTAACTTCTCCAGCCTCGCCGCATTCCAGCCACAGAGGCCTTCTTTCAGTTGTCTCACACCTGCCAAGTTCTTTGCTTCCTGAGAACCTCTGAACACACAGTTCCTTCTGCACAGACATTTCGTGCCCCTCCTTACTCCTATTGGTTGTCTCTTTTTTTGTCCTTCAGTTTCAGACTTAATAGTCACCACGTCAGGTAGTCCCTGCCCTTTCTATACTCCTTGGTATTATGTCCCTGTGATAATGCTGATTACTGCTTGTAAACTCCCTCTTCTCACTAGACAAAACTCCATGAAGGTGTCCGCCCACCTCACTCTTCCCTTCTCCCTCCCTCTCACCCCTTCTCTGTGTATGTGCATGCATATATATACCTGTGTGTACGTACATCTATGTGTGTCTGTACACATGTTAAAATGTATACCTACTAGACAGGGATAGGCCTGCTAACCAGCACAGTGCCTGGCATACAGTGGACAATCAACACCAAATTCTATGATTTACTTTTTGTTAAGGTTTACAGAAAAAAAAATGACCATTTACCCACACTCATCAAAGTACCTTTCCCAACACTGCAAAGAGGACTGAGAGACTCATTTCTGTTCCAAAATGCACATGTATATACTCTCATTAAAGCAACTATCTTACTGTTTTTCTGTCTCTTCCTTGCAGACTGCCAGTTTCTTGAGGGTAAGAATCTTTCCAATTGCGAATCCCCAATGCTTAACAAAGGAAACAGGCACAACAGGCACAAATCCTTATTGAATCAGCAAACAGTAACTCAGACAGAAATTGTTTTTTTGTTTTTGTTTTTAGACAGGGTCTTGCTCTGCCGCCCAGGCTGGAGTGCAGTGGTCTGTCGTCGGCTCACTGCAGCTTCCAGCTCCCAGGCTCAGGCCATCCACCCACTGCAATCTCCCAGGTAGCTGGGACTACAGGTGCATGCCACCATGCCTGGCTAGTTTTTTTATTTTTTTGTAGGGATGGAGTTTCACCATGTTGCCCAGGCTAGAATTCATTTTTTAAAAACCTAATTTTCATTTGGGAAACCTTTACAGACACCAATATGTAAATAATCTGGTTTTACTTTGACACTTCAAATATACAGCGAAATTAGAAATACAAAACCGTATCACCCACAGCATCTCCAAAGAGCCTGTACTTTCTATAAAATACATTTACAACGTACGAGTAAATCCAAGTAATTAATTTTAGCTTAAAGATCTGAAAAGGAAACACACATGGCTAATGTTGAGGCTCAGAAACAATACTCCAAAGCATAGCACTCCTTTTTTTTTTTTTTTTTTTTTTGAGACTTAGTCTTACTCTGTTGCCCAAGGTGGAGTGTGGTGGTGTGATCTCGGCTCACTGCAACCTCTGCCTCCCAGGTTCAAGTGATTCTCTTGCCTCAGGCTCCTGAGTAGCCGGGATTATAGGTGCCCACCACCATGCCCAGCTAATTTTTGTAATTTTAGTAGAGACAGGGTTTCACTATGTCGGCTAGGATGGTCTCAATCTCTTGACCTCGTGATCCACCCACCTCGGCCCTCCAAAGTGTTGGGATTACAGGCGTCAGCCACCGTGCCTGGCCCAAAGCATAGCACTTTGACACGCTGAATACTTTACAGTGAAGGACATTGGAAGGGCCTAAGAAGCAAGTTATCTATGACCTTCTCCTGCGCTTCTGTCTCCAGCCCTTCTTCCTCCCGCAAAGCAAGTCACAGAAATCAGAATTCCTCTTCCCCAAAGCTGGTCACAGGCACTAGAACTCCTCTTCCCCCAAAGGAAGCTATAAAACCTAGAAAGGCTACTCTCTTCTTTCTCCCTTCAAGACCATTATTCCACAGGGGTCCTGCCCTATACCTGGGAGGAAGGACTGCTATATCGTGAGGCCAAGAATCTGAACAGACAGGCCTTGTGGGGTTTCATCTCTCAGTTACTACCATTAGATCATACCATTTTGTCCAATCATATTTCTACACAGCTGTCCATTCTTCATCGAAACTAAGTATAAAAATAGACAGTTTTATCTGGGTCTTTGGATCTTCATTTCTGAAAGCTCCCATGTTGTAGAAAACTCTGATTAAATATATTTGTTATGTTTTTCTTTTGCTAACCTGTCTTTTGTTATAGGACTGTTGGCCATGACCCTTATGAAGGGTGAGGAAAGTTATCACAAGTCTTCATCCCTATACTATACTCTCCACATTTTTGTGCAAATATATTTTAGCAGTGTGATCTACTCTGGTCTAGAGATTGACAAAATCAATTCCTAATTTACTGAATATAATCTTTTGGAAGAAGCTAAAAATTGAAACTGAAATTGATACAAAAGAACAACAAAAAGAACACCCACCTCCATACACAATCGCACCCTGCCAAAGACACTCTCATGAAAATAGACTTCATAGAAAGCCGGGCGTGGTGGCTCAAGCCTGTAATCCCAGCACTTTGGGAGGCCGAGGCAGGAGGATCACGAGGTCAAGAGATCGAGACCATCCTGGCTAACACACGGTGAAACTCTGTCTCTACTAAAAATACAAAAAAAATTAGCTGGACCTGGTGGCGCATGCCTGTAGTCCCAGCTACTCAGGAGGCTGAGGCAGGAGAATGGCGTGAACCTGGGAGGCGGAGCTTGCAGTGAGCCAAGATCACGCCACTGCGCTCCACACTCCAGCCTGGGCAACAGAGCAAGACTTCATCTCAAAAAAAAAAAGAAAAAGAAAAGAAAATAGACTTCATATTTTCAAATAAAGACTTAAAAGATCTGGGGTTTAATTCACTTTCTGCAAGAGCCAGTTCTATTCAATAATACATTGTGATGTACAGAATGCTTTCTTTGGGCTTTTTCATGTTTTTATTGGATGTGCTGAATAGACTATTAACCAAAATATCCCTTCCTCTTAGATCAACTGGCATGCTGTTAACATTATAGAGTTTTTAAACATTTTTTACGCCCTGACTAGAAAACAGAGATGTACAAGAAAAAAGGCAGTTTCAGATTTTATTGCACAATGCTGCAAAAATGCAAATGTTTACTATAATACTGTAAAACTTTCAGAACTAATTACATTACAAGCGCGGCAGCCCAATTTTTCCTCCATTTTAAATGTAAACTTAAATTTGAGGCTGTATCTCCCGTCTCTTGCACATGTCATAAGGGTATCTTAATCTGAAAAGCCTTAGATAATTAAACCTTTTTTTTTCCATTCTGCATCCTCAAACACAGGAAGACTCAATAGAACACTGCAGTTAGAAAATCAGGTACCAAAAACCATACACAAAATAAATATAAAAATTAAAAAAAACAGAAAACCATGTTATTAGCAGAAACAAATTAAACAAATGTATTAAAAATCAATTATACATATTTGTAGTAATAGAGGTTAATAAAAAATATTCTCAAACAGTGGAATGAGGTGTCTAAGATACCACCTAAAGAAAACTTGCAGTGTGAAGTTGGTATAGCATTTCTGTGATACAAGGAGCAAATGTGTTTAGCGATATTTCACACTGTAACATATTAAAGCAATTCCAGATAGCAAATAGGAAACGACTGAAATTTTTGTGTAACATATATAGCCTGATTTTGAAAAATTTTAAAAATAACCAAAAACAGTTCTGCTCATTAGCCTAACCTTGCTGCTCCAGAGAACCAAAGGGGGATAAAAAAGAGGAACCTGAAAAAGTGTTTTGTCAACTCATGTAAGAGCAATGAACTAACTACTATAATAATCCCCTATTTTTGTACCTGCCTCCCTTTTCCTCTCTGGGCAAGCACCAAAAACTCCACCTTGTAACAGAAAACTCACCGGCAGATAAAAAATTAAACCTTGGCCAAGCGTGGTGGCTCACCCCTGTAATCCCAGCACTTTAGGAGGCTGAGGCAGGCAGATCACCTGAGGTCAGGAGTTCGAGACCAGCCTGGCCAACATGGTGAAACCCCATCTCTACTAAAAACACAAAAATAACCCGGGCGTGGTGGTAGGTCCCTGTAATCCCAGCTACTTGGGAGGCTGAGGCAGGAGAACCCCTTGAACCTGGAAGGCGGAGGTTGCAGTGAGCCGAGATTGTGCCATTGCACTCCAGCCTGGGGGACAAGAGGAAGACTTTGTCTCAAACAAACAAACAAATAAATAAATAAATCTTACCTCTTCCAGCAAATCCATAAGACATGCCCATTCTGTTTGCAGAGTAAACTCTTTACTTTCTTTTTTTTTTTTCTTTTTTTTTTTTTTTGAGACAGAGTCTCGCTGGGTCGCCCAGGCTAGAGTGCAGTGGCCGGATCTCAGCTCACTGCAAGCTCCGCCTCCCGGGTTTACGCCATTCTCCTACCTCAGCCTCCTGAGTAGCTGGGACTACAGGCGCCCGCCACCTCGCCCGGCTAGTTTTTTGTATTTTTTCAGTAGCGACGGGGTTTCACCGTGTTAGCCAGGATGGTCTAGATCTCCTGACCTCGTGATCCGCCCGTCTCGGCCTCCCAAAGTGCTGGGACTACAGGCTTGAGCCACCGCGCCCGGCCATCTTTACTTTCTAAAGTTATTAGTGTGAACAAATGTGAACCTGAAAGAGCCAATGCTTCAAGATGGATCCTAAGTACCTAATTGGGCCTACATTTAATACACAGTCAAGCGGCCGTTTGCTGACTAGCAGTCACACATGTACTCTGAGTTCTCCAAAAACCCACACCTCTGTTCAACTTTGAAACTTTCAGAGCTCACCTGAACGAACCCATCAGAACTCAGCTATATCAACCAGTTGTAACTAAGCAAGTCTGAATCCTGCATTTGCATAAATGAACCTGGCTGGGAACCAGGGTGAAACTTTTGTTATAAAACCCAAACCCCACCTTCGTTTTACAACAAAGGCTGTGTCTCCCTGTACTGCAAACTGTTCACTGCAATAAAGTCACTTTCCTTCAAATTTCTTTTCAGATAATTTTTGTTTACATCACTCTGTTCTTTCTGGGAGTGCTTAAAAATAAGCTAATTATACTCACAGCTTTTTGTAAATTTTCACTTAAAGGGGGTAAAAGTTTTTGATAAAAAATAATATTTGAATAACATTTGAATGTAAACTAAGGTGGTGTGTTAACTAAATAGTAGACAACAGGAAAATAAAGACTAATTCAAAACCACATACTTAGAAAATCAAAAATTAGTAAACTAGGTATTACAGAAATATATGGTTTAACATCTATTTCACTCATTAATCGAACAAACCTAACATTAAACTATCTATGTTAATGGCATTAAAAATTATAATAATTATGTTATTTTTAGGAATAATAATGGCATTGTGGTTATGTTTAAAACAGTCTTATTTTGTTAGAGGTCTACATGAGATATTTGCAGAGGAAATGACATGGCACATGGAATCAGTTTTAAAATACCGAGGTGGAAAGGGCACAGGCAGAGGTCCAGAAGACCTTCCGCTGGCCATTTGTTGATTGCTGAATCTGGATGATGGGGACATGGAAGTCCATTGTACTACTTATGCTCTTTATTGTTGTACATATTTAGAAACTCCTGTAACAAAAAGGGAAAATAAAGCTTTTAACTGCCTACAGATTAAAGAAAAGATTTTGGCTGTCACAGTTCAAGTTCATTCAAAGAACTGTCAATCTCAATTAAAAGACTGAACAAGTATATCACCTGTCACATTAAACCTCACATTAATCTCTTTAAAGACCGTAAATCACAGATCCATGAAGAGTTTCCCTTCCCTCTGTTCCTCTCTCCCGCCTTCTTTTAGTTTCACTATAATAACCACTGCTCTGGGGTTTCGGTAGCCAAGTGAGATCTTTTGCAAGATACTTGCATATTCACAAGACAGATGCACAGAATTCCACAGGTTTAGTGACAAGTGACTGCAAGGATGTCCAATGCATTACCTCTAGGCACTGTTCACTTCTGGCAGGCCTCCACTGCAACCCTGTATCAGCCCAAGCAAACCCCAGGGGTCAGTTGATAGTACTGTCACTATTGACTGTCTTCCAACTGCATTGTGAACTTCTTGGGGGCTAGACACTTGGTCTTAATCTTTATATCCTGCACTTAGACTTACTAGGTACAAAATAAACCTTTGAGGAATAAGAGAACAAATCTGTAAATCTCAAAGTTAGTGCTCATCCTAAAACTAAATATTTTCAAATTTTCCCAAAAATTACTTTAATTCTACTATTGCACATTTGTTAATAAACTGTTTCTGAAACCAAAGTTTGAGTTCTGAAGCCAATTTGCATGTGAATAACTATCTTAATTTATAAGGTAATAAATTATCTTAATTTATTGTTTTCATTAAAGAAAGTGACAGCCTGTGGCTAATCAAAGATTTAGGAGTCACATAAACAGGAATTATAATTAGCATGAATTCATAATTACAAAGACCTTAAAATTTATTGATTGTATTGCTAGCACTGTTTTTTTCTCATACAAATAAGAAAAAAACCACTATTGTTCCCATTTTATAGCTGAGCAAGCAGACTTCAGAGGTTAGGTTACTTGCCGAAGGACAAGTGATAAAGGTGAGTTAAACCCACCCAGGGTGTCTAACAGCTTTTCAGCAGCCTGAGTGATGCTCTTCCTTTCATGGTTGTTGTGGATTTCTCCCCTACATATGCATTATGCACAGAAAACTCAGTTCTGTAACCTGGGGAGGTTTCAACTTGATTTTTTGTTGTTCCTCTATCTTTATATATTACAAGACAAGAACCCAATGGAAAACAAGTCAGTTAACCTGTTCGGCTTGTCTCTGTAGTAATAATAGCTTACTCTTATATACAGGACTTCTACTAAATACCAGGCACAGTTCTAAACCCTTTATGTGTATCAATGCAGTCCTTACAGCAATTCAAAGATGTAGGTCTTATTAATCATTTTCATTTTTCGGAGAGGGAACTGAGGCTCAGAGAGATTAGATAACACCCACACTGGCATTTCAGCACTCCCAATCTGGCTCTGGATTCCATGTTCTTATTTTTTTCTTTTTCTAGAGACAGAATCTTGCTCTGTTGACCAGGCTGGAGGGCAGTGATGCGATCATGGCTCACTACACCTTCAACCTCCCTGACATAAGTGATCTTCCCACCTCAGCCTCTGGAGGAGCTTGGATTACAGGTGTGCACCACCACAACCAGCTAATTTTTAAATTATTTGTAGAGATGAGGTCTCACTCTGTTGCCCAGGCTGGTCTCTAACTCCTGGGCTCAGGCGATCCTCCTGCCTTGGCCTTCAAAAGTATGGGGATTACAGGTATGAGCCACCACACCTAGAATTCCATGTTCTTAATCATCTGTGACACTGCCTAATATGTACACATATATTTGGGTTAATCTAAAATACATGGTTTAATCTTTACAGTAACCAAAAGTTACTGTTTACTTACATGTTTTTTCAGGTATGTTTTATAGTCAACATCAAAATCATGAAAATTACAATGATCAACACTAGTGTACTGAAGTAGACATTGTTCTTTTCCATCTTTATCACCAGAGAAAATTTTTGATACATGATATATATTGAAAAAAACTCAAGCAAAGACCATTTTAAACTCAATAATTTGATTTATCAAATCAATAACATCTCTGGGGCTAATCAACTCTATTAAGAGATTATATAAATTACAGTAAAGAGTCCATTGGAAAATCCTTAAAAATGAACAACAGAGTACAGTCTATAAGCAATATTAACTTTAACAACAGGAACAGAGGCTCCCAGCACTACTTTCAAAGACAAAGGAGCAACCTTTGTTTAAAAGACACGGGCGCAGTGGCTCACGTCTATAATCCCAGCACTTTGGGAGCCCGAGGCAGGTGGATCACCTGAGGTCAGGAGCTTAGCCTGGGCAACAAGAACAAAGTCCGTCTCAAAAGAAAAAAAAAGGAGAAGCTCTGCTCCTTTGCTTTTTTTGTTTTGTTTTGTTTTCGTTTGTTTGTATTTTGAGAAAAGGAGTCTTGCTCTGTTGCCCAGACTGGAGAGCAGTTGTGCGATCTTGGCTCACTGCAACCTCTGCCTCCCTGGTTGAAGCAATTCTCTGCCTCAGCCTCCGGAGCAGCTGGGATTACAGGTGCCCGTCACGCCTGGCTAATTGCTGCATTTTTAGTAGAGACAGGGTTTCACCATGTTGGCCAGGCTGGTCTTCAACTCCTGACCTCATGATCCACTTGCCTCTGCCTCCCAAAGTGTTGGGATTACAGGCATGAGCCACTGCACCCAGACTCTCCTTTGTTAAAAGACAGTAAATCCAGATGGTTAAGTATTTCACAGGTACAAACAGACCATGTCTTGGGAGATGCTTACATCTTCAGAATCAGAACACATACACAAACCAGAACCCCATGTGGATTCTCTGCATCACCAAAAAAAGCAAAGAGTTCCAAGGAGAAAATGCAGAGGCTTGCCGGGCGCGGTGGCTCATGCCTGTAATCCCAGCACTTTGAGAGCGCGAGGCCAGGCAGATCACGAGGTCAAGAGATCGAGACCATCCTGGCTAACACGGTGAAACCCCATCTCTACTAAAAATACAAAAAATTAGCCGGGCGTGGTGGCGGGCGCCTGTAGTCCCAGCTACTCGGGGGGGCTGAGGCAGGAGAATGGCGTGAACCCAGGAGGTGGAGCTTGCAGTGAGCCAAGATCGCGCCACTGCACTCCAGCCTGGTCACAGGGCGAGACTCTGTCCCCGCAAAAAAAAAAAAAAAAAAAAGAAAAGAAAATGCAGAGGCTCCATAAATGGATGGTTTCCACAAGCACTGACTGAGGGCCTGCTGTGTGAAAAGTGGTACAAAGCTGCTAAGGACACAAACACTGGTGGAGGTATCCTTACTCATCTCACATCCTTAGCA
Organism: Macaca nemestrina; assembly: GCF_043159975.1. Lineage (NCBI taxonomy): Eukaryota > Metazoa > Chordata > Mammalia > Primates > Cercopithecidae > Macaca > Macaca nemestrina. Next base: position 168,547,407 of record NC_092129.1, on the reverse strand, counting down.
CGGGGCACAGTAGACAGCAAGAACAGTAAACACAAGTCTCTCCTAGAGGGATCACCAGATTTCAGTACATACAGGAGTTGCCTGGGGGAAAGGAGGCTGTCCTAGACAGAGAAGAGTAAGTGAGGCTAAGCAGGGAAGGGCACACTATCACACAAGGGAGCTGTCAAGGTTCTGGCATCTAGAGGTAAACACTTACAGTACCATCCATATAATTTTAGATGCCTTGCATTCATTTATTTCAGTTCACACTGAGCATATTGTTTTCACCAAAAATTATTCAAAGTGAATCTATTGTCACGCTCTCCAGTGTGCACAGAAATAAACATCCCTCAGCACACAGAGCATTGCCCTCAGCAAGCTGTTCTGCTCAAATGCTCAAAAAACGTTTGTGGGGGAGGAAGAGGAGGATAGTGAAGTGTCTAACCATTCAAAGGAAGAGTTTCTCTGGAAGTACTTGGACATGAAAAAAACCTACTTATTAGCTGGCGGTAAGACCCTCTAATATTTCTCTCAATTAAAACGGTGTCCCAGCTTTCCCAATATTCTTCAATCCAACCCTAAAACAAGAGTGACAGGTTTCTGAGTACGGTCGAATGCTTTCCACCACAAAGTTATCAGTACTAATTTTTTCTGAACAGAGAGTTGAAAACAGATTTATTTCACAAACATAAACATAATTTCCTGCTACATGTTCTCTGAATACAGAGCACATGATACTGCCATACTAGCCCAAACTGTCCTACTACAGAAACCAGTGATGTTTTCAATCTGTTCCTTCTACACAAACCAAATCCACTACATGAAAGCAAAGCTGCGTGTGACTTTCAAGAAAACCTTTTTTTTTTTTTTTTTTTTTTTTAACTTATTTGGGCTATTGCAGTGTTAAATTTGAAGGAAAAAAGGTATACAGTAATATAATATAAACCTACTTACTACAAGTCTGAGTAAACAAAACAAATGCGTTATTTAGGGTGTAATACAAGACAAAATCCTCTGAAGGTAATTATTAATGCTGAAACAAGACAATTTGGGAACAGACTGAATATGAGAGAAACTAAAAAGTAAAAAAGAAAACCAAATACCCCACTCATCCCCTACCATGTTGCCAACATTTTCCAAAATCACTTGCTATGGGCAAGAGACCACAGAACAACTTCTCTTTAATTTTATGGTAACATTTCCAGTCGTAACTGACATTTTGTCTCACAAAGGGACAAATTAATGGAATTAGCAAGAGTTGCAGTGAAAATGTCACTGCTAAAAAGTGACCCCTGGAAAAGAAGTAGCTACCAGAGCTGTGGGACCTGGTGGCCAAAACAGCTTTCAGTGTGACGTATGTTTTCTCTTTGAGTTTTATGAGAAAAACACTTTTCAAAATACTGTCTGGTCCGAGATATACTCAGCAAATTATACTAAGGAAGGGGAAAAAACACTGTGCAGATAACCACAACTTAGTATGATGACTAGATGTGGGAGGTGCGCCTCACGAGCTTTTAAGAGGACCTCCCAGAAGAGGGAGCGATGGGACAGTTTCAGAGGCAAACAGGAAATGCCCTGTGAGGGGAAGAGGGTAAAGAAATGGACTCCATGAAGACGGGTCGGCGTGCACAAAAGCTGATGCAAGATGTGCTACGTGCCGCTGGCCCACGAGCCGTGAGACACAGAGGAGCAGGAGACACAAGCATGGCCCTCGGGACGACTTCTGTCTACTATGGTAAAGAGCTTAGACTTAATCCTGGAGCATAGTTTTTAAGATATTATAGGCAAGACAATCTAGGTGGGCAAGGGCAGTTTTATGTGTTTATGGTTGCTATTAACTTCTTTTTCCTTTTTTTTTTTTTTTTGAGACAGAGTCTTGCTCTGTTGCCCAGGCTGGAGTACAGTGGGACAATCTCGGCTCACTGCAACCTCCATCTTCCGGGTTAAAGCGATTCTCCTGCCTCAGACTCCCGAGTAGCTGGGATTACAGGCATGTACCGCCACGTCCAACTAATTTTTGTATTTCTTAGTAAAGATGGGGTTTTGCCATGTTGGCCAGGCTGGTCTTGAACTCCTGAGCTCAGGTGATCCGCCAAAGTGCTGGGATTACAGGCAAGAGCTGCCGTGCCAGGCTTATGGTTGCAATTAATTTCTACTCATGTCAAATGATATTGGTTTTCCATTTATAATAATAAATGTATTTTCGGCTGGTAGTGGTGGCTCACGCCTGTAATCCCAGCACTTTGGGAGGCCGAGGTGGGCAGATCACTTAAGGCCAGAAGTTCGAGATCAGCCTGGCCAAAGTGGCAAAATCCCCGTCTGTACTAAAAATTAGCTAGGCATGGAGGTGTGTGCCTGTAATTCCAGCTACTCAGGAGGCTGAGGCACAAGAATAGCTTGAACCCAGGAGATGGAAGTTGCAGTGAGCCGAGATCGCACCACTGCATTCCAGCCTAAACGACAGAGCACGACTCTGTCTTTGAAAAAAAAAAAAAAAAAAAAGGTTGTGAAAGTGAGGCTCAAATGACTGATGTTTAGGCGACACCGCTGTAAGAAATGGAGAGCCACTGGAAGAAAGCAAAGAGATACAACTCTGTTATAGAACTCCATCCACACAGACACTTATTGGGTGCTGTGCCAATCACTATTCTAGGCCCAACAGATAGAGCAAAGCCAGATAAATGTATGTTAGGTTTACATTTTAGACAACAAAGAGGATCCAGGTCACAAATAAAATAAACCCAGGTAAAGAGAGAGAATGATATACAACGTAAAATGTGGAGAGCCTTGAGAAAGCAGCAAAAGGGAATGAGCCAGGCCATGACCTACAGGAAGAGCAGGACAGGAGGTGGAAAAGCTGGAGGCCTGTGGGGCCTATGGGCCTGCTGGAGGGAGTAAGATGGCTGAGGGTTGCAGCAGAGGAGCCAAGGCCAGAGAGGGAGCAAAGGGCTGGGTCCTGCAGGGCCTCGCAAGCCAGGACTCGGCGGTATTCCACATGTGATGGGAGGCCACAGAGAGTTTGGCACAAGAAGGTGATGCTGTCTCTGGAGGATGAGTGCAGAGGCAGGAAGCCCAGGGAGGAGGCCCTCATGGCAGCCCAGAGGAGAAACAACAGTGCCGGGGTAGGCAGTAGTAGGGGAGACAGGAAGAAATGGTGAGAGGCAGTTTGTGGGCAGCGCTGGCTGGATTTACAGATGAACTGGATGTGTAAGGCAAGAGCGGACTCAAGCAGCATTTTTGTTGATATCTCTTACAGCCTAAGCCTGGGGATGAACAGTGCTATCACCTAATGAAACGGAGAAGACAGAAGAGCCAACAAGCAGGGAGGATGAGACTCAAGACTGCAGATTTTGACAGGTTGAGTTTAAGATGCCTGTGAGCACCATCATAGGACTCTTGAGCGGACAGTTGAATAAACCAGTCTAGAATTTAGGGGTGAGGCCAGGATTGGAGCCAATAGCATTGGGTGGTATTTAAAGTCTTGGAACTGAATGAGAATGCAGGAGAGAAAAGGCCCAAGCATTAAACCCAGAGGCACTTCAACATCTCCGGTGGGAAGGTAAAGAGCTTGGACTTAGTCCTGAAAGTGTAGTTTTCTGAGATATTGTAGACAAGATAATTTGGGTGATAATGTCAGTTTTATTAGTTACGTGTTTACTTTTACAGACAAAAGGGATTAAGGAAAAGAATAGTGAAGTATGTGGACAGTACGAATAACTGCTAGACGATTCTGCAGAGAAATGAGCCTGATGGTGCAGGAGAGAGAGGGCAACGCTGCCAGAGCAAAGCACTTAGGCAGGAGAGAAAGAAGGAATCCGGCGCCTATACTGAGGGCCTTGCTATGGAAGCAGGGACTGTCCCCACAGTGTCAGGGAGGAAGCCAGAACAAGCCGACACTGGGAGGAGGGGGCGTTAGTGCGAGGAGCACAGAGCCCTTCTCTTCTGACTGCTTGCAGTTCCTCACTGAAATCAGAGGAAAGCAATTAGGAATGGGACCAGGGAGGGGACATCACAGTTCAAGAAAAGAGCATTCTCCTAGTGTGCAGAGGAGAATGTACCAGGATTGCCAGCCTGGCTCCAGGCTTTCTAGTGAATTGTGGACAACATCTGAAGTGAGAACTCAAGAAAGGATGTATGTTTTCTTCTAGCTACTCTCAGCTGCTCAGGAGCATACACCATGCAGGCAGGACAGAATTTAACCAATTACATTTTTTCCAGCAACAGAGGGAGAGAAAAGTAAGGAATTATTGCATGGTACTAGAAAAATTAATTACTTATATGGCAAAATATTGAGTGGTCATTTCATGCCATAAATCAAAATAAATTCTAGATTAAGTGAAGTGATAAGTAAACTAGAATAAAAACTGGAAGAAATAACAAGCTAATATTTATTTCTTAGGATTGGGAGAGAATCTTCCATGCAGAAAAGCAATGGAAGATATCATTTAAAAATATTCATTTGATGCCCAAAAGGTATATGAAAAAAATGCTCAAAATCACTAATCATCAGGGAAATGCAAATGAAAACCACAGTGAGATATCATCTCCTACCAGTCAGAATGACTATTATCAAAAAGACAGAGGATAAGTGTTGGTGAGGATGTGGAGAAAGGGAAACTCTTAGACACCGTTGGTCGGACTGTAAATTAGCTCAGTCGTTATGGAAAACAGTATGGAGTTTCCCCCAAAAAACTAAAAACAGAACTACCACATGATTCAGCAATCCCACTACTGGATATTTACCCAAAGAAAAGAAAATCAGTATTTTGATGAGATACTTGCACTCTCATGTTTATTGCAGCACTGTTTACAAAAGCCAAGACATGGAATCAACTAAACGTCTATCGACAGATGAATGAATAAAGAAAATGTGGTATGTATACACAATGGAATATTATTCAGCCATAAGAAAGAACGAAATCCTATCATTTTCAGCAACATGGATGAGCCTGTAAAACATTAAGTGAAACAAGCTCGGCACAGAAAGACAAGTATTGCATATTCTCACTCATATATGGAAGCTAAAAAACTTGACTGCATAGAAGTAGAGTAGAATAGTGGTTACCAGAGGCTGGGAATGGAGAGTTAGCCAGATGTTGGTTAACAAATACAAAATTACAGAAAGGAAGAATAAGTTCCTGTGTTCTATAGCACTGCAGGGTGATTATAACAATTTATTGTATATTTTCAAATAGCTATAAAAGTGGATTTTGGCTGGGTGCGGTGGCTGATGCCTGTAATCCCAGCACTTTAGGAGGCCAAGGTGGGCAGATCACCTGAGGTTAGGAGTTTGAGACCAGCCTGACCAACATGGTGAAACCCCGTCTCTACTAAAAATACAAAAATTAGCCGGGCGTGGTGGCAGGCGCCTGTAATCCCAGCTACTTGGGAGGCTGAGGCAGGAGAATTGCTTGAACCTAGGAGGCGGAGGCGGCGGTGAGCCGAGATCATGCCACTGCACTACTCCAGCCTGGGCGACAGAGTGAGACTCCCTCTCAAAAAAAAAAAAAAGGAAGAAAAAAGAGTGAATTTGGAATGTTCTCAATGCAAAGAAATATCTGAGGAGATAGATATGCTAATTATCCTGATTTAATCATTACACATTATATATATGTATCAAAACATTACACTGTACCACACAAATATGTACAATTATGTGTCCATTAAAATAATAAAAGCAAAACAATTATTTTGAATAAAAATACTAAACTTCTATGTGTAATAACCATGCAAAATTAAAAGGCAAATAGTTAGTTGAAGATAAATATCTGCAATAAATATGACAATTTGAAGCCCTTAACATGTAACCCCTTCATTCAAATCTACAAGTACACTAAAACTGCAACTGAAAGCAGCCAGAAGCAAAAGCAGTTGAAAACAACAATTAAAAGCTGATAAATCACATTTTACCTCCCGCCACACTTTAAACAATAATCAAATTTGATTTTTGCTATCATATTAGAAAAGACAAGAAAAAAATACTCAGGTGAGGGTCCATGAAATAGATAAAGTCATAGACATTGCTAATGAAAGTATAAACTGGCACAACCCTTCTAAAAAGCTAATGATGAATACACACCAAGAGCCTTAAAAAATGTAATACCCTTAGGCTGTAAAAATTTGTGGCCCTATCTTTGTACGTATAGAGATGCTTATTACAGCACAAGTTATGCTTGGCACAAAACTGGCAACTACCTAGATTTCCAACAACAGGAAAACAGTATGTTAATGACATGAGGCAATGCTCACTTCATAAGGGGAAAAAACAGGAAACAAAATTGTTTGTATGCTACTCCAATTTTGGATGATATGCCCATATATGTGTGTGTGTATATAAACCTCAAAATGCTTGAGGCTATTGCAGACTAGTGATTCAATTTTTTTCCCCAGCAGCTTTTTAAATTTTCCTGTCTTCAATGGGGATGCACTGCTTTTACAATTATTTTTAAAATAAAGACTAGGGGCACTTTCATGTTAAAAAGATCTAGGCATTGTGGTTAAACATGAGCTGACCGGCAGAAAAGGTGACTAAAAAGCTATGGTCACAGTCACCATTTCTAGAAGACTATGCAGGTACAAACACCATTTTTATATGGGGTTTTGGAAAACTAGCAAGGGTCTAGACAAGAATGACCAGGACAATAAAGCATTTATAATCAGCTACCACAAAAAGAAAAGGTCAAGGAACTACAGCTCTGAAGCCTTAGAAGGCTGGTAGAGAGTGTGAACTGTCAACACACCAGATAAACACCTTCAGGACTGCTCATAAAGGGACTCTGCATGGGACGAGGTGTTAGACGACAGGACTTCAAAAGTTTTTCTAAGATACAATGGCTAGAAAGAAGCAGAAAAGGGGAGACGGCCAAAAATTCTTTTTCTGGTTTTTTTTTTTTAGATCGAGTCTCACTCTGTAGCCTAGGCTGGAGGGCAGTGGCACCATCTTGGCTCTCTGCAACCTCTGCCACCCAGGTCCAAACAATTCTCCCGTCTCAGCCTCTCGAGTAGCTGGGATTAGGCACCTGCCACCAAGCTTGGCTAATTTCTGTATTTTTAGTAGAGACAGGGTTTCACCATCTTGGTCAGGCTGGTCTCGAACTACTGACCTCATGATCCACCCGTCTCAGCCTCTCAAAGCGCTGGGATTACAGGTGTGAGCCACCGAGCCCGACTGTTTTTTGTTTTGTTTTGTTTTGTTTTTTGAGATGGAGTCTCACTCTGTCACCCACGCTGGAGTGCAGTGGTGAGATCTTGGCTCACTGCAACCTCTGCCTTCCAGATTCAAGCAATTCTCCTGTCTCAGCCTCCAGAGTAACTAGGACTACAGGAGCACACCACGTCTAATTTTTGTATTTTTAGTAGAGACGGGGTTTCACCATGTTGGCCAGGCTGTTCTTGAACTCCTGACCTCAGGTGATCCACCTGCCTTGGCCCCACAAAGTGTTGGGATTACAGGTGTGAATTCCAGGCAGGAATTCTTTTAAAATTGTTACTCAGAAATCAGCATCTGCAATAGCGAAGACTTGACTTTAAGAATGGTGAAATATTTCCTGTCCAAGGGGGACACAGTGTGGAGAGGGGAACTAGAGGCCTTACTAGTCTTTCTTCTAATCCTGTCCTGAGCTTCAACCCACACTCCAAATTCAGAGGAATCTTTCCAGGGTTCTGCAGCATAAATCAGCATCTTTTTTTTAAACACTGGGTTTTTATTCTTAGACTAGCCCTGTATTAAAGGAGCACTACACAGCAAGACCAGGAAGCAGTTCAAATACAGTTAAAGATGAAATCTCTATATGCTACTTAGCTACTCAAAGTTTGTGGTATAGAAAGAGAATAGGGGAAAGGGACTGGATATAAATGCAATACATAAAGAACACTGAACACTATGGAAAGTGAAAACTTGTCTAAATTCTATTGTTTACGTTTTAGCACTTCCCAGGAATGCCTGTGGTGAAGTGAGAAAAACACAGGTTTTGAGGGCAGACGTTCCTGGGTTTAAATCCCTGCTGAAATGCTTACTAGCTGGGTGACTTAAGTTTCAATTTTCTCATCTCACAAGGTTTGTTTTGATACTATTTGAGATACTGTGGTACTAACTATGAAATGCAAAGTACAGAAGTAACACATGCACATGCTTAATAAGTAGTTTCTTTTCATTAATTCATTAGAGTTTTAATAGAAATAAGCAGAATTATACTTATATACCTTTATATACCTATAATGGTATGACTGATATTCTGTGCCACATTAATTTTACTAAATGAAAGAAAAAATCCCAGTGGTTATTTATTTTTTGATAACATCATTGCAATTACTATGGTAATTCTTATTACATATACTTTCATTTTCAGTTAAAAAGAAACATAATTAGAACTGATGAGTCATCTTCATGTAGTAAGTTTCTGACTGTTCAATTCCATTTTATCTACTGCAGTATTTATTTCATAGGTTTTCAAAACCAGAATTAGAGACTTGAAAGTGAATAGCATATTAATAAGTATCCTATGCTACCCTTTTATACAAATACTTTAAATGATTCTTAAGAATACAAAAGGATATTAAATAGTTCAATATTATTCCAATGCTTCTTTAGTTATTTCCCCTATCTTAGGGTAAACACCATTTACTTTCTTAAATAAAAACAAATTAGCCAAATTTCAAATGCTTATTCATTTTATTTTATTTTAGAGACAGGGTCTGGCTCTGTTGCCCAGGCTGGAATGCAGTGGTGCCATCACAGCTCACTGCAGCCTCAAACTCCTGAGCCTCAAGTGATCCTTCCATTTCAGCCTCTCAAGTAGGTAGGGTTACAGGTGCATGTCACCATGCCTGGCTAATTTTTAAATTTTTTTGTAGAGTAGGGGGTCTCACTATGTTACCCTGGACTGGTCTCAAACTCCTGGCCTCAAGTGATCCTCCTGCCTCGGCCTTCCAAAGTGCTTGGATCACAGGTGTGAGTCACTGCTCCTACCCATATACTTATATTTATGCTATGGGCATACCTTTACAGGGAAAGCCAGATGAATATTTAAGTAGGAGTGAGAGTTTCTCAGCTCAGGTGGCCACTTGACTTCTCCCCTGCTCTAGAAGTTTATAAAAACCATTAGGCAACTACCAATCTTCTGAGAAAAGTACAAGCTCCATCACAGTTGCCTTCAACAGTTTAATCAGCAGAGCTACAAGATCCTACAGGTTATTTTCCAGCACACACCTCTAAAAAGTTAAGACAAAATCATGAAGCTCCATATGAATTCAACAGACAAAGTCTCTTGTTAAGGCTGACAGCTAAAATTTTCAAAGATTTCTTTTTGTGGTTTTAAAATTTAGTTTTCTGAAAGGTGTAATTTTTGCTGTCAAGTTATACCATGTTCCAGCAAAAAGGTAATGAAACAGAATAACTGTATTTATTCATGATACCAAACATTTATGATAGACAACAAAACATTGTCCTGATTCACTTCTAAAACACTCTATTGCTATAATTATTGATCACACAATGGTGGTATATAATCATTACAAGAAATCCCAGAAAGGTAACATTTAAGCATCACAACCCTAATCTCGATGCTCTATTTTTATGTAGTTTAATACCTAAACAAGCTGTTAAAGTGCCAATTCCCCTTCAATATAGAACACCGTCTTAGAGAATTTCAGGTCATGCCCAGTATGACAACTTAAGACAGGGTATTAGAATAAAGAATCAGCTACGTCTTAAAAACAAACTGTCTTAGAGCCAAAATTAACAGACAAGATATAAATATTTTGGTATTACAGGACATAGATACTAACTTTATTTAAACACTGTTACATAAATATAAACCAGCTTTTAAAAAAACGAATATACACTTACACATATTGATATATGAGAAAAAGATGAGCAGACACCTCAAAAATCTTGCGAGTATTTACCAACAAATCAAGATTTTCAAGGAGTAATTTCTTAGATGAATAATCTAAAATATTAAAATTGAATATCAGATTATACCTATATGCAGATCTTTACTCTTAGAACCATTATTTAAGATAATGACTGAGAGAAAATATGTCATTTATTATACATTCCCTGTAAGTAAATACTTTAAAAATAAATGCCACAGTTCTCACTGATGTTTTTTCCTGAACACTTAATCATGAATAAGAATGTGGTAAAACCTCTAGTTAGAATCTGATTCCATTAATGCTCCAATTTTGTAATTAACTCCTGAGCTATTATTTTACTTCTGTTACTATGTCTGTCTAAGCTTGCAGGGTTTTGCTATGTTATACATATACAGGCGTGAGAGAGGGACACAAAGAAGGAACTTTTCTCTTAATTTAAGTTTGATATATCTTATTCAAATTTGTAATATTAAAAAGAGAATAACTTTGATAGATAGATGAGAGATAACATGTACTTCTTTCTTTTTTTTTTTTTTTTCATTTAAAGAGAAGTGGCTTCCACCTGACAAGGCATGATCTATATAACATGCCATAACGTATATCAACTTAAAGAAATAACAGGGAGTTTTTAAAAATGCAGTAACTATTAAAAATTATTCCTTAGTTACCACCCCCATGGATAGTACAATAAATTACTCAACAAAAATGTACAGTTATTTTTTCAGGTATTTTTTGCAGTGAGTTCCACAACTTCAACATTTTTGTAAATATATTAATATATATATAAATACCGCACAGAGATGTCATTAAAACCACAGCCTCTGGCTAACAGATAAGGAATACACTGAAGTTCTATAAAATTATGAAAAGAATATATATACATATATATATATTCAAACTATATGAAGCATTATGACATTTTTCAAAATTCATATTGAAAATCAGCCATTTTAAATGAACCCATATAGTACCATAGAATGAATTTTAACTTTATACTATCTTTGGATATGGCTCACATATTTAACTCTATTAACTGCCTCTTGGAAAATGAACATACTAGCAGCAAGGGATGCTGAATTAGTTTTATGGAGCTGCACCGGACTTATTATTCAAATAGCTAGCATTATTTTCCTGGTATTTTATATTTATCTTTTAATACAAAGATTGCTTCATAAAAAATGTCAGTTTGATGAATTTCACCTGATGCACGAGAAGACACATATTATATAAAAAAAAAAGTCCTACATTTCCATGCAACATTTTAAACTTATTTTAGGTATTAATTTAGTAAGTATTACTTGTTGGTAATAGAAAGAAACTAATAATACTCTCATAAAAATGCACTGCTTGTAGGTTCAAGTCAAGTTGGAATTTAATTTCTGCTTTTTAATAATATATCATCTGCATACCATGCAAATACAGCAATGTATCCAAGCATGGAAGTAAACATTTCAAAGGAAAGCAGCAAAGGAAAAAGAAAATAAAGTTCCACCTACAGGGATCCCTCTGACTATTTTCGGTGAGTCCTGGAGATGACATGGATGTGAGACCTGAATGAGTGAACAGAAGCTCAGTGCTGGTCAAGTGAAGCCTCCAGTTACCAGGCAGCTGCCCTCACGTGCATCTTCTGGGATGTAGAACAAAGGAAGTGAGGCTGAAGCCAGAAGCAGGTTTTTCCAAAGAAACTGTAGTAAGCCTGTTAGTTTTTTCCTGATGGCTGAAGCAGACATACATTGGAATCTACTGCCTCTATAAAAGCAAAATGCAAGCTCTCAGGGGCTCTAGTGTGCAAGGATGTATGCACCGGTCTGGGACCATACCAAATGCAGCTCAAAATGGAGGGGAGGGAAGGCTGAAAATATACTAAATCCATATGAATTTATCATCTAGGTACAAAGATGCTTTAGTAACACAGCAAAAGAGAGATGAAATCTTGCTGTTTGAAAGTAGTAACATAAAAACTAAAAATATAGTTCATTTCATAACACACAAGGCATCTATAATTTTCCCCCACCTCATTTTAAATGTAGCATTAGCCTAAAGGTTTTTTCAAATTCAGCAACACTAACCAGGGGCTTGGAATGTGCTGTATATTTTTAATAAGTATCTTAAATCATCAATTCTAATAGTTACAAACACTTCTCCACAATCTTTTCCTTTTTGAAAATAGTATGGTCTAAATCCCACTCCTGCTGGTCCCCTCTGAATCACAGCTCCATCAATCAGCCACTCTCACTGTATCTTCAACCTCTCCCTCTCTACAGCTTCTGTTCCTTTTTCACAGAAATATACTCAACTTCCTCCCAAAATTAAAAAAAAAGAAATCCTTCCTTCAACCTAACTCTCTCCTCTAACTACTCTTCTTTCCTTCCTTTAGCCTTAGCTTTTGAAAGCATTGTCTCTACTTCCTCATTCATTTAAATATTTAATAAGCACCAAAGTGCCAAGCACCGGAGTCACAATGGTGAACAAGGCAGAACAGTCCACTCATTCCAATCCTCTGCCATCTGGTTTCCACCCCCAGCCCCCATATACACAAAACCATGCTGCTGAAAGTGTCCTCATTAAGATCACCCATTAGCTTCTCAGGCTATATTTCAGTTTGCCTTCTCCACAACAATACGACACTGCTTCTTGACATCTCCTTGAAATGTTCTCCTTATCACATTCTCCTCTTTGCCTCTTGGCCTCCCCTATCGGCAACTAGCTCTCTTCTCGTGCCTGTCTGGTGAATGTTGGTGCTTCCTAGATTTCTATGCATTGTCATCTTTTTTTCATTCTGCCCTGTTGTTTGTGGGCAACGTCATTCAAATCCCGGGCTTCCATTCCCACCTACATGCTGGCTACTTTCAAATCTAGCTCAGATATTTCTCCTGAGGTTCAACTGCCCACTGGACACTTCCACCTATAACGTCTTACAGATACTGGAAATTTAACATGCTCCTGATGAAATTCACTCAATAAGAATGAGATATTAAGGAATAAATTTAAGATTTACATACTGAAAACAACAAAACTGCTTAGAAAAACTGAAGATGACTTAAATAAATAGGGATACATTCCATGTTCATGGATTGAAAGACTCACTATCATTAAGATGACAACTTTCCCCAAATTGATCTATACATGCAACACAACCATCCCTATTAAAGTCTCAGAAGGCTCTGTTCTTTGTTAGAATTGTCAAAATGATCCTAAAATTTATATGGAAAGACAAAGGACCTTAAATAGTCAAACCAATTTTAAAAAGAACTAGGTTGGAGGACTTAGACTTCCCAATTTCACATCTTACTACGAAGCTACAGTAGTCAAGGCAGTGTGGCATTGGCAATAAGGAACAGAGTGGAGAGTTCAGAAAAAAATTCTTACATTATGGTCACTGGTTTCCCACAAAGGTGCCAAAGCAATTCAATGGGGAAAGGAAGCTCTTTTCAAAAAATAGTTCTGAGGCTTGTGAGGGAGACTTGGGGCCTGTGCAGCCTTGAGCCCCAAGGTCTGCCAAAAAATGGTTCTGAGACAACTCAACATCGATGTGTAAAAAAATGAAGGTGGACTTTCAACTCACACGAACACAAGGCTTAACTGAAAATGGATCATAGACCTAAACATAAGAGCTAACTAGTGTTGTCAGGGATGAGGAGAAACCGCAGCCCTCACACACTGCTGACAGGAACGTAAAATGGTACAGCCATTCTAGAAAACAGTTCAGCAGTTTCTCAAAAAGTTAAACACAAAGTTGTCATATAATCCATATATTCTAGTCTTAACTATATACCCAAGATAAATAAAAATGTATGTCAACACAAAGACTTGCATAAGAAAGTTGATGGCAGCATTATTCAAAACAGGCAAAACCTGGAAACAATCCAAATGTCCATCAGCTGGTGAGTGGATAAACAAAATGGGGTCTATTCATACAATGAAGTATTAATTCAGCAATAAAAAGGAACAATATAGTGATTTTTTATTCTACTCAGTTTCTTGAATCTGTGTCTTTCTCTCCATTCTAGCAATGCCTTAATTCAAATCTAATAGTTTCCCAACTGATCTCTTTTAATCTAGACCTGCTCTTCTCTAACCTATCTCCTATATGATTCCAGAAAACTTGCTTTAAAATGCAAATCTGATCCTTCTACCCTGATTGAAACCCTCGGGGATAACCCACTCCCTGCCCAGACTCCATCAGCTACAACAATAACCTCTGAGCTCTTTTTGATCATGCACCCCTGACATAGGCATGAATTCCTGTTCTATTACATAATATACAGAAAATTGACATTTAAAAGGATGACATAAAAAAACAAAAGTTTCAGTTTCCTCTCTTCTCCTCATGCTTTGCAAGCCCACATTCCTCTTTGAAGACCACTGGCCTAAAGGGAAATGTCCAAGTTCCTGTGCACGGCACTCAAGGTTGGGTACCAGTTGTTCCTTGCCTCTCTGTCCAACTTCATCCCTCATCACTTCACCCCACACACCATATGCTTCAGCCAGGCAAATTATTTGTGGCTCCTTCAATAAATAAGAAATTAAATTTTAACTTGTATTCTTGAAATAAACGTATCTGCATCTTTACGATTGTTCTTTCCTCTTCCTGAAATGTCTTTATTATCCTTTCCAGCCCAGTGAGTCATCATTCAGATCAAGTGTAATGACCGCTCTCTGGTTGATTACTCCCACCTTAGCATAGTTATTTCTATTATTTCTATATTGTATTCAAATTATACGTTTGCCTTTCTAACCTATAAGCTTTGCCACAGTCCTTTAGCTCCCTGAGGACAGAGGACAGTAACATCATCCAACCTGAGTCACTTAAATATTGCTAAATGGCAGCTGAATAGTTTTGTCTCACATGTTAAGCAAATTCTTTAAGTGAACCAACAAACTCTCCTGAAGTTTACCATCTAGCATCATCATCCCTATTTGTAACATGCTAAGGGCTGCCAAGCCAGTAACATGCATAAGCCACATCCATGAGTCATCCAAACAAGTGAGACTCCTCAAAGACTCAGAATTCTCCAAGTCAGATGACTTGGTGCCTTCTATTTTTACTCAAATTTAGCCATCATCATCACTGGGAATTGCTCCCCTTCTAAGATTTCAAACTGAAATCTCTTCTTTGACCACAAGATCCACCTCAACCACTAAAAGTGTTCTTCCCCTTTATGGGGTACCTCACCTGTACCATTCAGCCTGCTTATTCTCATGGTCTGGTCAGGCCTCTCCTCTCCAGTGTGAACTCCACAGCCAATCATTTCAATCACAGTCTCATTAGCATCCATGGTTACCATGCCTGCTGGTCCATCTTACATGTCTTCCCATTTCCAACTCTGTATTAGCCAAAGCATATTTGTTTTGCTTTTTTATTTCTGCTTCTGAGCCTAGCCCTGAAAATTCATATTATCATTCCTTATGTGAATTCTCAAAAAATTCTTTCATCCTTCCATGTCAACTTTTCCCTATATTATTAGCCATCGTTTCCTTCTCTAAGGTCTTAGGAAAAGAGATGTCCCTGGACACCCTCCAAGGATAACCTATCTGGATACCATTTCCTTCCATTTTCTTTAATATCATAATGACTCCTTCAATATCTTCAACTATACCTCCCCTGACTTTGACCCGGATCCTATCTCGTTACATTTTCATTTTTTTCTATCCATTCATGATTGAACAATTAGTTCATGTCACCTTTATTTCCTAACTACTCATACATTTCTTTTTTTGGAGACAGAGTCTTACTCTGTTGCCAAGGCTGAAGTGCAGTGGCACAATCTCGGCTCACTGCAGCCTCTGCCTCCCAGGTTCAAGCAATTCTCATGCCCCAGCCTCCCAAGTAGCTGGGACTATAGGCACCCGCCACCACGCTGGGCTAATTTTTTTGTATTTTTAGCAGACATGGGGTTTCACCATGCTGGCCAGGCCGTTCTCGAATGCCTGACCTCAAGTGATCTGCCTGCCTCAGCCTTCCAAAGTTCTAGGATTACAGGTGTGAGCCACCATGCCTGGCCTATTCATACACTTCTGATTTTCAATTCGGATTTACCCTTTATAAACAGCTCTTTCAGGTCACCAATGACCTGTTCATTGTCAAATCCAATAGGCTCTCCCCATTCGGCTCAACTTCTCTGCATTACTTGTATAACGGATTACCACTTTTCCTCCTTTAAACTCTCTCCTCTGCAGTTTTGTGGGTTTTTTTTGTTTTTTGTTTTTTGTTTTTTGTTTTGTCACTACATTGCCTTGGTCTTCCTGTTTCTCTGACCACTCTGGTTCTGCCTCTTCCACTGCCTCTGTTTTCCAGAGCTAAGTCTTCAATGTCTTATGTCTTTAAAGACTATGAAAGCTTACGTACTCTACATGTGCTTACAATAATGGAATGCCTTCCCACTAAAAATATAAAATAAGGACTTTTATGATCCTAACCTCCTTTTTCTGCTATTTAATATTTGGGTGACTGTCACTAAAACGTTTAAATGAATGCAGTATTTGGGGAACACAGAAAAATTTCCGACTGCCAATATTAAGACAAGAACAACTGGCTTTAATAATCTTGTAGAGATTGGCCATATGCAGCAGAAGTAAGGTGAACACAACTCATCAACCTCTATGGAGTATAGAAGGGAGAATCCAGAACTTGGTGGATGATATTAATGTACATTACTAATTTTGAAGGTTACTAATTTTGTATTTTGGTTCTCAAAAGTTAGTTTTCCCCCAATTTAGAAAAGAGCTTCTAAATATAAGTTGAATAAAGCAATTGGAGGAAGTAATACCTTTTATTTTCCTGCAACCTGAAAAGGAAAAAGGCAATATTCAAAAAATAATAAATTGCCACAGTATGTTCAAACAAATTTTTTTTGTTTTGTTTTGTTTTGTTTTTTGAGGCAGAGTCTCGCTCTGTTGCCCAGGCTGGAGTGCAGTGGCGCGATCTCGGCTCACTGCAAGCTCCGCCTCCCGGGTTCCCGCCATTCTCCTGCCTCAGCCTCCCGAGTAGCTGGGACTACAGGCGCCGCCACCACGCCCGGCTAATTTTTTTGTATTTTTAATGGAGACAGGGTTTCATTGTTAGCCAGGATGAAATTTTTAAATGTCTTTTTCTTCACTAATACTTTGGTAGAGCTATTACATTTCTGTTTTTCTTGTTATAGGGTTCTTTTTTTTTTTTTTTTTTTTTTTGAGACAGGAGTCTCATTCTGTGGCTCAGGCTAGAGTGCAGTGGTGTGATCTTGGCTCACTACAACCTCCGCCTCCCGAATTCAAGTGATTCTCCTGCCTCAGCCTCCTGAGTAGCTGAGTGTACCAACACGCCTGGCTAGTTTTTGAATTTTTAGTAGAGATGGGGTTTCACCATGTTGGCCAGGCTGGTCTTGAACTCCTGACCTCAGGTGATCCACCCCCTCGGCCTCCCAAAGGAGGCCCTTCCAAAGTGCTGGGATTACAGGCGTGAGCCACCATGCCCAGGCCTCGTTTTTAAAATATTAGCAAAACACTCAAGAAGAAACAATTTTGAATGAACATTGATACTAAAAACCTTGATATAATGCAACATTCAATTTAGGGTTTGTTCACATTTGAGATCTTTAATTGGCCTGTGGGTGGATTTGATGTGCTGTTAATTGTACATAATTAGGAATGTGTGTATAAACAAGATATTTCAGCTTAAACTGAATTTTTCTATTGGGTAATATGCAACACTACCTAACCTTTTGCAAACTGCTATTCTCTTCTTTTTCTCTGAATATTGTCATACTAAAAAAAGTATGCCTCAGCACTGAGATGCAAGTAAAACTGACATTTTACATAATCTGTGTCCCTGCCCTGTCTATTAATATTAACTTGATTGTTTTTTTCATCTCTTACTGTTACATAAGAAGATACTAAACTAGTCAACCAAAAGAAAAGAATGAGAAGGAAAAGGCATTTTATAAGGATTTCAAATCTTATTTTAAAGCACTGATTTAAAAAAAAAAGTATACAAGTAGTGGTTTACAAATTGAATTAAGAACAATGACAGCCATGACAACACATTATATCACATGGTCATTTAACATTACCTTCAACAAACTGGCCAGGAGCTTAATCATTTACTACAGCTGTAGTAGGTCAAACAGAAATCCAGCCAAACAAGGCTGTTCAATAATAACTATAGGAGGAATATGCCTTTATACCTTTTATCTTGAGAATTTGTCATTTTTTCTAAATTCAAACAGATCAGACATATCAACAATTCAACCACAAACGATATACTTGGAAATCTTTCACCATTCAGCAAATCTAAAGGACAATGCTGGTTTATATGTGAAGTATAATAAGCATAAAACAACTAAATCAGAAGTGATTTCAAAAAGTTTTCTCAGTTATTGAAATGAGTCTCTCGAGAATAGGATTTCTAGTACTTAATTGCTCATGAGTAATTAATTGAAAAATGGCAAACTGGAAGAACCTTGAGCTGCTGGAAAGTTTGTATTTTTTTCTGTTTTCCACTAGCCTTTCTCCATGACCAGTAACGGTCAATATAACCAAGAATCATTCTCTAGTGTCCCTCCTTCAGGCATTCCCTAAACGTAAAAAGTAATGCTGGGTGCTTTTGGAATCTCGGAATATATTTCATCTGAGCCTCTAATTTTACAGACGGAAAGAGAAACTGTGCCTGAAAAGGTAAGAGACTCATCCAAAGTCACAAGACAGCAGCAGAGCAGGACCCAGCACTGAAGACCTCTCAGGAGGTTTGAGTGACTGCAAGGTCAATTGCAGGGGCACCTCTTGATCTTTGTCACCATTCCCTTTCCACGTGGCCCAGACTGCACAAGAGAAACCAGAATCTTCTTAAACTATGATTCTCAACAATCTCAAAGTTAGCACTGCACCTTCCTAACATACCATTTATAAAGGTCATTAGCAGAAACTCTCACTTGGTATATGTGCTAAAGAGAATATCAAAACCACTTGTGATTAAACAAAACCTACAAAAACAGTATCAAGTTTTACTTTTTGTGTAAACTGATTTTAAAAAAATGAGTTCGCTGATCATTATCAAGAGAGAACATCTGACACCAATTAACTCTCAACTATTTTAAAGTGAAGAATTAACACAAAATTACCTTTGAAGGTTTCAAGTTCCTTCCTGTAGGGGGGAAAAAAAAGACAAGACAATGCAAATTTAAAATCTCTTCCCAATGAAAACTGTTCTTCCATCATAATAAAAATGTATGTACTTTAAATGCTCACAGTCGTATTTCTGGATCTTCACATATCAATTATACTTTACTGAAATGACCAGTACAATGAGCCTAAACCAACTATTTTCAGTTATTTCTGCTCTTTTCTATTAATGGCTCAAAAAAGTTCCACCAGAATCCAAATAATAATCTAAACAATTTCATCTAAACAATAAAACAATTATAACAACACAGCATTTTAATCCCAGCTATGAACTATCTCATATATATAAGAATCAGTTTATAAAATGCACTTAACACAATTTTTCCTTGATAGATAAATATTCCATACTGGATTTTTGAGATCATTAGTTAAAAATTATCCAAAATAGAAGCAGTTGTTTTCCCTTTCAACAGCAAAGGAAAAAAGGGGGAAAGCGCATATCAAAGGATGGAGGTGCACAGCTCATTCTGCCACAAAGGGCCAAGCCTCCAGGAATCTTCTGGTTTATTATTCTGTTAATGTTAAGTAAGGATGCCAAAACACAAAGGTTCCTGGGAAATGTACAGTGGGGAAAATATATATTAAAATAAACATTTTGTGACAAAGAAAGCAAAGCAAGTTGTTTTGAGGCTTTCCCTCACAATTTTGTAGTTACGTATTTTTTTCCTCATTATCAGTACTAATGAGTAATTCTGAGGAAATAAAGGCTGTTATCCCACTTAAAATATGAGACATTTATTTTTTACTTGCACTCTAGAGTTTTACTAAAAATCTAGAGATGTTTTGAATTCTTAAATCAATTTTCTACACACCTAATTACAATACCCCTCATGTTCCAAAATAGCTGACTACATTCAACAGCTGCTAGAAAGGACTGGCAAGCTGCCTACTGAAAGGCCAAGTAGATAATGTTCTTGCAACAGCCAAAGTGAAGGTTCTTAAATCAGATGGTCATCCCACTCCTTTTTTCCCTAACAATATCTACTTATAATAATTATCCAGCACCATGGTTCAAAAACTATGCAAGAATTTTCAATCCCATTTTTTCAAAAACCTGTGTGGCCGGGCACGGTGGCTCACGCCTGTAATCCCAGCACTTTGGGAGGCTGAGATGGGCAGATCACCTGAGGTCAGGAGTTCGAGATCAGCCTGGCCAACACAGTGAAACCCCATCACTACTAAAAATACAAAAAAATTAGCCAGGCGTGGTGGCAGGCGCCTGTAATCCCAGCTACTAGGGAGGCTGAGGCAGGAGAATCGCTTGAACCCAGGAAGCACAGTTTGCAATGAGCCAAGAAGGTGCCACTGCACTCCAGCCTGGGTAACAGAGCGAGACGCTGTCTCAAAAAAAAAAAAAAAAAAAAACCCTGGGTTGTTTCCCTTCAGTCAATAAAATAATCAACTTCATTCTTAAAAGCTTAACTAGGTACAAGCTACATATGCCTAAAATCTGCTTTATACCCCAATAATAAAAACCAGAATACAACGGGAAGGCAACATGTATCATAAGAGGATCTCAAAAAGATATCTTCAATCTACTTCTTAGTGACGTCCTCACATTAGCAATTCCCCGATGTGCGGAAAGTTGACAGAACACTCAGTTCAATATTCTAATGAGCAATTCTTTTTTTTCTATGATTACAATCTTTAGAGAGCTTCTAATTTTCTTCTTTTAGAATGTGTGACTGTGAGCAGAATTTCTAAAGGGCTCTCTTGTTTTAAAAAGCTGAAACTCCAGAGAGAGACTCCGTCTCAAAAAAAAAAGAATTAAAAAAAAAAAAAAAAAAAAGCTGAAACTCAGAATAATGATTTCACACACACTGTTCTTCTCCTACCCCCAAATATTAACAACCATAAAAACAAGGAATCCAGCATCTACTACTAAATACATTAATGAGTGAGTGTGCAATTGAGGAGGGTGCTTTTCCTATGGACACGTCCTGCACACCCTGTAACCGTCTGGCTGCTGCTGTGAAGAGGACAAGCCCAGCATTTTCTGGGTATCCTCTGTCACACAGTGTCATGACCCACAACTCCACAACTTCCAGTGAAATTTCCAAGAAACTTCCCTTCAGAAAGAAAATCATTCCTGTACCCAATTCCTAAAAAAGATGACTGCTTGAAGTAGTGGTGGTACAAATAATTGGTTTAAAGAAAAAAATCAGTATTATGGAACCCCTTTTTTTTTTTTTTTGAGACAGAGTCTCGCTCTGTCACCCATGCTGCAGTGCAGTGGTGTGGTCTCAGCTCACTGCAACCTCTGCCTCCCGGGTTCAAGCAATTCTCCTGCCTCAGCCTCCCGAGTAGCTGGGATTACAGCCACCCACCACCACGCCTGGCTAATTTTTGTAGTTTTAGTAGAGATGGGGTTTCACCATGTTGGCCAGATTGGTCTCAAACTCCTGACCTCAGGTGATCTGCCCGCCTCGGCCTCCCAAAGTGCTGGGATTAGAGGCATGAGTCATTGTGCCCGACCAGTATTATGGAACTTTTAAAGAACTGATGAAGTAAAGCAGCAGCACTGAAAGCCTTGAAATTTCACAATTTTTAGGGTGTACTCCACCATCTGTTAGAGGTACTCAGCATTTGGAAATACAGAAAATGTAAGAGAAGGCAGGGAAAGGCACGTCAGTCACAGGCAGCAGTGACTGAGGTCACAGAGGCCAAAGACGCAGGTTATATTTAGGAAACAGACTTTAGAACAGCAATACTTCAGCAAGTACTTGTCCTGAAGCAAATACTTCAGAACAGCAGGCTGAATGAAGAGAAAGTAATTCAGATAAAAAGGTAGAGTTCTCAGTGCCAGGCTAAAATATTTTGTTTTATTTTTAGCAGGAGAATAACATGAGCAAAGCTGTATTTTAGGAAGAACGTTCTAGCTGTGATGGATGGATATATTGGCAAGGGAGAGAATAAAAGCAGTGAGTAGTCAGGAAACCATGGGGGGCACGTGGGGAAGAGCTAATTAATACTTGGAAAGAGCAATGTTGCAATGTTAAGTGGCAATGACAATGAAATGAAGGATTCCAATTTGAAAAGTATCATAAAGAAGACTCAACAGCCCAAGGCATCTGACTAAATGGGGTAAGGAGAGGAAGGAGACAAGCATGCTAACCGGGGCAGTTCTAGTCTGCATCATGAGAAGGAAAAGATTTTGGAGGGCAATGCATGAGTTCAGTTTGGGAATTGCTAAAACAGGAAGACCGAAAGCTGCAGAAGGGATTCCCATCCCCTTCAGCCTACTCGAGGATTTAACTCCTACAGATTCCTAGTCCCTTGCTTCGCATTCACTCTTGAACTCATTCCAATTTGGCTTCTGGACCCCCCACTACGCAATCAAGGCCACCAACAATCATTATGTTGCCAAATCCAGTGACCACTTCTCTATTTTCATCCTAATCCTTCAGCAGCATTTGACGCCAACTAGTGGTTTCTTGAAACAGTTCTCTCTAGTGTTCTCCTACCTCCTCAGTTTTGGGTTTTTTTGTTTGTTTGTTTGTTTTTGCTATTGTCTCCATCCTTCCAGACCACCCGATGCTGGAGTGCTACAGGCTTGGTTCGGAGCCCTCCTCTCTCCTCAGCTTACATTCGCTCACAAGCCAATTTCACCCTTAGCTTTAAATGCCATCCATACGCTACTAACTTCCTGATTACATCTCCTGTCTTGCTCTCTTCTTTGAGCTCCAGACTCACATGCAAGTGCCCATTTGATAGCTTTATGCAAAAGTGGAGTAGGCTACTCAAACATCTGTAAGACAGCCTGTTCTTCTCCAGCCTAACTTATCTCAGTTAATGGCATTACCCAGCTTCTCAAGTTTTGGCTCATCCATCTCCCTCATTCTCCATCCAATTCATCAATAGATCCTGTCAATTCTATCTCAAAACATAGCCTGAATGGATCCATTTCTCTTCGTCATCACTGCCATCAACTTTATATAAATATCCATTTTCTTATACTAAATATAATCTTCGTTGAGTTCAATTATTCATTCAACAAAAATGTATTAAGCCTTAGACACTATGATAATGTATTTAGGAATAGCATTAGGAATAATGCTAGGTTTGGGATACACACGTTCCATAACTTCAAGGAGCTTTAGTGGGAGAGACAGAGAAATAAAGCAATAATTAGAAATCAGTGCCATAGATTACAGTGCTTTGGTAATGACATGCTGAGGATTCTCTAGGAATAAAGAAGAGAGGACAATTCATACACTTAGGTTTGGTAGGAAAGGCCTCCTGGAGAAGCAAGGACTGAGCTGATGAGTTTTCAAGGACAGTATAACTGATGACGATGGGCAACATTTATCGAGAACATGGCAGATATTTTACTCCTAAGCATTAAGTTATACTCTCAGTTAACCACATAAAAAAAGTATGGGTAAGCAGGAGTTTTAAGTTCTAGTCACTCTTCTTCAAACTGTGTTATTAGCATAAAAATGCTAATAATAATAATTAGTGTAAAACAGCCTTCAAGTTCATCTTTTCCAAGAAGACTTAATTGACATCCAATCAGAGATCTCTCCTTTATCAAAAATTCTATAGCACTAAACGCGATCTATGTTATACATCTCATATGCTGCCTTGTAATGTGGTTCTGTCTGTACAGGTGTCGTCTCTACAGTTACACTACAGGGTTCCTGAAGTGCAGAGACTGCATCTCTTCCATCCTGCATCATACACGTGCCCAGAGTTGGACCCAACAGCCAGCAAATCATTATTACAAAGTACTGAGGCTGCAGGATGACTAAGATCTGCTTCTTCAAAGAGGCCCTTGCTGTAACTATATTTTATTTTTGATAAAGTTTGATCAAATATTATCTCATTTGAAGCAACTTGTTTGTTGCTTGCATTTTCTAAAAATTGAGTTTCTTATTTCCATAGTTTAATAGTATTTTCAGAAGACCAAATAAGAAGAATTGAAATGTCTCATTTTAAATGTTAACATATTTCAAATTTTACTCAATTCAGCTAGTGCCTTTACAAAATTTAGCATAACCCTAAAACTAAAACATTCAAGAAATAACACCAGGATCAAAAGCTAATCATATTCCAAAGGGTGAAACTGCTATTATTTAATCATTTTCTCTCCAGGGATTGAGTTATGAAGGAGAATAAAAATGAAAGAATCACGTTAATAAATAAGTCTATGGAATGTTACAAGAAGTATATTAAATCTATATATGAGTAGAAATCAACCAGCTCAGACTCAAGATGAAAACTTAATAGACAGAAGCTCCTGGATAAATGCCTCCATAAACACAGACAAAGCAAACTCTCTCTCTAAATACTAAACTGCCTCCCTAGGACAAATCTATGATAAAAGGCTAACACAAAATACCAACATTCAAAATGCCAACTGCAAAATCACCTACCATTTTTCTTCATATGTAGAAATGTTTAGGGGAAATTGTTTTAAGCATGATCAGCAATGTTCTTTTACAGAACACTCCTGAACTGTGTTCTTTTGCTATGGTTGATGGACAGAACCTATTACTGTGACTGCTTGTTCCTGGTAAAGACCTCACAAGCCCACTTTTAAGAAAGAAGCATCTACCATTCATCATCACCAAGTCAGCGGTCTGTTGTTTCCCAGCAGTCCACAGACCTGCGGCACCACCCTACAGACTTGGTGGGGCTGCCGGTGATAGAGTCTGAGGGGGATTGGGGATGGGTGGTGGAAGGGGCCTCCTTCCAGCTTGAGATGAATTTTCTCAGGACTCTCTATACCTTAAAAGTCTCTGTTGTCATTTATTCTTATGCAAAACCAGCAAAACATTTTCAACATTATCTACAAAATAAAACCTTAAAAAGCAGCTAGTTCACTGTAAAAATGGCATTAAATCCTTATTTATTATGCTATTAATATACACTGTCTACATCTATTTTGGGCAAATACAGACAAGAAAGTAACAGGATGATAAGATTCCAGAATCTTGTATTATTTATTTATTTATTTATTTATTTTTGGAGATGAAGTCTTGCTCTTGTCCCCCCGGTTGGAGTGCGATGGCACGATCTCGGCTCACTCCAACCTCCGCCTCCCGGGTTCAAGCAATTCTCCTGCCTCAAGCAATTCTCCTGCCTCAGCCTCCCAAGTAGCTGGGATTACAGGCATCTGCCACCATGCCCGGCTAATTTTTATATTTTTAGTAGAGACAGGGTTTCACCATGTTGGCCAGGCTGGTCTTGAACTCCTGCCCTCCGGTGATCCGCCCGCCTCGGCCTCCCAAAGTGCTGGGATTACAGGCATGAGCCACCGTGCCCAGCCCAGAATCTTGGAATTTAAAGTTGAAAACGATCTGAAGGATATGGTAACAAAGAAGACTTGGAATTTAAGAAAAATGGATTCCAAAAAAGATAATGAAGGTCTAGGCAGGTTGGCAGCACTAAGTTATATGTGGATTACATTCAATCCCACCTTGCAAGAATCACTTCCCTAAACCTGTTTTACATGAAAATCTATTTAATTTAGAAACCATGCCTGGAGAAAGAGAGGTTGAAGCAAGTAGGATAAGGAAAGATGAGATAGGGGTAAGGGATATTTATTGAGTTCCTACTGTATACCCCACATTATGCAAGGCACTTTACACACACTGTCTCCTATCACTTATAATTACCTAATTGTAGGTATCATCACCCCTCACTTAATACATGAGGAAAATGGGGCTTGAGGATGGAAGGCCACACAGATAATAAGTGACAGAACTGGGAATAAAACCCACAGCTCTCTGACTTTGCATGTGTATTATCTTCAGCATCCAGAATATAGTTCAAGGGTCAAGTTTAGCCCTAACAGAAAGTTACTTAAGTAGATCACTAAATCTATAGAATTCCAGAGTCAGATATATGAAACTCAGAGCCACCCCAACACATCCAGGCAACATCTGGGTCTACCTAGCTCGGGGAAAGTACATTATTTTTAGGAAATGAATAAAAACTAATGTTGAAAGCCAAGATCATTGATGTATGCATGAGGTAAAATCCCCAACATAGCCCTGAAGACATCTCGTGATTTTCAAAAACAAGTCTGCAAAAAACACTTTTATTTTCACTGGTGTACTGGTGTTTAGTGACTAGCCCACAGCAACTAATTGGCTAAGAATTTTTATTATAAAACTATTTTAAAAATTTATATCAACTCTGTGTTACTGATTTTTTTACTCAAAATTCTTAGTGGCTAGCCAATTCCTTAAAGAACCATGCTGCCATTAATTATCACCAAATCAATGGCTTGTCATTTATCAGCCATCTGCAGTCAGGCCCCACCATCTGAAACTGTATCCTTACAGGCTTGTTGCCATTTATAGCTGATAGGGTAGAAGGTGGACTTTTTTTTTTTAAAAACTCATGCATCCCACATACAAATATATTCCTGATCAAGCGACATCAGGCCCTAAAATCTCTGCTTGTCCATCCTTATATTGAATCACCCACACCAGTCCATACATGCAGAGAAGCAAGGTCCTTTCCATACTCCATGACACCCAAGCACAGAGTGCAGATAGTTTTTTGTGGAGGCAGTCTACTATCAAAGATACGAGGAGACTTTAAAGTCAGGAAACATTTGGTTCTGGCCCAGCACCACTACTTCCAACTCCTGACAAGTTGTTCATCTCCCCTAATCTCTCTTTTCTTACTGGTAGAGAAGAGAGTACACCTACTCAAATGGTCATTGTGAGACCTCTACTGAGTTAATTTAGAGTGTTTAAGCAATGTCTCTGGTACATATTAAGTGTTCAATAAAGGCTATAGCTATAATCACCATCATCATTTCATTTTTTATCTTGATGAGAAATCTTAATATCTGCTTTTGGGAAAAAATGAACACTCTAACAGTAATACAAATGAAGGGACACAAGACTACAGACAGGAAGACTAATTAGGAGGCTATTAGTGTAACTCAGGCTACAAAGATGTGGGCTAGAACTCCGGGAAGGATCAGTGAAGACAGAAAGGCAAGGACAGAGTCAGGAAATACTGGGCTGGACTGAGAACTGAGCAGACGGTAGGAGGAAGGAGGAGATTATGAAGACTCCCACATTTGTGGCCTGGATAAATCTGTAGTGATGGAATCTTGTTAGAACAGAAAAAGGTCAGGTTTTGCTGTGGAAGACCATTTTGGGTATGGTGCTGTTGAGAAGTCCAGGAAGAGCTGTGTAGGTGGCAACTGGTTCTGCAGGTAAGAAGAGAGACCTGCACTGAATACAGTGGTTTGATAATGATCACCTTATGGCCGGCAGATGAGCCAAGGATGCAGAAGAGCTTGCCCAAGGAGGGACTGCACAACAAGAGGAGGCAACAACCAAGACCACAGCACAAGTGAACACCAGCATTAAAGCATCTACAAAGAAAACTAAAATGAATCTGAGGCAGAGAAGAAAGAGAAGAACATTTAGGATACTGGTGTTGAAGTCAAGAGACGACCGTATCAAGTCAGGTAAATAAAGATTGATTTGTCAAGGACCTTAGTTACTTAAAAAGCTAAGAAAAACATACATTAAACACTTCAAGTGAATCACAGATTTGTTCTCTAACAACGTTTTCATATTACACAATGTTGATACAATCTTTCTTTTTCGACAATATTTTAACTGTGGTATGCCATGTAACTTACCCATTCATTTTAATTAAGAAATATTCTTAAAGGTTCACTATGAGGTAAAATCCTGTTTTAACTCTCCCCAAAGTAGTCCAATGTTAACAATTTTTAAAGGATACTTTTTAGCTTTTAAAAACCTATGTACAGCAGGAATATTGGGATCAACTAATAAATTCTCAAATCTACCTGAATTAATCCTTAAGAACTGTTAACTTTTATTTTCTCTTCCTCAAAAGTAACACGTTATTTTATATGATAATAATACACTTCTCTGATATAAGAATTGGTCCTAGGCCGAGGCAGATGGATCACCCGAGATTGGGAGTTCCAGACCAGCCTGACCAAGATGGAGAAACCCCATCTCTACTAAAAAAAAAAAAAAAAAAAACACAAAATTAGCCAGGAGTGGTGGCACATGCCTGTAATCCCAGCTACTCGGGAGGCTGAGGCAGGAGAATCACTTGAATCTGGGAGGCGGAGGTTGTGGTGAGCCGAGATCACGCCATTGCACTCCAGCCTGGACAACAAGAGCAAAATTCCATCTCAAAATAAAAAAAGAAAAAGAAAAGGAAAAAAAATTGGGCCTAAACAGACCGTAACAGGAAACTTCCAGAGAGAAAGGAAAATGTTGCTATCTTTGGGGGAAAATGTCCCTCTCTTTGAAATCTAGGATCAAACCTCTCCAGTAGCATTAGCTGGGCGCAATAGTAATAAATGAATTCTAAAACACTGAAAGTTATTACAGACTCTGTAAATTATAATGTACAAACTATAATCAATCTAACTTTGGAAAAAGGATTACCTATTTTTCAACCCAGGATAATAATAATTTTGCTTTGCTTAATTTTGAAAAACTTTTCTCAAGATTGCTACATCTTTAGTCTCCACTCCTCTCCACCTCAAAGATACACTTTAGGTTTTCTTGCCTCTTAAAAACAAAAAGCTTTATGAACCCCAGAGTGTCATCTACATAACCGGAGGGAAAGAGATAACAAAAAGAACTTTGTAAACCAGTTAGAGAAACATTTATTACTTAAAAATGGCAAACAGATACTCATTGTTCAAAATAAAGCTTTAAGAACTTAAATATCAGTCCTAAACTATATTTACTGTCAACCCAAGGATCTAATAAACTGTTAAATATTCTAGCTACATCTGTTCTCGTGACTACACATGAAGTCTGAAACTGCCAAGATTTATTCTCTAACAGACACTTTAGAGCAAAAATTTTGTTAAGTTCAATTCCTTGCCAACTCATAAGCTTAGGTTTAATTTTAAAAGAAAATGTAAGGTGTGATTACACATTTATGAAGCCAACAAATTCATAGCTCTTAGTCTGTTTTCAAGAGGTCATTGGCCTAGTATATGTGATTACATTGTAATAAATACAATAAAATAAAAATGTCAATTTACTTTCAATTAACCACCTGGGAACCATCTAAAATCTAGCATCTAATAGGGAAGGGGGAGTAAAAGGAGAAAATGGAGAAAAGAGATACAAGTTTCAGCCTTTTTTATATTTTCCATGTCTCTACTTCACTTTTTGAATAGAATAGTTACAACAACAATTTTTACTGTCCTTGTCTTCTAATTCTAATATCTGTGTCAGTTTTTAATGGCTTTGATTGACTGGTTATCTTCCTCCATATGTTCTCCTAGTAATCTTTGATTAGATACCAGACATTGTGATTTATCTTGTTTGGTGCTAGGTATTTTTATATTCCCATAAATACTCTTGAGCTTTGTTTGTAATACAGTTAATTTACTTGGAAACAGCTTGATCCTTCTGATGCTTGCTTTATGATTTGCTAAGCATGTCTGAAACAGTGTTCAGATAAGAGCCAATTACACGTCCTACTGAGGCAAGAATTCACCGAGTCCACTTCCCAACACCTCCGTAATTATGAGTTTTCCCAGTCTGACTATTGGGAAGAGGCACTGTGTAAGTGCCAGGCACTGTTAGCTCATCCTCTTGGATATTTTTTTCCCTCCTGCCTTGGATAGTCTTCTCACCTGTATTATCAGGTGAATATTCATGGACACCCTCTCAGCAACTCTCTCCTCTCTGGGACTGTGTCCTGTAAACTCCAGCTGCCTTGATCTCCCCAGATTTAACTCTTCAACTCTGAGTCTGCCAGGCTCTGCCTGGGTCTACTTCCCTGCACTGCACCCTGGAAACTCTCTCTAGGCAGGATGCAGAGGCAATCACAGGGTTCACCTCACTTGTTTCCTATCTATCAGGTACCATCACATCTCTCCTTTGTCCAAAATCTAGTGTCTTAAAAACATTCTCTCGTTTATTTTGCCTGGTTTTTCATTATATCAGGTGGGAGAATAAATCTGGTCCCTGTTACTCCATCCTGAGTGGATGCAGAAGTCCACTCTCTTTTTGTAAAGTCATTGCCTGAGGAAAAGTTCTCCTGCTCCCCTTTTCATCCAGCGTCCAAACAGACCTCTGCTGCAGAACTGCAGAAGCCAGTTACCGCCCTGCTGCTTGGCTCCTTTGGAGAAGGTGCTCTGGATCTTCTCTTCTGGTTCCAGAGCCATCTTCACCCTGAAGAATGCTGTTGGTTTCTTCTCTCCCGTTCTCAGCTCAGCAAAGCTAGGCCTGAGGGCCACACTCCTGCCACATCTCCCCTTCTCCCCAACTCGCCAGTCTCTTGGCAGGTGAGCTTGAACAGTCATTTCCTGAAGCTCAGGAGTTTGGCAGGTTATTCTCTGGAACATAGACTGGTCAAATACCACTACAGATACGCCATAATCTCTTAAATAAATCTGTTATGCTTTATTCTAAAGATTTTCTAAATATAGTCCATAGTCCAAATGTTACCAAAAAACAAAAGAAAAAAACACAAACAAAAAGAAGGACAGAGTCCCTTGGCATTAACTACAATAGATACATAAACATAAAGCAAAAAGAATCAGGACCCTTAAAATATGCATAAGCACTAAATGTCATCAGAAGCAGCAGCGACCACAACTTCCAGGAGGTGGGTTCTAGGAGACAACCAAATTTCAAAGTCTGGATAAATCAGTGAAAAATGTTTCTGGAGTCAGTATGCCCCTAAGCAGGTTTTGAATCCAACAGAAGACTATGTTAAAATTATGAGTCACTTATAATTAACAAGAATTGCTAAAATCACTGTTCTTCAAGATGTTGCTATTTTTGGAGAAATTCTGATGGTATGCTGTGTACTGAAGGGGAATGCATAAGTACTGAAGGGGAATGCATAAGGGATCTAGAAATTTGGAAATAAGAAATATTTTAATTAAATTACACACTTATGTATGATTTCAAGTATAACTAATTATTGTGAGAGAATTTCAATAAGCACTCTAAGGATTATGGTGGCACTGGAAAGATTAAAAATCTAGAAGGTTGAGATTCTATACCTTCATTTAGCTCTATCTCTAAACCTACCTACTGTCATGACTCGGGGTCTTTGTTCCCACTGTTCCTTCTGTTTGGAGCTGGACAGTCCTAGATCTTCATATGGCTGCCTTTATATTCAAGCCTCTTCTCACGTATCTTCTCAGAAGGGCCTGCCCTGCTCACCCTAGCTGAAGCAGTCCCCTCCTGCCTTACCACTATACCATCACTCCATTTTATTTCCTTCAAGGTTTATATCATTGTCTGAAATTATCCTTCTTTTTTCTTTATACGTTTATCATCTTCCTCCACACCCAGAAGAATGTAAGCTGACTCTCAAATCTCAAGCCCACGTTTCTAATTGTTAGCTAGACAATTCCATGTAAATATTTTTAAGTTCTTTATTTTGACTCATATACTAAATATCAGCTCTTCTTTCTTTATGAAAAATATATTTCCTATTGGTTACAAAAGCTTCTGCCAGGGTCCATGAATTAGACTCGTAAGGCTGTGCACTCATCTTCTGAACTATCTGACAACTTAGCTACTGGTGTGAGTACCTGTCTTCACCTATAGCCATATTCTAGCCACCATACAATGTTTTGCTGTTTATCAAGGCATTGTCCATTCCTGTCTATAAAGGCACTGGTAACAGTAATATCATTTTACATGCAGAAAAATATTTAGAAAAGCAATTTACGGGTATCTTCCCCCTACAACCACACAAGTGTCTTAGATGGCACTTTTCTCAGATAATCAGCTGAAGAGAGATGTCCTTCTTTACTTCACAAATGAAGTGGATTAAACCATCTATTCAAATGTTTCTCAAGGGTAGGTAAGAGTTATCAGAACCATCCCTAGGCTGTATATTTCCCTGTCCACTGGGAGAACCACCTGACTAGGAAGCCACTGTCACATTTAGGAATGGGTCATACTCCTGTTTTTGTAGGGGCAGGAATCTATTCTCTTTGCTGGGAATGTCTGTCAAATGAATGACAAAATATCATATATCCATTTGAAACTACAGATGCACTGGTAGAAACATCTGGGACTCAATCAGTTTGTTCCAACTTAACGTCAAAAAAGAAGACACATTTGGGTTGGTGTGGTGGTGGTGTGGGAGCCTTGGACTGAAGACTCTGGTTCTGATGCTGGCCCCTAAATAGTCTGATGACTTAATGCAACTCAATCTCCTTCTCAACTCCAAAAATTGCTGCCCTGCCCACACTATAGGCTCTGGTGGGAGCTGAATGAG
Organism: Macaca nemestrina; assembly: GCF_043159975.1. Taxonomy (NCBI): domain Eukaryota; kingdom Metazoa; phylum Chordata; class Mammalia; order Primates; family Cercopithecidae; genus Macaca; species Macaca nemestrina. Next base: position 168,515,166 of record NC_092129.1, on the reverse strand, counting down.
AAAAGCCATAGGAACCTATTGCAGAGACTATTAGCATTGGAGGAGTGTGAAAAATTATCCTTCATTCTCCCACTCTCCCCACCTTCATCCAGTGTTCTGGCCCAGATTTTTGGGAAAGCTACAGGGTGTGCAAACATTGTTAAAAAATGCATGCACATAGGCATATCACATATCCAACTTTTTCTATCACATATTATGGTTTTCTTCAGAGTAAGAAAAGTCATTAGTGTAGTATGCATGGCATCTTGTTAAAAAGGAAGAAGATTTTTAAGCGACTCATCTCTTATGAACCAGAAAATTAAAAGTTTTTCACTAGCAGTATTTGAAAATTCCTCAAATGGTGTTATGTAGAATACTAAGTCACAGAATTTTAATATGTGTTACATGCAAATTGATTCTGTGAGCAAGTAAGTTAGGAAATGCTGAGTCAAAAAAAATTTTTTTTTTTTTTTTTTTTTTTTTGAGACGGAGTCTCACTCTGTAACCCAGGCTAGAGTACAGTGGTGTGATCTCAGCTCACTGCAACCTCCCCATCCTGGGTTCAAGCAATTCTCCTGCCTCAGCCTCTTGAGTATCTGGAATTACAGGCACCTACCACCATATCCGGCTAATTTTTCTATTTTTAGTGGAGACAGGGTTTCACCATGTTGGCCCGGCTGGTCTCGAACTCCTGACTTCAGGTGATCTGCCTGTTTCAGCTGGGATTATAGGCATGAGCCACTGTGCCCGACCGAAACATTTCTTTGTTTTTTTGAGACGGAGTCTCACTCTGTTGCCCAGACTGGAGGGCAGTGGCACAATCTTGGCTCACTGCAACCTCCGCCTCCTGAGTTCAAGTGATTTTCCTGCCTCAGCCTCCCAAGTAGCTAGGATTACAGGTGCGTGCCACCATGCCCAGCTAATTTTTATAGTTTTAGTAGAGACAGGGTTTCACCATGTTGGCCAGGCTGGTCTCGAACTCCTTATCTCACGTGATCCGCCTGTCCCTCGGCCTCCCAAAGTCCTGGGATTACAGGCGTGAACCACAGCACGCAGCAAAACATTTCTTTACCACCGGAATTTTCAGAACCTTTAGCATGCCAGTGCACACTGCAAAGCTCCATGGGCAAATGCAAAGTGTTTCTGGAGCTTATCTGATCACAAAACGTTTTATCAATGGTAACCTTTTCAGTCTAGTATTCCACGCAGAAGAATTCAGGGAATGTTATAGCTATTAAAAAATGTTTAATTCAATTTTTATATGTTGATAGTACATATCCATTCCTGAAGTCAAACAGCACCCAGGAGATGTATTTATAGTGAAGACAAGTAGTCCCTGCCTCAGCTCTCTCCACCTTTCTGCCCTGTTTTTCACAAGCAGCCAAGTTCAATTCTTTCAGTTATTTTTCCTGGTATTTACCCCTGTTATTTCTAAATAATCTGCAAATATTAATATTTATTTTTTCTATTTTAAATATTACTTCTTGATTTCCTGCTGGAGAAGATGAGAATTAGCTATTTTAGACCTCTGCTTCCCCTCAACACAAATATGCTTCTTCTCCCCCATCTCCCCAGCAAGTTTTACCACAATTCTGCTTTTAATTATTCCAATATCACATAAATACTGTTTGTGACTGAGCCATGTAGTGTATTATTTCTCTTCTTTTAAAACTCTGTTTCCCCTCAGCATTAATATCTACCTCGTTGTTGTTCGCTTGGTTTTAAAACAAACAAACTTATCTGTAATTCCTCATTAAACCCTCCACCAGGGTTTAATAATTAAGGTTATAAATAAAGAAAGGAGTCATAAAGCTCCTCTCAATATTGCCATGCCTATCAGACAATGCATTAGCTTCATTTTTTCCCCCTTGGAAACACTACTTAGAATTCTCCAGAAGGCTTTCCTGTCCCAATATGAATTGCTCGCTAGGCTTGCTGAAGCTTCTCACCACCTCCCTGGAAATTCCCTTTGTGTCTCTTCTGAACAGAATGAATCCGCCTGGAGTGACTCACCTCTGCTTGGTGCAGGCTCTTCTTCCTCTTGGGTTATTCCCTTGTGTGTGGAGCATATCCTCCAGGAGCTTCCTGACAAAGTGTTCACATCAACCACACTGGAGCCCTTGGCTGTCTGGAAATGACTTTATTTCCTCATGCTTGATGAAAATTTTGCCCAGTAAATATTCTTAGTAACCATTTTCTACTTTCAGCATTGTTGCTGAAAAGCTGATGTTCCCTTTGATTCCTGATCCTTAATATAAAACCTTTCTGAAGGTTTTTATGATCTTTATTCCTAGTGTAGTGAAATTTACAAAAATATGTATTTGACAACAGATCTTTCTCCACTCATTTTGTCAGACACTTCATGGGCTCTTTTAAACTCAAACACTCGTATCCTTCAATTCTGGACAATTTCCTTATGTTATTTTCTTAATAAATGTCTCTCCTCCTTCTCACTCCTTGATTTCTGAAACTCCTAGAACTCAAATACAGGACTTAGGAATGATCTTCACATTCTTAGTTTTTCCTCAGACTTTGTGTTCTTTTACAGGTTTAACATTATCTTCCCATGCTTCACTTGAAGTTTCCTACTTTTGCTAGCTTATTTCTAAAAGCTCTTTCTTGTTCCTTTTCTATAGCATCTTTTCTTGTTTCATAAAGACAAAATGGGTTCTTACAAGATGGTCCCATATATCTGAAGCTACTAATTATAATTTTTCAATTTTTCTTTTTTTTTTTTTTTTTTGAGACAGAGTCTCACTCTGTTGCCCAGGCTGGAGTGCAGTGGCGCGATCTCGGCTCACTGCAAGCTCTGCCTCCTGGGTTCACGCCATTCTCCTGTCTCAGCCTCCTGAGTAGCTGGGATTACAGGCGCACCCTGCCACGCCCAGCTAGGTTTTTTGTATTTTTAGTAGAGACAGGGTTTCACCATGTTAGCCAGACTGGTCTCGATCTCCTGACCTCGTGATCCACCCACCTTGGCCTCCCAAAGTGCTGGGAGTACAGGCGTGAGCCACCACGCCCAGCCTTGTTTTTAAGTTTTCTTCTGCTGCTCAGTCTCTCATTCTTCTGCAGATTTTAAAAAATATTGATTACTAGCTTACAGTCTATGTATTTCAGTTGTTTTCATTTTGGAAGCTTTCTTGATTGAATATGATTTCTCAGCTGTCCATTCGTATTTGAGTGAGGCACCAAAAGTTGATTCAAAGTTATACAGAGCATGAGCTCAGCATGAGAGGGTGGTAAGAGCAGACCTAGCTGTTTCACCACATACATACAACCTAAATATCCCTATCTGCAGGCCTTTTCTTGTGGACTGGTCAGGTGCAGTTCTGCAGATGAACCATCCATTCTTCTGCATTGGGGATGTGAGTTTGGCTGCCAGAGTTCTGGGACCTACTGGGGAAAGGGGCCTAAACAGTCTTATTGTTTACCATGCAGGCTTTCACTTAGTTCCTCTGTTTTCAATACAGTTGTACCTCTACCTGTCCTCGAATGTGTTAGAGTCAAGTCTGGAGACCCTCAGGTGCAATTCCACGTGGCCTGATGAGCTAGGGATGGGGTGATCACCTGGCTAAGTGGAGGATCAAGGGATCTTACTTCACGTATCTGCTTTCAACACACCTTCTCTTTCAAGATCCTGGTGCCTTCAATTCCTGAGCCCTTCTAGAATTCTGCGGTACACACCAGCACATATTTCTTGTCTGAGTTCCCCTCTCCAGGCACTCACATCCTAGCTTGGTGTCAGCCTTCTTGGCTTTGCTTATCAGTTACCACTTATTTATCTACTTTCCATCTCGTAAAAGTTAACGTCATTTCTCATCTAGTGTTATTTCTTTTCCATTCTTCTTATTCTTTTGAACTGTAACTTTAAAAGCTCTTTATTATCATTTTAGTGGATTTTCAGTAAAGATGACTGTTCAATCCATTGTGTTAAATGGAAGTTCTGCATCAGTCAAACCATTCTGGTGTAATTACACTAGCCTTCATCACATTTCCAGTTCTGATACCCCAGGAATGAGTAAGAGTAACAAAGAAGTAGTTTAAAATGTAAATGAAATATCTCTAAATAGCAAATGTTCTGCATGATTTATTTAAAATATATTTTAGTTAATCTATATTTGCCAAATGAAACTGCTCAACTCTGTTTTTTAACCAAAAATTTATTTACACTATGACCAATTATTAATCAGCCATATAAATAATCAGACTAAATAAATTACTTCTAAAGGGTTTCTTTTAATTAGATAATTCATCCTTTTGTATGCTGAATGAAATAGGCTAAGAGTTTCAGGAACATTATAGTTTATAAATAGATTTAAGCAATGTTTCATATTCAGTACTTCCACTATTTGTGTTTAGAGAAGCAAGTTAACTAGAACTAAGTTACATGTGATTCTGAGAGCTAAATAAACTGGTTCTTATTTGGCCCTTTAAGAAGAAAACTGTCTCATATTCAATAACCTTGCCAGAAATTATCATTATCTCTATTTTACAGATAAGAAAGCTGAGGATAGGTCATTTGCAAAAGGTCAAACAGGTAACAAGTGGCAGAGAAGAAATTCAAGCTGAGATCTTCAAGGACTTTTCACAATAATCCAAACAAATTGTATTTCTCTTAATAACTTTGAATTGAATCAGTAATGATATCAGGATTAAAATATGCCTTTAAATCACAAGTCTAATGTCTTATGAGACAATTAGATGCAAAATTAGCATTTATTAACATCTATTTTATGAAGATGCTATAAGTATTAAGAAATGTCTACATAATTTTTTAAAAATTAAATCTTGAAAAGTTAAAGTACTACTTTAAATTTCTCACCCTTGAAACTTTTCACTGAAACTCTTAGGTTTAAAAACTATTATGACATTCTACATTAATCCCTCTCATGGTATCCTTGAGAAATAGAAAATAATTTTATAATTTTAGAAAATTTGGCCTATCAGAGTATGAAATATTTACCATTATTTATAGATTTCAAGCTACTGATTATAAGCTGGTAGTTCTCAATTGGCACACTACTTTTTCTTACATATTTCAGAGCAACAGGCATTATCAACAAATCTGTTTATCACATCTAAGTTTATTTAAAAGATGCAATTTTTAAAGAAGTTTTTAAAATGCTAGTCAAGAAAGTTCCAGACTAAGCAAAGCTTTACAACAGAATAAGGTGTAAAGGAAACTGAATGGCCTGTCCAAGAGCACAGAGTTCGTTACCAACGAAGCCAGGTCCTGGGTCTTTTAACTCTAAGAAGAATGCTATTTGTACTACATAATTCTACCTCCAAAAAGACAAATATGCTGCCATTTCAATTATATAAAACACACTAAGACTCAGTAGATTTTGGTTTTTAAAGTGATGCTTTTTTTCCCAACCCTAAATTTTTGTTACTTTATTTTTAAATTTATTTTTATTTTATTTATTTATTTTGAAATAGGGTCTTGCTCTGTCACCCAGGCTGGACTGCAGCAGCATGATCATGGCTTACTGCAGACTAGACCTCCTGGGCTCAAGCAATCCTCCAGAGTACTGGGACTACAGGCATGTACCACCATGCCCAGCTAATTTTTAATTTTTTTTTTTTTTGTAGAGATGGGGTCTACGTTGTGCAGGCTGGTCTTGGACTCCTGGGCTCAAGCAATCCTCCCACCTCAGCCTCCCAAAGTGCTGGGATTACAAGCATCAGTCACCATGCCCAGGCATCATTTTATAGCACATAAATTATAATGCACTGATTAAAATATATCTAAGTCACTGGGTGAGGGTGGAAAAAAAGCAAATAAAATTTCATAGCTCCAAATCTTATTGCCTGCTTTTCTGTCTAATCATCTTAACTTGTTAAAACCTGAAATTCAATTTTATGTATTAAAGGGTGGGCATACCTCATTTTATTGCACTTATCAGATACTGCATTTTCTAAATAAATTGAAGGTTTGTGGCAACGCTGTGTTACACAAACCAGTGCCATTTTTCTAACAGCATGTGCTCACTTTATGTCTCTGTGTCACATCTTGGGAATCCTCACAATATTCCAAACTTTTTCATTGTTTTATGTATTATGGCGATCCGTGATCTTTGATATTAATGCTGTCATTGTTTTGGGGTGCCCCAAGCCCCATAAATGTTGTATGTGTTCTGACTGCTCCCCTGACAAGCCATTCTCCAATTTCTCTCCCTCTCCTTGGACCTCTCTATTCCCTGAGACAAAACATATTGAAATTAGGCCAATTATTAATAATAACCCTACAATGGCCTCTAATTATTCAAGTGAAAGAAAGAGTCTCACATCTCTCACTTGAAATCAAAAGCTAGAAATAATCAAGCTTACTGAGGAAGGCATGTCGAAAGTCAAGACAGGCCAAAAGCTAGGCCTTTTGCACAAAATGGTTAGCTAGGTTGTGAATGCCAAGGAAAGGTTCTTAAAGGAAATTAAAAATGCTACTCCAGTGAACACATGAACGGTAAGAAAACAAACCCACCATATATGGAGAAAGTCTGAGTGGTCTGGACAGAAGATTAAACCAGCCACAACATTCCCTTCCTTAAGTTAAAACCTAATCCAGAGCAAGGTTCCAAATCTCTTCAGTTCTATGAAAGCTAAAAGAGGTGAGAAAGCTGGAGAAGAAAAGTTTGATGCTAGCAAAGGTTGGTTCATGAAATTTAAAGTAAGAAGTCATCTCCATAACAACAAAGTGCAGGGTGAAGCCGGAAGTGCTGATGTAAAAGCTGCAGCAGCTTATCCAGAAGACCTAGCTACGATAACTGATGAAGGTGGCTACGCTAAACAGCAGATTGTCAAGAGACAAAACAGACTTTTATTGGAAGAAGATGCCATCTTCTTCATAGCTAGACTTTCATAGCTAGAGAGGGGAAGTCCATGCCTGGCTTCAAAACTTCAAAGGACAGTCTCATTCTCTTGTTAAGGACTAATGGTGACTTTAAGCTGAAGCCAGTGCCTCATTTACTACTCTGAAAATCTTGGGAGGCATCCTGAAAATTCATAGAATTACGCTAAATCTTCTCTTCCTATGCTGTATAAATGCAATAACAAAGCCTGGATGAAAGCACATCTGTTTGTGGCATAGTTTACTGAATATTTTAAGCCTACTGTTCAGACCTACTGCTCAGAAAAAAAAAAAAATCCTTTCCAAATAATATTGCTCATTGACAATGCACCTGGTCACCCAAGAGCCCTCACGGAGATGAACAAATAGATCAATGTTGTTTCATTGTTATGAACACAACATTGATTCTGCAGCCTGTGGAATAAGGAGTCATTTCAACTTTCAAGTCTTATTATTTAAGAAATACATTTTGTAAGGCTATAGCAGCTGTAGATAATGATTCCTTCAATGGATCTAGGTCAACTGAAAACCTCTGGAAAGCGTTAACCATTCCAGATGGCATTAAGAACGTTCATAATTAATGGTAGGAGGTCAAAATATCAAACATTAGCAATAATTTTGAAGAAGTGGATTCCAACCCTCATGGATGACTTTGAGAGGTTCAAGATTTCTGTGAAGGAAGTAACTACAGATGTGGTAGCAATAGCAAGAGAACTAGAATTAGAAGCGAAGCCTGAAGATATGCTTGAATTACTGCAATCTCGTGATCCAACTTAAACAGATGAGGAGTTACTTCCTATGGATGAGCAAAGGAAGTGGTTTCTTGAGAAGAAATCTACTCCTGGTGAAGATGCTGTGAACATTGTTGAAATGACAAGAAAGGACATAGAATGTTACATAAACTAGTTGATAAAGCAGCAGTAATGTTTGAGAGGATTGATTCCAATGTTGGAAGTAATTCTACTATGGGTGAAATGCTGTCAAACAGCAACACATGCTACAGAGAAATCTTTCCTGGAAGAAAGAGTCCATCGATGTAGCAAACTTCACTGTTAAGCTATTTTAACTAAGATATTGCTACAGCCATCTTAACCTTCAGCAACCACCACCTGATAAATCAGCAGCCATTACCATAGAGGCAAGACCCTCCACTATCAAAAAGACTACAACTCACTGAAGGCTGATGATCATTAGCAATAAGGTATTTTTAATTAAGGTATGTACATTGTTTTTTAAGACACAATGCTAGTGCACATTTAATAGACTACATACAGTATAGTATAAACATAACTTTTATATGCACTAGGAAAGCAAAAAAATCATGTAATTAGCTTTACTGCAGAATGCAGTGGACTGGAACAGAATCCGCAATATCTTAAGGTATTACTAGGTTTCCAACAATTAAATTTCAACACATCTTGATAGAAAAATTACAATAGTCATATAATTCTTGTATTATGTAGCTAAAAAGCAATGGGCTATTTAAATATATAGAATACCCATCTCTTTATAGCTACACGAGTTAATAATACAAGTTAGTCAGAACTTGCAGCCACTGACAGAGCACTTAGCTGGTGCCAAGCACTATTCCAAGCACTTTACTGATTCCCTAAAACCTTATAGCGTACTGTATTGTTATTATCCCCACTTCACAGACAAGAAAACCACCTTCTAGGGTCACATGACCTGTACCCAAGCTGTCCAACCTCCTGCAAAAATTTCCTCTCAAAATTCTAAGCCTTCCTACCATGTTCCTTGAAACTCTTGTTGTATTACAAACATATTTCCATGCCTAACTTCTTTACAACAGAATGTCTCTCTAACTTTTCATTTAACAATGAAGACTAGCCTGAGCATTTCTACCTCTGCTACCTTCCTCTTAAGCAAAGTTCCTCTTTTCCCACGCCCACATATCAGACTGGAAATGCCCTGGGTCACAAGGTGCACCCACTCATTCAAAAGTCCCTTCTCCAGGCCGGGCGTGGTGGCTCACGCCTGTAATCCCAGCACTTTGGGAGGCTGAGGCTAATGGATCACCAGAGGTCAGAGGTTTGAAACCAGCCTGGCCAACGTGGTGAAACCCCATGTCTACTAAAAATACAAAAATTAGCTGGGCATGGTGGTGTGCACCTGTAATCCCAGCTACTCGGAAGACAGAAGAAATGCTTGAACCCAGTAAGCAGAGGTTGCAGTGAGCCGAGATCACGCCATTGCACTCCAACCTGGGCAACAACAGTGAAACTCTACCACAAAAAAAAAAAACACAAAAAAACTCCCTTCTCTGACAAGAACTCCATTCTTTTTTTTTTTTTTTTTTTGAGATGGAGTCTTGCTCTGTCGCCCTGGCTGGAGTGCAGTGATGCAATCGTGGCTCACTGCAAGCTCTGCCCACCGGGTTCACGCCATGCTCCTGCCTCAGCCTCCCGAGTAGCTGGGACTACAGGCGCCCGCCACCACATCCGGCTAATTTTTTGTAACTTCAGTAGAGACGGGATTTCACTGTGTCAGCCAGGATGGTCTTGATCTCCTGACCTCGTGATCCGTACGCCTCAGTCTCCCAAAGTGCTGGGGTTACAGGCGTGAGCCACTGCGCCTGGCCAACAACTCCATTGTTTATGCTGCCATATGCCCTCCTACAATCTTTGTGGGACAAATGAAATGTATAGAAAGCACCTCTGGAAAATTCACATACGTACAACCTTTTGCAAATAATCTGTTCCATGGCCTCCCTGGAACTCTTCTGAAGCTCTTACATTTACAGCCTCCACACAACCCATCTCCCATCTCTGCCCGGCAGTCTCTCAAAGTATGGTCCACAGGCCACCCATATCAGAACCACCTAGAAGGTGTGTTTAAAACTATTCTAAATTTAAACCGTTCTAGAGGCTTATGGAATAAGGTGTCATTTCAACTTTCTCCACTGGAATTAACTTTAGAATGGACTCCCCAAGGACGGAGCCCAGGAAACTCCATTTTAAATACTCTCCCCAGGAGATTTTTATGGCTCATTAATATTTAGTGCCCATCTCTAAGTATATATGACCCTGACTGAGAACTTGTGTTCTAAAATACTCATTTCTATTCATTTCTGTCTCATCCCTTGGCCTCATTCTAGAAGACTTTAACATCAATACAACAATCCACCTCACCTATGTATTAGCTTCCTTGGGGGTGGGGGGAGTGGTATATTAGTGACCAGCTCCTCCTGTCCATGATAGCAACCCACTCCTGTTATTGTCACATTCTAGACCCAGAACAACCCCCTTATCAGCACTCCTAACACCAAGAGTGTACTCTGTCCAACCTATCCATCTCCCTCTCCCACCAAATCTGCTCTTGGGCCACAGCCAGACCCAATCCCATGACTTCTGCCTCCTCCCAACTAGCAAAGCCCACCTCCAGCTTCTGTTCTGGAGGTGCCCAGTACAGACAACAGTATGTCTCATGCCCTCTGAGATTGACTCCCCACAGCCTTCAGAAATACCGACCCTGTACCTTCCATCTCTGAGATGCCACTGTAGGACTTGGGATGCCAGAGCTAGTCTAGCAGGTTATTACCCTTAGACTCCTTTTCCATCTCCAGTTCAGGTTGGCCTAGTGATAATAGCTATTATTATAACTAATATTTACAAAGCACTAACTGAATTAGGTAACAATTAATTCATTTAATCCTCATAACTCTATGATAGGGGTACATCATTATCCCCATCATAAACCAGTGACACTGAGGCTAAGAGAGATAACATAATTTGCCTAAGGTCCCACAAGTAGTGTGTGACTGAGCTGAGATTCGAAGCCCTCCAGCCCCTTTCCACAGCCTGAGCTCAGGTTCCTTCCCTTCTGCTCTAGTAATGGAGGAGAAGAGCAAGAAAAGAAAAGAGCAACCCAGTCATTTGCCACTTGGAGAAAACTAGCTCAGGGCTCCTATTTTTCTGGAAAACTTTGCCCTGTGCTCCACTCCTTCATCTTTATATTTGAGATTCATGTTTTACCCTCTCCTGAGCTTTTTATAACTCATCTCCAAAAGATGGCAACAGATAATGGTTTTTAAAAAAAGTTTTGGAAAGCTTGTTTATCAGTTTTATGTTGAAACCTTTGTCTTTTATCTGCCGGGACTTCTAAAGAGTAGCATGTAAAGTAATATGGAAAACTTAGAGACTGAAAATGAATATGGTGGCAAAGTTTTCAAACTCACCTCTTATTTTTCTTGTAATTCTCCAGTTGCTGGGATTGCATATGTTTGCATCTTTCTAATTCACACTGCCCACATAAGTCTTCCAGATGCAGCAGGTTGTTCTCTACCTCCTCAAAACTCGCCTCTAAATGAGCTGAAAGTATATAAAAATAAACAAACTTCGAAAGTCAGAATCCTTGATCATGATGAATACAGAAAGTATCAAAAAGGTAAAAGTTTACATTGTTGAGATTGTTTTGCATTTTTAAGTACTTTTTATTAAACTTTCTTGACGCAAAAGAAAACATACTGGCCAACATTAAAACATAATTCAAATTATCTTTTTTGACATTTCAAGCATTATCAAGAAATAACTTTCCTAAATACTTATTAACCACGAAGACAAAGACATGGAGAAACATTATCTTGATTAATGTAATGCTCTATCCTAATGATCCCATATACCACATGTGAATAACCAATTTTCACATAATAAGAATATGACAAAATATAATTAACATATATTATACCTAACCTAACCTAATTATACCTATACTTAACTAACTTAATATCTGTGTTTCTAAATTATGTTAGCATTTGTTTTGCCTCCAGCACATCACATACACAAATCTTCAAGGCACAGTAGATATGCACAAATACCTGGTAAGCATGGGTTACCAGGCTACTCAGTGGTTGGGTGAGGAAGTGACTTCGCTCTGCCTGTCAGGTGACTAGTCTTTCACCGCTCCACTCTGCTGCTAGGCCACAGAGCCTTGCAGCTTTATTGGAACATGAAGATCACCCACTCAAACCTTTCACTGAAAAGATTCAAGACTAAAGCCTAGAAAAACAAATACAGTGCCTTGCCCAAGCAAGCTAGTGAAGGGCCACACGGCCAGTGAAGGGCAGTCAGGAATCCAAACTGAATCCCTCTCATATTACACTGATTTCCAGTTGATAGGATGCTAAGTACACTGAGATTGTAGGGGCAAGGATTAGTTGTTTTCTCATATGAAAGAAAAGCTTTTGAGGTCAAACATTTGAGAACTCAGAGCCTCATAACTAGTTATCTATTATTCACTGATATATATATGGCAGCCACTGGGATACAAAGATGAAAAAGACAGTCCTGGAGCTCAAGGAGCTTACAGGAGAGGGGAGACATATTTCAATAGCAACAGAGCATGACAGAGTGAGGTGCCGTAGGAACTCAAAGGAGTGGCATCTAACACAGATGAGGGAAAGCTCAGCAAGAAACGATTCCCAAGCCAGGAAGTAACAGTGATCCAGCGGGGAAGGGAGGAACAAGTTGGCTCTGCGGCCTTCCAGTCTTGGGTTCATTTAAACGGCTACAATATAATTCCTTCATTTACGTACTAGCTTTTCATATGACTTTCTAAACCAGCTTTCATAGCATTTAGGTTTGAGACAAACTCCTCAAATTTCAACTGACACTTACAGGTTTACTGTGATGCAAATGTTTGCCTGTTTTTGGAAGTCCTAGAGAGAGCAATTAGGCACAAGAAAGAAATAAAGATATCCAAATAGGAAAGGAGGAAGTTGAAATGCCCGTTTGCAGATAACATGATCTTATGTAGAGAAAACTCTAAAAGTGCCAGCAAAAAAACTTTTAGAACTTGATAAATAAATTCAGTAAAGTTGCAGGATACAAAATCAACATACAAAAATCAGTAGCATTTCTATACACCAACGATGAAATTGCAGGGGGCAAGAAATCAAGAAAGCGGCCCCATTTACAATAGTTACAAAAAATTACAATACTTAAGAATAAATTTAACCAAGGGAAGGAAATAGCCAGGTGCGGTGACTCACACCTGTAATCTCAGCACTTTGGGAGGCTGAGGCAGGAGGATCCCTTGAGCCTAAGAGTTCGAGACCAAGGGGATGAAAGATCTCTACATGACAAACTATAAAACACTTATGAAAGAAGTTGAAGAAGACACAAAAATGAAAAGACATCCCCATGTTCAAGCATTAGAAGAATATTGTGAAAATGATCATACTGCCAAAAGTGATCTACAGATTAAATGCAATCCCTATCAAAACACCAATGACATTCCTCACAGAAATAGGAAAAAAAAAAAATTCTAAAACTCATATGGAATCACACAAGACCCTGAATAGCCAGAGTAATCCTGAGCAAAAATAACAAAGCTGGAAGCATCAGATTGTCTGACTCCAAAATATACTACAAAAAGCTATAGTAACCAAAACAGCATGATGCTAGCATAAAAACAGACATGCTAGAACAGAACAGAGAACCCAGAAAACCCAAAAATAAATCCACATATTTATAGCCAATCAGTTTTTGACAAAGGCACAAAGAACATTCATTGGGAAATACATGGTCTCATCAATAAACGATGCTGGGTTAAGTGAATATCCATATGCAGAAGAATGAAACTAGACCCCTAACTTTCACCCTAGAAAAAAATCACCTCATAATGGATTAAAGACTTAAATGTAAGAGCTGAAACCATGAAACTACTAGAAGAAAACATACGGGAAACATTTCAGAACATTGGTTTGGATAAAGACTTTATGGAGAAGACTTCAAAGACACAAGTGACAAAAGCAAAAATAGACAAACTAGATTACATCAAACTAAAAAGCTTCTGCCTGGAAAAAAAAAAAATCAAGACTGAAAAGACAACCAGCAAAACGGGAGAAAATACCTGCAAACGACTCATCCCACAAGGGATTAATATCCTTTCCTTTGAATATATCCCTAGTATAGGACTGCTGGCCATATGGAGTTCTATTTTCCTTTTGTTTTGTTTCAGAGGAACCTCCATACTGTTTTTCATAAGGGCCCCACTAATTAAAATTCCCAAGAAATTCTTATACAAGGAACCCAAACAATTCAACAGCAAAAAATAAAAATTAAAAAAAAATCCTATTAAAAAATGGGCAAATGAACCGAATAGACATCTCTCAAAAGAAGGTACATGAATGGCCAACGGGTATATGGAAAAATCTTCAACATCACTAATTATAAGGGAAATACAAATCAAAACCACAATGAGATAACATCTCACCCTAGTTAGAATAGCTATTGCCAGATGGAAATAACAGGCACTAGGGACTCCAAAAAGGGGGAAGGGTGGGAAGGGACAAAGACTGAAAAACTACCTATTGGGTACGACGTTCACTATTTGGGTATTGGGTACACTACAAGCCCAATCTCTTCCAATATGCAATACAGCCAAACAACAAACAAGCACTTGTACCCCCTTACCCCCAAAAGTAATAATAAAAAAATAGCTATTACCGAAAAGACCAAAAACAACAAATTCTGGCAAGGATGCAGAGAAAGGGGAGTTCTCATACGCTGTTGGTGGAAATTTAAATTAGTATAGCCATTATGGAAAACAGTATGGAAGTTCCTTAAAAAATCAAAAGTAGAACTACCATATGACCAGCAGTCCCACTACTATGGGGAATACAGCCCAGGGAAAGGAAATCAGTATCTGGAAGCGTTATCTGCACTCCCATGTTCATTGCAGCTCTATACACAATAGCCAAGACATGAATTCAACCTAAGCATCCATCAATAGATGAATGGATAAAGAAAATGTGTTACATATAAATGATGGAATACTATTCAGCTGTAAAAAAAGATTTAAGTACCATCATTTGCAGCAACACGGATGAGCCTCGAGGAAGGTATGTTAAGTGAAATAACCCAGGCACAGAAAGATAAATACTGTATGTTTTCACCCATATGTGGAAGCTAAACACATTGATCCCAGGGAAGTAGAGGGTAGAATAGTGCTTACTAGAGGCTGCTGGGGAGGTGGGCAGTAGCCAAAGTTAACAGATACAAAATTACAGCTAGATAGGAAGAATAAGTTCTAGTATTCTATAGCACTGTATGGACAGTATAACAATTTACTGTATATGTTCAAATAGCAAAAGAGGGGATTTTGAATGTCCCCAACACAAAAAAATGGTGTTTGAGATGGATGTGCTGATCACCTTGATTTATTACACACTGTGTACATGTATCAAAAATCACACTGTGCCCTATAAATATACACAATTGTGTGTCAATTAAAAATAATAATAAAAGCAAAAAATACACAAAAACTTTAAAATTTTTAAAAGGAAAGACAAGGCAGAAACTGGGAGAAAATCTTTGTAGAACATACCTGATAAAGGACTGATATCCAAAATATTACAAAGTACTCAATTTGCAACTGAGGGACAGTCTACAAAATATCTGATCACCATGTCTCAAAAAATTGTCATGGTCATCAAAAACAAAAACGTTTGAGAAACTGTCAGAGCCAGAAGGAGCCTAAGAAGACAAGATGACTAAATTTAATGTGGTCTCCTGAATGGGATCTTGGAACTGAAAAGAATTATTAAGTTAAAAAAATTTTCTTAAAGTATGAATTTTTATTAATGAAGATTTTATTTTTAATCTTTGTTTGATCCAAACAGCTGTTAGATAATCCAGAAGTGTTGACATTTTGTCTTTTTATCCTCCTCTCAAGTATTTATCCTTTGAGTTACAAATAATCCAATTACATTTTTTATTTTAAAATATACAGTTAAGTTATTATTGGCAATAGTCACCCTACTGTGCTATCAAATAGTAGGTCTTATTCCTTCTTTTTTTTTTTTTTTGACACTTTCTAATATCCTGAATTTTAACTCTACGAAATATTTGTGCTTATAAAAACTCCCTCTCCCCTCTGCTAGGGTATAAGGCTTAAAAACATGAATATGGTGGGGGGGAATAAATTTTATTTAAAAGTGAAAATATGGTGACAAGCAGTTTAGCAGTTTTCTTCAGACATTTTAGGTACTGACTTTTATCATACTGATATATCACTGTAAACCACTGGTAAATCTGGAAACGGCTAATAATAATGTAGTTCAGGGTGGTTTTGAACCTAGCTTCAGGGGCCACATCAAACAGCTACTATATGTGATTATGGAACGCTTAAATGAAACAATTTGTAAAATCTAAATTTTAGCCAATAACTATACTTAAGATTTTTAAGAATGTCACAAATGGTACATAAAGAGTTTATATGGGGGAATCAGGCAAAACGATGTACTGCCATTTACATATATATATATTTTTGTAGAGACGAGGCCTCGCTATGACCTGGCTGGTCTTGAACTCCTAGGCTTGAGTGATCTTCCTGCGCTGGCCTCCCAAAGTGCTGGAATTACCGGTGTGAGCCACCACACCCAGCCTACATTGTTTTTTGTTTTATTAAATGAAAAACTGACTAGGAGATTCAGCTTGGGAACTAGTACTCCCAGCACTAAAGAAGCAATACTCAGTTCATTCTATTATAACTAGTCTGACAGGGTCTTAAAATGTATAAAAGACTATCATAGCTAATAGGATTATGTAAAAGGTTGTTTCACTTTGATTAGTGATAAAAACTAGAATAGTTAAATTTAATATAGACTCCATTTAACTCTAAGCTACTTGGTGCATTCAGTATCATGCACGTATGCTTAGCATATGGGGGACTGGTTAAGAGCTAGGCTTTGAAGCACAAGCTTAAAAAACCCAGCTCTGTTCCTGCCAGATGAGATGCAATGTGATATCCTCGTCTGTGAAGAGAGAGCTAACAACACATATCTTGCAAAGCTGTTAAAAGGATTAAATGAGCCAAAGTACCTAAACTTAATACTTGACAGTTAGTAAATAATTAATGTTTGAATATAAAAAAAATAGAGAAAATTTTTAGATTAGCTAAGTTTTATATTTAATAAAAGTCATTTAAAACTAATAATTTCATTGACCAGTAATGATTATGATGTAAACAAGATCTATGGATCTATTAGATCAAAATGTCAACAACATTTTCATTTTTACCTTACAAACTTACACACCTATAAGTTATTTTCCAGACTATATTCTTAGACTTAAGATCTACTGGTAAAAGGAATGAAATTTCAAATGATTTTTCTGAAAAGAAACTATGTAATGGAGCCAACAATTATTCTATGCTGGAAAATGTGTATGTTCTTTTTACCTTTTTAATCTTTATCTGGACAGATGGCAATTTCCATTTAGATTCTAGCTCTGTTGGTTGACTACAGAGCTAATGAGGCCAGGAACTTAAATGAGGTTGATCTCTAGGCAGGCCAATTAATTTCTCATGGACAGAAATTCTGTTCTAGGTACAAATTGTACTTGCTGCCCCAGTCACTCTTTTGTTAATAACGTGGGGACCAGATGAAAACATGTAAGTGGTTTATCAACCTGGAATTCCTAATGAGAAACACACTGAACATACTTCTGAATAGGACAGCATCATGCTCTTGTGCTGAATGACAAATTTAGACTAAAAATGCTTGAAATAGTCAGTGGTCCTTTGACTAACACCAAATTCATATTTATGTTCTTCCTTTTAAAAAGCTTCACAGGCTCCCAAACCCTTTCAAGTTAAACTCCTTATCATTCAGAGACCTACTGCTCTCTGGCCACAAACTGTGTTTACTTCACTTCTTTCCTTCACATATTCTACATTACAGCAAAACAAGATGAGTCCTGCACGTTGGTGCCTCCTCCTCCTTGCCTCTGCTTGTCCCTAACCCCGGCCTATCTTTTCAGGATTAGACCAGTGGCAGCCCGCCCTCCTCCCACAGGGCTCCCTTCCTCTTCTGTGCTTCCCCAGACCTTTCAGCCTCACACAGGACTCACATTCTGACTGGTATCATCCAACTAGTTGTGTCCTCTCATCTCTCTCAGGAATCAGTAAGGGCCTTAAAGGTGCAGACTGTATTTTTGCTTCTTTGCTATCCCCTAATAACTTGCCTGTTGAATTCAATAAAGAATAATTGCTGGTGATAGAATGATTCTATTACTCTAACATGTAAAATAACCAAGAAGGCAAATCTATTCCTGGTCATCTAGTTTAAATATTAAGAGATTATGCCAAATTTTGTAAAAGAATAAACATAAGCAAGGAACTTAGAAAACATTAAACAACATGATGATACCTTTTAGTATATTAAACCAGGTCACATTATCAGTGACTTAAAACAGAAGAAGTGATGAAAATTTTCCACTCTAACATTAGTAGACTTGAAATCAGTAATAAAATATAAAAGAATTGGTATTAAAAAAATTTTCATCCCTTCTTAAAAACTTAAAAAAGCTCTTCATATAATAATGACAAGTACATACATAATGTGTATTCTGAATATTTTATGTTGAATTTAAGTCGGCAGAAATTTAATTTTCCTGTCACAGCCTGCTCATTTCCTGTTGCAAAACAAGTTGCATACATGAGTACATTTGGTAACCAACTTAGGATGCATATACATAAAATACTAGCAGGCCTCCACGGACACAAATATACCTTTACAACAAGCTCAAGTCTCACCATTTTGCTCACTATAACAACAGCATATGTCTCATTTAGTGATCAGTGGAAGAGATAGGTAGAATTTTATTGTGAAAAGCCATCTGGGAATGCCTGACAGCTGCGCAAAAAAGAGCTTCACAAATCTTTGTGAGAAGGCCGTCCCAGAGGAAAAACAATTCTGTTTGGAATTTTTCTTTGTGCCATTTGTTTCAAATACATATTATCTGTAGTGTAACCACTAATATATAAAGAATGAAGCTGCACAGTAAAATTATTTCCCACTTAATGAGTTCTTTTCTAACAAAATAATTAGCCTCATGGAACAAAGAAATCTCCTTTGGCTGCAAACCCATAGGTCACAGAGGCCAGGTACTGAAAGACCACAAGACTCTTCAAATGCTTACGTTACACTTTTATGTACTAAGGTAATAAGGTAACGATGGTATGAATAAGGAAACTTTAAGAGGTACATTAACTTGCAAAAGCCATTATGGAACAAATGAGATCTATGTAGTAGCCTAAAAGATGTCTAAGAGAATTAATGTGCCTCTCGAAGGGTCTAACCTCAGAAAGGAACCTGGACATACGATAATCTAGTTCATGAAAAACCAACAGAGCTATGATAATTTCTCTGTTAGATGCCCTTTAAAATTCTGTACAGAAGAAAGCAAAATAATACTATATCAGGCTAGGTCAAATCAAAAGAAAAAGACAAACTCAGTATATGGCTGCCATTCTCTTATATCTAAGAATTGTTATCTAAGAATTAACAGAATCTTCTGGCTGGGCACAGTGGTTCAATCCTGTAATGCCAGAGCTTTGGGAGGTTGAGGCAGGAAGATCACTTGAGTCCAGGAATAGTTTGAGGCTGCAGTGAGCTATGATCACACCACCGTGCTACAGCCTGGACAACAGAGTTAGACTCTGTCTCTAAAAAAAATTAAAATTTCAAAACAAAAACAAAACTCAGAATCTTCTGTTCTAGATGAAGGGAACAGTCTTTTTAAAATAGGTCATATAAAATAAACTAAGAAATAGAATTCAAAGACAAGGCTTTAACATTTTTGAATTTCAACAAAGGAATAGGATTATACTACCCTCTAGTGGAAGTTCAAGAGAATTCAGTATATACTTTTCAAACATATTTTTCCAGTTTTATGATTAAAAAGCACCGTGGTTTTTCACAGAATAAAAACATTCCATTGTATGCTTACACACTTTCAATGTACAGAATACTAATATCACCACATTGAATGTTGTGGTTTTGCATTCTAAACTGTTTTGCAGCACAAGCTAAATTGCATAACTTCCATCCAAACCCTCCTGTCACAGAATAACGGTTTTGTAAATTCACAAAGGCTAGAGAGGTCCCCATTAGAATGTTGACATCTTGATGGCAGATACCCACCCTTGTTCACTGCTGTGTGTCCAGAGTCTGTACACAGTGTGTAGTGCGTGGCAGATGCCCAGCATGTACCAGGCACTGTGCTAAGTGGTTACGTTTATCATCTCATTTAATCCTCCAAATACCTACGAGACAGGTATGCTCATCATCATTTTGCAGACAAGCAGACTAAAGCTTGGAGTCGTTGAGAAATCTGCACAGTTCTTAAAGTGAGGAAGTTGTAGGACTGGAAGCCAAACTCAGATCTGTAAGTTCATAGCCCTTGTTTTCCAGTTCCCAGCATACCTTTATTACTTATTTTTAAAATGACATACCTTATCAGTAAGTATCAATTAAATAGGCTTCTGCAAGCTGGACTGAAACCAATATGAATGAATCATCTGCTGTAACTTAACAATTCCCAAGGGGCTAGGTACCAGGAGTCATACTAATGAAGCCATGGGATAACACAGCTAAAAGCATCATCGAAAGTCCAAATTGCTCACATAAGATACAACCTGTACCCTTCAATAAAAGCAGACCCTCTAGAGAGCAAACTAAAATCAAAAGAGTGAAACAGCCTGGAAAATGAGGGACTGACAGGATATGGTGTTACATCTGACAGTGAAAGGGCAACAAGTTCAAAGAAGTTAGGGGAACCATGTGACCAAATAAAATCGCTAACTGTTTTCTTCTAAGTGTGTTTTTATTTTTTATTATTGCTTAACTATTTAAGCCTTGTAATATTATGTCAAGGTATGTGGGTGATAATAGGAGAGATTTTGAGGCTCAAAAACAAACAAACAAACAAACAAACAAACCAAAAAAAAAACCCAGTAAATGAGTGAGCATTTAAAACACTAAATGTTTCCAAAATCTAAGAATGATACATAAATGCATCAAAATGAATTCACAAAGTACATTAATGGTGCAGATATATGTTTACATCATGTTTGAAGCCATCAAATTGGCTTCAAAGTGTTTATTTTCCTACTGTAAAGAATATCATCGCAGGCCACAGTGGCTCACGCCTGTAATCCCAGAACTTTGGGAGGCGAAGGCGGGAAGATCACAAGGTCAGGAGATCGAGACCATCCTGGCTAACATGGTGAAACCCCATCTCTACTAAAAAAAAAAATACAAAAAATTAGCCGGGCGTGGTGGCAGGTGCCTGTAGTCCCAGCTACTTGGGAGGCTGAGGCAGGAGAAGGGCGTGAACCTGGGAGGCGGAGCTTGCAGTGAGCCGAGATTGTGCCACTGCACTCCAGCCTGGGCAACAGAGAGACTCCATCTCAAAAAAAAAAAAAAAAAAAAATCATCAGCACTGATTCTATAAAGCTTAAATTGCTTAGCTAAAAGCCTCATGATTTTAAGACATCTCTCTCTGGGCTTATTCTAGGCCAACAAATACTAACTAGGTCTCTAAAATTCCAAGTTTTGATATGCTATCTTCCACAGTCATTCATTACTAATTATAAATACCAGGCAAATAACAGCAATAGATTAAAACCCAAAGGAAGTATGCATTCCAAAGGCTAACAGATAATTCAGATTGGCAACATATATGAAAAACCACCATCCAGACACACCTTCTAAAAAAACCTGAACTACCTCTCTAAAAAGAGCTCAATATCGGTTAGACACAGACGAGAGGAAAAAAAAATGACTCAAATTAATTTAGAAGTTACTAACTAGAACAGTTATCAGATAATCTTTTAGCTTTCACTTGTGTTTAGTGTTAGATGTTCTCAGATTACTAAAAAAGAAAGGATTCAAGTGAACATCTAGAAGGCCTATCTCGTCCATTTAAGAAGCCAAAATGCAGTTTCTGAAGAATAAGGTCATGTATCACTAAACATCAAACCTTTTTCAGGATATCAGAATCCTAATTGGGAATGAACATACACTATATTCTATGAAAGATTTATAGAGCCTGCATTTCCTAAACAGAATTGACTATGAAAATAATTAGAATTGTGGCAGATGCATTTAATCAGCAGAGTGGTATTAAGCAAACAACAACCATCTATAAACAGATTTACTCTCAGCTGGGGAAATAAAAGAGGTTATCATAAGAGAACATGTCTGCAAAGCAGCATACAACCAATGAAAAGCAAGTGACTCAAAGAGATACAGAAAGATGAGCTGAAAGAAAGTGGCTACGAAGAATGTTCCAAACATCTTAAAGGCTATGTCCAAGGCTTGGGAAGGACCATTACTATACCGGTAAGAGGAAACCAATGCAGAGGGCAACGACAGCCATTTCACATTTCTCTAAGACCCAGAATCTCCTTTCCATGCCCTGCCTTCAGAAATAACAAAACACTGACCCTGAAAGGCGTGGCAACAGCCAGGGGACTTGAAGAATACAGTTCATCGAGACCTACTGAGAGCCCCCATCCTGCTGCCTCATCACCTCATCCTACTGCCTCATACTGATAAGGAGGATATCATCAATGTGGTTGGGATCCTAGATGCATTTATAAATTTTATGATCCTGAGCAAGTTGCAACCTCTCCAAGCCTTAGTTTATCTGTAAATCGGGAATAATAAAAGCTACTTTTGTGGGGTTCTTGTGAGAATTACAGATAGTATCGTAAAGCATCTCATAATCTCTGACATAGAGTAGGTGCTATAAACAAACGATAGCTACTGTTATCAGCAACAGCACTCCAAATACTATGTATCCATTTTGTTCACATACAACAAACTGTTTTATGACTTGCAAATTACTTGCCTTGTATATCGTTGTGTTTTGCTTTGAATAAGGCAATATTAAAAACAGGAGGAGATAATAGAATATCTTCAGCTTCCCACCTAAAAGACTAAAACAGGTTATTAGCTCATACAGACAGCTCCTACCTCCTACTTTACTAAGATCTTAAGCTTGATTAGGAAATAGTAAGCTACAGTATTATCCTTAGATGTGGCATCATCAAACATAAAAGACAATTTTCTGAATATAAACCCAAGAAAAAAAGAATACCAATATAATCCATCCAAATGAACAATGCCAAAAAAATAAATTTCCAGAGTATAAATTTAGCCAAACTGGTACCCTGATTTACACTGTTGTTGTTGTTGTTGTTGTTGTTGTTGCTGTTGTTTGAGACAAGGTCGCACTATGTTGCCCAGGCTGGATTCAAACTTCTGGGCTCAAGCAATTCTCCTGCCTCAGTCTCCAGAATAGCTGCAACTGCAGGCACACGCCACCATACCCAGCACAAGTACCCTCATTTAACCAGGTTTGTTTGATCTCTAATCCGTTTGAAGAGGAAAAAAACCACTACAAGACATGAAGTTCTAGCAGATCTAAATTTTAAAAGCAACAATTTCTGGAATACATTCTACAGTCAGGACAAAGTCACCTAATCCATTTTCTACATGTATGCTTTCAAACAGAGACCAAATGTCAACAAAGACAAACCGAGTCACTTTAAGATCAACATAATTATAATTATGTGTCCTGAGCTGACCTGAGGCAGAAACAGTTAGAACTAATTTCTACGCTTTACATCATTTTCTGTCAAATGCTCAACTAATCAAAATATGAAATTAAGTAGAAATCATGATTTTCAAAAAAATCCTGTTAACCCAGAATTTCATGTGTTTCTAAAAAGCTTTGCAATTACACCAAACCCTGCCCAAGTTGTTTTCATTCCTAAGAGTAATGAATGAAAACACCGGACTTACTCAGATTTGCTGTCATGGATTCTAAGTCTGCGATTAAAGCTGGGAGCTGCTGGAGCTGCTCCTGTAGCTCCACGAGGCTTGTCCTTTTCTTCTCCCAGTGCGCAGAAAGCATGACCACTTCACTATCCACCAGCTGCAGCACACAAGAAGGGGGGCAAAGTGAAACCGGCTTTTAGGCACAAAGAAAGTACAGTTAACGTAATGAGATTTAATGTTACCTTTAACAACCCCTCTACTCAGTAGAGATTACGGTACATTCTAAAAGAGACTGAAGCTGTTTTCATTTTTGGAAAAGAACCAACTTAATATTCAGCGCAGGAAACCTCAAATTACTGCTTGTATCACTGCATCTTAACCCAGAGAAGAGAAAGTTTAAAAATGACTTTAGAAGTCACTTCTAAGTATACCCTGCTTTAAGCAGACCATATATTTGAAAATCCAAATCTAAAAAAAATTAAAACAAAAAACTACCACTAACAACCAAAAAGAAAACAAACATAAAACATAATTAACAGGTAATTACTGGCTTTACAAAAGGAAGTCCTCAAACAAAAGTTCCCTAATACATTTAGAATATATCGTGATTCAATTTACATTTAAACAGGAATACTTATTGAATAAAGTATACAAAGGAATTTTGAGGAAATCGGCCAATTCCAAAATTCCAGAAAAAGAGGAAATGATTTAAGTTAACAAGGAATTCAGCAGATGTAAAGGGTTCCTAATAGCAAGGTTGTGAAATTCCAGAGTAGCCTAAGATAATTCTAACTTCTTTTGCTAAAGACTATAAAGAAAATGATAAACATTAGTTTCTCCCAGACAATTTTGTTTTGGTCTTAACACAGTGGGAGGGACAAGGGTTTAGAAGGAGCAAGAAGATTTAGAAGGAGCAAGAAGAGGTAATCTTTTGAAAATATCAACATGAATAAGCAAGAACTGTGGAAAAAACTCCATAATCAGTACAATAAAAAATAAAGGTGACAAAACCCATTATATGACAGAAGAAAATGAATTTGAATATTCACAACAGACAATTTGTACATCTCAAGATTAAGGTTCTCTTTTTTTTTTTTTTTTTGAGACGAAGTTTCGCTCTTGTTGCCCAGGCTGCAGTGAAGTGGTGATATCGGCTCACCGCAACCTCCGCCTCCCAGGTTCATGTGATTCTCCTGCCTCAGACCCCCCAGTAGCTGGGACTACAGGCGCCTGCCACCACACCCGGCTAATTTTTTGTATTTTTAGTAGAGATAGAGTTTCACCAAGTTGGCCAGGCTGGTTTTGAACTCCTGGCCTCAAGCAATCCATTCACCTTGGCCTCCCAAAGTGTTAGGATTATAGGCATGAGCCACTGTGCCCAGCCAGGATTAAGGCTCTTTAAGAGTTAGAATCTGAATACAACTGATTCTTACCAAGTTCCACTTAAATATTAAGAAAGAACTTTGGAAGAATGATTATATCAAAGATACAAAATTATTTGTATGTGGTACTAGATTGTTTTTGTTTGTACATTTCACTATAGTAGGAATTCTCATTTGAAATAAGGAACTAAGCTATGATACATCTCCTTGTGGTTTCTCAGCCCACGCTGGAGGGATAAGCACATCATCTCTTCATTCAAGCCTCAACTGAGCTTGGAGGCCACACCAAGTTTCACACAAACTGCATTTCTCATTATTTTTGTGTATTTAAAAATGTCTGTTGCCAACTGGTCTTTAAAAAGATCTTTAAAAGTAGCTTAAAACACACTGAAAAAACAGCTACAATGCAATAAGGAAACCAAAGCCTGAAATAAGGATCTATGCTCACAAAATTCATTTATAATATTCCACAAACTTCCACTGACCACCCACTATTTGCTAAGCCCTATTTTGGGTACTGAAGATGTAATGACAAACAAATCAGAAAAGAAATTCCTGCCCTCTTATTGTTTATATTTTAGTGGCAGGCCTCATAAATTTTCTTAACTTCAGATTTTAAACTCTAAACAAAAAAATTCCTATATTATGATGCTATTTTGGTTAATAATTTGAAAACTCTAGAATAAATAATTTTTAGATATTAACCATTTCTTACCGAAAATTAAAGCGCAATATTTAAACATTAAAATTTATCTACAGTTTAGTTCATGCCTGCAATAAAACTGAAAACTAAATTCTGAATATAGAATATAAACATATGTAGAAAAACTGTATCAGAAAACACGAAATTATCACTTAAGTTTAAAAGAATGGAAGGGTAAACACATTCTCAGAAATTATCAATACTAAATCAGTACTAAAACATTTTGAACATTTCTAAGTACCAGACCCTGTGCTAAGCAATTTACATATATTATCTCATTTAAACCACACAGCAACCCTATACACTAAGCAATATTATAATCTCCATTTTACAGATTTTTTAAATTGAGGTGTAATGGAAGTTAAGTTACTTCCTCAAGGGCCACAGTGGACTTAGATTCCATCCCAGGGAATTTGACAGTAAGCCTATGTTCTTAATTAACACACTAGGGATTCTGCTATAGGGGTATATAAAGGAAAGAAAAGTAAAAATCTAGCAAAAGAAAGGGTTCTGAAAAACTGTACTGTTACCTATTCATTTTATCATTGTAATTTCTTAATGATAAAAAAAGTTATCTCCAGAAGTTCCATTTTTCCACCTCAAAGTAACTCGCAATAAACCCAAATTCACCACCAGGAAATCAAGTTTAAGGAGTAAGACAAACCCATAGTGCTTTATTCCAAAATTCTTTCTGGCTGTTATTGAGGTTAGGAGAAGGAAGAAAAAGCACACCAATCATGAAAAGGTACACCAATGATGTAGAATAGGATCTTAGTATAAAACTCAGTAGTTCAGAGTTTTAAGGAAGACATCATTTTATTTGATTTCCACACAAGTTTGACAAGCAGAATAAGTAGTGTTAAGCCATGTTATAGATGAGAAAACTAAGAGAGGACATGTTATCTGCCCAAGGTCAACAGGTATTCGTGCAGCAAGGCACAGAAACCAGGATTTCCATCACTAAATTCAGTTCACTTTCTGCCACAGGCAGAGGAAATCCACCCTGAACGCAGAGAGTGAAGCAGTCAAATTCAACTGGCTTAATGTCAAACTGTTAAGCAAAACCATGAATCTTGAAAGTTCAATTTGAAGGCAAGCTAATATTTCACAGTAACAGGAGAGGCAAAACACTGAAAGTCTGACTTTAGAAAACAGCCCTCAGAGTCTAAGCCTTAAGTAAGTATTAACTATTTATGGGAATTTTTTTTTTATACATTGCTAAAGGAGAAAAAAAAAATCAAAACCCTTGTTTAGAAAAAGCCTAGACAGGCTGGGAGCGGTGGCTCACGCCTATAATCCCAGCACTTTTGGAGGCTGAGGCTGGCAGATTATGAGGTCAAGAGATTGAGACCATCCTGGCCAACATGGTGAAACCCTGTCTCTACTAAAAAATACAAAAATTAGCTGGGCATGGTGGCACACACTTGTAGTCCCAGCTACTCGGGAGGCTGAGGCAGGAGAATCGCTTGAATCTGGGAGACAGAGGTTGCAGTCAGCCGAGATCGCACCACTGCACTCCAGCCTGGAGACAGAACGAGACTCTGTCTCAAAAAAAAAAAAAAAAAAAGAAAGAAAAAAAGAACAAGCCTAGACAACCAAGTTACCTTTGATCACAGCTGCTTGTTTTATAAACTATCGTTCTGAATTCCAAGACTATATAGTTACAATAATTAGCTTAAAAGTAGATGAGTATAAAATAATTGGTTAAAAAGACAGAATTGTCCAAAAGTATATTTGCCCCAGGAGGTTATGCTGTTTAGGTAAAGCCCACCAAAGACACACGAGCAGGTCTGACAAAATAAATGTACAAAGTGACAAGTTTAATACCATGCATATTAAAGATATACATTTAAATATTTACATAGATCTCAATAACATCACAGAAGGCTTTAAAATAAACTTTCATTTTTAAGGTTGGGTACTGTTTCTGGAAAGCAATAGAAGTACTTTGGATGAGCTGTGGGTTTTAAAACAACCAATTATACAAAAATTTAAGATCCTAAGGTAGCATAAATTCAGTAACAGATCTTACAGGAAATTCTTTCTCCTGTATATATTGTTAATGCTTCTTATAATCAAAAGAATGATTTTTGTTAAAGCTCCTCTACAGGACACAGTCTTCATTTAACATGGGATTCATTCATGTTGATATGCATAGGTGTAGTCGTTCACTAATTTTCACTGCTGTATATGATATTTGTTTTATGAATAATATCATACTTTTTCCTGCAGATGGACTTTGGAACTGTCCAAAGATTAAACAAAGCTTGCTACAAACATTCTGTTACAAATCTCAAGATGCATATGTGCAAGGGTTTCACAAATGAATTGCAGATGTGTCCAAGATATCTATCTCCTCATCTCTCAGGGCCTAGGGTAATGAGATACCCCTCCCCAGTCCCTGCAGGTTGGATGAATGCTCTGGAAAAATTCCTAGAAGCAGAATTGTTGCCTGAAAGGCATGTGCAACTTTAACTTCTACTTAATGCCAACTCATTTTTTCTAATGTGATTGTTCCAATTTATACTCCCAAGTTCTAGTTGTTTATCATCACGTTTCTTCTGAGGAAAGAAACAAAACTGTCATCTGCAAATAATGACCATCTGCACAGAAAGCTCAAAGCCTCTTAAATTTTCGGTAATCTAATGATTACCGAATCTAATTTGGGGTTTCAATTTGCATTTCCTTGACACCAAGCAAGGTTGAACACATTTTACTGTGTATTGGCCATTCATGTTTTCTCTTCTGCAATATGCCTGCTGATATATTTTACTCACTTTTCTCCTGGGTTATTTTAGTCTTCTTTTTATTGATTCATAGGGGTTACTCATATTTTCTGAACACTTACCCTCTGTCTTGTAAATGGTGGTGTTTGATAAAAAACTTTTGACAAAAATTATCAATATACTTATTTATGGCTGGTGCTTTTTATATCTTACTTAAGAAATCTTTCCCACTCTAAGGTCTTAAACATACTTTCTTCTACTATTTTCTAAAAAATGTACAGTTTTCCTTTTCACATTTAAGTCTAATGAAGTCAAAATGTGA
Source organism: Macaca nemestrina (assembly GCF_043159975.1). Classification (NCBI taxonomy): domain Eukaryota; kingdom Metazoa; phylum Chordata; class Mammalia; order Primates; family Cercopithecidae; genus Macaca; species Macaca nemestrina. The sequence continues at coordinate 168,486,616 of NC_092129.1, read as the reverse complement.
ACGAGGTCTTCATCTACTTTTATTTTTATTTCTATAACTAGTAGAAACTAGAGCTTCTACCCAGTATAAGAAACAGGAAAAATTAAAAGTTGTATGGCTTAGAAGGAAAGAAACAAACCTACCATCTACCCAAAACAACTCGCACCCCCCAAATACAAGGTATTAGAATAAGAGAATTTAGCAAGATGGCCGAATATGGGATTAAAATACTACAAGTCAAATACTGCAGGTTTTTGGTAGATGTCAGGACAAAGAAGCTGTCTTCCCTTAAAAATTTGCTAAAACTTTTTACCCTGAATAGGTATTTAATTTTATGAAATGTATTTTCTGCATCTGATGATCATTTTCGCTTTTAATATTTAACAAAGTCAATTGCATGTAAAAGATTTTCTAATGTCAAATTAGCCTTTTAATCCTGGAATAAACTTGTGTATTTTGCTTTTTATACATTGCTGGATCTGGTTTGCCACTATAGGCATACAATGAAGAATGTCTCCCAGGTAGAATTCCTTTTATTATCCAGTATTCATAAGACATGCAAATATCAATAGCAAGTTTTGGCTAATATTTTGAAGCTTTATATTTAAGCTTGATACACATTTTAAAACAACATGTGAGTAGATTCTCAAATTGCATTTCAAATACAATTGTTAGAACATCAGAATTGTTAGAAATTCAAATTGTCTACACACTGAAGCAGTATGAATAGTGTGTCAACAGCGAATATGCATGGCTTGTATGTGTCCAGCATGGAGACGCCAAGTTACTGCACACAAGCAACTGTTAATTAACAATTACATCTAAAGTTTGATAATCAGAAAATGATGTTTTAAGCATTTTATATCCTAAAGTTTCCTACCTATGTATAGGAATTTTGCTGGTTTTTAGTACATTTAAGGAACCTGGTTGAGTGTTTGGGGTTGATATGTAATACACTGTAACTTTTCCAATTTAAAATACGGGAAATAGGTTTCTGCCTAGCATGTTTACACGGAACATATCAGTTTCAGAAACAGATCATGGAAGTTAGGCAAGAGATGATGCCTTTAATGTGTTTATAATTTTTATATATATATTCATGGACTCCAGGTTCACTTTTTCATACTTCCTTGTTGGGTTTCAGTATCAAAGTTATCCCAGCCTCATAAAATATGCTGGGCAGTTTCCTCTTTTTTCATTCACTACAAGAACTTGTAGAACGTTGAAATCATTACCACAGGTGCAGCGGCTCACACCTGTAATTCTAGCACTTTGGAAGGCTGAGGTGGGAGGATCACTTGAGCTCAGGAGTTCAAGATCAGCCTGGGCAACATAGTGAGACCGCCATCGCTAAAAAAAAAAAACTCATTTTTGCAAGGCGTGGCGGCTCACACCTGTAATCTCAGCACTTGGGAGGCCGAGGCGGGTGAATCACCTGAAGTCAGGAGTTTAAGACCAGCCTGGCCAACATGGTGAAACTCCATCTCTACTAAAAATACAAAAATTAGCCAGGCATGGTGACATGCGCCTATAGTCCCAGCTACTCAGGAGACAGAAGTAGGAGAATCACTTGAACCCGGGAGGCAGAGGTTGCAGTGAGCCAAGATTGTGCCATTGGACTCCAGCTTGGGCAGTAAGAGTGAAACTCCATCTCAAAAATAAAATTTTTGTAAAAAAACATTAGATGGGCATGGTGGCACACCTGTAGTCCCAGCTACTTGGGAGGCTGAGGTGGGAGGAACACTTAAACCCAGCAGGTTGAGGCCACATTGAGCCATGATCATGCCATAGCATTCCAGCCTGGGCAATAGAACGAGACCCTGTCCCCCAAAAACAAAACAAGAAATGATAGATTTCCAGAAAGAGAGAGAGAAAAAAAAGAAAAGGATCTCCTGAAAGTTCTGAACAAGAAATGACGGAGAGGAGAGGAGAGGAAAGGGGAGGGGAGGGGAGGGGAGGGGAGGGGAGGGGAGGGGAGGGGAGGGGAGGGGAGGGGAGGGGAGGGGAGGGAAGGGAAGGGAAGGGAAGGAAAGGGAAGGAAAGGGAAGGAAAGGGAAGGAAAGGGAAGGAAGGGAGAAAGAGAGAAAGGGGAGAAAGGGGAGAAAGGGGAGGAAGGGGAGGAAGGGGAGGAAGGGGAGGAAGGGGAGGAAGGGGAGGAAGGAAGGAAGGAAGGAAGGAAGGAAGGAAGGAAGGAAGGAAGGAAGAAAGAAAGGAAGAAAGAAAGAAAGAAAGAAAGAGAAAGAAGCAAGAAGGAGGAAGCAGGGGAAGGGGAAGAAAAGAAAAGAAAAAAGAGGGGAGGGGAGGGGAGCAGAACAGAGCGGAGCAGAGAGGAGAGGAAAGAGAAAGAAGAAAAAGATTTCCTGAAAGTTCTCCTGTAAAATTCTATGGATCTGGTCCTTTCTTAGCAGAAATATTTTTAACCAGCAATACAATTTCTTTAGTGGCTATAAGACTACATGAGATTTGTATTGCTTCTAGTATTGGCATTGATAAAAAAAAAATTCTAAGATTTTGCCATTTCATCTAAGTTTTCAATTTTTTCTCTTTTTTTTTTTTCTTTTTAAGAAACAGGGTCTCACACTATGTTGTCCAGGCTGGAGTACAGTGGCTATTCATAGGCACAGTCCCACTACTGATTAGCATAGGAGTTTTGACCTACTTCGTTTCTGACCTGGGCCAGTTCACCCCTCCTTAGACAACCTGGTGTTCCCTTGCTCCTCAACATCACCATGTTGATGCTGAACTTAGTGTATGCACCCAATTGGCATAGCACACTACAGCTCAGAGCTTCTGGGCTCAAGAGATCCTCCTGCCTCAGCATCCCAAGTAGCTGGGACTATAGGTGTGTGACCAGATAAGTTTTCACATTTGTCATAGAGTTCATTAACTTTTATCTTTTTACTCTCTGCTACAACTATAGCTATTAATATAGTCCCTTTAATTCTTAAAAGTATATATGTTTTTTTCTTGATCAGTGTCACTAGCAACTTATTAACTAATGATTTAATTGTTAACTAAATTATTTTATTAGTCATTTATAAGAACTTTTGGCTGTATGTAGTTTCTATTACATTTTTTGTATTCTATTTCATTTACTTCTCTTACCTTTATTACTGCTTTCATTTTTTTCTTCCAGATGTATTCCATTCTCTTCCCTAATTCTTAAGTTAGGTTAACTCACTGATTTTCAATCTTTTTTTTGTTTATACAGTTTCCCTGTAGATAGATTTTAGCAAATTCTACAAGTTTATACATAGTAATTATCATTCATTTCTATTTTTAAATTTGTATTTTTTACTTCAAACCATAAAGTATTCATAACATGTATTTTAAAATTTCAAATATAGTTTTCAAAATTGGTTTCTTATATTAACTTTCAGCTTTACTTGCACTGGAATCAGAGAATATATTCTACATGACTTCATTTATATGAAACTTGCTGAGATTTGTGCTGTGGCCCTGTATGTAGTCAATTTTTATGAGTGTTCCAGATATGCTTTAAAAAAATTTATATTCTCTATGTGCTGGAGTAGCATTCTACATTTGTCCATGAGGCCAAATTTGTTAATCACATTAGTCCAATCATCTATATCCATACTTATTGCATCTGTTTTTATTTTTTCCTATCACTTAAAAGGAATGTATTAAAACTCTCTCATTTTGATTGTGGATTTAGCTGTTTTTTTCCTTGTAATTATATTTGTGCTTTATCTATTTTAATACTTTTATTAGGTATACACAGTTTAGACTTTTTTCCCCCGAGGGAATTGAATCTTATTAAGGATCCTCTTCATTTTTCATTTTAAGTCTATTTCACCGATATTAACACATCAGTTTTCCATTGGTTAGTGCTTGTCCAGTATATGTTTTCCCTTCAATTACAGGCATATCTTGATTTACTGCACTTCATTTATATTGTGCTTTGCAGATATTGCATTTTTTACAAATTGCAGGTTTGTGGCAACCCTGCATCAAGCAAGTCTATCAGCATCATTTCTCCAACAGCACATGCTCACCTCATGTCTCTGTGTCACATTTTGGTAATTCTGAAAATATTTCAAACTTTTTCATTATTATTACATCTGCTATGATGATTTGTAATCAGTGATCTTTGATGCTACCATTGTCATTGTTTTGGGGCACCACAAAGTACACTCATTTGTAAGATGGTGAATTTAATTAATACATGTTATGTGTGTTCTGACTATTCCACCAACAGGCCATTTCTCTCTCCATTCTCAGACCTCCCTCCTCAGAACTCCCTATTCCCTAAGATAATAATTCCCTACAAATAGCTTCTACATATTCAAGTAAAAGAGTCACACATTTCTTACTTGAAATAAAAAATCAGAAATGATTAAGCTTAGTGAGAAAGCAATGTCAAAAGCAAAGACAGGCCAAGAGCATCATGCACTAAACACCCAAATTGTGATTGCAAAGAAACAGTTATTGAAGAAAATTAAAAATGCCACTCCAGTGAACACATGAATGATAAGAAAGCAAAACAGGCTGGACATAATGGCTCAACCCTGTAATCTCACTTTGGGAGGCCAAGGTAGGAGGATCACTTGAGCTCAGAAGCTCAAGGCCAGCCTGGGCAACATAGCTCCATCTCTACAAAAAGTTAAAAAACTACCTGGGCATGGTGGCTCACATCTGTAGTCCCAGCTACTAGGGAGGCTGGGATAGGAGGATCTGCTTGAGCCCAGGAGTTGGAGGCTGCAAGTGAGCCATGATGGCACCACTGCACAGCAGCCTGGGTGACAAAGCAAGACTTTAAAAAAAAAAAAAAGAGAGAGAGAGAGAGAAGAGAAAAGAAGAGAAGAGAAGAAGAGAAGCAAAACAGCCTGATTGCTGATACAGAGGAAGTTTGACTGGTCTGGATAGATCAAACCAGCCAGAATATTCCCTTAAGCCAAAGCCCAAATTTATAACAAGGCCCTAACTCTCAATTCTATAAATGGATTCAGAGAGGTGAGGAAGCTGCAGCAAAAGTCTGATGACAGCAGAGGTTGGTTTATCAAATTTAAGGAAAGACATCGTCTTCATAATATAAAAGTGCAAGGTGAAGGAGCAAGAGCTGATGTAGAAGTGTTAGCAAGTTATCCAGATCTAGCTAAGATCATTGATGAAAGTGGCTACCTTGAACAACAAATTTTCAAGTATACAAAACAGTCTTCTGTTGGAAGAAGATGGTATCTAGGACTTTCATAGTTAGAGAGGAGAAGTTAATTCCTGGCCTCAAAGTTTCAAAGGACATGCTGACTATCTTGACAGGGACTAATGCAGCTGGGGACTTTAAGCTGAAGCCAACACTTCATTTACCATTCTGAAAATTCTGGGGCCCTTGAGAATTACGCTAAATCTACTCTGCCTGTGCTGTATAAATGTAACAACAAAGGCTGGATGACAGCACATCCGATGACAGCATGGTTTAGTGAATGTTAATACTTTATGCTTACTGTTGGGACCTACTGCTCAGACAAAAATATTCCTTTCCAAATAATACCACTCATTGACAATGCACCTGGTCATCCAAGAGCTCTCATGGAGACATACAAGATCAACGTTGTTTTCATGCCTGCTAACACAACATCCATTCTGTAGCCTGTGAATTAAGGAGTCATATCAACTTTTAAGTATTATTGTTTAAGAAATACATTTTATAAGGCTACAGCTGCCATAGATAGACGTTCCCTCAACTGTTCTGAGCAAAGTAAATTGAAAACCTCCTGGAAAGAATTCACTATTCTAGATGCCATTACGAAACCTTCATGATTCATGGGAGGAAGTCAAAATACTAACATTAACAGGAATTTGGAAGAAATTGATTCCAATCCTCATGGATGGCTTTGAGGGGTTCAAGGCTTCAGAAGTAACTCTAAATGCAGTAAAAATAGCAAGAGAACTCGAACTAGAAGTGGAGCTTGAAGATGTGACTGAATTGCCGCAATCTCATGATCAAATACGAATGGATGAGATGCTGACTGACTCCAATTCTGAAAGAAGTTCTACTATGGGTAAAATGCTATCAAACAGCCTTGTATGCTACAGAGAAATCTTTTGTGAAAGGAAGAGTCAATAGATGCAGCAAACTTCATTGCTGTCTTTTTCAAGAAATTGCCACAGCCACCCCAACCTTCACAAACCACCACCCTGATCTGCAGGGTGCAGATATGCAGCTATAAGCATAAAACAAAAAACCTCTCAACCAGCAAAAAGGTTATGATTCGCTGAAGGCTCAGGTGATTGTGAGCATTTTTTAAGCAATAAAGTATTTTTTAATTAAGGTATTACATTGCTTTTTAAGACATACTTAATAGACAATGGTATAGTATAGACATAATTTTTATATGCACTAAGAAACCAAAAAAAATTGTCAGACTTGCTTTCTTGCAATATTCACTTTACTGCAGTGGTCTGGAACCAAATTGACAATATTTCTGAGGTATGCCCATATATTCAATCTTTCTGTGTCTTAATGTTCTAGGTGTTCCCTTGTAAGTACCTTATAAACTATTAATAGACTTTTCCTCATCTTTCAAAATATGCCCTCTAGCAGTCTAGATTAATCATTTAAAAATACTGAGATCGTAGATATATTCACATTTACTATCGTATTCTGTTTATTCTGCTTGTTATGCGTTTTCCCCTAGTTTCTTGTCATCTTTTGCATTGACTGAATTCTTTCTCATTGTTCTAGTTTTTTTTCTACTGGTTTAGAAGAAACATTTTCTTTTTCTTTTCTTTTTTTGAGATGGAGTCTCACTCTGCTACCCAGGCTAGAGTGCAGTGGCACAATCTCAGCTCATTACAATCTCCGCCTCCCGGGTTCAAGTGATTCTCCTGTCTCAGCCTCCCAAGTAGCTGGGATTACAGGTGACCACCATCACGCCAGGCTAATTTTTTATATTTTCAGTAGAGACAGAGTTTCACCATGTTGGTCAGGCTGGTCTCAAACTCCTGACCTCAAGCGATCCACCTGCCTTGGCCTCCCAAAGTGCTGGGATTAGAGGCGTGAGCCACCGCACCCAACCACTTTCTATTTTTTGTGTGTGCGGTTACCCTTGAAATTCTGCCCTCCATATTTAACTTTTAAAAGTGAGGTTAATCAATATTGATATATTTCCCCCAAATAATACAAAAGTCTTAGAATGCTTGAACGCTGATAATCTGCCTTCCATCTTATATGCTTTGTTATCTAGCATTATTATTCTATCATTTTAACCCCACAAATTAGACAACTGATATATATGTCCCCACTGTTTGTTTAGATTTATCTATGTTTACCATTTTCTCTGCTCACTATTTCTTCCTACATCTCAGACCTATCTTCTAAAATTAGTTTCCTTTTTTCCTGAATTACGTTCTTTAGTAGTTCTTTTATTAGACGATTACTGACAGAAAAATCTGTTTTTATCTGAGTATGTCTTGTTTTTACTCTAATTCTTGACAACAGTTTGAAAAGTGTGCTGTGGAACTCATTCATTTATAAGTGATCTGTCTTCTCTCTAGTTATTTTAAGATCTTCTCCTCTCCTTTCGGATTCTGTAGTTTTTGTTGTTGTTGTCGTTTTAGACAGAGTCTTGCTGTTGCCCAGGCTGGAGTGCAGGGGCATGATCTTGGCTCACTGTAACCTCCACCTCCCCAGCTCAAGATATTCTCCTACCTCAGCCTCCTGAGTAGGTGGGACTACAGGCACATGCCACCATGCTCAGCTAATTTTTGTATTTTTAGGAGAGACAGGGTTTCACCATGTTGGCCAGGCTGGTCTTAAACTCCTGACCTCAGGTGATCCACCCACCTTGGCCTACCAAAGTGCTGGGATTACAGGTGTGAGCCACTGTGCCCAACTGGGTTCTGTAGCTTCAGCATGAGGTGTCTAGGAATGGATTATTATATTGTTGTTTGTTGTATTTTCTGGATCTGAGGATTTGCACATCTCATTTATGGAAAATTCTCAGACATTTTTCTTTTCCTACATTGTCTTTCCCTCATGCTCTTTCTAGAACTGTCTAGGTTTACCGGATATGTTGGGCTAACTCATACAAAACTGCAATTTTACAGATCAAAATTCATCAAATATTAGCAATCTCACCTGGTTCAACCTAAAGACATTTTTATAACTGTTCTCTGCCTATCAATTCCTCTTTCATATTTTCCATTTTCTTTCTGAGATCCTTGCTGTGTACTCTTTGACTCTCTCTTCTACTTCACTCTTTCTTTCTTCGGCTGCCTCAAATTGCCGTTGAGCACATCTTTTGGGTTTGTAATTTCAATGACTTTAAAATATTTGATAGTGCCTTCTTCTTTACTCATATTTAAGTCCATCTCCTATCTCTTGAAAGATTTTATATATAACTACCTAACAGTCAATGTTCAATAGTGCAGTACCTACAGTCCTTTGTGGGTCTAAATCTCGCTCTTTGGTTCTGGTGACTCAAACTTTTGGTGTTTTACTTGTGTGCTTGCTAATATTTTGAGGACAGGGAGCCTGATTTAATCTGTGGAAATCTGAGGGACCTACGTTTAGACCGTTTCATCCATGGAGAATTTGCATTTGTTTTTGTTGGGTGTCAAATTTTTTTTTTTTTAAGACAGAGTTTCACTCTGTCGCCCAGGCTGGAGTGCAGTGGCGCAACCTCAGCTCACAGTAACCTCCGCCTCTCAGGTTGAAGCGATTCTTCTGCCTCAACCTCCTGAGTAGTTGGGATTACAAGCATGCGCCACCATGCCCGGCTAAGTTTTGTATTTTTATTAGAGATGGGGTTTCACCATGTTGGCCAGGCTGATCTCGAACTCCCGACCTCAGGTGATCCACCCGCCTCGGCCTCCCAAAGTGCTGGGATTACAGGTGTGAGCCACTGTGCCCGGCCAACTTTTTTATTTCTTAACTTAGAGGTTCCTTGATCATGCAGGAAATATAACTTAGAACCCCATACTCCTATGAAGCCAATACAATGGTAACAAATCAAGAAAGGAGGCTATGCCAACTTGTTAGGAAGACAGACAAGTTTCCTTGTTGACTTCTTTAGCCAATAGGTACATTTTTTACCCCAGCTTAAGCTTTCACCGAGGGGATGTAGCCACCTCAAAGTCCGAAGAGCTTTATCAAAAGTCTCAGATTCAGATCCCCACAGACAAAGTCTCCTACTCCCACAAATCTCCAAAGCTTTTGTTTTAGTATTTTGATCCCAACTGCCATGTTTTGTTTTGTTGTTTTAATGACTCTGATTTAAGTTCCCTGTTCTGTTTTGTTGTGTTGTTGGCCCTTTATGTTTCCCTTAATTTTTGTGAGCTTAATGTATATTAAAGAACTTTTAAAAAACATATCCAACATTTAAGTGTTTTATAGCTGTAGGGCTTTTCAAAGTATCTATTCTGCCTTACTATCAGAAACCTACATTTTCTTCTTCTCAGTAAGTTCTAAGAGAAATGCTAGTGTCTACATTTCATCATATATATTCCTGTGTTGTATATAATTATTACAGCTTCACTAATTTAGGTAAATGGTAAAGATAATCAGTCTAAATTTATTTAAAGTCAGAATTACAGAAATCATTTCAGAAAAAAATGAAGTTTGATTGACATCAACACCACCGAGGAGAGTATTTGATCTTGGCTAAGTACGTTTACCAAGTCATTTAAATTACAAGACACTAGCGCTTAAAAATACTTTGTTCTTCTAAGTGAACTGAGGATGACCCCTGAAATTTTTGTATTTATTTGTTAGGCAAATTAATAATTTTGGATAGACTGAGCAAAGTTAAGTTTTTCTGACCAAATAATAAGGAATTCTTAAATAGTGTGGAAAGAGATGTCTTATAAAGGGTAGAAAAAGATGTCTTATAATTTACATATATGGCAAATTCATCAGACTAAAATTCAGAGCATTATATCTACATAAGACGTGTATTTACCTGTCCTTAGAATAAAAGTTATAAACCCTCTAGTTCAACTAAACTAAATTACTTGACAGAGAAATGATAAAAAGGTGCTTTATTCAGGGAGTTTCATAATCAACAACTAGATTCAATTTCAGATATCCTGCAAAACATTTTGACACAAACAATTATAAATTCAATTTTTAAAAAATGCCATTTAGCACTGAAAAAGGAAAGTTTGTCACGAGTATAAGATTAGCCAATTCTTTACCTCTCCAGCACTTGCACATTCTTTGGCTCTTCTGTGAAGTGCAGCCCATGTATCCTCATACCTAAAAAAAAAAGCAAAAAAAAAATTTGAAATGCAAACCACACATTAAAAGGAAATACTATCTAAAGATGAATGTGGAATATCCTACGGTGCTAGAAAGGAAACACTCAAAAAATAATGGGGACATGTTGCAAGGACACATACGTCAACTTGATGGAGCTTCCAGTGGCCAAATCTGTGACAATTTGAGCAACAAAATACATAATGGTAGTAATGGATTATAACTCAAAGAATAAAACAAATATCCCTGAATCCATGGTGATGTAAATAATTGAATAAATAATGAGAAAGAAGAGAAAGCCTTTTCCTTATAATAGAAACACAATTAGTAATTTTTTTTGTTTTTTTTTTGAGACGGAGTTTTACTCTGTCACCCAGGTTGGAGTGCAGTGGTGTGATCTCGGCTCACTGCAACCTCCACCTCCCGAGTTCAAGCAATTCTCCTGTCTCAGCCTCCCGAGTAGCTGGGATTACAGGTGTATGCCATCACGCCTGGCTAATTTTTGTATTTTTAGTAGAGACAGGATTTCACCACATTGGCCAGGCTGCTCTCGAACTCCTGACCTCAAGTGATCGGCCTGCCTCGGCCTCCCAAAGTGCTGGGATTACAAGTGTGAGCCACCGCGCCCAGCCCCAATTAGTAATTTTAAAAGAAATTTTGAGAAAAAAAAAAACTCTAATTGGTAAACACAATAGTAATAATTGTTTTAAAAAGAATTTTAATGGATGATAAAATTAGTGGGTAAAAGCACAAAAAGAAATAGGATATTTACACAGTCTCAAAGTATCTCCCCATAGGATAATCATTAACTAAAAGTGAGAAAACAGTGTTAACTGAGGAGAAACCTGGCAGACACATCCTTAATAAAGTGATCAAAATCAATGTCAACAGTAATGAGACACATCAACATTATGTGACTCCTGATGTGATGCACTGGGAAGGATATAATATTACTCTTCTGGTATTCTTGCCAAAACAGTACTAACTTACAGTTAATTACAAGGAAATAGAAAAATCCAATTTTGAAACATAATTGACCAGTACTTTTTTTTTTTTTTTTTTGAGACAGGGTCTCACTCTGTCACCCAGGCTGGAGTGGTGTGATCACCCAGGCTGGAATGGTTGAGCTCACTGCAGACTCAACCTCTTGGACTCAAGTGATCCACCCACCTCAGTCTCCCAAAGTGATGAAATTACAGACATGAGCTACACTATGCCCAGCCTTGGCAAGTACTCTTCGAAAGTATTGAGGTCATGAAAGACAAAGACTAAAGAATTGTTCCACGTTAAAGAAGACAACGGAGACATTTTGACTAAATATGATGTGTGATCCTGGATTGGATCCTAGTCCAGAAAAAAGGACACTGCTGGGATAATTGATGGAATTTGAATAAGGCCTATGGATTAAAGTACTTACTAATGTTAATTTTCTGGTTTGATCATTGTACTGTGGTTATATGAAATGTTAACATTGGGAAAGCTGAAATTGCTTGTTCTATTTTTGCAATTTTTTTGTAAACCTGAAATTATTTCAAAATGAGAAAAAATAAAACTTCTAAACTACAATTCATTTGATTGCTGATGTAAAACCTGAATTCCCAATCTAAAATTCTAGCTATCCAGCCAATATTTCTCCAAACAGGAATACGTATTTAATGAGTTCATATTGCCTCCCCTCATAGTCAGATTCACAATTTTTCTATTGAATTTAAGTAGGAAAATCAATCCGAATAATCCAGGTGATACTAGAGTCTACATGTGATGAAAATTAAGGTGGAAGGTCACAAAAATAATACAGTCCTGCTCTCATGTTGAATAACAGAAAGCTAGATTTTCTTGAATGTATAAGATTATGTAAGTATCAATTAAAATCAACAAGTATTTACTGAATGCCAAGCACTGTTAGGCACCAGAACTGCTGAGATAAATTTTACTTTTGCATCTTTGTTGTCCTGGTACTTAGCACAGAACCTAACACAGAAGAGACACATTAAATGTCTGTTGAGTAAAGAAACAGACTAATTATAAAATGAAAATTTAGGACTTCGTGGTAAAATTTTCTATCATTTTCTTAACTCAGTGGGAAAGAGAAAATTAATCCTTACTTGCCAAATTTAGACTCCAGATCATTCTTTTCATAATATCTCACTATTTCCTTTTCTCCCCATTATTATGTATGCTTTTCACATCCATCTTGCCATTACACAACACCCTCCCTCATTTCTACTTTCCTAGTTCAGCAACTAGTTCATTCATGACTTTCCTACCGTTTTCAGCATTCTTTAAACCTAGACTACCCCAACCATTCAAGTTCTCTGCTCTACTTTTATGCCATGAAGCAGTTTGAATAAATGCATTAAATCCATTACAATGCATGCTATCCAACCTCCCATGGGCCTTTGCTGCCAATCAGCATGTAAAAAAAGAAAATTTATTGCTATTAGATTGTTCCCTGAAGTACACACAGCGGGTATTACACATCTCATGCCGCCTTGAAACTTACCCCATCCAATCACTTTCAACAGACATATGAACTTACTCCATTTTACTGAGATAAAGACACTGGATGTAAACTTCAATTTTTCTGTGTTCAAACTCAAACATCTTTAAAAATCACAAGTCAATGATGACGAAATGAAGAAGCCACATTCATAATGTGTAAATCTCACATTCAAATCGTTATTGAATATATTCTATGTATACTATGGGAAGACTAGTGGAAGAGTTCACAATACAGTTAGGAAGATGAACACACATGTAAATAATTACCTTACTTGGTAGACAAAGGAAAGGGCTAATTATATAGCATTAGAGCCATAGGAACATAGGAAAGTAACTGTCGACTGTGTTGTACTACACTCTTTGAAACATTATGATTTAGGAAATAGAAGATGTCAGAGTTAGAAGCATCTAGAATCTACCACCCTACCTAGACCACAATCACATTGGCAGAATCTGTCTGATGTAACTATTTTGGGACTCTAGAATCTATTAAAGGCTTGCAACTTCCAGGGGAAGGTCTAGAGGGTAAATTGAGGTTCATTTCAGTCGACTTCAGGTTTTAGCACAATGGCAGCTACTCATCCACCACCCCAACCCCTGGACAGGCAGCCATGCACTTGTTCCTGAAGTAGCTTATACATGGCTTATGAAAGTCAAGGTGGGCCAATAAGGACCCTGTGCTCCAAACATCAGGGAGTCTGTGCTCTGATCACAATTGCTGCTTCTAATCAGGGAGATACAGACACAGAGGCAGCTACTGTTGAAAACCCCTCCTGCTCTGGCTAGCAATTTTCAGAGGATTTAAAAGGCCAACGTCTGGTTTTGTCCCCTTTCTTTGTTCTCTTTTCCCTTTTGGAGAGCCAGATACTTAAAGACTAGGACATTCAATAACAGACTAAATTGTTTTTTGTTTTGTGGGTTTTTTTTTGTTGTTGTTGTTGTTGTTTGTCCCAAGATGGCTTACTAGGGACATCAAAAGCCAGTTTTTCTCAAAAAATGGATAAAAGTTACTGGTGAGTGGACAAATTCTAGACAGAAAACTGAGGGAAGGGAGGCAGGACCTGTCAGAGTGCCCATGGGAAGAAGCTGGGGTGCAGAAAAGGAAAGCAGCAAGAGTCTGGCAGAGATCGACCCTCAAGGACCTTTGAGCCCTGTGGAAAGGGTAGGTGGGAGTAGTTCTCTGCTCCCCTCACTCCTCCAACCATCTCCTGACCAACAAACTGTTGGAGAGTGCTCCTCTGCCCTTGTGACCCAGAGCAACACTATTGGTGGCGATTTGAAAACCTCCTGGGGCTGGAGAATCTGGTGGCCAACTCGTGTGTACAGGCGTGTCCACACTCCCCTCAGGTGCCAGATACCATACTCGTCGCGCACTGGCGGTGGGATGCTGCCCTGCCCAGGGATTCTCTGCCCTTCAGTCACCACACCACCAGATTCCCTGTAAACACACCCCACAAACCACTCTAACTTTGGCAAGCACAGGGAACCAGCAGTTCCCCAGGTAACTGTGAGATCTCTGGAGATCTAACCCCCTGCATGGGCCATCCCTAAGTGGAAGAGAGTGCAGCCCACCAAAAGCACCCCACGGGACAAAGGAAATGCAGGCACAGTGCCAACCACTGCAAGAGGCACTATCATCACGCAAGAATGGATGTGGGGAAGGGGTCATCTCCTGCACCCCCCTACACTGTTGCTGATGTAGCAGTGTTCTCCCTGCCAGGGGCCAGTACATGCACTTGGACACACAACATTATTTCATGCTTCTCGTGGCGGCTCTACTTCTACTGAAAGTGAGCCCTGCACAGCTCAAGCTTTCAGGAAGAGTGGGGCCCAACTCCCCTTCCCTACACAGAGCAGTAACATCCCGACAAGGGAAGACAAGTTACAGAGCTGCCTGCTCCCATCTGGAGGAAGAGACTCTCCCTGAGCCCATTTTGGTGGCAGCCCTCAGAGGAGTGAACCCGCAACCCACAGACAGGAACCAAAGGAAAAACTCTTTATGAAATGAAGGTTGGGAGCCTTGTGATGGGGGCATGATAGGAAGTGGATCACGTTCTTGCCAGCACAGAATGAGGAGTGGGTGTACCCACTCACCTTCTCCCCCAAGACGTCAGCACACCCCACTGGACCTCTTCCCGCCACCATCCCCTGCCCGCTCAGGGCAGGTGCTTCCACCCAACGCCAGCTCTTACTCTTAAGTGCCATCTACTGGACTGCAACCCGCACTGCGTCACCAAATAAAAATCTGCTACAAAAAGGGCTTAGTGCTAGTCCACAAGATGAGCCCCCTGGGATCTCCACACCCTCAGTTCCACAGGAGATAAGGTGTTAGGTGTCAGCTCTTAGAGCCAATTCATCACTACAATAAGCATCATCTGAGAAAGCTACTGCATAGAAGCTATCCATAACCAAGGAACCCATATAGCATTTTGGCTCTCTGGAAGCACCCGGAAACAAAGGCAAATGATAATACACAACATATACCACAGTCATACCCTTAAGGAAAGAAAAAAAAAGTCACAT
The DNA here is from genome assembly GCF_043159975.1 of Macaca nemestrina. NCBI lineage: Eukaryota > Metazoa > Chordata > Mammalia > Primates > Cercopithecidae > Macaca > Macaca nemestrina. The sequence continues at coordinate 168,471,396 of NC_092129.1, read as the reverse complement.
CCAAATGATGGCAAAGTCAAAATAAAAAGAGACAGCTTCCTCAAATGAGAAGGAATCAGTGTAAGAACTCTGGCAGTACAAAAAGCCAGAGTGTTCTGGCACCTCAAAGGATCACATTAGCTCTCTAGCAATGGATCCTAACCAGACTGAAATGTATAGGATGGCAGATAAAGAATTAAAAATATGTATTGCAACTAAACTCAACAAGAGTCAAGAAAAAAGTTGAAATCCAATACAAAGAAACCAGAAAACTGACTCAGCATATGATAGACAAGACAGCTATATTAAGAGAAAAACAAATAGAACTGCTTGAATTCTAAAATTTACTAAAGGAATTTTAAAATACAGTTAATAGGCTAGACAAAGCAGAAGAAAGAATTACAGAGCTTGTAACCAGTCATTCAAATTAACCAAGTCAGACAAAAATAAAGAAAATGGAATTTCTAAAAAATGAACAAAGCCTTCAAGAAATATGGGATCATGTAAAGCAAACAAACCTTTCACTTACTAGCATTCCTGAGAGAGAAGAAAAAGTAAGTAACTTGGAAAACATATTTGAGGGAATAATCCAGGAAAATTTCCCCAATCTTGATAGAGAAGTTGAGATCTAGAATTAAGAAATTCAGAGACTCCTGTGAGATATCACATAAGATGACATCCCCAAGACATATAGTCATCAGACTAAGGTCAACATGAAAGCAAAAATCATAAAGAAAGCTAGACAAAAGGGCCATATTACCTATAGAGGAAAACCCATCAGGCTAACAGTGGACTTCTCAGCTGAAGCTTTACACTCAGAAGAGACTGGGGGCCTATTTTTAGCCTCCTTAAAAAAAAAAATTGCCAGCCAAGAATTTTATATCCTGTTCATCTAAGTTTCATAAATAAAGAAGAAATGAAATCTTTCCCAGACAAGCAAACACAAAGGGAATTTATCACTATCAGACTGGACCTACAGGAAATGCTCAACGGAGTTCTAAACATGGAAATGAAAGAATGATATCTGCTACCATAAAAGCACACATAAGTACAAAGCTCAGACCCTACAAAGCAATCACACAATCAAGATTACAAAGCAACTAGCTAACAACACTATTAAAGGAACAAAACTTCACATATCAATATTAACCTTGAAAGGAAACAGCCTAAATCCCCCACTTAAAAGATACATAGTGGCAAGTTGGATTAAAAAAACAAGATCCAACCTCTGCTACCTTCAAGACACTTATCTCACATGTAATGACACCCATAGGCTCAGAATAAAGGGATGGAAAATGGAAATGGAAAACAAAAAAAGAGCAGAGGTTGCTACTCTTGTATCAGATAAAAACAACTTTAAACCAAGAACAGTAAAAAAAAAAAAAAAAAGAAGGGTACAACATAATGATAAAGAGCTCGATTCAATATGAAGATATCGTATCCTAAATACATATGTACCCAACATCGCAGGATCCAGATTTATAAAATACTACTAGAACCTAAAAAAAGAGATAGCCATACAATAACAGTGGGGGACTTCAACACCCTACCAGCAGCACTAGACAGATCACGGCACAAAACTAACAAAGATTTGGACATAAATTAGACTGTCAACCTAATGGACCTAATGGACATCTACAGAATACTCCACCCAACTACCACAATATATACATTCTTCTCATCTGTGCATTGAACAGTCTGTAAAATTGACCACATGCTCAACCATAAGCAGGTCCCAATAAATTCAAAACACTCAAAATCATATCAAGCATCTTCTCAGACCACAGTGGAATAAAATCAAAATAAATACCAAGAGGAACCCTAAGAACCACACAAATACATGGAAACTAAACAACCTGCTCCTGAATGACTTCTGGGTAAACAATGAAATTAAGGCAGAGATCAAAAAAATTAATTGAATCAAATGAAAATAAACACACAACATACCAAAACCTCTGAGATACAGCAAAAGCAGTATTAAGAAGAAAATTTACAGTGCTCAATGCCTACACCAAAACACACAAAGATCTCAAATTAACAACCTAACACCACACTTAAAAGAACTAGAAAGACAAGAATTAAACCCAAAGCTAGCAGAAGAAATAATTATGATCAGAGCAGAACTAAATGAAATAGAGACCAAAAAACCATACAAAGTATCAACAACACAAAAAGTTGATTATTTGAAAAGATAAACAAGATTGACAGACTGCTGGCTAGATTAACCAAGAAAAAAAGGAAAGAGATTCAAATAAGCACTATCAGAAATGACAAAAATGACATAACTGACACCACAGAAAGACAAAAGATCAGAGACTACCAATAACATCTCTATGTGCACAAATTAGAAGACCTAGAGGAAACAGATTAATTCCAGAAACACATCACCTTCCAGAATGAACCAGAAAGAAATTGAAATTCTGAACAGACCAATAACAAGTTACAAAATTCAATCAGTAATAATAAAAAAAAAATCTACCAACCAAAAAAAGCCCTAGATCAGATGGATTTACAGCTAAATTCCACCAGATATGCAAAGAACTGGTACCGATCTTAGTGAAACTATTCCAAAAAACAGAAGAGTGGGGATTTCTCCTTCACCTCATTCTATGCAACTAGTATTATTCTGATTCTAAAACCTAGCAATGAGGAAGGAAAACTACAGGTCAACATCCCTGATAAACACAGACACAGAAATCCTCAACAAAATGCTATCAAACCAAATCCAACAGCACATCCAAGAGACAGTTCACCATGATCAAGTGGGTTTTATCCCTGGGATGCAAGGATAGTTCAACAACACAAATCAATAAATGTGATTTACCACATAAACAGAGTTAAAAGCAAAAATAACATGATCTCAATAGACACAGAAAAGGCATTTGATAAAATTCAAAATCCCTTCATAATGAAAATCCTCAACAAACAAGGCATCGAAGGAACATACCTGAAAATAATAAGAACCACATATGACAAACCCACAGCCAACATAATACTGAACAGGCAATAGTTGAAAGCATTCCCCCTAAGAACTGGAACAAGACAAGGATGTCCACTCCCACCACTCCTATTCAACATAATACTGGAAGTCCTAGCTGGAGCAATCAAGCATGAGAAAGAAATATAAGGTATCTAAATAGGAAAAGACGAAGACAAATTAATTATCTGTTTGCTGACAACATGACTACATATCGAGAAAACCCTAAAGAATCCTCCAAAAGACTCACAGACCTGATAAATAACTTCAGTAACTTTTCAGCATACAAAAGCAATGTACAAAAATCCATAGCATCAACTCATTTGAGAAACTAAAAAATAAAAATTAAAAAATAAATAAAAATAAAATCACAGCATTTTTACACACCAACAACATTCAATCTGAGAACCAGATCAAGAACTCAATCTCATTTACAACAGATATACACACACACACACACACACACATATACATATACAATACCTAGTATATATAACCAAGGAAGTGAAAGATCTCTACAAAGAGAACTGTAAGACACTGATGAAAGAAATCATAGATGATACAAATGGAAAAACATTCCATGCTCATGGATTAGAAGAATCGATATCATTAAAATGACCACATTACCCAAAGCAATCTACAGATTCAATGCAATTCCCATCAAATTACCAATGTCATTTTCCACAAAATCAGAAATTAAAAATCTAAAATTCATATGGAACCAAAAAAAGAGCCTGAATAGCCAAAGCAAACCAAAGCAAAAAGAGCAAACTTAGAAGCATCACATTACCTGACTTCAAACCATACTACAAGGCTATAGTAACCAAAACATCATAGTACTAGTATAAAAATAGACACGCAGATCAATGGAACAGGACAGAGAACCCAGAAATAAAGTCACACAGCTACAACTAACTGATCTTCAACAACGTCAACAAAAATAAACAATGGGGAAAGGACATCCTAGTCAATAAATGGCGCAAGGAAAACTGGCTAGCCATTTATGGATAAACTAAACTGGACCCCTACCTCTTACCATTTACAAAATTAGCTCAAGATTAAAGACTTACGTGCAAGACCTCAAAGTATAAAAACTCTAGAAGAAAACCCAGAAAAAAACCCTTCTGGGCATTGGCCTCAGCAAAGAATTTATGACTAAGACCTCAAAAACAACTGCGACAAAAATTGACAAATGGGACTTAAACTAAACAGCTTCTGCACAGCAAAAGAAACAACACAATAAACAGACAACCTACAGAATGAGAGAAAGTATTTGCAAACTATGCATCCAACAAAAGATTAATATCCAGAATCTATAAGGAACTTAAATGAACAAGAAAAAACCCCATTAAAAAGTAAGCAAAGGATATGAATAGACTCTTCTCAAATGAAGACATACGAGAAGCCAACAAAGATGAAAAAAATGCTCAACATCACTAAAAATCAGAGCAATGCAAATTAAAACCACAATGAGATACACACAATCTCATGCCAGTCAGAGGTGAAAAATGATACAGGAACAAAATGATAACATCAATACCGTTACCATTTATATCTACCAGTGGTAGATATAAAACAGAAAGGAACCAATAAGAAATTCTGGAGATTAAAAGTCTAATAACTGAAATGAATAATTCACTGGAGGAGTTCCAAAGCACATTTGAGGAGAAGAAAGAATCAACATGATTGAAGATAAAACAATTTAAATTATCAAAATTAACAAATGTTTACCTAGATTGACTAAGAAAAAAAAAGATTCAAGTTACTAAAACTATAATGAAGTGGGACTATTACTACGAATCTTACAGAAATAAAAAGGATTATAAGAGAGTGCTATGAACAATGTATGCTAACAAACTGGATAACCTAGCTGAAGTGGACAAATTCCCACAAGCACAAAACATACCAAGACTGAATCCTGAAGAAATGGGAAATTTAATTAGTAGTAAAAAACCTTAAGATGGAAAACCCTGGATTTGATTGCTTCACTGGTGAATTCTACCAAACATTTAAAAAAGAACCAACATCAACCATTCTGAAATTCTTTTAAAAAAGAAAATGAAGAGGAAGGAATAAATCCTAACTCATTCTATAAGCCAGCATTACTCTGATACCAAAGCCAAAGGTATACAAGAAAAGGAAACTACAGACCAATACTCCTTAAGAATACTAACGCAAAAATCCTCAACAAAATACTGGCAAACTAAATTCTGCAGCATGTTAAAAACATTATACACAATTTCCAAGTGGAATTTATTCCTGGAATGCAAGAATGGCTCAAAATATGAAAATCTGTCAATGTAATAATATACCAGATTGGTAGAACGAAAGGAAAAAAACACATGGTCATCCTAATTCAAGCATAAAAATTATTTTAAAAAATTCAACATCCTTTCATGATAAAAACATTAAAACTAGAAGTAGAAGGGAACAATATCAACATAATAAAAATTCATAGTTGACATTATACTCAATGTTGAAGGACTGAAAGCTTTTCCTGTAAGATCAGGATCAAGAGAAGGAACAAGACAAGGATGCCTGCTCTTTCCACTTCGACTCAACACAGTACTGGACGGTCTAGCCAGAGCAATTAGGCAAGGAAAAGAAATAAAAGGCATTCAAATTGGAATGAATGAAGTAAAATGATCTCTATTCATAAATGATGTGATCTTATATGCAGAAAACCCTGAAAGTTCCACACAAAAAACTATCAGGATAAAGGAACTCAGCAAAGTACGATACTAAATCAACACACAAGTCAGTTGTTTCTATGTACTACCAATAAATAATTCAAAAAAGCAATTAAGAAAACAATTTCATATGTGATAGCAACAAAAAAAAAATACTTGGGAATTAACAAAGATGATGAAAGACTCACACAATGAAAACTACAAAACAATATTGAAAGAAATTAAAGAATACATCACTAAATAGAAAAAGCACTCCATGTTAATGGATTGGAATACTTAACACTGTTATCTGTAATAAGCAAAATGACCACAGATTCAATTTAATCCCAATCGAAATCCCAATGACGTTCTTTGCAAACAACAGAAAATACATCTTAAAATTCATATGAAATCTCAAATGACCTTCAACAGCCAAAACAATCTTGACAAGAAAAACTCTTAGAAGAAAACAGAGGGGAAAATCCTCATACTCATTAGAGTAGCTATAATAAAAAACAAGAAAATAGCGAGCATTGGTGAGGATAGGAAGAAATTAGAACCTTTATACAATACTGATGGGAAAGTAAAATGATACAGTCACTATGGAAAACAGTATGGTGTTTCCAGAAAGAATAAAACACAGAATTACCATATGATCCAATAATTCTACAGCTGGGTATATACCCAAAGGAACTGAAAGCAAGGTGCCAAAAAGATACTTGTCACTCATGTTCCTAGCAGCATTATTTAGAACAGCCAAAAAGTGGAAGCAACTCAAGTGTCCATCAACAGATGAATAAACAAAATATGGTACATACTTACAACAGAACATTCAGCTTTTCAAAGAAAGAAAATTTTGACACATGCTACAACATAAACTTTGAAAATATTATGGTAAATGAAATAAGCTGGTCACACACAAAAGTACTTTATATGATGTTCCTAGAATAGTCAAATTCACAGAGAAAGAAAATAGAATGATGGTTGCCTGGGATGGAGAGGAGGGAGTAGAAATGAGAGTTGTCGGTTAATAGGTACAGAGTTTCCATTTTGCAAGACGGAAAGAGTTTTTGGGATTGGATGCACAACCATGTGAATGTACTCAGCACTACTCAATTTAAGAATGGTTAAGACAAATTTTATGTTATGTATACTGCATTTTTAAAATTAATAGGATTTAAATATTTGCTATTTAAAATGGTCTTTCCCACATTCAATTTTTGTTCCAACGGGAAAAGACTGTTTCAGTGCAATGTACGGACCCATTATTGAAACCCTCCTATAGATGTAAATTTTCCACATTGACTCCCAAAATGCAACGCCATCCCCAAAAAAATACCACACAAAAAATCGATAGCTCTAACATAAATTTCTCAGTAAAATGAAGCTATTTCAACTAAGTTTCTAGAGAGAAAATGAAGATAAAATGTAAATAGTAAACAATATGTTACTGATTAATTTGTACTACACTGCCTTTCATGTTCATTTCTGTTCTTCACGCAACAAAACAAAGGAAGAAAATATCATATTAAGTACTTTTCACTTCAGAGAAGGAAAATATCTAGATTTAGCAACCATAAAAAGAAACCCAATGAAGAACCAGAAAGGAAAAAGGAAAATGTAGGTATTAGAGATTGTGTCATAACAAATACAGATAAGGAAAAGCAGTACACCCTCTCCCACACACATCTTTACCACACACATCCGTCAAATGGCACATTAGTAAGCACAGAACTATGTATAACGACATACTTTAACCATATACTGTATTTATTTATTTAGTTAGTTATTTAGTTATTGAGATGGAGTTTCGCTCTTGTTGCCCAGGCTGGAGAATAATGGCACGATCTCAGCTCACCGCAACCTCTGCCGAGATGACGCCATGGCACTCCAGTGATTCTCCTGCCTCAGAAGAGATTCTCCTGCCTCAGCCCCCTGAGTAGCTAGGATTACAGGCACGCACCACCAGGCCCAGCTAATTTTTGTATCTTTAGTAAGAGACAGGGTTTCACTATGTTGGCCAGGCTGGTCTCAAACTCCTGACCTCAAGTGATCTGCCTGCCTCAACTTCCCAAAGCGCTGGGATTACAGGCATGAGCAACTGTGACCTCATTGTAGTTTTGATTTGCATTTCCCTGAAGACTAACAATGTTGAGCATCTTTCCATGTGCTTATTGGTCATTTGCATATCTTCTTTTGAGAAATGTCTATTCAAATTTTTGTCTATTTCTTCATGGGGTTATTTGTCTTTTTATTGTTAAGTTACCAAAGTTCTTTATATATTCTGGTTACAGGTCGTTCCTCATATATATGATCTGCAAATATTTTCTCACATTCTATGTTTTGTCACTTCACTATCTTGATGGCGTTGATGCACAAAAGTACTTCATTTTGACCAAGTCCATTGTGTCTAATTTTTATCTTCTTTGTGCTTTTGATGTTATATCTAAAAAGACCACATATTTTAATATTAACCTCCACGTCAATGAAAGAATGGACTGGGAAAAGAAATGACATTAAGAATCAAAGTGAAAAAACAAAATTATCAGGGCCTCAAATCTAGAATCATTTTTCTTGTAACAAAGAAGCGATACATATTATCAACAAACATAGTAAAGTATTGACTTGTAAATACCATACTGACCTGTCTGCTCAAAGTCTGAATGGACTTTGTACTAATGAGTGAAAAGTGAAAGCTTTCAAGGAAAATAATACACAAATAATTTCCAATCACTGCATTAAGGTAAAATTTAGCTATTTTAAGGTTTTTAACCTATAAAAGTAAAAGATACTTTTGGTCAGTAAAACAGTCAGAAGTATAACCTTCCTCTACAAATGAAAACACTTACCTGCTAAGTAATTCTAATCCAGCAGAGTACTTTGGCAAAAATGGAACAGTCCTGCCCAAAAGAAACACTTATTAAAACTGTTCTTGATTTAGCCAACTGAAAAAAAAAAAAAGGTACATACAAGAATTTTGACATTGTCAATTGTAATATATTTTAAAATCACTAATGACAATTATTAAACTTTTAGAGAAATGTGTTTTATTTCAGAGTTAATGTACTGTAACACACTATCAACCATCATTTTGCCCCAGAGATTGTCTTCAGCATACAATACAATAAATGATTTAATATAATGTTGGATAAGAACAAATACATAAGATCAAAGTTCATCTCTAGGCTGAAAATGAAATCTGGTCACACGCTTTACTTTATTTAAAAAATGGACAAACAGCACAATCCTGGTGTTTTCATATAAAACAGGTAACACAGCTAAAGAGGCTCATTTGCCAAGTAGTATTTCATTATTAATTTGCTTTACAATAATTCAGGACTTTTAATTTTGCTCTTACACAAATTAAAAATGACTAATTTTCATCAAATAATAATCACTGATTGTCAGAGTAAAACAATTATACTTTATCATTTTTTCAACCATTTCACAATTTTACTGGAAAATTTTCCGTTACAAAATTTAGAAAGAACCAATAAATTATTTTGTAGTCAGATGCACTCAACAAATCTAAGGTTCATTAATATAATTACACAATTACGAACACAACCAAACGTATGAAATTTAAGTCACAGTAACTTAAAATCTTAGCACAAGCTTACCTGGGTTTGCTTTTCACTTTTGCTTCTCTTGACTTGTCACTTAAAGTCTTCAGCCTATAATTCAATATAAAATGTAATATTTTTACAAGTCAAGAGATGATGATGATGATGATGATTATTAGAGACAAGGTCTCACTCTGTTGCCCAGGCTGGAGTGCAGTGACATGTACATGACTTACTGCAGCCTCAACCTCCTGGGCCCAAGTGATCCTCCCACCTCATCCTCCTGAGTAGCTGGGACTATAGTCACCTGCCACCACGTCTGGGTAATTTCTTTTTTTATTTAGTGGAGATAGAGTCTTGCTATGTTGCCCAAGCTGGTCTCAAACCCCTTGCCTCAAATGATCCTCCTGCCTCAGCCTCCCAAAATGCTGGGATTACAGGCATGAGCCACCTCACCCAGCCCAGAGATTTTTCAACCACAAATTTTCACACGTTAAAATTTTAGGTCAGATAAGCTACTTTTTTTTTTTTAAGCAAGAATTAAGTACCTCAAAAGACAACAAATATTTGAGTGTTTACTATATGTTAGATACCACAAATGGAAAATCTGTAGCATATATATATATATGTTTTTTTAAGAGATGGTCTCACTCTGTTGCCCAGGCTAGAGTATAGCAGTGCGATTATAGCTTACTATAACCTCAAACTTTTGGGCTCAAGTAATCCTCCCACCTCAGCCTCCTGGGTAACAAGGACTACAGGTATGTGCCACCATGCCCAGCTATTTGTTTCACTTTTATTTTGGTCTCACTATGGTGCCCAGTCTGTTCTCTTAACTCCTGTCCTCAAGTGATCTTCCCACCTCAGCCCCCGCAAAGAGCTGGGATTACAGGTGTGCACTACCACGCCAGGCCTTATTTTCATATTCTTACTTACCTCAAGTCCCTTTTTTAGAAACAAAGATTCCTAAATGTGATCAGACCACAGAAACATAATTTATCTGGCATCTTTAGAAACAGTAATGTTCCACATAGGAGAAATCGATAGGTAACAAAGATATCTAAGCAGCACACTTCATTAAGTAGATGCTACCCAGGCATTCAAATCTCTTTAAGCGCCCACAGTATTTGAAATTTTAGTGGAGAAAAAGCTTTTTAAAATATATCACAAACTTCTTTCATTAAAGAGGATTTGGCATATCTCGTTTAACATTTTGGGATAACTCAGGATCAATATTAAGAACATCATTGACTACATTTTGCAGCAAAACAGTACTCTCCCCTGATACTTCTGAGCTAGAAATGCATCTTCATCTATTAAGCTGAAACCAATCTATGGTAGCTTTGTGTCTGTTTGGGCTCTTATGTTTACCTTTCCTAAATTTTCTTTCTCTACCATTGGCCACCTGGCTGTCAGCTCTCACTCACTGCTTCTGCTAGCTATTTAACTCTAGCAGTCTCCTCCCCTCTACTTGCTGCTTTTAAATTATTGCACTGGAAAACAGATAAATGGGCTAGAGCTGCATATATAGAATTAACAGGCTCTTTTAAATGTAAAATATGATGTTCATAAACTATACAATTTATTTTCACTTCACTGGTCCAGTTTTACTTTATTTTGGCTGTGGGCTCTGTTACAGATAACTGAGGTTGCCAATAAGTGAGAGCTATAGTATGTGGTAATATGTAATGAGATATCATGTACACATTCTTCTCAATCACTTCAACAAATATTCATTTGTAAATAGAAACTGAAAATACAGGCCATAGTACTACTGCTAGCCCCTACAAAGTCTTTGTAAAAACAGAAATAGGTGTTCCTTCCTCCAGACACTTTACTACCATCAGCCAGAAACTGTCCTAATATACAAGTTGACTCTTGCACGAATAACTCAACTCAATAACAGTGTACAACCTGCACAACTAAGCATGCTGGTTCTGAAACAGGATTCCATCTTTTCTGTCTATAATGTCTGATTAAGCACCATATGCAGACTTCTGATAAAGTGCATTTTTTTAAACCAAAAACTAGAATGCCAATGTCATACAAAGAGTTTCATATTACTCTATGATCTTTTTCAAAAAATAAAATATTGACAAGATCAATTCCTCTGCAACATTCAAAAGATTAAACAATCTCTTTAATACAAAAGTAATTTGCATATCTCTCTAGATAAGTCTAGGATATTATGTAAAAGTCTAACATAAATTTCTAAGCTTATCTTGGAAACCAGTAAATCTGGTTTAAACCAAGATTAAGCAAAAGCTAAGGAAAACAATTTTTATGGCCATGCTCTACTATTTGCACTACAAAATTTGATCAAAATACTTAGAACATCTCAGGCAAAATTATCCTAGTTATATACAGCAGTACATCATACTCAAAATGATTCTCGCATTATTTTTAGTGATTCAGGACAATTCTATACAGTTGAGGGTGAAAGGGAATTCCTAAGATCCTCTTTGGACTACTCTAATTATATGATCTAGCAAATCTCTAAGTTGGTATTTCAACTATTTATTTCTAAAACAAACTTTTAATTTCTTAATTGTAATATGCCAAGTTTGGGATTCTCTTCTCTGTCCCCCCATCTCCTCCCCACCACCCACAAAAAGAAAAGACTAGTTTGAAATGAAAGGGGAAAAAGGAGTGTTACAGGAAACAGAAAGTAAAATTGTTGGAAGATTCAATAAAAGCTTTCCCATGTGGTTCTTTAACAGTCATGTTTTAAAAATTGGTCTTTAACCAAATTTAATGTGTGAAACTTATCTGATCTGGATTTGAACAAACCAACTGTAAAAAGTCATTTCTAAGAAGAAAACATCTGATTATGGACTGCATAATCGATAATATCAAAGAATTCGTGTTAATTTTATTAGCTATGATATCGGCATTGCATTTATGTAATGTGTTTCTTTTAGTGATGCAAGCTGACATATCACAGGTATAGTAGGCAAGTCTGACATTTACATTACAAATAAAGCGAGAGACAAGGCAAACATGGGAATATCTGAAAATTATTGAATCTGAGTTACCGATATATGTGGTTCATTGTGTTATTCTATGTGTCTGTGTGTGCTTGAAACTTTGTAAAAAACAATTTTTTTTGAGACAGGGTCTTGCTGCGTCACCTAGACTGGAGTGCAATGGAGCAATCATAGCTCACTGCAGTCTCAAGCTCCTGGCCTCAAGCGATCCTCCCACCTTAGCCTCTCGAATAGCTGGGACTACAGGCTCACACCACCACACTCAGCTAGCTTTTAAAAATCCTTTGTAGAGACAGGGGTCTATGTTGCCCAGGCTGGTCTTGAACTCTTGGGCTCAAGCTATCCTCCCACCTCAGCCTCCCCAAGTGCTGGGATTAGAAGCATGAACCACCATACCCAGCCAAAAAACATTTTTAATAACAAAAACAATCTTTTAGGTATTCATCTTTTCTCACTACATCTTCTCCAAATAAATTGCCAATGTGACAAAATGCAGAAAAGAAACTGTTGAAGAAAACAAAGTAGCCGTAGGAAAGCTGGAAATAGTCATCTTTTTCCCTGCTAAAAAACAAACAAAGTAAAAAACAAAGTAGCTATAGGAAAGTAAAACAAAGTTAAAAAAAAAAATTTAAAAAAAAAAAAAAGCAGCTATAGCAAAGTTGAAAATAGTCATCTTTTTGCCTGCTAAACTTTGTTTCCAACTATTGAGATGAAAAATATGAAAGATCAGATATACTTAAGAAAGTAACAAAAAACCAAAAAGGTATTTTCTGAAATAACATCCTCAAAACGCAGAATTCACCTGAAATTAGCCCACTATTTTTATTTTGGGCTAACTCCAGTTTCTCCGGAGACCTTATTCTGTCCTGGAAACAACCCACTCATAAAGTCTGTTTAATGTCCTACAATATCATGACATGCTGTGAAGGGAATATCGATCCGGGGGAATATTCCAGTTTCCTCAAATGTAAAATGGTAGTATTATATTCAACCATAAAGATGTGCCAAAATAATTCAACAACATTCCAAATGTGACGTTGGTGGCATTCTGGAAACTATAGAGCTAACTTCAAATGAAAGTTATAATAAAGGTGATCCCCATCAAGAAAGTTGAGAAACCAGTGTACTACATTACTGGGCTAAGGTGAAATAAAGTAGAGGTTCCCAATGTGCCTACAAAAGGCTTGCCCAGCCCTATTCTTGGTCTTCTCCCAAGTACCATACACCCACGAACACATAACTGCTGTGTGAGCATATTAATATAGAGACTAAGTGAGCCATCTGACAATTATTTTCTACTGACAACTTTCAAGTTCAAAGCACTAAACCTAAAATTCGTCATAATGTTCAATAATTTTATTTTTAGATCTCTCCAACAACTTCACCTTAATTTGACACCAGCATATTTATGTCTTTGATCTTTGTAGAAAATACTAAAATAGAGGCTTCTTACTGAAAAAGGGGGGTGATTCACAAAACTGCTTAGACAAAAAGTGTAAAAAGATGTAGATAAGCCTGGGCAACATGGTAAAATCCTGTCTCTACCAAATATACACAAATTAGCCAGGCGTGGTGGTGTATGCCTGCAGTCCCAGCTACTTGGAAGGCTGAGGTGGGAGGATTGCTTGAACCCAGGAGGTTGAGGCTGCAGTGAGCCACGAGCATACCACAGCACTCCAGCCTGGGTGACAGAGTGAGACCCTGTGTCGGAGCAAAAAAGAAATGAAAAAGATGTACATAAACAGAATGATGCGTTGAGTACTACAACGGCTGATGAGATCTGCCGGTGACCCAACAGGGTGGGGAACCTGCACGACGCTTCATTTATTTGTACCTCAATTTCCAACTGTCTACATCATTGGCTATTAGGAAAGGTAAGGACGATTGCTTTAAAGCAACACAGAAATATATGAATTAGCATATTTTGTCATAAGGCACATCCAATCTATTACATTTTCACATCAGTGTTCATCAATTTTTTCTCTCTCTTAAGCAAGATCGGGGAAAATACAAAGCCTCAATCACACTTAAAGCTGTAAATGACCTAAGGTCCAAAGCCTAAGAAATTCACACAAAAGCTGCTCAGACTCAGGAAAGAAAGATGAATTTAAACTATCTTCATCCTAATGCCTTTATCCTAAATTCCAAATACATGGCTTCAAGTTCTCACCTCTCACCTGAGCGCATCTGAAACTTCCAACTGCTTCTCAGCTGTCAAGCACTTAGCTCACCACAAATTCACCGTTAACTGTTCCTTCTCTCTCAAACCTATTCTTAAATTCTTTAATGTTGGCATATGATACCATTTATCTAAGATACCTCCAAATTCACATTCTCAATTTCTGCACCTTTTTCATCTCCCACTGCTGTCTAATCCGACCAGTGCCTAACACATCCATTCCCTCCTTTAAACTTCTATCAGCACTGGCTTACCCTCTCACCTGGACCTTCATTACAGCCTCCTAAATAATCTCCCTCTACCCCATCCCCAATCTTCCTATCGCACGGCCTCTCACGTTAATCTCCCTCTACCCCATCCCCAATCTTCCTATCACAAGGCCTCTCACGTTATTCTTCCAGAAATACAGAAATATTTTTCCAGAACTACAGGTAGGCCATCTTCTCCTCAGCCTGATTTTTAGCCACAGAACTTACGGCCTTCTAGATATTCTAGACCTTCTGCTACTAGAACGAGAGTAAGGATCTTCCTTGCTATCTGGTTTGTTTTCTGCTATATCCCCAGTACCTGAAATAGTGCCTGCTACACAGTAAGCACTCAATAAATATTTGACAAATTAATTAAGCAAAGCATTTAAGATACTCTATTGTCAGGCACTAAACTTCCTTTCCAGCTTCATCTCCCAGGACTGCTTCCATCTCTGAAATGCGCTTATCCAAATCTATTGCAATTTCTCCTCATTCTTCAAGGCCTAGTTTTAGAAACCCCCTCCTCTTTGAAGCCTTCTGTAAATGTATCCTAACTAATGACTCTTCCTTCAGACTCACATACCACACTATTTGTATATTTAACATTCTGTTCATTCTGCTTTGCTTTACATCAGCACCAGTCTAGGGCATCTGGTGGGCAGAGACTGTTTTAATCACCTTTGTACCTGCAGGATCTGGCCCAATATATAGACACTGCTTAGGAAAGACTAGGAAAAACTGAGCATATGGGCTCTCAAATCTTTTTTTAGCTTCTAAGAAAAAGCACACTTTGAGTGCCCAGTCTAGTGTCTGGCACTGGCACTTAATAGGAACTCAGTAGATCTTTATTAAATCTATTAAATCAAGTTGAATATTAAGATTCTTTTCATTTTATTAAGAAGATGGTTAATCCTGGAAAAGTAAACATTTCAAGCAACACTTCACCATTTAACACATGGTGGTTTAGATGACTGGCTCCTCCCATTTTGTGCAGGTTTTGGTAGACACTACAAGGACAGAAGAAGAGAGAATGAGGACACCTCGCAAGGGTGGAGGTGGGGGGCAAGGCTGGAGGTGGGGGGCAGGGGTGGAGGTGGGGGGCGGGGGCAGTGAGGGCTTTGAGGGAGAAACACCCACTGTCTAGTTGCAACAGTAGCAGGTTTTTTATCCCTAACCACAGGAACCCAGTGCATCACAAACAGGAAACCAGCCTGTGACAGCCAGCTGTAAACCCATCAGTAAATCCGATTTTCAGTTCCCTGAAGGGTTTGCATGTCAAATACCTCAATCCTGAGGCCTTTGGTCATAACAGCTCAAAAGGTAAAAGTCAAAGACCAGAGTGGCTTCGAAGCATGTACTTCGGTATGTCCAAAAGTCTCCCCGAGAGCTCAAGCCAATCTCTGTAAAAAGGGATATTTTATGTGAACTCTCCAAAAAGCTCCAAGAATTCTGACTCAGTTAAATCAAATTACAACTCACTTTAGGTGAGGGGAAAAGATCTTTGAGTGAAGCTCAGAACCAGTCTTCTTCAGTCTGTAGCCTTCAGCTGGCCTACCACCCAATTAAGGCAGAAAGAATGTGATGTAATCACTAGTTGTTCTCAATGTTGACATAATTGTTACTATGCATAAAAATTTACAAAAAAGGCCATAAGTCCATGAACAACCTAGAGTTCCTCCCAAACCACCAGTAATCTCTACACTGCCCTTAAAGAATAATGACCTTAAGCTGTACTTTTTCTAAGTTTGAACGGAATGTAGAAATTCATTCTCACTGGACATGATTTCACCACCAAGGTGACATTCTCTTATGAGACTGATAAGGAATCGTCCTATTTTACTAAAAATGAAAAAAAGTAAGTTTGTCTAGAGTTAGGGCCTTCATATGAGTTTTCAGAAAGTGAAAATGATCAGAGAAGCTCTGAAGAGAGGATGCTGCTCTGGGTGACAGCGGGCGGCTGGAGCTGCACTGGCCACATTGAAGGAGCCCAGAAATGCCTGAGGCCTTCCATTCAGTCCCTGGGCCAACCTGCACACCTGGCGTTTCCAATTATTTTAGAAGGCAGCTGCTCTGGTTTCCACACACTTGCTCTGCCACCAAGTGTTCTACAGAAACGCCAGGTCCAATGAGATAGCTCTGGGTGGCCGGGGTCATGTCTTTGTCATTTTTTTCTTTCTTTTTTAAGAGATGGGGTTTTTTTTTTTTTTTTTTGAGACGGAGTCTTGCTCTGTCGTCCAGTCTGGAGTGCAGTGGTGTGATCTCAGCTCACTGCAATCTCCGCCTCCTGGATTCAAGACACTCTCCTGCCTCAGCCTCCCAAGTAGCTGGGATTACAGACGCGCGCCACCATGGCCAGCTAATTTTTATATTTTTTAGTAGAGACGGGGTTTCACCACATTGGCCAGGCTGGTCTTGAACTCCTGACCTCGTGATCTGCCCGCTTCGGCCTCCCAAAGTGCTGAGATTACAGGCGTGAGTCACCATGCCCAGACAAGAGATGGGGTTTCTTTGTGTTGCCCAGGCTTGTCTTGAACTCCTGGGCTTAAGGGATCCTCCTGCCTCAGCCTCCCAAGTAGCTGGGACAACAAAATTGTTAGAAGATTCAATAAAGCTTCCCCATGTGGCTCTTTAACAGTCATCTGTTTCAAAAATTGGTTTTTAAACAAAATTAATGTGTGAAACTTATCTGATCTGGATTTGAACAAACCAACTGCAAAAAGTCATTTCTAAAAACAAAAGAAATCTGATTATGGACTGCATAATTGATAATATAAAAGAATTAGTGTTAATTTTATTAGCTGTGATATCAGCATTGCATTTATGTAATGTGTTTCTTTTTTAGCGATGCAGGTCACGCCTCTTTAATCTTTGAATTCCACATTACCAACATATAATAAACACATGAATCCTGTGTTTAGTGTCATCGTTTCTCCTCATGGCAAAAATATTCAGTTATGTAAAGTAGGTCAATCTCAAGCTGAATATGGAAAAGTTTAATCGAACAGATTAGGTGTAGGAAATTGAGGACCTGAAGAAAGTGAACATCAGGCACTAGAGGTACGGGTCTACTGGGAGACTGACATCACTTGGAGATGAGTTATTTCTCCACCAGGTGACAGGCTAATGGCACAGACAGTCCAGTGGTTTGTCAGCTGAAAGTGACGTGTACAGGAGAAAGCCAACAAAGGACCTAATGAAGCCCTCTCAGGATGTCTAGCTCCAAAATGGCCCCAGACTACGGCATCTTGAAGAAGTCAAGTCAGTTTCCAAGGGGTTCTAACCAGATCCCTTTGGCTTGTCTCTCCCTAACTAAACTCTAAACATTTAGGGTTACCCTGATCTCCCAGGATGATTTGTGCCCCAGCAGTCCAGAGCCCAGTCCAGAATCTACATTCCTGGGTAAAACGCCTTCTTACAAAGGTCAGGAGCATGAATGCTTCTGAGGCAACCATGTGACTTACAGAGTTATAGTAACTACAAGATGGGCTGTTATGCCATCAAGCAATTCCATGAAGTACTAACAGGTCACTCTCATGCTACAAATGGGCCATTTCAGCATCACACCAAAAGGTTTTCAATACAATAATTTACGCTCTGAAAAGAAGGTACTTTTACTAAATAGGAGAACAAAATGTAAGCATGCAAGCACACCCATCAGTGAATGACTCTGAGCATCCATAACTAACTTTCTAAACACCAAAATAACAAAAATGATTGACGGGTGTTAAGTGCTCAAGCGTTTGACAGTTTGTTGTTATTCAACGCCCAATACGCAAATAGTATTAACATTCTTGTCCAATAAGATAAAATTTTGGCTAACAATCTTTCTCATTAGAAATTCCAAACAAGGCTGGGAGCAGTGACTGATACCTATAATCCCACCACTTTAGGAAGCCTAGGAGGGAGGATCGCTTGCACCCAGGAGTTGGGGGCTGCAGTGAGCTATGATAGATAGCGCCACTGCACTCCAGCGTGGGCGACAGGGGGATACCTTGTCACTTTAAAAAAAAAAGGGGGGGGAGGGGTGGGCCGGGTACGGTGGCTCACGCCTGTAATCCCAGCACTTTGGGAGGCCGAGGCAAGCAGATCACAAGGTCAGGAGTTCGAGACCAGCCTGGCCAACACTGCGAAACCCGTCTCTACTAAAAAATACAAAAAATTAGCCAGGCGTGGGGGCGGGTGCCTGTAGTCCCAGCTACTCGGGAGGTGGAGGCAGGAGAATTGCTTGAATCCGGGAGGCAGCGGTTGCAGTGAGCTGAGATCAAGCCACTGCACTCCAGCCTGAACGACAGAGCAAGGCTCCATCTCAAAAAAAAGGGGGGGGGGGAGGTGGGGGGATAGAAATTTAAAACAGTATGAGTGAAAATGCCTCACATTCAGTGCATCCTCCAACAGGATTTGTAAGCTAAAGTTGAAAGATCTTTTTCAAAGATCCTTTTCATTTTAAAGGAATGAAAAAATTAAAACGAATTACGCACTAAGTAACACTACTGACATAATGCTTACTTCGTGTTTTACATGTTAATTCATTAATCCTTGTAATAACCTTTTAAGTACCATCATTATCCCCATTTTGCAGTAGCGGAAACAGTACACTGAGGCAAGGCAGCTGAGTAACTACGTTTGGTTTAGTGGTTGAGCCAGGATGCCTAGGCAATGTGACGCCGGAGTCTCGGTCTGTGGTTCCCAGGCGTTGGTGCTCATTGGAATCCCCTGGGGATCTTTAAAACGCCGTCTCCAGGCACTCTGGTTAACAGGTATGGGGTGAGACCTGGGCATCAGAACTCTGAAAGTTTCCCAGGTGATTCTAAGCAAAGTTTGGGAACCGCTGGGTATTAAAAGCATTCCTAGAGTTCTGTTGCTTCTCCTGCTTAAGAGTTCCTTCGCCGAGGCGCTGAGCTCACGGCAAAGGTAGAGAAAAAAAGCTAACGGGGAGGGGCGGCCAGCTTTGCCAAGGGTTAGGCCGCGGAGCCGAGCGTGAAAGCCGAGCCGCGGCGCGGCGCGGAAGGCTCGGGCCGCAGGGTGCGCGCTGTTGCGCGGAGCGATCCGATCCAGGGAGGGCAGCGGGCTCAGCTCCAGGTGCGCACGAGCAGGTGTCAGCTGGGCCAAGCGGCGCCGGTCACTGTGCCGCGGGGACGGAAGCGGTGAGGCGCGCTGGCTTCTCACATGACTCCCCTCCAGGGCCCGGCTGATGCTGCCAGGAGGGGACCGCAGGGTCCCACACCCCCCGGGAGCTCCGCTACGCCGCCAAGCGCCTCCCGGTCCTGGGGGTGCGCGTCAGAGGCGGCCCGCAGGGACCTAAGTTACTTTGCGCCGCCCAACGCAAGAACGCCGGGAAGTTCGTTACTTTCCTCGGCGGGGCGGGGCGGGGAGGTACGGGGCGGGACGGACCCCGGACCGAGGCGCGGGGAAGGCAGCGAGGCAGGGGCATCCCAGGCGCGGCCCGGCCCCCTCAGGTCCCTTTTCGTCGCCCACCGTATACCCACCCGGAGGCGAAATCCTGCTGCACGCTCAGCAGCCGCTCACGCAGGGTCTCCAGCATTGCCACCGCCGCCGGTCTCCTCTCCTCAGGCCTCGGGCTCCTGCTGCCTCTGTCGCCCCCTGGGTCCCACGCCGCCCGCCCCGCGCCCCGCACTCCCACTGCCGGCCCCGCCCCCGGTCTGCTCCTCGCCTCCGCGCCGCAGCCCCAGCCCCTTCCGCGTTCCCGCCCCGCGCGCGCCAGGCTCGCGCAGCCGCAGTGGACTGCGCCCGGCTCGGGCTGCGGAAAAGGGGCGGGTCTTCCCCCGGCAGAGAGGGCCAGTACCTGCTCCGCTCCTTCCTAGCCCGCACCAGGCCTTCTCGTTTTTGTTTTGTTTTGTTTTGTTTCTTTAAAATGGAAGCGGCATCATGAAAGGATGCTTTAGCTCGAAGCCTCCTTTGAGGGAAGTGTTGGCTTTTACGGTTTGGAAGATAATTGGATCTATCTCTTGCATAGGCGATGTGCACAAATCATTGCATGGATTCTAGGTCCAGGATCTGACCCCACTGGCTTTCACCTTGGATGAGTTAGTCAAATATTGAGCCTCGGTTTCTTCATTCATAAAATGGCAGTAATAGTCGACTGTCTCGACATTCTTACTTTCCACTCTCTCTTTACCCCCTCAGGCTTTTGTGCTCTACACACCAAAGGTGATCGTCTTTCGCGAGGCACCAGTGACTTCCATGTTGCTGGTGCCTTTTATTACTTCTCTGTCCTGATTTTTTCTCTACCTCTCAGTGGCTCTCAACGCAGTTTATCATCCCATCCTTAAAACACATTCTTCTCTTGCTAAGCACTCCATACTTCCTCTCTCCCTTCCCCTCCACCCCTTCTCCTATTTTAATAGCCACTCCCAAGGCTACATGCCCAGCCTCCCAGCTCTTTTCCAGATGTGTTGTTCCATAGGTGAGTCTATCCATTACCATGCTGTAACTTCTGTCAAGGAACCGATGACTCCCACATCTCTATTCTCTGCCCTGTACTTCCTCCCTCTCCGTCAATTCATACCAGTTGCTTACTCATGTAAGCATGTATACAACATGTATCCAAAAGGCATCTCAGACCAACCTACACAAAATTGAAAATTTCATTCATTGCACGTTCACCTTTAATCTGCTCATCCTGTATTTTCCATTTCAGGAAATGACACCACCATCCACCAAGTTGCTCAAGGTAAGACACTTGAAATCACCTCTGGTTCCCCTCTTTTCCTCATTCCCCATATTAACCCATCAAATCCAATCAATTCTACTCCTGACATATTTCTGGAACCTGCTCCTCTTTCTATATCTTCACTATATTTATTCTGGTCGAAGTCACCATCCTCTTTCAGTAGGAACACTGACAATTCTTCCAGATGCTACTCTTTTGCCGTGCACACCCCTATAATCCATCCTTGACACAGCAGCCCGAGAGAGTTATTTAAAAGATCAATTGGATCACGTTGGTCCCCTGCTTAAAATCTTCCAATTGCCTCCTGGGCACTTGGAATAAAATTCAAACTCCTTACCCCCTTAGCCCTAAAATTTGAACCTTTTCTGGCACTCTATCCAAATTGATTACTAGTCACCTATCATGTCCTTGACAATTAAGACATAATAGCCTCTTTTTTTTTTTTTTTTTTTTTGGTATGTTCTTTGAAAATTCCAGGTTTATTTCCACCTGTAGTGTTTTTCACAAACTTTTCTCCAAACTGTCCCTTGTCTGGCTCCTTATAAGAGTCACATCCTAAATAGCATCACATTAGATAGATTTTTCCTTACCATTCAAGTTACACACCCAGTCACTTCCTATCATGTAGCCTGTTTCTCAACTTAGTACACATTAGAAAATTTATTCAATAATTATTTGTTATTAATTTAGTTGTTTACAAATTTATTTTAAAGCTAAGACAAGGCATTCACCTCAGGTACAAAATTTACGGGAGCCAAAAAGCTCAGTAATCAAGATAAGTAATATTTTAATACGATATTTTAAAAATTCAAAATTAATGAAAAAAAATCTGTGATGAACAAAATATCAAAATTTTAAATACACAGGATCTGTTAGGGCTGGGATTGGATGAGGCCAGTAAGGTGGGTAGCACAAGTACAGGCCCTGATGTAAACTGCTGTCTTATTAAGCTTTGCATCCCCAGCATTGAAAACAGTGAATGGCACATAACAGACACCCAGTAAATGTTGTTTTGTTGCAGGAGTTAAATAAGATAAAGGACTTAGCTTGTAGCTGGGGAACTACCTCTTCCGCACTCTTGATGTTTCCTTCCATGGGAAGGGAGCTCTTCTGCTAACATAAAGAAGTACCCAGCCTTTCCTGGTGGGGAAAAGGTGACTATGATGATTAGTGAGCTAGGAAGTCAGGAGCTTGGTCTCATCGTCCTTTCTTTTTGTTGAGTGAAAACTTCCAACAAAGAGCATTCATTCTGCTACCTAAGGACAGGCTTGAAGGGCAACCCCATGCTTTTTGTGACTGGGCACTAGAAGTTCTGCTTGCCCATGAATATAAGCCATGTGTTCCATCAGTCTTCCTAGAAATAAAAGTGATGTCTTGGCCTCTTTATGGTGACTCTATTGTTTTATTTCTCAGTTTGCTCAGACAAATAAGAAAGAGGAGTGCTGTTTATTGAGCCTTCTTCTACCTTTCAGAAACAGTGCCTGGTACAAAGCAAGTGATCAAATGATCAGAGACAGGTCCGTTATTATCTAATAGATTTGAAAACCACAAGTACTGGGAAATATAACGTATTTTTTCTTTTATTTAATTAAACTCTACACATAAGCTTTCAATTTACTAAGTTTCATACATTCCAACAAAGCACCAAATCCACTCAAAAAGACTCTTGCCTGTCACTAAAAAATAGCTTTACTGGTTGTGACTGATCATTTCTGTCTTGACCAATGCATTGTTTATTAGTCTGTGGCATGTTTGTGTTTGAGGTGCTTTCTGAACATTCTTAATCCCATCATGTCTATTAAATTCAAAAACAGTGAAAGTTTTAAAAGTGCTAATAAAAAGATAATTTATGATTTAAAAAGTAAATGTTAAAAAAAATTAGAAAATAACTACTGTTGTAAATGAGTTGCTCAGGAGGAATGATTAAGGACCAAGAGTTGAAGCAAATGACATGTCGTGTTTACATAAGTAACCTAGTTTCAGTCAGAAACTAGGAAGATGGATTGGCAAAATGAAAAAAAAAAAAAAAGAAAAAAAAAAGCTTTTAAGTACAGTTTGAGAACCAACATCAATATGGAAGCTATTGGCCTAATCTTAATTCAGGAATTGGTTGAGAGTTGATTGTTGTTTGTTTGGGGTTTGTTTGTTTTGTTTTAAGACGGAGTCTGCGTCTGTCACCCAGGCTGGAGCACAGTGGTGCAATCTTGGCTCACTGCAGCCTCCACCTCCTGGGTTCAAGCGATTCTCCTGCCTCAACCTCCTGGGTAGCTGGGATTACAGGCTCCCGCCACCACGCCTGGCTAATTTTTGTATTTTTAGTAGAGACAGGGTTTCACTATGTTGGCCAGGCTGGTCTCGAACTCCTGACCTCAAGTGATCTGCCTGCCTCGGCCTCCCAAAATGCTGAGATTACAGGCATGAGCCACCGCGCCCAGCCGAGAGTTGATTTTTTGAGACCATATTAGTTGAGCCTGAGGAAATCTTTGGTGATACAACGTATGGGGCGAGCACCAAAGCTGCTAAGAAGTTCCCTGAAATAGTGTTTCCCTGACCAGCAGCAGCCGCATCATCTGGAAGCTGCTTGCAAAGGTAGAATCGTAGGCCCCAGCCAACCCTACTGAATCAGAATCTGAGTTTTATTAAGACCCCCCCAGGTGATTTTTATTCATGTTAACATTTGCGAAGCCCTACTCCCTGAGGAAAGGAAGTTTCCTGTCTCAACAGATTCTTGTTAGACACAAAGTGATAAATGAGGGTTTGGTGGAATTAGAACCACAGAGGAAGATGCTATTAAAGAAGGGGCTATAGAACCCAGAGAAGCGCATACCGTTTCATTGGCAGAGGTCTTTTAGAGTAATTGGAAAGGCACTATGGTTAATTGCTTTGCAGGAACCTGATTTAGATTTGTAAAGATATTTACAGTGTGTTGTTATCATTTGTGATTTTTTAAAAAAGCCAACATGTAAATATTTTTGATATCTTTGCTTTTCAAGAGTTTAATGGTTACAGAAGAATCCACGTGAGAGCTGTAAATGTTTCTTGTGAAGCAATGAGTATTTCTAAGAATGGGGTAAGCTAGACAAAGCTGGAAAGGTGATATCAGCACGGCATTTTGAAAAGAAAAGCAGAGACAGAAATCAGGGAGGTGAAGGAGGGGAATTCCAACCCGAGAGAGCAAAGATTAGAACGCAGCTGAAGAACAGGAGAAAAGTGGGCAGTTAGAGGATATCAAGGTCGGAAGACAGAAGCTATAATAATAGATTTAGACGGCAATCACTGTCGGGAGTGACAGCAAGGTTGAAAATGAGTATTTCACCTGAGCTGAGCGGAAGGAGCAGTAAAAGGATCTCAGCTGCATCTATTTGTGTTCCAAAATTGTATCCCACTGTCATAAAATGACTGAGGACCTAACCTTGTCTTTTCGCTCAGATGAAAAAAGAAGGCACTACACCATTGCATTAAAGGAGGAAAACGTTTATTTTTTAATATGTGTTTAGATCTATATGATCTATAAAGATACATTAGAGGAGGAAAACTTTTATTTTTTGTTAATCTGTGGTTGGATCTATATGGTCTATAAAATATCCATAAACAACCAAGTGACTCCATTCATCAAAGTGTAGGGACTCTCCATGAGTAAAGGCAACCAGGTTCTGCACTTTTACAAATAGATGGTTCCCCTAGAGAGAATATATTTCAGAAATCACATCTTCTGAACCACTATGCCATAGAAATATCTTTGTGTGGTAAAACTTAATAACAAACTGAAACTCTTTAGTAAGAATTAGTGGCCAAAAAAAAAAAAAAGGTTTGAGACAATGACTACCTATAGCTAACTATCAGGTCAATACATGCTGGTGGGGGAGCTGTAATAATTGATCATTATTAGGTTAAAATAATTGATGATTATAATTGCAGTTAAGTGATAGTTCTCAAGCCTGGGTGCACCTTCAAATCACATGGGGAGCATTTTAGAAGTACCAGTGCCTGGCCTCAACTCCCCCCAGAGCATCTGGTTTAACTGGTCTGAGGTGACCAGTCTCCTTCATACGGTTTAAAAGCTTCCCTGGTGATTCTAATGTGCAGGCAGGGCTGGGAACCACGGAGCTAAGCGGAGAGACTTAAGCTGCCCTGCAGGGGGAAGGCAACAATGACTTCAGCATCCGTGAACTTCAGGAGTCCAGGCTGTAGTTTGTCCTCACCTTTCCCAGCTCATTGAAACAGGCACTAGCTCCATCACTTCATTGTACCCAAGCCCCTGCAGCCTCCACTTCTGCTGGCTGGTTCTGAAGGCAACAGTGTGAGGCAGGGGCAGAGGAGAAAGCTAAACCAGGCCTGGATAAGCGAGGCAGTAGCTGAGATGTGCTCGGGCTTCCCCAGGGGTTGTGTTTCGTTCTTTGTTTTTTTTGTTTTGTTTTGGTTTGGTTTTTTTCAAAAATACCTACTCAGCAAAGAGAGGAAATCCAAGGACCAACTGTGCCTGGAGACTTAGCCAGGCCTCCTGGAAATGGAAGACTCTTGTTGCCAGTGATGGGGTTCAGAACATACTACTCCAAAATATGGTACCTGGGCATTTGAGAAAACCACAGAAGCAAGTTTTGTCTGACACACGTCCCTTTCTCCCCTGAAGTAGGTCCTAAAACCCCAGACAGGATTTCCCGTCCTTGCCCTGTAGCAGGTCACATGAGCACTAGTACCCCATGTGAAAGTACCCCTCATTATACTTGGAAGAAAAGAGCCAAAGACCAAGAGATGCCGAGAAGAGTCTGAACAAACAAGTCTTGCTAAGTTTCCCTCTGTTTGTTACCACTAAGCCATACCTTTGTGTCTTCCTAGCAAACCTCTCCATGACTGTCCATTTTTCATCAAACCTAAGCATAAAAATACACAAGATTGCCTGTTCCTTTGGGTCTTCATTTCCTTATGAAGGCTCCCGTGTCACATTAAACTTAATAAATTTGTATGCTTTGCTCTTGTTCATCTTTTTGTTATAGGGGCCCCAGCCATGAACCTGAGATGGGAAGGAAAGCCATTTCTTCTCCCCTGTACTATTGGGAAAACAACAAAGCCTCTAGTATCCTAACAGGAGCTTTGGTAGCTGTCATTCAGAGAAGCTGTCTTGTTTCCTCTCCGAGTGACTCCTCCAGTCCCATTTATCTTTCTGACTCTCCCTGCTTCTACTTTTTCCTCTTTCTACTCTGCTTTCCCATATAACATCGGCCACCTCGTAGCTTCAGCTTAACAACTCCTCTCTCCAAGTCTCTTGGTTTCTGCCACTGCTACTGACTCTGCCCCTCCCTGGGCGATCAGAAGAAGGCTCTGAATGCTTTCCCCAGTCCCCTTCTACCCCAGAATGCCTCACATAAGCAAAATCCTTGTACCAGGCCCCTTCATGCTGTGCATGTCTGCCTGTATGCCAAGCACCACTCCCTGGCCAAGTCTACTGTGACCAGGGTTGCAGGGTCAAACCGTACAAAACACGGGCAAGAAGTGCTTTTGGCCTTTTTTCTCGCTTAGAAGGGGACTCTGAGGGGCTGTTTCTGCAAACTTGCAAGGGGGTGAATAAACCTATAATGGCTAGGTTTATACATTCGAGATAATGTATTCAGTGTATTACCTGGTAATGTTTTCACTTGTGTTGCTTCAATTCAGAGGTTTAGACAAAATAAATGGGAAGTTTTCAAACATTGCCTTTGTGATCTGCTGAGAATCTCAACAATGGAAGGAGGGAAGTAAAGTAGTTCTTATGTACAGAAATATTGGGTTCCGTTGCTTCTATGTATTATCTCTGTTTATACACAAATAGAAGTGAACAGATGTACCTGTTGTCTTAATAAACCATTTTTTATGCCAATGAGGAGTTTGTGGCATATACTGGATAGTCTAGTCCTCTGCTACCAGAATTCTGTTCTTGAAATGAGTCTGATTACTTTCCTCGTGCAACCCAAATTAGCACCACTCACCACCCACTGCTACCTAGGGAGGAAGCATGGCATTGAGGGGGAATTAGCTGATCGATGGAGGACTTTTAATAAAACCTCAACTTTTGAAAATAGTGGAAATGTCAAAGGTGAAACAGTATCTAAAAGCAGGATGCTCATCCTTCCTCCTACCCCCTTGTTCCACCTGGAGGCTGCAGTGAAGAGAAAACACGAGGCCATTAAGCAGAGCATGACAGGGAAAGGGAAGGGAAGAACACAGGCGCACACCCCATCTCCTGATTTCCCATTGCTTCCTATTGTTCATCCCTCTGTCAGGCAAGGCTTTTCTCCTTACGGTTTTCTACAGTGTCACCTACTCAACAAAACCACATAGTTAAGGCCCCACCTATGCTGGGTACTCTACTAGATGCTGACATAGTAATGGTATTAATATAGTATTAAATTATTATTATACTAATGATGATGGCTATTATTTACTGAGACCTCCATAGTGCCAAACAGGATTCTAAGCACTCTGCACATATCATTTATCCCCTTTTACAGATTAGGAAATAAGGTCCTGCAAAACACATACCAATAAGGTACTGAAGAGCTTCTGATCTAGAGGTGAGACAATATCCACAAGGTGATTAGTGTTTTAAATATGGCTGTGACGAGCTGGGTGTGGTGGCATGTGCCTGTAGTTCTAGCTACTTGGGAGGCTGAGGTGGGACAATTGCTTGAGCCAGGGACGTCAAGGCTGCAATGAGCCATGATCATGCCACACATGATCTAGCCTGGGCAACACAGCGAGACCCTGTCTCAAAAAACATGAATAAATATGTCTGTGACTGCCCAGATGAAGAGTGACTCGCCTTGTCTTTGCTTTGGAAGAAAGAGTCATCAAAGGGAGTCCATTGCTGGGACAGCCTTCAGAAATGTAAGTATCTCAGCACACACTCCTGGAAGGTGCCTGCAACTGGTATGGTGAGGTTTGGGCATCTGGGCCAGCCTCCAAAGCCAGCTAATGCCACCTGGTTATGTGAAAGTCAAGGCAGCTGAGCCAGTTCAGCCCCTCAAGCCTTTAGGAGGGTTAGCCAGGGCATCGCCTCCCTCACAGACTGGCAAGACCCTGAGGAAGGGGAGACAGAGAAGACAAAGAGTCCACCAGAGCAAGGCAAGAGTGGGCGATGCCCATGCCAGGCAACTAAGCCAGGTGCTCTGCCTCCTGGAAGAGAGTTGGGAGAGGGTTACATAGCCCTTGGCTGGAATCCAGCTGTGGAGACTGAGGGGGAGGTGGGCAGGGGACTCCCTTTCATGGGAGCAAGAGGCTTCCCAGGGTGCATGGGAATCAAAGACATGGGTGCGTGGAGGGTGAGCAGCCCTGGCTCTGAATGTGAAGAGGAGACAGGCTCTGGCTGGGAAATCTGTGTACCTGTTGGCCAATCTGAATACCCTGCTTCTCATTTAGTCATAGACATCACCACCAAATCCTCACCCAGCCTCACTTCCTCAAATCAGAGGACTAAGGCACTGCCTGTCTGTCAACTGTTGAAACAGGATAAATTGCATCTTGTAGGTTAGCCGTGGAGGAGTGGCAAGTCAGAAATGTGTTACTGTCCCCATGCCATCTTGCTCATACTCCAGCAGGGTAGTCTGGGAAGTGTGGGTCATGCCATTTTCTCTTCTTAAAATGCCTTGTCTATTCATAAGGAACCATAAACCATCCTGTCTTCATCTTTTAATATAGAATATTGCCACTAAATGTTTGTAATACTTTATTGCATTTTCATGATTGCAGCTCTAAATCAAATCAAATCTGGGAGCTTGTGCCACAGACCAAATGATATTCAGCTAAAGATCAGAGATCCAGCCTTCAAATTGGTCCCTCTTTCCCTCCTCACTGTCATTTCTTTATGTTCTTTTTGCATTTGAGGCAAATGCATTTCACCCAAACCTGAGGATGCATTCTGAGAGGGATGCGAGTTTCCATTAACTCCCTATTTAACATCCATCACTACATTTAACCTCTCATATAAAGTCTCCAGTTCTTTGCCCTAAAAATAGCTAGGGGCTGAAATGGGAATCAAAATGAGGATTAGTGTCAGCTGTGGTTTCAAGTATCAGAAATCCACTGATGGTAAATGCCAGTCAATTCCCCTTACTCTCCTTCTGCTTGCCTTCACATCCACCCTGCGGGGCTGCGTCCAGACACCTCCCCAGTCTTCCTAACCAGGATTCACCCACATTAATGAACACTAGATAGAAAAACCTCAGTGGAGTGCTACTTACCCTTTAAAAATTTCTGGAAAATTGGTCAATTTTCCTTTGGAAATTTGACCTTGCACAAATCTTTTGTAAAATAAAATTATAGGCTTCCTGTCAACAAACCCGATACAATGTGCCTTACCAACTTTTAGTATAAATGCAAAACTGCAATGATGTAGGCTACATATATCCTGATGAAATGAAACTTTAAGTTCTAGCAATTTAAAATAACACACCAAAGTCTTTTGTTCATTTCTCACAAAATCTAAACACATAGACACACACATTCACACCACAC
The DNA here is from genome assembly GCF_043159975.1 of Macaca nemestrina. Classification (NCBI taxonomy): domain Eukaryota; kingdom Metazoa; phylum Chordata; class Mammalia; order Primates; family Cercopithecidae; genus Macaca; species Macaca nemestrina. The sequence continues at coordinate 168,441,616 of NC_092129.1, read as the reverse complement.
ATTATTTAAAGAAGTAGAAAGAAGTGGGTTGCAATAGAATTCTCTGCATTGGTATTCACGTCTTTTTATTTAAACTTAATGGGGTCATGGCAATGTGGATTTTTTTAAACTTAGTTTATTGCGACCTACTGATACTTGAGTTCTACGTCTTCTATTTTGCCCAGCAGTGAAATTAAGCTTTTCATTTCCAGATGGTAAATGAATGGCACAGTTCTTAGTTGTGAACTTTAGCTTATGTGTTCATTTGAATAGAATAAATGAATCCAGAGAACTCCACTGTTAGTAGCCAATTAGTCATTAAGCAACACACAAACTCAAGTAAGTCGCTATAATACCAGATGGTGACCCCATGGTACATTTGCTCTCTTAGCCTGGAGGTCGGCATTTGGGAAACTGCCATGCTTCTTAGTGGCATTAAGTTTCATAGAGTTCAGAGCTAGAAGGCCATGTAGAGATGAATTAATCCTCTCATTTCACAGCTGAGACTATTGCTTCTGCACATTGGGTGCATAGATGCCAGCTGCCAAAAATAACTCTTCATTTTTACTCTGTTTTTAAAATCTACATTGTTTGCCATAAGGAAAAGTGAGGTACAGAAAGATTAATGCCATAAAGTGGACATTTAAAAAATTCGCAATCTGGCTGGGCACGATGGCTCACTCTTGTAATCCCAGCACTTTGGGAGGCTGAGGTGGGTGTATCATTTGAAGTCAGGGGTCCGAGGCCAGCCTGGCCAACATGGTAAAACCTCACCTCTACTAAATATACAAAAATTAGCCAGGCGTGGTGGCAGGCGCCTGTAATCCCAGCTACTTGGGAGGCTGAGGCAGGATAATGGCTTGAACCCGGGAGGCAGAGGTTGTAGTGAGCTGAGATCACGCCATTGCATTCCAGTCTGGGAGACAAGAGTGAGGCTCCATTTAAAACAAAACAAAACAAAAAACTCAATCTGCAAAGCTGGAGTAATTTTGGGTTTAAATTCCAACAGTCATCTTGGTTTTCTAACAGTCCTTAACCTCATGATTAGCCATATAGATGATTTAAGATCAAAATACCATCAGGCTATAATCTCACTTTTTATATTAATAGAGACAGCAATAAGATACATTCACGGAAGGGGACATGCAGTTCCATTTTTTACATTGAAAAGTCATCATGTTACAGTTTTGCAAATGTGCTCACACACATGCACACACGGAGTCCAGTTTGATTTAAAGCTCCAGCCTGGTTTCCTTCCCTTCAGAGGCTCAGGCCTGACCTAGGCTTTCTCAACCCTCCATGGAGAGGAGGACTACAGTAGAACTGGCCTGTGCTTTCACTTTTGTTCTTCTTCCCTCTTCTGGTTTTAGCTTCTCTCAGTGTGGCAGGGAAGGAGAGGACACACTGTGGAAAACAGAAAGAAGTTTTGCCTAACTGGGCGTGTGGTAGCCTCTGCAGAGAGCCCCGAGGTGACTCCCTCTCCCACTCCCATCTGCAGTGTCCTGGCCTAGGTAATCTGACCCCTCTCTTACCCCCTTAGCCTCTAGTTACTGAGGTGCCCTTGACCAGCAGACAGCCTTCTGATAGGAATACCTCAGAGGAGCTGCCAGTCGCTCATTGCCCCCAGGAGAGGGTAAGGTATCCTTGAGTTTGTTTATGAGCCCTGGTGAAACCCTTGTTTATCTGTACCCCACGGAGACACGGGATTGGAGCCAGTCAGTTAGTAAATCAGTCAGACTAAATAAAGACACAGAGACAGACATGATAAAAGCCAGTGGGCATCATTAAGGGCTTAACCAAATTACATGTGTGTGAGATGAATCTTGGCTTGATGATGGAACTGCCCAAGCCAGATTGCTTAGAATCAATCCAACCAGCAGGATCTCAGAGTATAAATGATGCATTTTGCACAGTGTACAATCTATGAGAAAGTGGGGCTCCCAAGTTTCTTGTCAGGGTTTAGGGACCCAAGATGCATTTTCCCCCAAGCAACAAAGTTATAAATGGTGATTCAGGAGCAAGGCCTCTTCTACAGAAGGCTGTTTCACCCCTAATGTGGCTGAATGACCATAGGAGCCTGAGTTCTAGGCCTAGAAGTTGGGGACCATGTCCTTCCTGGAGAGATTGAGAAGAAAGTGCTCCTCCCCTTTACTACAGCCAAGGTCGGCTTTAATTGTTTTCCTCCACTCCAGGGGCTCTGAACCTTCATTTCTCCTAAGCTCTTGCACTTCCCCTGGGTCAGCCCTGACTTCTCTAGAGTTCCAAAATCATCAGCTTTCTTCATTTCCTTATTCAAACCCTGTTGCCTCACTGAGACCAACAGGAAACCAAACAGAATTAATTAGTTCAAACTAACATTTGATTTTCTAGTAGCCTTTTCCTTTCTATAAGTGCTTAGGTCTTTGTAAAAGGGTGCTTCTGTGTTTGAAATATTACCTGGCTATAGAGGTTTGGAGGATTCAAATGGGCTACAAGATAACAATAAATCTATTATTCCCAAGTGTTGTCTCAGACTATAATTATGCCTCTGTCTCAACTGCCTCTTAGCTTCTTGGGGCAAAGCAAGCTCAATTCTGGTTTATCAGGCAATACAGCAGCATACTACCATCCACATACCTGCTGATTTCTGCCACAGAGGCAGGATGCTTCATTTCACCACTGCGGTTAGTGTTCTTGCATGTTGATACTAACTTATGTCACAGATGCATGTTGCTTTCAGTAGTCCATCACCCTTTAACTTTCTTAGGGCAAAGCACTCATTTGGAGGAATTACCTCTCTCCCATTGGATTATATTCCAGTGGAATTTTCAATCATGGTGCTCTTTCTTTCTGTAGCCAATGGTCAGGCAAACCACTAGGGTAATTGCTATTTTCTTCCTTGAACTGAATGATGCAAAGACTGAAAATCTAGTGGGGATGTCCAGACAAGACCGTTGGGTCATTCCTGCCATTGGGAACTTCCAGAGATGCCTGGGCCTGTCCTTTTTGAATCCATCTTTTTTTTTTTTTTTTTTTTTTTTGATCCTTCTGTGCCCCATGTCCTTCCCAAAGAATTCCTTCTTGTTGAAGTTAGCCAGAATTGGTTTCCATTGCTTGATACAAATAACACTAACTGATACAGTCCTCTGCTTCCTCTGTTACTCTGTCTGTACTTGAACATAGGGACAAGATCTCAAAAAGAAAGACATACTTCATATTCCACAGAGGGACCTCACTCCTACCCCAAGCTCTATCTCAATACTCCAACCCCAAAGCCAAACCTAGGAAGCCCTCGGAATGCTTTGGTGTTTTTCTTGTTTGATTTCTAAAGGTTTGTTGGACCCTCAGTGGAGTGTGGTTTGCCTTTTCTCTGTGAATGATGAGATTGGAATCTTCCATCTCCTCCCAGCAATCTTAGGAGCCACTCTCCCCACATTCCACTCATTTCTAGCCAGCCATGTTTCCCCAGAATTTACTTAGCAGATTGTATTGTATTTGTCTGCAAAGCTTTGGTTATACTTGTTCACCCAAATAAATCTGTTGTTGGTTGAATTCCTAACAGTGTAATAAAATGAACTGAAAAACTTCAGGCTAAGTAGAATGCTTCTTTGCATCATTTCTCAATGAAGCAGAAGACAAAATTGTTTAGAGATGCTACAAATCTAAATAAGTGCAAGTTTCATTAGGCTCTGTCCATAAACATGCTTGCTAGAAGCCTGCCATTTATTCAATATATTCACATTACTAATTACATTACCTTTGTATTTTGAAACTAGTGTCAACTGCCTAGAATCCCTGGGTGAGGTTAAGGTGTTTCCTGCCTGGAATATCTTTTTGCGGTTACAGGCAAAATTCTCTTGATGAGTAGACCAAGCATCTACATTCAAAAATTGTAACATTTATTGAGCACATACTATGTACTAGGCAGTATCTGCATTTTTATGGAAATCATCTCATTTTGTCTTTAGCAGACCTATGAATAATGTCCGTCCTATTTCGCAGCTGAGGAACCAGAGAGACGACAAAACCAGCTCATGTTCAAGAAGACTGAAGGGTGAAGTCAAGAGTCAAAATCAAGCAGTCTGATGTTAGTGCTACACCGCTTTTCCAAGAAGGAAGGGAACGGATGTTTTCATACTGACCTTTGTCGGCTTACAATAGGAGATTACCCACTTGACCCAGGCTCTCGATTCTTCAGCAAAATTAACTGTAAAGTATAACCAAACATTTCTAAGTTTCCAAAAAAGAGAAAATGTTTTGGGGTGAGTTGAGTTGGCTATGTGATAGGTGATGTCCAAAGGTGGTCCCCCAATCAGCTGTGTACCCCAGTTTTCACCCCCTGGTGCAGTCTCCTCCTATTGAACCTGGGCTGGCCCTACGGCTTGCCTTTTAACTTGCCAAAGTGATGCCTGTGTAACTTCTGAAGCTACTTTATAAGGAGCCCGGCAGCTTCTATGTGAGTCTCTTGAAAAGCTCACTCTGAGGAAGAAGTCTGAGACCACCATACTAGGAGGAAGCCTAAACCAGTCACATAGAAAGATCACATGGAGAGATTGAGAGTGCACGCGAGAGAGAGAGAGAGAGAGAGAGACAGTTATGTGGCCAACCATCTGCTCTTCCATCCATCCCAGCTGAGGCAGATTGCAGCTGAGCTTTCAGATGACTCTAGCCTCAGATGCCATCTTACTGCAGTCACATGAGAGAACCCAAGTGAGAACTGGTTGGCTGAGCTCAGTCAAGCATTAAACCACTAGAGATAATCATCGCCATTTTAAGACATTCAGTTTCGGCATAGTTTGTCATGCAGCAATAGATGTCTGGAACAGTTGTCGAATGGAAGACAGACACACACGTTGAGACTATACTTTGTGTCAGATCTGGTGCTATTTTCTTTACATATATCATGGGGTAAAATGATGAACATAAAATGTTGGCACATTTTCTACCACATCACCTTCCTGTATTGACAAGGAAAACCCCATAATTTCCAGTTTAATTAAAACTCCCTTCTCTGCCAAACTTTATCCTCCCAAATAAACCATTGGTCTTTCTCTCTCAGAATGGTTTCTGTATACTTGGGATGCAGATTGACCATAGAAAAACAGACTCCCAGAGACTAGAATTGAAGACAAAGGACTTCCCTAAAGAGGCAAAAATCACCTTTGTAATAAAGACAAGAAAGAGATGGAATGGATAGATGGGGAGTGGGTCGGGAGTGGCAGAAAAAGCAAGGAAGGGTGGAGAATGTTCTCTGATAGTAAGGTAGATAAGGAACTCATGCTGACATGAGTGAACTTGGTGACGAAAAAACAGCAATGAGGAATATTGCAGTTGATTATGAATTGGATTTTCTTCAGTGCGGAGAAACTTGAATAAAACTGGAATTGTTTCCCCCTGATTGGTTGCCTGAAAAGTCTGTGTTTCTCTGGGACTGGACTACACAGGTTGTGGCTTCAGTTAGGCTTAGATGCATTATCATGTCATGTAACCTTTCAATAATATCACGAAGCATGTCTTCTTGGCCTTGTTTGACAGATTCAGAAACTGAGGTTGAGACAGGTTAAATACCTTGTTTAAGGTCATACAGTAACACGCAGTACGGCCAATTTTTTTTTTTTTTTTTTTTTTTTTTTTTTTTTTTGAGGCAGAGTCTCACTCTGTCACCCAGGCTGGAGTGCAGTGGCGCGATCTTGGCTCACTGCAAGCTCCGCCTCCTGGGTTCACGCCATTCTCCTGCCTCAGCCTCCTGAGTAGCTGGGACTACCGGCGTCCGCCACCACGCCCAGCTAATTTTTTGTACTTTTTAGTAGAGACAAGGTTTCACCATGTTAACCAGGATGGTCTCCATCTCCTGACTTCGTGATCCGCCTGCCTTGGCCTCCCAAGCCAGTAATTTTAACCTAGGTTTGTTGACTCCAAAGTCCATGATTTCCCACTTCACCATTCCAGAGTAACTTCCCTGACATTATAACCTTTGTTCACAGTATCATCCTTTCTTCTATTGCTGAACTCACTTCATCTCGCATAAAGGCAGTGTCATTGGAGGAGGGGTGAGTGGGGCAGCAATGGCCCATTTATATGAATTTTTTTTTTTTTGAGACGGAGTTTTGCTCTGTTGCCCAGGCTGGAGTGCAGTGGTGCCAAGTGCAGCTCATTGAAACCTCCACCTCCCAGGTGCAAGGTGATTCTTCTGCCTCAGCCTCCTGAGTAGCTGGGATTGCAGGCACCCACCACAACACCCAGCTAGTTTTTGTATTTTTAGTGGAGATGAGGTTTCACCATGTTGGCCAGGCTGGTCTCAAACTTTTGACCTCAAGCGATCTGCCCACCTTGGCCTCCCAAAGTACTGAAATTACAGATGCGAGCCCCTGTGCCCGGACTATATGAATCTTATATATGCCATTCCCTGAATTTTCTAAGTTTCTACAAGTGGGTTTTAAAAAATGGCACATACGAATGTCAGATGACGTAATTTCTTAAAAGTCTGTTATGCGTCCTTTATCATATGCAGTTCTATTATGATGTATTAAGTGTTAAAGCAACTCATTTGATGGCACCTACAAAGAAGATAACATCCTAAGGTTATCTTGGAATGATACCTTTTAACAATAAGAGCTGCTGCTTCTGTTTATTATAAACCTAGATTAAAAAAAGACTTGACAATAAAAGATTGGGTTTTGATTCCTTCTCTCTTTTTGGTGACAGCAGTTGCTCACGAACCTTTTCCCATCAGTTTCCTATCTATTTCCGTTTAAAAGGGAACAAAACTGTTTAGCATTCTCCTGGCACATTTGTGTCAGAATGCAGGTATGCTGCGCAGAAGGACATGCAATATCTTAGTCTGTTATCATAAAAATATTCATCCTGAATTTCCATGACAAAAAAGTACAACTTTATTTCTAACTGATCGTATGCATTTCCTATTTAACATATAAAATTATGAAATCTGAAATTTGCTGCTCAAACAGTAGCATATATACAACAGCAAATCATGATTATACAGAAATGCATACCTGGTGTGTCCTCACAGTCACCTTCTGGCAGTTTCACCTCCAGCAACACAGGCCAGATAGTAGCAGGGAATTTCACACCAGCCAATCGGACTAGATAACAGTTCTGATTTTCTAATTAAAGATTTGGGAGAAATGCTAAAATAAGAATTGGCAGTTATTTGTGAATCTCAGCTATTTGTGTTTTCCCTATACCCCATCTCTAAGCTTTTTAGACAGATGTCAGTATTTAAAAAAAATAACAGGAAGAAAGGTAGTACAGAGGCGGTAAGAGAAAATGGGCTTTGGTTGACCCTGGATCTCTCTTTTACTGGACAACTGACTTTGGGCATTTCCTGAATATCTTTGAGGTTCTGTTTCGCTACCTCTAAAATGGAGGTAAATGTGCTTATTGTGAGTGTTCAAATGACGCAATGGGTGATGCTTTGTGTCTGGTACCAGCAACATAGGAGGAGGACAAGAATCCAAAGCTTGCTTCCTCTGCAACATCGGAAGCAGAAAGATGAGGCTATTCATTCCATCCTGCAGTCTTAAGGGTTATATCTATCACTTTCTTAAATTTACTAGTAAATAAGCCTCTTCAAGCACACAAAAGCCCGCTAGATGTAGGACCAGAGAACAGCACTTAATTTCAGGGTCCAGTTAGGGACTCATTGACTTTTCCAGACATCAGTCACCCCAGGAAAGAAAATATGAACAGCAATATTCGGCCTGAAAGTAGTTGTAGAGCGGGTGCGGTGGCTCATGCCTGTAATCCCAGCACTTTTGCCCAGGCTGAGGCAGGCGGATCACTTGAGGTCAGGAGTTCAAGACTAGCCTGGTCAACATCTCTACTAAAAATACAAAAAAAATTAGCCAGGCATTGTGGCATGTACCTGTAATCCCAGATACTCAGGAGGCTGAGGCAGGAGAATTCCTTGAACTTGGGAGGCGGAGGTTGCAGTGAGCCAAGATTGCACCACCGCACTCCAGCCTGGGCAACAAAGCAAGATTCCAAAAAAAAAAAAAAAAAAAAGAAAGAAAGAAAAAAAAGAAGGTACTTATAGGGCTGTTGTAAATATTAATGTACAATCAGTGATCTTTAAGTGCTTTGAAGAATTGTTCCATGTAATAATAAAGCATTTATCATTATATACAGAAAGAATGCTTATAAGGTGTGAGAGGTTTCTTTTTTTTTTTTCTTTTTTGAGACGGAGTCTTACTCTGTCACCTAGGCTGGAGTGCAGTGGTGTGATCTCGGCTCCCTGCAACCTCCTTCTCCTGGGTTCAAGCGATTCTCCTGCTTCAGCCTCCTGAGTAGCTGGGATTAGGTGCCCGTCACCATACCCAGCTCATTTTTGCATTTTTAGTAGAGAACAGGGTTTCACCCTGTTGGTCAGACTGATCTCGAACTCCTGACCTCAGGTGATCTGCCCACCTCGGCCTCCCAAAGTGCAGGGATTACAGGCTTGAGTCACTGTGCCCGGCCGAGAGATTTCTTCTGCAACAGTCCACTGAGGTCTGCAGTATTGTTACAATCGTATTGTCCAGTGACATTTGACACAGGCCACAACCTTCTGAGAAAACAGTTTCATTAAAAAGAGGAAATGACTTTCTTTTAATTTCCAACTTTTATTTCAAGTTTGGGGTACATATACAGGATGTGCAGGTTTGTTACACAGGTAAACAAACATGTGCCGTGGTGGTTTGCTGCACACATCATCCCATTGAGGAAATGACTTTCATGTGAGCATACACTTTGTGGTCATATCTGTTTGCTGTTGGGAATCAGGGTTTTTTGCTCATTCAAACTGGTAAACTTACTGAGGCTTGTTCTTTGCTTGGATGACAGGACAGCACGAAAGACAGCTTTAATTTTATTCACCTATGTTAGGGAAGACTTTCAACCTTTCTGCCGAGTTGTGGAGCTCTGGTTCAATCTTAGAGAAAGGCAGCATGGTGGAGTGGGGCTTGGAGCCAAGGTGACTTGAATTTCCCACAGGCTCCATCACCCATGAGCTGTGTGACCTCAGGCAAGTCAATGAACCACTCTGAGCCTGTTTCTTCAACTGTAAAACAGAGATAATAACATAGCATCTTGCAGGAGTTGTGTGAAGATGAAAGCTTTAGGTACATGAAGATACAACATACAGAAGAGTTTGGCACATAATAGGTCCTCATAAATGTCCAGGAGTGCACAGAATAGTTATGTATAAATATTTGTTTTTGAAATTAAAAAATCAGAAGATAAATTATGCTAATGCTAACCTGCCCACATTATGGATGATTAGTTTGGATTCAGGATCAGATTTGGAACATGTTTTGAAACATATGCAGGGCAGAGAAATTAACATTTGAGTGCCTGGAGAATCTTAAATTTTCTAATCCCTGACTTCTGGTATAAAATTTGCAATACAGTGTAAATTTTTGGTATGCTCCCTTTTCTTTTGAACTTACTTACTTTTAATGAACAAACAAACCCACAGCATCATCTACAGTATTGGTAATTACAGCTACTAGGAGATGGAACAATAAAAATGAATCAGGAACTCTAGTTAGCAGAGGGAAGCCTAAGTCCAGAAGCTGACATAGTGAAGCTTCTAAAGATGACATAGGTGACTGATGTTGCTGCAGTGTGATTAAATGTTTATTTAGTCTGAAGGAAGTGGACATCAGCCAAAAAGGAAGGATGCCATAGTTATCTCACCCATTTGCTAAATCAAAATTAAAGAAATTATCTAGGGCATTCAGCTATTCTCTTGAGAACATAACTATTTCTTAATTACCTAACTAGAAAACTCATGTGTCTCTGGAGAATTCTTAGGAAACATTACAGAGAGTTTATGTGAACTGCAGCCTCTGGTGGCAAATGCCCCAGAGTGATTCTCTCGCTTGAAATGAGTTCTCAGGTTCTGATGCAGCCGATCATCCCCTGGCAGCTTTTCCCTCCTTCCTGTCCCTTTCTACTACCACTAATCTAAGCAACTTCCCAGTTAGCCCCTGCCCCCAGCCTCTCCAGAATTACCTTCATGAAGCACAGCTCTAATCACATCAGTCTGGCTCAGACACTTTTAGCGGCTCCCCATGCCCCACATGACAAAGTACAAACTCCTTCAAACGATATTTAAGGTCTTCCATGATCTGACCTCAATGTACATTGAAACCTCATCTCATAGGTCTCCTTTATCACAGCCCTTATTCTTATCCTCATTACTAACCTCATGCATTCATTCAACAAACATTTTTAAAGTGCCACAAATCCAGCATCGTGATGGAGGATGAGCAAGACACAGCCTCTGCTCCAGGGAGCTCAGAGTCTGGTGATGGGTTGGACAAGCAAAAGAGTGTTACTGAATAAAGTGCTGTTATACTTATTTGCTGAACATGCAATGAATATTTAACAAGTACCTTTGATGTGCCAGTAACACACAAGCACACAGGGCAGGGGTGTCTAACTTTTCTTAGAGTCAGCGAAAGCTTAAAAGAGGAAGTGGCATTAACCGAATCTGGAGAGAATTTCAATCAGGGACAAAGTCCACATACAGGAAAAAAGGGCTTGAGGGAGCGAAGCACGCATGATCTTGCTGAATGGCTCTTGTGGCTACAGCATAGATGTAACATCGTTTGAAGAAAACCTCTCTTCCTTATATCAATGCTGAGCGTGTCCCCTTGATATCCCTTTAACTCAATTCATCCCTTAGGCTTGGAGGTCACTTACTCAGGGAAGTCTCTCTTGTTGGTTCAGACAATGTTAGTCCTCAGTTATTTATTCTAAGAATGTCTTGTACTTTTTCTTTCAAACACACATAATTATAAGTAAATAATTATCTAAGTAATTATTGAATGCCTATCTCTCCTCCCCTCATCAACCATCAAACTTTTAAGGACAGAGAGGGCAGAATCATGTCTGATCAGTTCACCTTACATGCACCGTGCCAGTTATACAGTAAATGACCTAAATATTTTTGAATGATGTATATTTGTGGCCGTTTTTCCTTTTTAGAGCTTCACCACATTACTTTTAGATATTGTACAAAACATTCCAGAATCTGGAATGTATTCTCTAGCTCCACGGGGGCTGTTCCTCACTTTGCCTGACGGCCAATAACATGCGCTGGACTCCTTTATTCCTGCCTCAACAGGAGTGTGTGCACACACAGACACACACACACACACTCACGCACTCACATCCCTCTATTTATTTCTACATTTGCATCCAGAAGTAAATACGTATCAAGGGGATGTTGACCTGGTTAGAAAATCCTACTCTGGCAGAATCTTGAATATTTGCTACATAAATCCATCAGTGCAAGGGCAGACTTTATACTTAGAAACATTCAGAATTGCCATGGTTCCAAAACTTAAAAAGGCATGCAAAATTAAAAAAAAAAATCAAAATGTCTTAAAATGCTAAATATAGAGAATAACTATGGATACCAAGCCCCTTGATAATCTTACAGATAGCTCATCTAGACTCATGGCTTCAAAATATTACTTATGTGTTTGTCTTAGGGTGGGTGACCCAGAAGCCGAGCCTGATTTGTGAGCACGTGATTTCTTAAGGAAATACTCCCCAGACTGGTGAGGGAGCGGGGATGCGAACAGAGGAGAGGAAGCCCAGCAAAGGAATACTCTCAGGCAGTCTTTGGAGAGGGTGGTTTTAGCCCAATCCTGGGCGTAAAGAAACCCTGGGGCTTAAGGTGTGCCCAGAGATTTTCAGAGACAAGAGAAGTAGCCTTCCACACACCTTCCGCTCTGCACCCTTTGCCTGTCTGTCACTGGTCAAGGATTGTCCTACAACAGGAGTTCCCAGGCCCTAGGCCATGAACCGGTACTGGTCTGTGGCCTGTTAGGAACTGAGCTGTACAGCAGGAGGTGAGTGGTAGGTGAGCAAGCAAGCAAAGCTTCATCTGTATTTACAGTCACTCCCTATTACCACTTGCATTACCACCTGAGCTCACCTCCTGACATAAGACACAGGGGTCTGCAACCCCCCGACCAAGGACCAGTACCAGTCCGTGGCCTGTTAGGAACTGGGCTGCACACCAGAAGATGAGCGGCGGGTAAGAGAGTGAAGCTGAGCTGCACCTCCTGTCAGAGCAGCATTAGATTCTCACAGAAGCAGGAACCCTATTGTGAACTGCATATTCGAGGGATGTAGGTTGCACGCCCCTTATGCGAATCTAGTGCCTAATGATCTGTCACTGACTCCCATCACCCTCAGATGGGACCATCTAGTTGCAGGAAAACAAGCTCAGGGTTCCTGCTGATTCTACATTATGGGGAGTTGTATTATGATTTCATTATATATTTCAATGTAATAATAATAGAAATAAAGTGCACAATAAATGTAATGTGCTTAAATCATCTCAAAACCATCCCTCTGCACCACCCGGTCCATGGAAAAACTGTCTTCCATGAAACCGGTCCCCGGTGGCAAAAATGCTGGGAACCACTGTCTTAGAGGGAAGTACATTTCCAGGTATATCTTGTTCTCTAGTTGTGGGGGCCAAAGCAGCTCTAAAAGCCCAAGCCAAGGCTCCGAAGAGACACAGGTGCTGGGTGTTAGAATCAAAAGCATGAGTGGGGCTCTCAAAAAAGAAAACAAGTTACTTCAGGGAGTCCGGGTGGAGCAGCTGACTGTGTCCACTCCAGTCCTTACTGCTCTCAAAATTTCCTCCAGCTTGGACTTTTCACCTGAATTTCAGAGCCATGCATCCAACTGCCTACTTGACATCTGTGCTTGGATATCTGTGTCAGTTACTTATTGTCACAATAACGTTGTATAACACACAACCACAAAACCTTAGGTGCATATAATCACAAACTATTATATTTGCTTACAGTCTGTGGGCCAGCTGAGCAGTTCAGATTATTTGAACTGAGCTTGGAGAAGCTCGTTTCTGCATCTCTTGTCTGCTGTGGGTTTGCTGAGTGGCTTGACTAGTCTTCTTCGGGCTTTCTCAAATGTATGGGGCCTCAGCTGGGACAACTGAGCTGATTCCGCTCTGCTGCACATGTCTCATCCTCCAGCGGGATAGCCTAGGAGAGAGGGAGGGAGAAAGGAAGAAGAGAGAGAGAGAAATCGCGCGCGCGAGCGCCCTACTTTGCAAGGTAGGCAAACAGCATTTACAGACAGAAAACAGAAGTGAGGTACCGAAACAGCTTGATTGGTTACGGCTCAGTAACCAATCAGCAGACACCATATTTGAACCTGGTCTGATCAGTTGGCCACCTGTGACCGACTGACGCTCAGCTGCTGTGATTGGCTGGGACTCAGCTATTTGTTACAAAAGTCTGCTCATGAGTTCTGCTTTCATTTAATTTAAATCTACGTTAGATTGCAGTTTGTTACATAGGGACTCAAAGTATGGAGGCAACCCCAGGTGGAATTTGGCTTCACTTAGCAAGGCTTACACCCAGAACTGGCCACTGTTCCTATCACCACATTCTATCACCAAAAGAGAGTCACTGGTTAGTTCAAACGGTGGAGAAATGACTTCACCTTTGACGGAGGAGCTTTAGAGTCCATTTCTGTAATCAGCCTACCAAATGTCTAACAGGCATCTGCTTTATTGGTGGCAGTTGAGCAGAGTTCCATTGTTAAAGACTTACAGGACACCAAATGACAGTGCTGACTGATCTACAGTTTACTACAGGAAAAGGATACGATATAGCAGCAGCATTGAAATAGGGGCGTGCATCACAACCAAGGGTTGTGCCACAGCAAGGGGTCTAGAAAGGCCAGGTGCAAGCTCCAGTTATCCTCCCTCTGTAAGGGCCGTGCTTGACATGCCCTCTCCCAGATCAGGAACAACTGATGTATGCACAGAACACCTCACAACCGGGGAGCCCCAAATGGAGTCTTATCTAGGGTCTCTGGTTTTTGTTTTGCTTTGGTTTGTTTTTTGAGACAGATTCTCGCTCCGTCGCCCACGCGGAGTGCAGTAGCGTGATCTCGGCTCACTACAAGCTCTGCCTCCCAGGTTCATGCCATTCTCCTGTGTCAGCCTCTCCAGTAGCTGGGACTACAGGCACCCGCCACCACGCCTGGCTAATTTTTTTTTTTTTTTTTTTTGAGACGGAGTCTCGCTCTGTCGCCCAGGCTGGAGTGCAGTGGCCGGATCTCGGCTCACTGCAAGCTCCGCCTCCCGGGTTCACGCCATTCTCCTGCCTCAGCCTCCCGAGTAGCTGGGACTACAGGCGCCCGCCACCTCGCCCGGCTAGTTTTTTGTATTTTTTAGTAGAGATGGGGTTTCACCGTGTTAGCCAGGATGGTCTCGATCTCCTGACCTCGTGATCCACCCGTCTCGGCCTCCCAAAGTGCTGGGATTACAGGCTTGAGCTACCACGCCCGGCCTTTTTTTTTTTTTTTTTTTTGAGGCAGAGTCTTACTTTGTCGCCCAGGCTGGAGTGCGGTGGCGCAAGCTCAGCTCACTACAAGCTCCGCCTCCTGGGTTCACGCCATTCTCCTGCCTCAGCCTCCCAAATAGCTGGGACTACAGGTGCCCACCACCACGACTGGCTAATTTTTTGTATTTTCAGTAGAGACAGGGTTTCACCGTGTTAGCCAGGATGGTCTCGATCTCCTGACCTCGTGACCCGCCCACCTCGGCCTCCCAAAGTGTTGGGATTACAGGCGTGAGCCACCACGCCCTGCCCCCCGCTAATTTTATTTTTGTATTTTTAGTAGAGACGGGGTTTCGCCATGTTAACCAGGATGGTCTCGATCTCCTGACCTCGAGATCCGTCCACCTTGGCCTCCCAAAGTGTTGGGATTACAGGCGTGAGCCACTGCACCTGGCCAGCAAAGATATTACTCTCTATCATGTTTGTGTATGCATATACACCCACATATGAAAAGTAAAACATGAATGAAACAAACTGGTTAAGCATTCCTAAAACGTCTACACATTCCAAATCCAACTATTCAGAACCATTTTTTGACATTGACTCACAATGTCTATGTTTTAAAATCAAGAATGTTCTTGAAACAGTGCTCCACTCTTGTCTCTGGAATTCTTCCCCAGGTTCCCGACACGATTTAGCACTTTTGGATGAACAAACACAGGCAATGACAGCTACATCGTGATGGCTGCCTGGTCTCAGTGACTGTAACAGGCACCTGATTTCAACAATGTCAAAATATAAAAAAAAAAAATTTGCATCTGAGAGTCAGTGACACAATGAGATACCCATTTCCAAAGGTCTTAATGATTTTTTTTTAAAACCAATTCTAATTTGTTTCTCTTTCTACTGCAGTAGAATAGGTCAATTTTATTAACCACAGCAATCACATGCAGCACGTGCAGTCAAAGAAAGCCTTTCACTAAAGTGTATCCTCATTATTTGCACAATGATAATCATAAGTCATTAAAGTGAATTGCAGGAGTCATAAAATTATTAAAGGTTGGTAATTATTTAGATACATCCAATTGAAGAAAAATTGTCCTTTAAACTTTGATTATAGTCAGTCTTTTATATAACTGTTTGGAAGACATTTTGGCATAGTATTTACATGTAACCTACACACAGCCTCTTGCATACTTTAAGTCATATCTAGTTACTTGTAATGCCAACTACAACGTAATGCTATGTTAATAGTTGTTATATGGTATTTTTAAAAATTTGGATTATTTTTTATTGTTGTGGTATTTTTTTCAGAATATTTTCAATCTACTGTTGGTTGAGTCTTTGGATGTGAAACTCCTAAAGAGGTGGGACTGGCTGTAACTTTAATCCAAAAGAAACATTTAGGTTGCGACTGGGCATGGTGGCTCACGCCTGTAATCCCAGTACTTTGGGAGGCTGAGGTGGGCAGATCACCTGAGGTCAGGAGTTTGACCTGGTCAACATGGTGAAACCCCGCCTCTACTAAAAATAGAAGAATTAGCTGGGTGTGGTGGCAGGCACCTGTAATCCCAGCTACTTAGGAGGCTAAGGCATGAGAATTGCTTGAACCCAGGAAGCGGAGATTGCAGTGAGCCGAGATGGCGCCATTGCACTCCAGCCTCAGGGACAGAGTGAGACTTTGTCGCAAAAAAAAAAAAAAAAAAAAGGGGGGGGCGCCAGGCGCGGTGGCTCACGCCTGTAATCCCAGCACTTTGGGAGGCTGAGGCGGGTGGATCATGAGGTCAGGAGATCGAGACCATCCTGGCTAACATGGTGAAACCCCGTCTCTACTAAAAATACAAAAAATTAGCCGGGCGTGGTGGCGGGCGCCTGTAGTTCCAGTTACTCAGGAGGCTGAGGCAGGATAATGGTGTGAACCTGGGAGGCGGAGCTTGCAGTGAGCCGAGATTGTACCACTGCACCCCAGCCTGGGCGACAGAGCCAGACTCCGTCTCAAAAAAAAAAAAAAGTTATTTAGATTGCAATATCTTTTTATTATCTCGTTAGCAACTGGTTATTAAAGTGACTAGTTATCAAATATATTTTAAATATTAAACATTTTTTTATTGAGGTAAAGTTCACAGAACAGAAACTTCTTAATTTAAGAGTAAATAAACCCGTCTCTACAAAAAATAAACAAATTAGCTGGGTGTAGTGGCACATACCTGTAGTCCCAGCTACTTGGGAGGCTGAAGTGGGAGAGGGGCTTGAGCCTGGAAGGTCAAGGTTGCAGTGAGCCAAGATGGCACCATGGCACTCCATCCTGGGCAACAGAATGAGATCCTGCCTCAAAACAACAACAACAAAAAGAGTGTATAATTCACAATATTGTACAACCATCACTTCCATATAGTTCTAAAACATCTTCATTGCCCCAAAAGGGAACCCTTACCCTTTAGGCAGTCTGTTCCCCTTCCCCCTGCTCTCAGTCCTTGGCAACCACTAATCTTTGTCTCTATAGACTTTTTAGTTCATGTAAGTGAAATCATATAATATGTGACCATTTGTGTCTGGCTTCTTTTACTGAGCATGTTTTCAAGTTTCATCCACCTCATAGCACATATCAGGACTTCATTCTTGTTTATGGCTCAGTAATATTCCACTGTATGAATATACCACAATTTCTTTAAGCACTTACCAGTTGATGGACATATGGGTTGTTTCCATTTTTGGCTATTGTAAATAGTGCTGCTGTGAGCACTGGTGTACTGTATCAGCTTTTGTTTGAATACCTCTTTTTCAGTTCTTTTAGGAATATACCTAGGAGCGGAGTTGCTGAGTCATATGGTAATTCTATATTTAACTTTTTTTTTTTTTTAGACAGAGTCTCACTCTGTCCCCCAGGCTGGAGTGCAGTGGTGAGATCTCGGCTCACTGCAAGCTCCGCTCCCGGGTTCATGCCATTCTCCTGCCTCAGTCTCCCGAGCAGCTGGGACTACAGGCGCCCACCACCACGCCTGGCTAATTTTTTGTATTTTTTTTAGTAGAGACAGGGTTTCACCATGTTAGCCAGGATGGTCTAGATCTCCCGACCTCGTGATCCACCCACCTTGGCCTTCCAAAGTGCTGGGATTACAGGCGTGAGCCACTGCAACCGGCCCTAAATTTAACTTTTTAAGGAACTGCCAAAGTGATTTCCACAGAGGTTGCATCATTTCATATTCCCACTAACAATGCACCAGGGTTTCAATTTATCTATGTCCTCACCAAACATCATTAAATATATTATTGCAAACAGTTTTTCTGGAACTGTAATACAGAATTTATGAAAATCTAAATTTACAGAACTGTTTGGAGGGCATTTTGGCACACGGCTTGGCATTTTTAAGTTGTTAACAGTGCAAAGTATTTGGTGCTTCCCTGCACTCAGAGCTCCTGGTTATTCTGGGAGCCACCTGGCACTTGACCTCACAGTTAGTTTTAAGGTTCTATTCCCTTGCTCACTCCGTGGTGTAGAACATTCCCATTTCTCATGGGCCTTTATTTCTGGATTTTCTTTCTGCATCGCACAAAGCCTTCCTCTGTACCCCCCACCCAGTAACTCCTCCCAACCCCCCAGTCTCATTAATATCCCAGCCTGTAGGGAAAACCATCAAAGGAGCTAACGCCTGCCCACACATCCCCCATTGCAGTCTGATAATATCTCATGAGACTTTCCAAGGCTCACCTTCAGTGTGACAAACACCAATTCTCCCTGCTGGATTCCTGCTGTTCCTGTCCCCAGTCCAACACCTCCCTGTTAAGAAAACCGGGCAGTTTTTCAATTAAGCAGATTGCACATGTCTTTCCAGAAATCTCAGGATCCTGGTGTGGTGAAAAGGACAGAATATCTGGGCTTTAGGCCCCATCTGTCACCCATGACCTTTGTTTTTTTCAGCAATTCCTACTGAGTTTCTACCAGCTGCAAGATGCTGTATTATACAGCGGACAGATCACTGGTCCTGCCTAGGTCTCAAATCTGTAACATGGAGAGGAGACACCTTATCTTCCCTGGATCTGAATGAGCCTGGACATCCATTCCACCTGAAAGTAATTCTGTGCTTATGAATTTGAAAGACTGTCTTGATGGGAGGGAACAGTGGTACTTTTTCTTGGTACTATAAATGGTACTATTTCTTCTTTTTTTTTTTTTTTTGAGACGGAGACTCGCTCTGTCCCCCAGGCTGGAGTGCAGTGGCCGGATCCCAGCTCACTGCAAGCTCCACCTCCCGGGTTCACGCCATTCTCCTGCCTCAGCCTCCCGAGTAGCTGGGACTACAGGCGCCCGCCACCGCTCCCGGCTAATTTTTGTATTTTTTTAGTAGAGACGGGGTTTCACGTGTTAGCCAGGATGGTCTCGATCTCCTGACCTCGTGATCCACCCACCTCGGCCTCCCAAAGTGCTGGGATTACAGGCTTGAGCCACCGCGGCCGGCCTATTTCTTCTTTTATCGAGTCTAGAAGTAGGCGTGTAACAAAGGAGTAAACGTTCCCAAGTATCTGGGAGAGGACATGAGACATTGAAAGAAAATTGAGACTTGACGACACTTTCACAAAGCCCCCCAAATTCAGCCCAACAAAAATCTCAGAATGAAAGGCAATCCTCGAACTTAAATGCATTTTTACATTGTGTATTAGCCTTATTTTTCCAATTTCTAGGGAACCTCAGGCTTAGAGGAGAGAATCCAAAGAGGCAGAAACCCACTCTCCCGTTGACGTCTCAACAATGTGCCGTCTGAACGATTTCTCATTTCTCTGTCTCCCTAGTTTCTTTTTCAGTTAAGTAACTCAAAAGTTTTCACTGACCCGTTTGAGCATTTTCGAAGTGTAACTAGCGTCTGCAGCCACTAGAGGGCAGACCGCAGCCTGAGATCCGGTCCTGAGGCTGCAGAACCGTCACCCCATTGCATTTTCCCTGCGTGCCTCCAGAGGGCGCTGCAGCTCGCGTCAATCTTGTTGCCAGCGCCGACGCTCCTGGAACTGAGCTCCTGTTTGGAGCGGGTAGGGAGAGTCTACCGCGTCTGTGAGGGAAACTGAGGAAGGGGGGCGCCCTGCCTTCCTGGAGACCCTGTCCTGCATCAGAAGCCCAGGAGGAGCTTTCTTCGTGTTTAAATTCTGTAACTTGAATTCATCATTGGCATAAAAAATATGTATAAAGTCCCTCGGCAGCGTCGGAGGCTGCTGGGCGTGGAATCAGCAGAGCTGCCCCGTCAGGGTTGAGCGACCCGTCAGAAATACGGAGGAACATTCTCCTGTCAGTTTCTTCAGGGACAACAGGGCGCTTTCTCCTTTCCCTCCCTCTAAAAAGACAGGCAGGCTATCATCTTTGCAGTCTTAGCATTCTCACACACAATGTTCTCAGTTCGTCCTGAACCTTGGGAGGGAGGTATTCTATTTCTCCCAGTTTCATTTTTATTTTAAAACTAGATCTCGGGTTTCAAAAATCTGTTTGAACGGTTTTAAACCTTTTCTTTTCTTTTCGAGACGGAGTCTCGCTCTGTCGCCCAGGCTGGAGTGCAGTGGCGCGATCTTGGCTCACTGCAACTTCCACCTCCTGGGTTCAAGCGAGTTTGTTGCCTCAGTTTCCCCAGTAGCTGGGACTACAGGCGCCCACCACCACGCCTAGCTAATTTTTTGTATTGTTAGTAGAGACGGGGTTTCACCGTATTAGCCAGGATGGTCTCCATCTCCTGACCTCGTGATCTGCCCTCATCGGCCTCCCAAAGTGCTGGGATTACAGGCGTGAGCCACCGCGCCCTGCCCGATTTTAAACTTTTCAAAACAAAGTTGATGTTAAAAACATGAAATACCAAGAAAGAGCTTGTCATGAGAAGGAACATTCCCAGTCTATTGCTTCCCACAGGCCACCCCTGGTTCTACAGCTAAAGGCAGCCTTAAGGAACTTTTAACAGTTTCTATTTTCAGGATTTCTTGGGGGTCACCTCCAGATCTTTAAGTGATGTGCCCATGGTACTATTTCTTGTTTTATCTAGTCTAGATTATAAACAATCTATTGAGTTTCTCTTATAACAGATGAGGATTTAGCCTTTTTGAGGAAGTCTCTTGTGATTCCTGTTTTGAAGATGAGAAAACTGAAGCTCAGGAGGAGTGAGGTGTCCAAGGTCACATAACCAAGAGCCGATGGGGTGGGAATTAGGACCCAGGTTTCCTAACTCTAGGATCCTTGCAATTTCCACCCCACATTGTGGGGGACTGAACCTGCCTTTGCAAAAATTATAACTGAGAAAATTATGACAGTGAAAGAGACCTGACCTAACCAACTCCATGTTGCTTCTAACCTCCAAGCTGTCCTTGTTCATTCCCGGGCAGAGAATCAACTAACTTTGGGAGGAGCTTAGTTTATAGTTTAACTTTGAAACAAAGATGACAACAGCCCTTTCCCAAAACAAACCCCCTTCCTGCTTAGGACTAGATTGCCTTTACAGGACTAATAGATTAGCCACAAGATTAGAAATTATGGTTTAGGAGTCACGTAGCTGGAGCCTGTAAGATTCTGAACCGGCCAGTCAAGGTGGCTCACGACTGTAATTCCAGCACTTTGGGAGGCTGAGGTGGGTGGTCAGGAGTTCAAGACCTGGCGAAGACGGTGAAACCCTGTCTCTACTAAAAATACAAAAAAATTAGCCAGGCGTGGTGGCACACACCTATAATCCCAGCTACTTGAGAGGCTGAGGCAGAGAATCGCTTAAACCCGGGAGGCCGAGGTTGCAGTGAGCCAAGATCACACCACTGCTTCCAGCCTGGGCAACAGGGAGATATTCCATCTCAAAAATAAAAAATAAAAAAGATTCTGAACCTCCTCAAATTACTCCTGGGGATAAATCACCATTGTAAAATGTAAGATCAGTGCTTGAGATATTTTGAAGACTCTGTGCTAGATGTATCAGCTGTCACTACCAGGATCGATAAACTGGCTCCTCTGGCCTTATGGCCCCCACCCAGGGACTGCCAGACAGCACAAGAGGACAGCTTCGACTTACTATGATTTCATCTCCAACCCAATCATCAGCACTCCTTACTTATGGCCCCCTACCCACCAGATTATCCTTAAAAACTCTGATCCCTGAATTCTCAGAGAGACTGATTTGAGTAATAATAAAATTCCGGTCTCCTATACAGCCAGCTCTGCATGAATTAAATTCTTTCTGTGTTGCAATTCCCCCATCTTGATGGCTCTGTCTAGGCAGCGGGCAAGGAGAACCCACTGGACAGTTACAGCACCACTTCAAGGCTTACCCGCCAGGGTAATTACCTTCTAGGGTTGTGTTCAGGTGTCAAAACTGATGTAGTGGCCAGGCGTGGTGGCTCACATCTGTAATCCTGGCATTTTGGGAGGCCAAGGCGGGCAGAAAACCTGGAGTCAGGGGTTCGAGACCAGCTTGACCAGCATGACGAAACCTCTTCTCTACTAAAAATACAAAAATTAGCCAGGCGCGGTGGCGCGTACCTGCAATGGCAGCTACTCGGGAGGCTGAGACAGGAGAATCGCTTGAACCCAGGAAGCAGAGCTTGCAGTGAACCAGAGATTGTACCATTGCACTCCAGCCTGAGTGAGAGAGTGAGACTCTGTCTCAGAAAACAAAACAAAACAAAACAAAACAGACTAATGTTGTAAGACTCCTTAAAACGGGCCTGACAGATAAAATACAGGATGCCCAGTTAGATATGAATTTCAGACAAAGAACAAATGCTTTTTAGTATGAATATGCCCTAAATATTGCATGGGGCATACCCACTAGAATATGCATGGGACATACTTGCTTTTATTTGCTAAATCTGGCAATTATAGGAGAGAAAATAGTTCTTTCCCCACTGATAACTAGGTTCATGTTTGAAACTCCTATAATAAGAGATAGGTTAACAAGAGAAGAGTTTAACAAATTTATTTGAAATAAGTTTTATGTGACGGGGGCTGGGTGCAGTGGCTCATACCTGTAATCCCAGCACTTTTGGAGGCTGAGGAAGGATGATTGCCTGAGCCCAGAAGTTCAAGACTAGCCTGCATAACATAGTGAGACCCCCATCTCT
This sequence comes from Macaca nemestrina, assembly GCF_043159975.1. Classification (NCBI taxonomy): domain Eukaryota; kingdom Metazoa; phylum Chordata; class Mammalia; order Primates; family Cercopithecidae; genus Macaca; species Macaca nemestrina. The sequence goes on along the minus strand of NC_092129.1, from coordinate 168,419,249 downwards.
ACAAAAAGTTCAAAATGAGCTTGGTATGGTGGCGTGCACCTGTATTTCCAGCTACTTGGGAGGCTAAGGTGGGAGGATTGCTTGGGAAGATCCTCAGTGGGAGGAGGTCAAAGCTGCAGTGAGCCGTGAACATACCACTGCACTCCAGCCTGGCTGACAGAGTGAGACCTTGTTTCAAACAAAACAAAACAAAACAAGTTTTATGTGACCCGGGAACTTTCAGAAATGAAGACCCAAAGAAACAGGGAAAACTATGTATGCTTATGAACAGTCAAGCGGAAGTATGATTGGATAAAATGGTATAAGCTAATGGTTATAAACAGAAGGGAACTTAGCAAGGCCTGTTCAGATTCTTCTTGGTGTCTCTGTGTCTTCAGACGGGGACATTGCTTTCCTCCAGGTATATGGTGGGCCACCCTGGAGTGAGAGATTTACAACCTGTGTCAGAGGAGAAGGAACAAGGGGAAGAAAGTGAGGGAGAACTTCCTGCTTCTGTTGCCTTCTCAAATGCCAAGGTGCCCTGTTTTGGGTTAGTGTGTGCTGAACTCCATCACAATTCTACTTTAAGACTATGAATCTAGGCTTATACTTATGCTGGTTTCTAGAACTGCAGGTACAGTAACAGGCCTGTGGTTTATTCATGACAAAGGAATTTTTCTGAGAAAGACAGGCACTATTTATGATTTCCATACAGATAAAATATAAAACAGGCAAAGTTAAAACATATAATGTTTACAGATACGACATGTAAAGTAAGATGACAAAGAAATGCAAGTGAATTGGTAACACAAAATTTAGGAGAGTGGTTACATGGTGTGTGTGGGATATGTCATGAGGAAAAGAACACCAGGGGCTTCTAAGCTCCAGGGAAATGGCTAGGGAAATGGTGTGCATTTTATTTTTTGATGTAGTATATTTCTATGCACTCTTTGTGTATATATTTTCTTTTTTTTTTTTTTAAAGGCTGGGTGCAGCGGCTTACGCCTGTAATCCCAGCACTTTGGGAGGCTGAGGTGGGTGGATCACTTGAGGTCAGGAGTTCAAGACCAGCCTGGCTAACAGAGTGAAACCCTATCTCTACTAAAAATACAAAAAAAAATTTAGCTTAATGTGGTGGTGCACGCCTGTAATACCAGCTACTCAGGAGGCTGAGGCAGAGAATTGCTTGAACCTGGGAGGTGGAGGTTGCCATGAGCTGAGATCATGCCATTGCACTCCAGCCTGGACAACAGAGTGAGATTCTATCTCAAAAAAAGAAAAAAAGAAAAAAAGAAAAGAAGCATTCCTAGATTCTGAATGACACAGACCAAGGTTGTAAACCTAGCTCTAGCATCTCTGAGCTTTCGTTTCTTTATCTATAGAATGGGAATAATAATACTTAGTTGGCAGCACTGTTGTGTGTTGTAAAAATAATATATGTAAAGAACATATATGCATCTAGGATGTCTTTAGGAAATGCTACTGTCAATCAAGTCTATGTTGGAGTGAAGTAGAGATTGTGCCAGAACTTCCGCCATCCTACTAGGTAAGCCGTGGTCAGATACTGTCTTTGCTTCTGTTGGCTGTTGCCTTCTTACCTAAACTCTTTCTTTTGTTAGTGTGTATTGAAATTCTGAAGAAATCACACTTCACAGAATTTCGAATGTTGAACTGCTTCTTAAAAATAAAACTATAGCCCTTTAAAACATAGATTTGTGAGTGAATGAGCGATGTTTGTAAAGAGAAGAGCCAAAAAGGAAAGTCAATTCCCTGTTAATGTTAAGTTCTAGCTTCAAAGCACAGGAGACATGCAGAGAAATCAATGAGGAAAAGTCTCTTGATTGGAACAGGCAATCATTTGCCATGGACATGCAAAAAGCAAATTATTTTCCTTAATTGTACACTCTCAGTCTCCCCACTGGAGAAAGAGATTTTTAGCAAACTTCTAAAATGTGATTTTTTTTTTTTTTTTTTTGCATTTTCCCGTGTTCTGTATATTTCTATACAGAATTACTAATATACTTAAGCCTTTTGGCTATAAAAAAGAGAACCAACTTCCCTTGGCTGAAGAATTCACTTTAAGCCATAATTTAATGTTAAACAAAGTCTTTAAAAAAATAAGGTAAAGGGAAACTTCAAATTAAGAATGCTAATTGAAGAATTTTTCATTTAAGTATTCAGAATTGGTTGAAAGGAGGATTCACTATGTCAATTTAGAAGGCAATATTCTATAAAAGTTCATTTTTATACATTTTGCATCAAGTTAAAATATCCTGAGAGTAAAATGTTCAAACTCACTAGTAATACAATAGCATAAATCAAAATAATATTGAGAAATCATTTCACCCTCAGAAATATGAACACTCAGTGCTGCCACAGGCATGGTGTACAGTGAAGTGGGCTTTCTTGCGCTTTGCTAGTGGAGTGTAAACTGGGACAATCTGGAAAGCAGTTTGTTAGTATCTATTAAGAGCTCTAAACATGTCTAGATTCTTTGATCTTGTAACTCTGCACTAGTTCCTTAAAATCTCAGAGACGTAGCCTTGGTCAATAAGGAAACCACCCACCCTCCATCAGAGGTCTGGGTTCCAGTTCATAGAATAAATGTGTGTGCATGTGATTGTTGGGGTCCGCGTGTTTCCTAAACAAAGGAATGAACACACAAGACAATACAAGACAAGACAAACACGGCGGCCGCCTCGAATCGCGCGCTCTGCTTTATTTTATACAGTCATTTGTGGAATGTTACCAAGTCACAAGACACATTGTTGTTTTTCTGACCTTTCCCTGACTTCGTTTGCAAGAGCAGGACTTATGGGGAACGCCCTGCTTCGTTTGCAAGAGCAGGACTTATCAGGAACACCCTGTTTGCGAGCACGTAGTCCTCTACTTTTCTTTGATCTTGTAACTCTGCACTATTTCCTCTACTTTTCTTTGATCTTGTAACTCTGCACTATTTCCTTAAAATCTCAGAGACGTCGCCTTGGTCAATAAGGAAACCACCCACCCTTCATCAGAGGTCTGGGTTCCAGTTCATAGAATAAATGTGTGTGCATGTGATCATTATATTTTCTGATAATGGTGGAAAAGTGAGCTATCTAAACGTTCATCAACAGGGGAATGGTGAGGTAACTTAGTGTGCACTCATACTGCGGCAGATGCACCCATTACAAGTACATTTACCAAGATGTTAATGAAAAGATAAAATGCTTACAAGTTTACATTAGATGAAAAAAGCAGTATGAAAATGGCACAAAATTATCTCAACTATGCAAAATACACACTTATAAAAATATTGGAATAAGAGAAATCAAACTACTAACAAGTAGTAATTTTAGGATTGAGGGATTGTGATTCTTATTTCCTTCTTTACGTTTTCCCATTTTCCAAATTTTCTACAATGAGCAATATTACCATTATAATAAGAACAAAAAATATTTTTAAAAATTCTGAGGCAGTGGCATATTTCTCTATTGGTTATACACGAATTGACTCCTGTTCAGGGGAGAAAAAAAGCTGATGACACAGGTACAATATACCACTTCACTTCCTCAAGGCAGGGTTAAAATGGCATTTTCTCAACATGTGTTTGCTTCAAAGAGTGTGTGCAGCATACATTACCAGTAAGTTGCAGGATTTCACTCTATTTCTAGAACTCCAGTGCCTGAGTTAAACAAAAGTCATGTTTTTCCCATTGGTATGTGAAATGACATACATCTCTAGTTCCTCGGGAGAGCATGCAGTTTGTGATGCCGATTATTTTCATGTTATGAAACCCATCTCTATCATTACCAGGCAGAAGGCGTAATGAAGTTGGCTGATTACAAAGGAAGGGAAAGCTGAGTGCTTCCAGCTCTCTGATGTTTTCTGGTGACAGCCATCATTTAGAGTAGTGTTATTTTGAAGCAATTTTACTGAGAACGGAATATGTTTATAGAACATTCATTGAGTTTATTGCTTAAGAGCTTTACATTTCATGATTTGGGCATTGGTCTCTCTCTCCAGGATTTCAGAGTGTGTCTTAATATGTTTAGTGTTGCTGTAACTGAACACCAGAGACTGAGTAGTTTATAAAAATAAAAGGTTCTTTGACTCATCATTCTGGTGGCTGGAAAGTCCAAGATTGGGCATTGGTATCTGGTGAAAGCCTCAGGTTGCTTCAACTCACAGTGGAATGGAGCCAGTATGTGCAAAGAGATAGGGAGAGAGGAGGCAAGGGTTGGGGGTGGGGGGTACCAGGCTCTTTTTAACCACCAGATCTCATGGGACTTAACAGAATGAGAATTCACTCACCCTGAGGGAGGGCATTAATCTATCCATGAGGGATCTGCCTCCATGATCCAAACACCTCCCACCGGGCCCACTCCAACACTGCCACATTGGGGCTCAAATTTCAACATGAGCTTTAGAGGGGATAAACAGGCAGAGCATAGTATAGCATGGTGGGAATAGGATAAAGCAGGAATCCATTGTTACATTTTACTTACAATCAATGTTCTAAGTCTTCTTGGTTAGATTCTTCTTTAAATATATATAATTCTTAAATTGAAAGGGTCAGTTCTAGAGTGACATTGCATATATTGTTGTTTACAATGCAATGCTCTTTGCAAAAACAGGTTTAGGTTAAAGAAAGGCCAGTGGCCAGGCTGACTGGCAACAAAGGAAAGGCCATAAAAACTTGAACTTTACAAAGCTGTTCTTCACCATTTTGCTGTGTGGTATTTATTATTCCAAAAACTAAGGAACAGCGATATTCATTGAAATGTTCATAAAGTCATCAAGTTTATATACCTCCTCTTAAATATATCATTTGAGAGGTGGGAGGATCGCTTGAGCCCAGGAGTTCAAGACCATCCTGGGCAACATAGCGAGACCCCCATCTCTAAATTTTAAAAAGTAAAAATAAAAATATCATTTGATCCTGGAAGTCTCACAGATTATAAAGGAAATATTTAAATAAGCCTCTTCAGGTTACTTGAAAAACTCTTCGGCTTAGCTTAGCTGAAATGAACTGAGTATTGTTTCATGTTGGAGAATAGTACTTTGTTTGCTAATATATAATATTATGTATATACTACTGTTTCATGAATTAATTGTTTCATGGATGTTGGTTTATATCCCCAACTAGATTAAACACAGCTGTGGGCAGGAGCTGTGTCTTATATTCCTTTTATATTCCCCATGGCATCAAACACAATGCTGAAAATAAGGGTGCATTTGGAAAGAAGCAGGAAAACATAAAACTAGTGAGACAGAAAGCACCTGAAAATAAAAATCTGAAATGAGACTAGGGATGCAACAGCCTAAAAGAACAATCTAGGGCTGGACTTTAAGGTCTGTGGTCCGGAGACCCTGCAACACATCCCATTTCAAAAGAAGAAGCTGTTGCATGCTGGGCTCTGTTGGACTTTCAGAAGGATTTTTGCTGGGCATGACCCCTCACATTAAGTGAGGCTTTAAAAAATTTTTGTACTGATGCATTCATATTTGAAATGCAGTCTAATGTTCTTATTGAGTATATAAAAAGGAAATAGCCCTATTTTGTGTTCTTAATCCCTTGGAGCTTTTTTATTTTTTAACTTGATCAAATCAACTAAGTGCAGAGATGCTATGAGCTGCCTTACAAAGCACTCAAATGATTTATGGCATCACTTCCCAAGTATTTGTAAAGGATTATTTCAGAAATAATCAATTATATCTTTCTCTCTCTCTCTCTCTTTTTTTTTTTTTTTTTTTGAGATGGCGTTTCGCTCTGTCACCCAGGCTGCAGTGCAGTCGTGCAATCTTGGTTCACTGTAACCTCTGCCTCCTGGGTTCACGCCATTCTCGTGCCTCAGCCTCCTGAGTAGCTGGGACTACAGGCACCCACAACCACGCCTGGTTTTAGTAGAGATGGGGTTTCATCCTGTTAGCCAGGATGGTCTCGATCTCCTGACCTCGTGATCTGCCCTCCTCGGCCTCCCAAAGTGTTAGGATTACAGGCGTGAACCACTGTGCCCTGCCTCAATTATATCTTACATTATCACCCACAAAAATCATCATCTTTAGCTACCATTACATGTGGACCAAAAGAGTGAACATCTTAAAATTCCTCCAGAATAAATAATCTGTGCTAACTCTCATCATTTCCTCAGGCAAGGTTTCGCTTTGCTAGGTCTTAAAGTTTGAATCTGGCCGGACACAGTGGTGTATGTCTGTAATCTCAGCACTTTGGGAGGCCTAGGCTGGCAAATCCCTTGAGTCCAGGAGTTTGAGACCAGTTGAGGCAACATGGTGAAACCCTGTCTGTAAAAAAATGCAAAAATTAGCTAGGTGTGGTGGTGCACACCTGTAGTCCCAGCTACTTGAGAGGCTGGGCTGAGAGGATTACTTGAGCTCAGAAAGTCAAGGCTGCAGTGAGGCATGGTCACACCACTGGGCAACTGAGCAAGACCCTGTGTCAAAAAAAAAAGTTTGAATCTAATAGCATGCAACTTTTTGCTGCTTCTATTTAGTTAATAGTTTATTTGATAAGTATACTCCATGAGAGGCATTCCAAATGGATTTTGGGGATAAACTTCTTCGTGTTTATGGACATAAGCATGAACAGAAGGAAGGAAACAATCGTGAATGATACATTTTACTATAATCATGTATATGTAGACTACAACACATCAAACTATGTCTTATGTTAAGAAAGACAGTTGGAATTTAAGTGCTTCCGGTGTGTTATTTGTTAAGCTAGTGTCTCTCAGCTTTGAACCTAGAGTTCCATATCCTGTTTTGTGATGCAGGCACTCTGCAAACCTTTCTCTTTGTTGGTTGGTTTCTTTAGGCTCTGCCAATTGGGCACTAGAGAGAGACTGTGGGGTTGGAGGGGGAAGACAAGGTGCTCTCTTTTCTGTTTGCGTCAGAGTCACCTCAGCTATACTACTTCACTTGGCAGCAGCAGTTCCCTCCAGAAGCAGCGTGATTCCAATTTGCTGACTTACTAAAACATAGAACACCAGCCTTATCATGCCCTCCCAGAGATATGGCCTCAGTGAACAGGGAACCCCCTCCCTTCCTTACAGGTCTGGGTCTCAGCTCCCAATGACCCTCTCCCAGATTTCTGAAGCACCAGCATTATCTGAGCAATGGTCGCTCCTCAGAGGTCTGACTTCCAGTCTGTAGGGACCCATTCTTCAAGCCTGTGAGTTTCAATAATTCCAACCTTTTTCTTTAGTTCCTCAGTCCTAGTGGGGATAGCTGTATCCTATGGATGTGTAAGGCGTCTCTGAGATACCTTACTGTTCCTTTATTGCCTTTTTAGTTGTTCCATATCTGGCTAGCAAGTCTTGAGTATTACATTCTCTCTGTTAAACTAACTGGGGTGGTTTCTGTCTTCTTACTGGATCCTGACCAATACAGCTTCCTCAAACAATAAGATTGGAGGGAAAATGTTAATGTTCATAAAATGCACGTGGCTGGTTGCTGAAAATTTTGGGCAGATAAGAGGGAGAAATTACTTTTTTAGTCACAGACCTGGGAGCTTTCCTAATAGTCCAGTGGACCAGGCTATACAGAAATAAATTTAAAAGTACACATATTAAAAAAATATGTATTTTTTTCCTTTTTTGCCTAAAAGTTTCTTGTAGAACCTGTCGTTCCTAAAAATCATGTGATGCATCTAGACATTCTATAAGATTCTTTTCTTTTTTTGTGTTTAGAGATGGAGTCTTGCTCTGTCACCCAGGCTAAAGTTCAGTGGCACAATCATAGCTCACTGTAGCCTCGAACTCCTGGGCTCAAGTGATCCTCCTGCCTCAAGTGATCCTCCTGCCTCAGCCTCCCAAAGAGCTGGGATTACAGGTGCCAGCCACCACAGCTAGGTTAAGCATTCTGTATGTCTTCTTAAAGAAATCTTTGCCAAACTCAAGATCACTAAATTATCCTATCTATTGTATTCCCTTAGAAATTTTATAGTTTTGGCTCTTAACATTTAAGGATTCATTTTGAGTCAAATTTAGTGTATATTGTAAGACAAAGATTTGTTTTGTTTTTATTTTTTGTTTTTGTTTGTTTGTTTGTTTTTTGTAAATGACGCTATAATTCTTTCAGAATCATTTGTTGGAAAGATCATCTCTACCCCATTGAATTGCCTTGGCATCGTTGTCAAAAGTCTACTGGTTCCATGTGTGTGTATTTTATTTCTAGAGTCTCTATTCTGTTCCGTTGATTTATATGTCTCTCTTGATACCAATACGACACTATTTTGATTACTGTAGCTTAATAGAAAGTCTTGAAATCAGGTAGTAAGTTCTTCAATTTCTTTTTTAAAATTGCTTTGGCTACTCTAGTTTCCTTGCATCTCCACATCAATTTTAAAACTAGCTTGTCACGTTTATAAAAATAAAGTCTGTTGGGATTTTAATGGGAATTTCCTTAGTTCTACACACCAATTTGGGTGATAGCAATAAATGTTTTATGATTTGTAACATCAAAATACATAGATCTATCTTGTGGTTTGAATGAATTTTACCATACATGATTTTGTGACACCATGTATTGGTCATTTGCAAAATATCAGATCACTGACTCATGCAGAACTTCCAAATGTTTACAAATTATATTATATTATATATTTAAAAATCATATTCATTAATATCACTATCTATCTCATTGGAATAGTCTTTAAGTATCAGGGAGCTTTCAAGCTCACAGTGGCACATACATGTTTCTAAAAATTCTGACTTTTGCATGGAAAGCTCTAATTTTATCATTGGCAATATATGCTTTCAGTTGTTTTCCTTAAAGTGTCAGCCTCACTTTTGGTTCCTTTTACAGAAAAAAATCTGCCAAAAACTCAAGTATGAATCTTAGTTTGTCTGTCAGTTGCTCTTAAAAAAAATGATGTTAAAAGACAGGGATTGTCAGAGTAGATCAAGAAACAAGACCCAATTATATGTTGCCTACAAGAAACTCCCTTTCACAATGGGACCAATTTGAGGGTAGAGGGTGGTAGGAGGGTGAGGACTGAAAAACTACCTTTTGGATACTATGCTGATTACCTGAGTGACAAAATTGTCTGTACACCAATCCCCAAAGACATGAAATTTACCCACGTAACAAACCTGCATGTGTCACCCTTGAAACTAAAAGTTGGAAAGGAAAAAAAACCTCATGTTAAATATAAAGGCACATATGGATTAAAAGTGAAAGGATGGAGAAATATATACCATGCTAACACTAATCAAAAGAGAGCAGGAGTAGCTATATTCACTTTAGACAGAGCGGGCTTCAGGCCAAGGAAAGGTAGTGGGGATAAAGAGACATAATAACCCTTAATTGTGTATGTCCCTTACAACAGAGCATGAAACTATTTGACACAGTAACTGATAGAATTGTAAGGATCCATCATTATATCTGGAGACTTTAAACAACCTTTATTGGTAATTAATAGATTCAGCTAGCAGAAAATCAAATAAAAATGGTGTTCTATGAAACAAAACCAAACAATGGTTAGCACAGCTGGCAACTCAAACACAGACGCTTTGTCTTGAGACAACCATTGCGTCGCTGACCCAGGAACAACATGGGTTTGAACTGAGCAGGTCCACTTACGCACAGATTTTTTTTCCATAAATATATTGAAAATTGTTTTGGAGATTTGCAATAATTTGAAAAAACTCACAGACAAACCAAGTAGCCTAGAAATATCAAAAAATTAAGAAAAACATATGCCATAAATGCATAAAATATATGTAGATACTAGTTTGTCATTTACATCATAAAATATACACAAATTAGTGATAAAAAGTTAAAATGTATCAAAAGTTATAAACACAAACACTTACAGACCATATGTGTTCCCATTCCCAGTCAACAGAAATGTAAACAAAAGCAGTAAAGATGCAGTGTTAAATCATAACTGCATAAAATTAACTGTAGTATATACCGTACTACTGTAATAATTTTGTAGCCACCTCCTGTTGCTATTCAGTGAGCACAAGTGTTGTGAGTATCCACTTAAAATGTCACAAGAGCAGTTTGTCTCTCTGGTAAATTTCATATCACAGTAAAAAGTGGTCTCTCGTTCTCACATATTTTTCATCATGTGTAGTGCAATACCATAAACCTTGAATAACATTATGGGACTCATATAAACTGCCACCAGTAATGCTGGAAGTGCTCCCAAGAGAAGCAGAGAAAAGTCATGATAGTAAAAGAAAAAGTGGGATGTTTCGGCCAGGCATGGTGGCTCACGCCTGTAATCCCAGCACTTTGGGAGGCCAACAGGGGTGGATCACCGGAGGTCGGGAGTTCAAGACCTGCCTGGCCAACATGGTGAAACCCCGTCTCTACTAAAAATACAAAAATTAGCCGGGCATGGTGGCATGCCCCTGTAGTTACAGCTATTTGGGAGGCTGAGGCAGGGGAATCACTTGAACCCAGGAGGCAGAGGTTGCGGTGAGCCAAGATCATGCCACTGCACTCCAGTCTGAGTGACAGAGCGAGACTGGGTCTCAAAAAAAAAAAAGGAAAGAAAGAAAAGAAACATGGGATCATGTGTGCCATGGTCTGAGGTCTGCAGCTGTGGCTGCCCACCATTTCAAGATAAATGAATCCAGTGTTCATTGTTAAAAAAAAAAAAAGAGGAAAGGACATTCGTAACAGTGTCACTGCAGTTACATGAGCAGGCATGAAAACATTGCACTTTTTGCAAATATCTTGTTCCCTGTATTAAAAATGCAGCTTTTATGTGGGTGCAGGATTTCTATAAGAAACACATACCTAAAGACCCCAATATGATTTGAGAAAAACCAAGCCATTATATAACAACTTAAAGCAAAGGGAAGATGAAAGATCTAAAGCTGAAGAATTGAATGCTGGTAAAGGATGGTTTGATAATTTTAGGAAGAGGTTTAGCTTAAAAAATGTCAAGATAACGGAGAAGCAGCTTTTGTCTATCAAGATGAGCAACAGATGAGTTCCCAGATGCCATTAAGAAAACCAGTAAAGAGAAAAGTTATCTGCCTGAATAGGTTTTTAGTGCCAACAAAAGTGCCCTATTATGGAAAAAATATAGCACAAAGGACATTTATTAGTAAGGAAGGGCAATCTGAGCACCAGGATTTAAGACAGGAAGGGATAGGCTAACTGTACTGTTCTGTGCAAATTCAGATAGGTTGATGATCAGGACGGTGCTTATCCATAAAGCTGCCAACCCCAGAGGCTTACAAGAAATGCTTTGTACCTGAAGTCAGAAAGTACCTTGCCAGTAAGGAACAGCCTTTTAAAGTTCTTTTGATATTGGACAATGCCCTTGGACACCCAGAACCCCATGAGTTCAACACTGAAGGTGTCAAACTTGCCCCAAACCCAGAGTCTCTAATTCAGTCTCTAGATCAGGGGTTCGTTAGGACCTTCAAGCCTCATTACACATGGTACTCTATGGAAAGGATTGCCAAATGCTATAAAAGAGAACCTCAACAGAGAGAACATCATAAAAGTCTGAAAGGATTACACCACTGAAGACACTATTGTTGTTACAGAAAAAGCCATGAAGGCCATCAAGCTCATAGTAATAAGCTCCTGATGGAGAAAACTATATACAGCTGTTACGCATAACTTCACAGGCTTAAAAAGAGAGCCAATCAAGGAAATCATGAAAAAGATTGTGGATTTGGCAGAAAAGATGGGGACTAGGGAGCATGAAGGGTTTCAAGATACAGATCTTGGAGAAATTAAGAGCTAATAAATACCATGCCAGAGGAATTAAAAGAAAATGAAGATGGAGATGAGTGCTTTTGAACCAGTGCCAGACAATGAGGAAGAAGATGTAGAAGAAACAGTGCCAGAAAACAAATTGACATTAGACATCTGCTAGATGAGTTCGAATTATCCCGGACTGCTTTTGACTTCTTTTATGACATGGGCCCTTCTATGTTATATGCACTGAAACTAAAACAAATGGTGGAATAATTGGTACCATATAGAAATATTTTTTAGAGAAATGAAAAAGTAAAAAGTCAGACAGAAGGAATGATGTAGTACTGTAAAGTTCTGTAAAGTTATACCAAGTGTGCCTATCTTCCCTCTCCTTCCACCTCCTCCACCTCTTCCGCCTCTGCCACTCCTCCTCTCCCTCCTCCTCCTCAGCCTACTCAACATGAAGACAATGAGAATGAAGACCTTTATGATGATCCACTTCCACTTAATAAACAGTAGACTCCCCAAAAACTTAAGTACTAATAGCCTACTGTTGACTAGAAGCCTTACCAATGACATAAACAGTTCGCTAACACATTTTTTTTAAAGTTATATGTATTACATACTGTATTCTCACAATAAGGTTAAGCTAGAGAAAAAGCAAATGTTATTAAGGTGGCTCATCCCTGTAATGCCAACACTTTGGAAGGTTGAGGTGGAGGATGGCTTGAGTCTAGGAGTTCAAGACCAGCCTGGGCAATATAGTGAGACTCTATCTCTACAAAAAACAACAAACAAAACCAAAACAAAATGGAACAACTTATATGTGGATTTTTGACTGTGTAGGGAAAACCCTGCGTTGTAGTTTGGTAGGCAGCAGAAGTTGCTTTGTGTGTGCTTCCCATTTCATCGTGTAGAATAATCAAAAAGTCATGGATTTAAAGGTTGAGATTAAATAAAATCAATAATCTTTACTGCTGCAAGGACATTAAGTACAACTGTTTTTTCTTAGTATTATTATTTTTAGTTTTTTGCAAGTGTGTAATGGTAAGTAATACAGTGACTACTAGTGTAGTTTGGTGCCCTGCCTTGGTTTGTGTTAAGATGACTTTAGTTTTACTCACCATTGCTTTTGCATTATCATTACCGATGTCAATACAGTGGATAAGGCAAATAACATGTTAGTATTATTATAAATACACTTTTGACTTTGCAGACCCTTTGTAATAGCTTCAGGGAACTCTCCTAGAGCTCCATGAATCACACTTTAAGAACCACTGCTTCGGCCAGGCGTGGTGGCTCGCGCCTGTAATCCCAGCACTTTGGGAGGCTGAGGTGAGCAGATCACTTGAGGTCACTTGAGATCATGAATTCAAGCCATGAAAGTCATCAAGCCCATAATAATAAACTCCTGATGGGTAAAACTATGTACAATTTTTGTGCATAACTTCACAGGCTTAACAACAGAGCCAATCAAGGGAATCATGAAATTGCCCATGCCTGGGCAATATGGCAAAACCCTGTCTCTACTAAAAATACAAAAAATTAGCCTGGCATGGTGGCATGCACCTGTAGTCCCAGCTACTCTGGAGGCTGAGGTACTGGAATCACTTGAACCTGGGAGGCAGAGGTTGCAGTGAGCCCAGATCACGCCACTGCACTCCAGCCTGGGCGACAGAGCAAAACCTTGTCAAAAAAAAAAAAAAAAAAAAAGAAGAACCACTACTTTAGGAGCACAAAAGGGCATTTACTACAACCTGCAAGAATTCTGGAGGCTGTGTTGAGAGAGGGAGGCCTCAGCTGAAGCTCTATGGACACATATGTAAGAAAGGATTGGCTGTCTAGACAAAGAGAACAGCAAGAGCAAAGCACAAGGTGTGAACAGGGCTCCCTTCCTTGGTTTTGGTTAAACAAAAGATGCAGTGAGGGCAAGGGCAGGAACTGAGATGCCAAGAGATCCAGAGGGCCTTGGATGCATCAAAGAAGCTGAGACTTTTTATCCTTCAGGTGATGGGGAACTTTTGAAGATTTCAGACCATGGGAGTGACAGAATTAGAGTCGTCTGTTAGCTCTAGCACTCTTAAAAGGATATGTTGAATGGATTTTGGAGGTTTGCATTGGAAAAAAGGAACTCGGTTAGAAGCCTGTGCAAAGTAAGAGATGATTTAATAGAACAGATGGTCAACTAATTAAGCACTCAAAACCCCCATCCATTAATTCAGTCAGAGTATTCTAACTGATGCACAGTTAGACTCAGGGGACACAACTTGACATCACAGTTAATCCATGGATGCAGACTCAAATGATAAAATGAAAGAAGTCTTAAAGATCATGTTTCTATTATTGGTGTCCTTCTAGACCCTCAAAATAAAATTCCCATGGCCCCTGCTCAGCTTAATCATTTCCTACAATGATTAGAAAACCGAGAGCAAAGAACAGGGGTAGGAAAGGGTCTGCAAGCTATGTTTGTTTTTCACAAGAGCATAATTGGTACAGTACTATAGAGATCTGAGATCATAGAATCAGTTAATTTTTAGGGATTAACTATTCTGTGTATGTGCATGCATGCATATGTGTCCATATATTTACAGTCATATGCCACACAATGATGTTTCCGTTAACAGCAGACCACATATATGACAGTGGTCCCATAAGATTATAAGACCTTATTTTTGCTGTATCTTTTCTATGTTTAGATTCCTAAATCCTTACCCTTGTGTCACAATTGTCTACAGTATTCAGTTGAGTAACATGCTATACAGGTTTGTAGCTTAGGGGCAATAGGCTACACCATCTAGCCTAGGTGTGTAGTACACTACACCATCTAGGTTTGTGTAAGTACACTTGATGATGTTCATACAACAATAAAATTACCTAACAACACATTTCACAGAAAGTATCCCCATTGTTAAGCAACATGTAACTGAATTTACAGATTCCGACATTTGAACTATGCTGCTACAGCCCAATCTAAATCTCCATCAACTTTTTTTTTTTTCTTTTTTTATTGAGACAGAATTTTGCTCTTGTCACCAAGGCTGGAGTGCAATGGCACCATCTCAGCACACTGCAACCTCTGACTTCTGGTTTCAAGTGATTCTCCTGCCTCAGCCTCCCGAGTAGCTGGGATTACAGGCGACCGCCATGACGCCTGGCTAATTTTTTTGTATTTTTAGTGGAGATGGGGTTTCGCCATGTTGGGCAGGCTGGTCTTGAACTCTGACCTCAGGTGATCTGCCCGCCTTGGCCTCCCAAAGTTCTGGGATTACAGGCATGAGCAACCATCCCTGACCTCCATCAACTCTTGTCTGGACTTCTGTGATGACCCCTAACTAGTCTCCTTGCTTCCTACCCTTCTTCAATCCATTTTATGTACAGCATCTACAGTGATCTTTTAAAAATATAAATCAGATCATATAATATGTCTGCTTTTAATCCTCCAGTGACTGCCTATTCGACTTAGAAAAAAATCCAAAATCCTTATGCTGTTTTGCAAAGCTTTACATAACTGGACCTGCCTGCCTGCCTTTCTGACCTCTTCTATCATTGCTTGCCTTGCTCCACAAAGTCTAGTCATGCCAACCTTGGTGTGTTCCTATCTTGGTGCCTTTGCACTAGCTATCGTTGCTGTAAGGGATACTATTTCTCCAGAGCCTCACATGAATTTTAGGTTCTATCAAATTATGAGGAACCCCTAGGGTAGCCTCTCTGTCAACCCCCACCTCTTGCTCTGCTTCCTGTTCCTTATAGTCTAGCTGGAGCAGCACCTGGGACATTGCCTGGTATGCAATAGGTTCTCAATCAATATTTGTGGGATAAATGAATGGAAGGATCATAGGTACATTTTCTCTTCTTGTTACTTTTAATGGTTTTCACAAAACTCTAAGAGCAAATAATTTCAAGTTTAGAAGTAGTTTAGCACCATCTTTTGAGTGCCAGTTAGCCTGCTGGTCCCCCTCCCCTTCCTGTTCCCCCCCTCCCCCCCTTCCCTTCCCCTCTCTCCTTTCCTCTCCTTCCTTTCCTTCCCCTCCCTCCCTCCCTCCCTCCCTCCCTCCCTCCCTCCCTCTCTCCCTTCCTTCCTTCCTTCCTTCCTTCCTTCCTTCCTTCCTTCTTTCCTTCCTTCCTATTGGTCAGGGTTTTATTCCTTCTAAAATCATGTAGTAGAAATTAAAATTACTTAGAAAGGACGTAAATGACTTTCCTTTAACTAGTGTTATGGGATGAAATGTGTCTATCCCCAAATTCACATGGTGAAGTCCTAACTCTCAGTACCTCAGAATGTGGCTTTATTTTAAAATAAGATTGTTGCAGATATAATTGGTTAAGATGAGGTCATAGTGGAGTAGGTTGAGCCCTTAATCCAATACGACTGGTGTTCTTATAAAAAAGAGGGACATTTGGACACAGACACACACACAGGGTGGGGGTGCCACGTGGAGATGAAGGCAGACATTGGGGTGATGCACCTATAAGCCAAGGAACATCAAAGATTGCCACCAAACCACCAGAAGCTATGGGGGAGGCATGAAATAGGTTCTTCTTCACAGTGTCAGAAGAAAGTAACTGCTGACACTTCGATTTTGGACTTCTGATTTCTAGAACTGTGAGACAATAAATTGTTGTTGTTTAAACCATCCACTTATCAGTATGTTGTTATAAAAGCCCTGGGAAACTAATACAACCTGTTAGAGGCATCAGTTATGGTTATAGAGCAAGAGAATTCATCTGTATGTTTACGAGATAGCAATGTTTCCCTCTTTCTTTTTTTTTTTGTTTTTGAGATAGGGCTTCACTCCTGTCACCCAGGCTGGAGTGCAGTGGTGCAATCTTGGCTCACTGCAACCTCCACCTCCTGGGCTGAATCAATTCTCCTGCCTCAGCCTCCTAAGTAGCTGGGACCACAGGCATGCACCACCACACTTGGCTAATTTTGTATTTTTTTGTAGAGACTGGGTTTCACCATGTTGGGCTGGTGTCAAACTCCTGGTCTCAAGTGATCCGCCCACCTTGGCCTTCCAAAGTGCTGGGATTATAGGTGTGAGCCACCACATCTGGCCACATCAATGTCTCCCCCTTTAGAGAAAGATGGGAAGAATAAATCATAAAAATCTTGCAATCTGGGAGACACAAATATATAAACAAATTATTACAAAATATGACAAAAACCGTAATCAAGGCACAAAGTGCCGTGAGAACACAGTGGCAGGGGCTGCTTTCTGTGCCCAAGGAAGTCAAGGAAAGTTTCAGAAAAGAGATGGCAGCTCATATGGGTCATAAAGAATGAGGAGTTTTCTTTTTTTTTTATGAGACAGAGTCTCCTTCTGCCCCCCAGGCTGGAGTGCAGAGGCGCCATCATAGCTCACTGCAGCCTTGGCTTCCCAGGCTCAGTGACCCTCTCACCTTAGCCTCCCACGTAGCTGGGACTACAGGCTCCTGCAACCACACCCAGCTAATTTTTTTTACTTTTTGTAGAGACAAGGTCTTGCTATGTTGCCCAGGCTAGTCTCAAACTCCTGGGCTTAAGTGATCCACCCGCCTTGCCTCCCAAGGTGTTGGGATTACGGGCATGAGCCACCACACCCAGCCAGGACGAGGAACTTTCTAAGTAGAGATGGAAAGAAAAGGCACCGCAGGCACATGGAACAGATTACAGAAAGCCACAGATGTATAGGAAAACATGTAGAGGGAAGTAAGTATCATGTAGAAAACAGCTTTTCCCTCCAGTCACCCACACATCAAGAGTTTAGGTTTTCTAGTATTCCTCCAACCATTTTGAAACTATTAATGCAGTAGGATCATTTTCCCCCTAAAAGAAATCTTATCTACCCCAATGTATAAAACAACCTCTTTGGGTGAGGAAGGCCTAGGAGTTTCTGCAGTGGTTCTTGACTTCTCTGTGTGAAGTGATGGGCCACTTTGGGAACCAGTGCTTTAAAAAAAAAAAAAAAAAAAAAAAAAAAAAAAACAATTTGAAAGCTGCTGGCTTTTACTCTTTTGAAGCAGATTTAGGTGGAAGCTGTGGGGGCTATGAAAATGACACAGTCAATTCTGCTGCAGGGAGCAGGAGTGACAGATGGGAATCCCCTCTAGCACTTGCTTGAGTCTACACTCCCCTGGGCTGCTCAACTAAGTGCCACAGGGCTGCTAATGCAGGGCTTCTCTGGGGGATTCTCTGGTGGGCAACTTTGGCTCAAAGACTTCCCATCAACCTGGCTGAAATTTTCTTGGAACTGTGCTACCATCTGAGACTGCCTATCCAGCACCCCTTATTACATCCTTCTCATCCTTCCCAGCTCCCCTCACTTCCTGAAGCTCCCTCTCCTTTTTCCCTCCTTGGCATTTCCCTCAATAAATCTCCTGCCTGTCTAATCCAGACTTGGCATCTGCAGAGGACCTGATCTAAGGAAATTAAACAAGAGGTCTGTATTATCCCTACAATTGCGTATTTCCAGATTAGCTAACCTAAGAGTTCCAAAGTGCACTGATACTGTTGCGATACCAATAAAACCCAATAGGGAGGAGGAGAGGATTCAGAAAGGAACACCTAGGCATTCTGTTGTGTTCTCAAAGCTTGCAAATTGATCATGAATGACATCCAAAATCTAAGACTGGGCAGATGGAAATACTTGAACAGATATTAAATAGCCAAAGTAGAATTAAAGAATAGTTACTGGAGGCTGTTTTTACACCCACACAACCTGGCAGATCACTGCTATACAGTCTTTGTTGCAAAAAATACTACAGAAATATGGTTCTTTGAAAACATCTTCTGTGCCTGTATAAATGACATAGGATCCGGAGGCATTTCTGCAAATAATATGTTTTCCTGTGCCAGTGTATAAATAGCTGTAGAGTATTGAGAGTAAGAGAAAGTTGCCAAGACTATTGCTACACTGACAAGAGAAGCAGCCGACTTGGAGCTTGCTCCATTATTTGCTGCTAGGCCTAAAGTTCAATGAGACTGAACACAAATGTTGTTTTCACATGACCAAATAAGAGGGCAGATGCTGCCATCTCTGACTACATAGAAAAGGCCAGAATAGGGCCTTTGCAATGTATCTGCCCTTTTGGTGAGGTTTCCCTTCCAGACAAGTGCTTTCCTTCTAGAGAAAAATGTTGCCTTTTAAAATGATGATCAAATTCAGGCCTCTACAGCTTTTAATGCCATAGTGTCCTGGTGATCTTCCTGGGCCGAACTGTCCTCTCTTGGCCAAAGATACCTCAGTTTTTCCTTTCTACCTTCAGGCAAGACTTACAAAAGGGAGAGAGGAATCTACAGAAAATAGAAAATCTAGGATGTCCTGGCATTCCCTGGAGATCTGAATCACTAAATATACAGAATCCCTGACATGCCCACAGTGGCCGTTGCTATCAGTTTGGACTTTGCCTGTGTCATTTACTATTGTCTGGATGTCTCCCCAAATTCTTTTTTTTGACACGTAATCCTCATTGTGGTGGTATTGAGAGGTGGGACCATTTGGGAAGAGAGTAAGTCACGAGGATAAAAGGGGCTGGAGGGAACCAGTTTAGGCCCCCTTTTTCCCCCTCTGTTCCTTCTATCATGCGAGGGCACAGTGTTCAAGATGCCTTCTTGGAAGGAGACACCAGGGCCCTCATAAGACACTGAACCTCCCTGTGGCTTGAACTCGTACTTCCCAGCCTCCAGAACTATGAGGAACGAAATTTCTGTTCTTTATATAATAAATTACCCAGTCTCAGGTATTTTGTTATAGCAGCACACTAATGGATGGAGATATCATTCCTTCATTCATACTTTAATTCATATAATAAACATTTTTTTGGTTAGTTTACTGTGTGCAGGCAAGATGCAGTGCACTGAGGATAGCAATGAACGTGACTGGCAAACACCCTTGCTCTCTGGTAGCACATGCTCGTGGTGGGAAGGAAGGTGGTAAATATACAATGTAATGGAAATCTGAGTGATGAGAGGGAGTGACTGGGAGGAGAGTGGCTATTTTTGATAGGGTGGTCAGGGATGACCTGTCTGAGAAGCTGGTCATGGGAAGACTATGGAGAATAGGTAAAATCAAGTGCAGACACTTAGTTGGATATGAACTTGGTCTCTCCATTGGAAAGAAGGTTGATAGGGCTGGATCATAGTGAGCACAAGAGTACAGTGGGAGATGAAGTCAGTGTGAAAGGCTGGGCCCAGTAAGGTAGGGCTTTACAGGCCCAGCACGGTTAGGAGTATGGGCTTATTCTAAGTGTAGGGGGGGGCGTTCACTGGAGTTGTTAGTTCTTTTGTTTTGTTTTTTGTTTGTTTTCAGATATAGATATTTTAAATGTGAGATGTTTCTGTCAAGGATCTGAGCGCTTATATTTTTTGAATCATCAATTGCCCTGGTTTGTTATGGGACTTGCTTCCTCTTAGAATGTGTCTTTGTGTCCTCAAAATCTAGCACATCACTTACCTAGTGTGTGTGAGTGCTCAATAAGCACTGATTAAATGAAATTGTTATTGAGTATGAGAAGGACGAGGCTTTGGTTAAAAAATAATCAATGTGAAATATGAGTATTTAATAGGTTAGCAGAAGATGGAACCCAAAGGGAAGAAAGCAGAGAAGTTCTTATGTTATGACAAATTCCTAGTGAAGACATGTGAATTGACTACTAAAGTTAATGGAGGAGCTTCAGAAAGCTGGGATTCAAAGTGAGACCCAGGAAACAGGAAGAGTTGTAAAAGTGTTTCAGTGACCTCAAGAATGTGTACCATATTTGTCTTCTCACTGGCTGTGATTTCGTCTCCTTACTGGGGAGGCAAAGGAACCTGAACCTCTCTCCCTGTTCTGGCTCATTAGAAGGCAAGGTGAACACTTGTCCTTCTTCATGGCCATCCAGTATCTGAAACCTTTTCCTATGTTTGGATTTTCCCACCTTGTGTCAGTGAAATACAGAATGTACCTTCTACTATAGAAACAGAAGGCTCAGGTACTTGCTTACTCAGTCTCCTCTGCGTACAGGTGTGAGTCATGGACTCCACTCATGAAATGAAGTCATGAAGTCAGGGAACCATAAGAAACTCTCCAGTGTCTCAGGATCAAAGGCAGCAGAATGATCAAGCTTGGTAGTAGCAGTGCCAGAGGGGCCGGAAGAGCCTAGTGTCCAGTTAGGTTGTTGCCTATGCAACTGTCTCTGAATGAGTACTTTTCCTGGCTGCCTAGCCACACACTTGACTCATCAGCCTTCTTAGTGATTCTGTGAGCTACGTGATAGTCATTCACAAATTCATTTTCTGCTTCAATCAGACAAAGTTTTTTTTTTCTAGTTTTTGAAATTAAGAACTCTGAATGATCCAGGAATTAGAACCAGAAATGGAATGGTTGCAGGCCATAGGGCCTTAGAGAAACATAGGATGTATACGGAAATATGGGACTGTTGTTATCTGGCCTGATTGAGGTTGAAGGCAAAGACAATGCAGCTGGTGTGATTAAGGGTTCTTGTCATGATCTAGAGAACCAGTTAATCAAATTGTCACCTGTGTGCACCTAGACTGAATTGTCCATTGAAGGCAAAGCTTTGGGGAACTAAGAGATCAATTCTATTGAATAATATGAAGGACACAAGGAGTTCAATAACTATGGGATGAGATGGCTTCTCCTAATTGTAATGGGTAGCTTCAATAAAAAGAAAAATTCCTAACTTCTCAGTTCAAAGTATGTGCTAAAATCCAGAGGCTTCCCTGGGATCATTATAAGAACATCTTATCTTTTGCTGTTGAAATGTGGAGAAAGTCAAATACAAAATGCACAGTTTGATCTCCAAAATTTCTGAATTAAAAAGAGTTGAATTCACATCCTCACGTGGTCTCTTAGGAGAAAGTTGAAGCACTGACTGCGGGGAGAGTGGGCCTGGAGAATTTGAATGGGAAGATATAGATGATTCATGTAGGCCATGGCCAGGCATGCCTCAATTAAACCTTGAGAAGACCCGGTTACCTAATTCAAAAATAGAATGCAGCAGTGTGTAATTGTGGAACATAGGAATTTTCTTATATAGTAATGAGATGGACACTTGAATGCAAATGTATTCCTCCATACCTCCAAGAGCGTAAGACAATATAAATGGCAGATCAAAAACCTTATTTCACGAGGGCTACTGAGACTACCAAACTTTTGGCAAATTTTAAAATTTTGTTCTTTTGCACTCCTGTTTGCTGGTTTAAAAATAAAACTAAGCTAAAATAACTTAAGTTAAATCAGAATAACCATTATTACCAGTTTTCAAACATATACCAGCCTTTGTGGTCTAACCCAGTTTACTCAGAATATCCTGAATCTTGAATCCCCACTGAGTATCTTTGCTTTTTCTCTCTATCCCTGTAAGTGGCGGACATAGGGAGTTTGTTTTCATCTGGCAGAGTAAACAATGTACTTTCCCCACAATGCTTTAGGGTTATGCCTGTTTTCTGACTTTATCTCAAATTTAGTACACGGAATGTGGAGCTGGTTCACTATACTAATCACATTGTATTGATAAACTTGGAAACAGGAAGCAACATGCAGACTAGGTGCCTC